>NC_079192.1:230692325-231314467 GCF_029499605.1 Hyla sarda
TGAAAGTTATGGCAGGTTCTCTTTAAAATAAGATGCTTCACCCACGTGCTGCATGAAACACTGACAGGCTCCCTTATCACCATGATCTACGATTCTGTAAGAGAAGCGATAGCTGTAACTTTGGTCGTGAATAGGTGCTTAGTCTTCAAAGCACTAATTGATAGATCTCTCCCTTTTCCCATATAGAGAAAGATCTATGAACCAGCAGCTGGGTATTGCCTCGATGGCACAGAGCTCCTTTCCCGATTTAAGATGCACAGCCGTACAGAGTGAATCATATATCCTTGTGATAAGGGAGCAGGTTTCATGGTGCATATGGTTTGGGCAGTTTGACACTAGTGACAGGTTCCCATTAATGGGCTAGCATTACATTAGCAGAAAAATAAGGTTTATTGTTAAGGACATGCCATTGTTCAACTCTGCGATGTTCTGATTTTGGCACCCTTCACAGTTAAGAGAAGGTCTGCAGAAGTGAAGCGCTGGTTGGCTCATTTTATCACCTTAACGACTGGCCAGCCATGTGTAAAAAAGTAAATAGAGATACATATACATATCTATTTCTACATCTCTCTCTCTCTCTCAATATCTCTCTCTCCATATACCTATCTGGAGCTGCAGGTCTATGAAGCAAGCTCATATGAAGGAGCTATGAAGGAGCTGAGCATTTTGGTCCCTATTAGCAAACGGGTCCTGTGGCTAATGTTTGTCATTAACCCTTTAACCCGTTAAGGACCAGGCCATTTTACACCTTGGGACCGGAGCATTTTTTGAACATCTGACCACTGTCACTTTAAACATTAATAACTCTGGGATGCTTTTACATATCATTCTGATTCCGAGATTGTTTTTTCGTGACATATTCTACTTTATGTTATTGGTAAAATTTTGTCGATACTTGCATCGTTTCTTAGTGAAAAATTACAACATTTTATGAAAAAATAGAAAATTTTGCATTTTTCTAACTTTGAAGCTCTCTGCTTGAAAGGAAAATGGATATTCCAAATAAAAAAAAATTTTATTCACAAATACAATATGTCTACTTTATGTTTGCATCATAAAATTGACGTGATTTTACTTTTGGAAGACACCAGAGGGCTTCAAAGTTCAGCAGCAATTTTCAAATTTGTCACAAAATTTTCAAAATCACTATTTTTCAGGGACCAGTTCAGGTTTGAAGTGGATTTGAAGGGTCTTCATATTGAAAATACCCCACAAATGACCCCATTATAAAAACTGCACCCCCCAAAGTATTCAAAATGACATTCAGTCAGCGTTTTAACCCTTTAGGTGTTTTACAGGAATAGCAGCAAAGTGAAGGAGAAAATTCACAATCTTCATTTTTTACACTCATTTTCTTGTAGACCCTATTTTTTTATTTTTACAAGGGGTAAAAGGAGAAAATTTATATTATATTTCTAGCCCAATTTCTCTTGAGTAAGCACATACCTCATATGTCTATGTAAAGTGTTCGGCGGGCACAGTAGAGGGCTCAGAAGCGAAGGAGCGACAAGGGGAATTTGGAGAGTACGTTTTTCAGAAATGGTTTTTGGGGGGCATGTTGCATTTAGGAAGCCCCTATGGTAACAGAACAGCAAAAAATCCCCACATGGCATACCATTTTGGAAACTAGACCCCTTGGGGAACGTAACAAGGGGTAAAGTGAACCTTAATACCCCACAGGTGTTTCACGACTTTTGCATATGTAAAAAAAAATATATTTTTTTTCACTAAAATGTGTTTCCCCCCAAATTTCAAATTTTTGCAAGGGTTAATAGCAGAAAATACCCCCCAAAATTTGTAACCCCATCTCTTCTGAGTATGGAGGTACCCGATAAGTTGACCTGAAGTGCACTACGGGCAAACTACAATGCTCAGAAGAGAAGGAGTCATATTTGGCTTTTTGAGAGCAAATTTTGGTTGGGGGGCATGTCGCATTTAGGAAGCCCCTATGGTGCCAGGACAGCAAAATAACCCCAACATGGCATTATATTGTGGAAACTAGACCCCTTGAGGAACGTAACAAGGTGTACAGTGAACATTTACCCCCCACTGGTGTCTGTCAGAACTTTGGAACAGTGGGCTGTACAAAATTTTTGATTTGCACAGCCCACTGTTCCAAAGATCTGTCAGACACCAGTGGGGTGTAAATTCTCACTGGACCCCTCATTACATTCCGTGAGGGGTGTAGTTTCCAAAATGGGGTCACATGTGTTTTTTTTTTATTTTGCGTTTGTCAAAACCGCTGTAACAATCAGCCACCCCTGTGCAAATCACCTCAAATGTACATGGTGCACTCTCCCTTCTGGGCCTTGTTGTGCGCCCCCAGAGCACTTTGCGCCCACATATGGGGTATCTCCGTAGTCGGGAGAAGTTGCACTACAAATTTTGGGGGGCTTTATTCCCTTTTACCTCTTGTCAAAATGAAAAGTATAGGGCAACACCAGCGTGTTAGTGTAAAAAATTTATTTTTTTACACTAACATGCTGTTGTAGACCCCAACTTCACCTTTTCATAAGGGGTTAAAGGAGAAAAAGCCCCCCAAAATTTGTTAGGCAATTTCTCCTGAGTACGGCGATACCCCATATGTGACACTAAACTGTTGCCTTGAAATACGACAGGGCTCCAAAGTGAGAGCGCCATGCGCATTTGAGGCCTGAATTAGGGATTTGCATAGGGGTGGACGTAGGGGTATTCTACGCCAGTGATTCCCAAACAGGGTGCCTCCAGCTGTTGCAAAACTCCCAGCATGCTTGGACAGTCAACAGCTGTCCGGCAATACTGGGAGTTGTTGTTTTGCAACAGCTGGAGGATCCATTTTGGAAACAGTGGCGTACCAGACGTTTTTCATTTTTATTGGGAGGGGGGCTGTGTAGGGGTATGTGTATATGTAGTGTTTTTTACTTTTTATTTTATTTTGTGTTAGTGTAGTGTAGTGTTTTTAGGGTACAGTCACACGGGCGGGGGATTACAGCGAGTTTCCCGCTGAGAGTTTGAGCTGCCGCGCAAAATTTGCTGCATCGCAAACTTGTAGCCTGATACTCACTGTAAGCCCCCTGCCCATGTACCCTGTACATTCACATGGGGGGGGGGGGGGGGCTCCAGCTGTTGCAAAACTACAACTCCCAGCATGCACAGTCTATCAGTGCATGCTGGTAGTTAGTTTTGCAACAGCTGGAGGCACACGGGTTGGGAAACACTGAGTTAGGAAACAGACAATGTTTCCCAACCAGTGTGCCTCCAGTTGTTGCAAAACCACAACTCCCAAACATTCTCAGGCATGCTGGAAGTAGTAGTTCAGCAACATCTTTAGCGCCAGATGTTGCCGAACTACAACTCCCAGCATGCTTGGAGTTGTAGTTTTGCAACATCTGGAGGACTACAGTTTGCAGACCACTAATACAGTGGTTCCCAATCTGTGCCCTTCCAGATGCAAAACTACAACTCCCAGTATGCCAAAACTGTCCAGGCATGCTGGGAGTTGTAGTTCTGCAACATCTGAAGGGCCAGATATTACAGAACTACAACTCCCAGCATGCCTGGACAGTAAGGGCATGCTGAGGAGGTCTAGTTTTGTCACATCTGGAAGGGCACAGTGGTCCAAAAACTGTGGACCTCCAGATGTTGCAAAACTGCAACTCCCAGCATGCCCAGACGCCAAGGGCTGGCTGGGCATGCTGGGAGTTGTAGTATGCAGGGTCCCATTACCGCAATGCATGTCGCTTTACGGCGACATGCATTGCTGTAAAGAGCCCGACTGCGGCTGAAGAGGAACTCACCTGTCGCCGCCGTCTTCATCGCCGGGATCCGGGTCTTCAGGGACGGATCGCAGGGGATCGGAGGAGATGACAGGCTTGCCACCACCTCACTCCTAGCCTTCAGCATGGTCCTGGCTGTCTGTGACAGCCGGGATTATGCAAAATTACCGGGCGGTCGGGTCCCAGAGACCCGATCAGCCCAGCATCACCGCAGATCGCAAGGGCGATTTCCCTTGCGATTTGTGGCGATCACCGACATGGGGGGCCTACATGGCCCCCCTTGGCGTTTGCCCTGGATGCCTGCTGAAGCATTTCAGCAGGCATCCGGTTTCGATCTCTGCCCGGCGAGCGGCAGAGACCGGAGAAACACCAGGACGTTCTCTAACGCCCTTGGGCATTAAAGCCCAGGTAGCGGGGACGTTAGAGAACGTCCTATGTCCTTACGAGGTTAAAGTTTACTGGAGCATCTAAAATGCTGAAAATCAACTGCCAGTAAGCTCAGTGGAGCTGATCGGGACACCCGCAGCAAAATCACGGGGGTCCCAATAGCTAAGAGGACAGGCAGAGGATCCTAACCTGTTCCTTCCCATCCAAACAGCACTCCAATAGTGCAGGCAGCCTCAGCAGCCTGCACTAATGGAGCACCGGATAACACCAATTCAGTGTATGCAGTCAAAAGATGGCAATAAATGTTAATGAAACCGTATGGTCTAAGGCATAAAAAAAATAAAAAAATAAAAAAAAAAACTGGCCCGGTCCTTAAAGGGGTACTCCGCACCCCTAGACATCTTATCTCCATAAGATGTTAGATCACCGGGGTCCCGCTGCTGGGGACCCCTGGGATCTCGGCTGCAGCACCCACCTGTACAGCTTCCACCTCACATCGGAATTGCTTGTGGCTTTGGATCCCGACCACAATGGCGGAAGAGTGTGACATCACGACTCCGCCCTGTGTGACGTCATGCCAGCCCCCTCAATGCAAGTCTATGGGAGGTCCATCAATCCCCCTCCCATAGACTTGCATTAAGGGGGCAGGGCGTGACAACACACGGGGCGGAGTCGTGATGTCACGCTCTTCCGCCATTGTGGTCGGGATCCAAAGCCACAAGCAATTCCGATGTGAGGTGGAAGCCGTACAGGTGGGTGCTGCAGCCGAGATCCCGGGGGTCTCCAGCAGCGGGACCCGGGCAATCTGACATCTTTGGAAAGGGGATAAGATGTCTAGGGGTGCGGAGTACCCCTTTAAGGGGGGGTTAATAGCAAAGCCAACCACATTCTCAGTCATGGCTGATTCAAAGACATAAGTGGACGGCTCCTCTACCACGTCACTGACACACAGAGTGTAGTGAAGCTCTCTGCCCGTCTCAGAGCAAGTGCAGCTGCTGGGACCAGAAGAGGTGCTGAAACAGGGTCATCACTGCAGAATTACGCAATAAAGTATATTAGTAAGCTAAATAGTTTTACACGTCAAGCACTAAACCTTTTTGCATTGGATAACCCTATCAAATATAGTCAGTGGGCAGTATGGAAATGCTTGCATGTCTGTAACAATATTCCAAGACCTCTTTAAGAAACACAAAGGTATAAAAAGTTAAGGCCAAGGACTGAGAAAAGCAGAGATTGGCAAGTTGAGTGTAATTGTCAGGCCCAAGGCCTGATTATTAAAATCCTATATGTGTATTATAAATTATAACTGTGTGTGATGGATTGTCCAGGACATGGGTGAGTGGTCATTCGGCCGGTGTGTTGTTTACATCTCCTTTGAAGTCAAAGGCTTTTTTGAAGTCATGCACTCTGGTCCCATCCTATAAACAAACAGATAAGGGGCCAGGAAGAGAGAAGACCCCCCTGGTGGGATCAGAGGGGAGGGGGGGAATGGAGTCTCCCTCCCAAGAAAGCAGATATGATATTTAAAACAATGCTAGACTAAAAGTTGGGTGTTAAATGCTGTGCAACAAGCTGACACGACCATCCTAAGAACAGCACTCTCACTCACTCATGGACTGCTATATCATCATGCTGTAAGAACTTCATCTTTTGTTTTCTGAACTTGTCTTGCAAAACTAATTTTTGTAACTATGTCATTTGTTCCTGTATTTTTATATAGTCAGCACTGTGAAACCTTTTATCAGATTAAATGTTTAATTAATCAGCTCTGGTCTTTGATCTCTAAATATATGAGCTCACCTTTCTGAAGGAAGCTCTGGTAAAACATGTTTATCTAAGGGTTAATTTGGTGACTTGCTGGGACTTGTAGTGGATACCCAGAGATCTGGTGGCTTTAACCCTTGCACCATCACACTCTAGCATCTTAGCTGGACCGATAGGGTGTGATCGTGACAACTGGTGGCAGCGTCGGGATTTAGAGATTTTTAGTGCTTGCTGGATTTTACCTGTAAGGAAATCTTAGTACTAAAAAGAAATTGCATACATCTTGTGTGTAAATTCCAAAGACAGAGCTCAGTGCTGGTTTAAAAAACATACAAAAAGAGTGCAAGACAGTTCTGTCCTCCCCATCTCCTGTTTTACCTCCTCTGTCTCATCTCTGAAATATGGAGGCATATCGCAAGCAGTCCAAGCCTGCACTGGAGCTAGTGTGCCAAGAAAAGGACATCCGTACTGCAGGAAAGAACAAGGAACAACTTATTGCTGATCTTGTGGAGTATGATGCCCGTGCAGAAGAGCTGAGTGACATGAGGCAAAGTCCTGCAGCTGGAACTGCCATCCAAGGACTGATATCTCCTGGGGAACATAACATTACTCCCCATCAGGACAGTACTCCACATGAGGTCTTGGACTCATATGTGGACTGCCTTACAACACCTTGGGAATGTGGATGCCAATATGAAACTCCAACTGCTTCTCCAGTACAAAACTGCAGAGAGAGAGGCACGAGCCGCAGAAAGAGGCCCAGGCACAAGCCGCAGAAAGAGAGGCCCAGGCACAAGCTGCAGAAAGAGAGGCCCAGCGGAGGCATGAACTGGAGGTTCTGAGGCTGAGAGGGGATACTTCATCCGCACAGAGTGATTTGCAGGATCAAGGAGACCACAAACCCTGCTCGGAACATTTCCCCATGTTGGAGAAAGATGGTGATCTGGATGTGTTCCTGAGGGGATTTGAAAAGGTTTGCCGGCAGTTCCATCTACCTAAGGAACAGTGGGGACGATATCTAACTCCACGGTTGCGAGGGAAAGCTCTGGATGTGTTTGCTTCTCTTCCCTCTGAAAGTGACCAGGACTATGAGGCAATAAAATCTGCCCTGCTAAAAAGTTTTAATCCGACTCCAGAGGCTCATCAGAAAAGATTTAGGACTTTGCAACAAAGCGCCACAGAAAGCTGCACTCAACATGCAGGTCAGCTAAGGACTGCATTCAGGCAATGGACTGGGGCCTACAAGTCACTACCTATGAGGCCCTGGAGGACTTGATGGTCCTGGATCGGTTTCTCCAAACACGGAGCTTTGAAGCCAGAGAGTGGATTTTGGACCGCAAGCCCAAGACAGCCATGGAAGCAGCAGAACTAGGAGATGACTTTGCCAACAACCGGGCGCCAGCAGCAAAGCGTGGATCTGCACAAGCTGGAGCAAGTACCTGGAGGGGAGCCACACAACCACAAAGCACCACAAGGTCAGCCGGGAAATTCTTGCCATCATTACCAAAAGCAACAGGAGCCACATTGGGTCAGGGGGACACCCGCCAATGTTACAGATGCAACAATATTGGGCACCTTGCCCTAACAAAAAGAATTCTCCACCAGTAGCTGGAGGACACACAGCCGTTCTTCTGGTGTCCGGAGCGGTGGAGAAAAGAGCGGTTAACCTGCAGAGTGTAACTGTGGGTGACCGGGTGACAGTGGGTTTGCGAGATTCTGGACCCTCCTTTACCTTGGTGCGGCCTGAAGTAGTGGATACAGAGGACATCATCCCTGGAAGAACCATGGCTTTAAAAGGAATTGGAGGTGGGTGGCCTGCTGTGCCGATGGCCCGTCTGTACCTGGATTGGGGTACAGGCCAAGGTTTGCGGGAGGTGGGGGGTCTCTGAGGACATCCCTGTTAATGTTCTGCTGGGGAATGATTTGGGTCGGATGCTCTGTCATTATGCTCCAGAGGACACTACCTGCACACCGGATGGGCTAGGAGAGAGCCCTGTTCATTCTGAGGTACTGTGTAAGACTTTGGGAGACACTGCGAGATGTGGTAACTGGGAGGGAGAGCAGGGGATTGATAAATGTTTACCTGTGACTGAACCAATAATGTTTTCCAAAAGTGAAATGGGGTGTATTGTGAAATGTGGTGACAATGCATTGCCAATGCCAAAACCTAGCGGAGATGGGCTAGGGGGAGGGGTTGGTGTGCCCCTGGTGACATGTAAGGTATGAGGGACCAGCAGTGAGTGATATGTCCCAATCCTGTGAGCCTAAGGAGGAGGAAGGAAGGAGTGATAGCCCTGTGTATGACGCCTGTATTGTTATGTCTGGAACTGAGTGGGAGGAAGGTAAACCCCAGGGAGGCATACCAATGGTGGCAGTGGTAACGCGTCAGCAGCATGCCAGGGCTGCAGCTTTAAAAGGAAGGGAGGATGGTGATGCAAGGGGCAAGCTGTGTGACTTGCAAGCCCCAGCAGAGGAAGGTGGAGATGCTAGTTCACCTGGGGGAAATGTGCTCCCTGATACCACGAGATGGGGGGAGGGAAATGAGCATTTCCGGGAAGCTCTGCGCAGTGACCCTTCCCTTGAAGGGCTGAGACAACGAGCTGAGCATACAGATGTTGACACAGAGGGGCATCGGGTATATTGGGAAAAAGATATCTTGTACTGGGAGTCCCTTTCCAAAGGCATGCTAGGGGCCCAGGAGAGAGAAAGGCAGTTAGTGGTTCCTAGGCAGTACAGGAAAGAGCTGCTGAGGTTTGCCCATGAGACCCCCCTGGCAGGACATTTGGGAGTGGCCTATGCGGTCATAGAGAAGGAATTCTAGCTGTGGTCTGGGCTTTGCAAAAATTACAGCCATACCTGTATGGCAGGGATTTTACTGTCATAACTGATCACAACCCTCTACATTGGTTGGACAGAGGGTCCGGTAACAATGGCACCTTGAAACAAATGCTAAAAACATTTTTAGAATTAGAGGGCAGAGACAGGGAAAAGTATTTACCCCATCTGTTATTCGCTTACAGGGAGGTACCCCAAAAATCTACAGGTTTCTCGCCCTTTGAATTATTATATGGTCACAAAGTGCGGGGACCCCGAGATTTAGTTAGGGAAGAATGGGAAGGGGGGCTACCTGCCCCTGAGACTTCTGTGGTGGAGTATGTTCTGAGATTCAGGGACAGGATGCAGGCACTGACTGGGCTGGTACATGACAACCTCACCGCAGCACAGTCCAGGCAGAAGTAATGGTATGATCACAATGCAAGGGACCAGGTCTATGAAGTGGGACAGAAGGTAATGGTTCTGAACCCCATCAGGCAGAATAAGTTGCAGGCTGCCTGGGAGGGTCCCTTCCCCATTCTGCAGCACCTAGAACCCACCACATATGTTGTTGCCCTTAATGAGAAAGGTCAGAGGCAGAGACAGTACCACATTAATATGGCATACAATGACTAGGGATCGACCGATTATCGGTATGGCCGATAATCACGATTTTGGGCATTATCGGTATCGGCAATTACCTTGCCGATAAGCAGATAATGCCCTGCCCCCCGCACCGCCCCCACCGCACCGCCCCCCCCCCCCCCCCCCCCCGACCCGCCGCACCCCCGACCCACCTCCCACTGTGATGCTGGGCGGTATACCGGTATGGATTTTTGCTCATACCACTATACCGGTCGGGCCCCTCCCCCACCCTCCGAGTCAATAAAAAAAATGAAACTTACCCGTAATGGGGGTGGTCCGGGCCATCCATCCTTCCTTCCTGTAGTGTCCGGGGGCGTTCCGGGTGGAGGGTGAACCGGTCCGGGCTGTCCTTCTCTGGCGGTCATCTTCTCCACTCCGGGCAGGCTCCGGCCTAGTACACTGCATAGACGCCGCTACGCCGGATGGATGGCCCGGACCACCCTGACAGGTAGGGGGAGAGAAGCGGGTGGCGGCGGCGGCCTATGGCCCCGCAAAAGCCACTGCAGATCATTGATTTAAAGCGCCCGCTTTAAATCAATGATCTGCAGCGGTGTCGCAGGGGGTTAAATAGCCGATAACTTATACCGGAATATCGGTATAAGTAATCGGCTATCAGCCCTAGCCTGCACCGATTATCGGTATCGGCCCTAAAAAAACGATAACGGTCGATCCCTAACTAGGACCCCGAGAATGTGGTACTCAGTGTATGCAGTGCACCAGAGGAAGGGCTGGGTAGCTATCCCCTACTAGACCTAGTGGAGGAAGCTAAGAGCCAGGGATCCCTTCAGGATGTAGAGATCAATCCACAGCTCTTAGCTGCAAAGAAAAGGCAGCTAAATGAGGAAATAGGCCCCTTCAGTGCCATCTTTGCCTGGGAATGCAGGGCCTGTGGTGTCAAGAAAAGAAATAGATGGTTAAGGGAGACAGATCTATCAGCCTGGATATGCAAGATCTCTCTGTCCCCATCTTAAGGGGGAGGTGTCAGGCCCAAGGCCTGATTATTAAAATCCTATATGTGTATTATAAATTATAACTGTGTGTGATGGATTGTCCAGGACATGGGTGAGAGCTCATTCGGCCGGTGTGTCCTTTTGTGTATTGCATTTCATTGTGGGTCTGGCTGTTTGTTTACATCTCCTTTGAAGTCAAAAGGCTTTTTTGAAGTCATGCACTCTAGTCCCATCCTATAATCAAATAGATAAGGGGCCAGGAAGAGAGAATACCCCCTGGTGGGATCAGAGGGGAGGGGGGGGTGGAGTCTGCCTCCCAAGAAAGCAGATATGATATTTAAAACAATGCTAGACTAAAAGTTGGGTGTTAAATGCTGTGCAACAAGCTGACAAGACCATCCTAAGAACAGCACTCTCACTCACTCATGGACTGCTATATCATCATGCTGTAAGAACTCCATCTTTTGTTTTCTGAACTTGTCTTGCAAAACTCATATTTTTGTAACTGTGTGTTATTTGTTCCTGTATTTTTTATATAGTCAGCACTGTGATACCTTTTATCAGATTAAATGTTTAATTAATCAGCTCTGGTCTTTGATCTCTAAATATAGGAGCTCACCTTTCTGAAGGCAGCTCTGGTGGAAACACGTTTACCTCAGTGTTAATTTGGTGACTTGCTGGGACTAGTAGTGGATACCCAGAGGTCTGGCGGCTTTAACCCTTGCACCATCACACTCTCTCTAGCATCTAGCTGGACAGATAGGGTGTGATCGTGACAGCAATGATTTCAGAAGACTTTTTGCCCACATCTTTGAAAATATTCAGAATGGGCCACCTTTATTTACTAATGCAGTCACTGTAAAGGTTAGCGTCTACAACCGATAGTAGAGTCTTCTAGGCAAGCAGTTATTAATCGGTATGAGCATTTCTTAATTTGCATGTTATTTACATTAAGTGTACTTTAGGTCAGCATCATTTAGTATACATCCTTTTTAGAATATTAGAGGGCTTGGCATTTTAGGAGAATTTTTAACATTTTAATTTCAATTTCAATTTCTTTTATTAAAAACTGTCACTCAGAATTAAAAACTGGACTTAAAAAGGCTAACAGTTTCTAAGTGTTTCACATGAATTATTTGCAATGTTGAGGGAGGTGAAACTTTAACTTTTTGCTAATTTTTTTATTTTAATCCATTTTTTTCTGCAACGATTAAGGTATTAAAACATAAAAATTAAACTAAATACTTCCCAAAATCTTCAGTTATGAAAAATATTTCATGTGTGGCCCTAGCGCACTGCTTGATATACACAGGCCTCAAAAATAAAGGATCAAGGGGACATGAGGCTGCAATCGTCTGATAAGAATAGTATAAAGCAGTACAGCCATGGCAACCATCAGGACCCTTCAATCTCATCAATTGACAGTTTGTTTCTGCTGCCAATCCTGTGCGCTCTGGATCAATATGACATATAAAACAAGACGTGTTGTGGGTTCCCGCTCATGTATGCATGTCATAGGGTGGGAAGAAGCTAAAGATGACCTTTGGGTCAACATTAAAAATAAAAATACCATTTTGTAGCCTTGTTTCATATAGAGCAGCTCAGCCACAGACTGCTCAGAATGCCTTTGCCAATCTGTCCACTGCAGAAAGAATCTACAATGGTCATGTGAGCATTAGAACTAGACCAATGGTGCAAAGGAAGATGTAGACCTGGGCTGATACATCACATTTTCCTTTACATCATATGGATGGCCGTGCATGTCATTTATCTGTCTAAATAATTGCATCAAGATGCGTTATGGGAAGAGGACATGCCAGCAGAGGCAGTGTGACACTTTGGATATTGATCTTATGTAAAACAATTACTTAAAAATCTACCACCTACCTCCTAAACAAAGCAGCTGACCGAGTATACCCTGTGACAGCTACGGCAATCCCTTATAGCAGTGGCCTTTTTCTGCAGGATAATGTGCCCTTTTGCACTGCTAAAATTGGTCAGGAATGGTATGATGAGCATGACAAAATTTGAAGTATTCAGTTTAAATCTGTGGACTATTTTGGAAACACTAATACGATCCATGGAGATGCTACCTCCTAACAGGACCACAGGATACCTTCAGAGGTATCACAGAATCCAGTCAGACCTATCTTGGTGGCACTTGGGGGACCCACAGATCTTGGCATAGAAACGTAGAACCCCATATAAATAAAGGCACACAGCAAGATGAAGATGTCAGGTGGTAATTATTAGCCTTTATAGTGATTTTATAGTCTGACTACAATTTTTTTTTTTAATTTTTAAAGGCAAACTATAGATAGGACTGGGCTGCTCAAAATGAGATGAGCCTTAATGTAAGGAGGAGAAGGCTGGGTTGGCAGAATTTACTATAGGTCTTTCTTTGGGTTACATAACTCTCTAGTTAGCCAAATAATCAAGCCCTTTTAAAGACATACTGGGTTCAAGAGACCATATAAATGGAAGTAATATTCTAGGCGAATCTGTCAGCTCTGTGTCATGCTCATAGCTCAAGTTTCAAGGAGACCGTGCAAGTTGCAGTATATACCCATGCTTCCTCCCCCACCACTTTCCCCTTGACTGATTGATGTACAGGCATGCATTCTATGTGCTTGGTACCACCACCTTGACACTTTAGCTATGAGTATGACAGAGCTGCATAGCTACATAGTTAGTACAATTGAAAAAAGGCATGTCCATCAAGATCAATCAAGGAGGGGAGATGAAGGATGAAGGGATGGAGCATGGGTGGGATGAGGGCAACCATACACAATAGTTCTTTACTTTACATATGCATTAATTGTATTTTGTTCTAAGAATTCATCTAAAACTGTTTTGAATCCCTCAACTGTTTTTGCTGTGATGAGCTCTTGTGGTAGACTTTTTCACAAAGCTGACAGATTCCAATAAATTATGAAAGTGATGACAACCAGTGGTAAGAACCAGACATTTTACCATGGTCTAGAGAGGCCAGAGTAGAAAAGACTAAAGCAGATCTGTCAGCTTAATTTGTTGACTTCTGTAATACCAGTATACTGCAGCTGAAGATCTGTATGCAGTGGCAAAACGGCATTTAAAGTAAAATGCCAAGAGAATACATTTCAACCTAGTGACGATGACAAGGCAATGCACGTCATTATACCCTATATCTGCATTTATCTCCCAGTCAACTTCATATCTACACTTGCAGAAGTGAAAAACTGGTTAAAAAAGGAAAACGCCAGCAAATTTTTTATTTTGCCATCCTGCAAATGAAAATAAAGCTTAAAGGGTTACTCCGGTGGAAAAAAAAATGTTTTTAATCAACTGGCTCCAGAAAGTTACAGATTTGTAAATTTCTTCGATTTAAAAATCTTAATCCTTTCAGTACTTAGCTGCTGTATGCTCCAGAGGAAGTTCTTTTCTTTTTTGAATTTCTTTTCTGTCTGACCACAGTGCTCTCTGCTGACACCTCTGTCCATGTCAGGAACTGTCCAGAGTAGGAGCAAATCCCCATAACAAACCTCTCCTGCTCTGGACAGTTCCTGACATGGATAGGTGTCAGCAGAGAGCACTGTGACTGATAAGTACTGGAAGGATTAAGATTTTTAAACAGAAGTAATTTACAAATCTGTTACTTTCTGGCACCAGTTGATAAAAAAAAAAAAAAAAAAAGAATTGTTTTCCACTGGAGTACCCCTTTAACTTAACATTTGCTATTATCCCCAATGCCAGTAAAATCTTTCTCTGTCCTTCAGACCTGATCTTCCGGCTTTTGGTGCCCGACATGTCGCACTGTGCTGAGCTAGTTGCCTGCCGCAGGGATGTCCCGCCTCAGTCTGTGATAGGCTGAGCGGCATTGTGATGTATTATGTCCGGGCCCATTCAATTACTCTGACGCTCAGCCAATCATTGACCGAGGTGGGGCATCAATGTGCTGGACACCAAAACTTGGTAGACTACTGGGCCTGAGGACGGTAGAGAGATTTCAGCGGCACCCCGGGCAGAATAGAAAAAGTAAAAATTTTTTCCTTTTTCCCTCTTATTCTCTTTTAAGACTAAAAGTGAAAATAAACCAGTTAAAATTACAGAGCTGTAGAAGTAGCTTCCAACTACAATCTTTTGTCCCTTTTCATTGTACAATGTAAATTCCCACAGGCATAGCCCTTTCTTATCCTATAACAGTGTTACCCAGTAACCTCATGGTATTATATTTGCTTTTAAATGATTTATATATTTAAACCCCTGAGTATTTCATATGTACAGTGTCCATGAAAAGCATTTCAAATAACAGTATTAACAAAACAAAAAAACAAATAAAAGAAAAAACTAATGTTTATTACATGTAGATGTAAAAAATAATATACAGATATGAAAATGATTATTTCATGCACATAGTATGCAGCTGTATCAGCTTATGATAAGGAGAGATGGGAAAAAAGTAAAATGCAAGGTAAATGTCAGTAAATGATCCACTGCAATTCACAAGCAGGTAACAATACAAACTAAATAAACAAAATGACAAAGTTAAATGGCTTTTCCCAAAATAACTTATTGAATGTCCACAGGATAAGTAATAAGGTTCTGATTCGAGCCCCCCCAAAATACAGGTTTCAGAGTACCCATTTAAATGTAGCAGCAGTCGACCACATGCACTGCTGCTTCATTCACTAGCCATAGGACTAAACAGACTGCTGAGCCCCCACTGATCAGACACTTACCACCTATCCCATGGATAGATCATAAGATGTAATTTTAGCATAACCCTTATACACTAAAAAAAAATCTAAACTCTTTATGTTCCACTTTGCCTATAGCATCCATGATATCTTATGACTTTAATGCTTATGGGAAAAGTAAATAATTGTATTTACCTGTATCCAAACGCTTTACAGGGGACTCATCGTCCTGTTCTGAATCTCCACACGAGCTCCTTGACCTTTTTCTTGGCTGCAGCAGTGTTTCCAACCTTGGAAGGACTACAGACAAAAAGGTTTTGGGCCCTAGCTGTGGTGAGGTTGGCTGTGTTTCATTGTTCTTTGCAGGCTTTTGGGGGCTTACACTTTTTGATTTGCGGAAGAGAATAGATGTACGTCTGTTTACATCAGTTGAGGACTCCGCAACTTCACAATCTGTCGAATCACTTAGATTACTGTCCTTAAGTAAATGATCTGCATTGTGTCCATTTACCATTTCATCCTGAACAGTAGTGCTATGTAATTCATTATCAAATGTGACTCTTTTGTATAGCTTACTCTGCTCTGGATTGAGTTCTATTGGTTTGAGGGTTGGTGGTTCTGAATTAGTCTCCGAGTTTGAAGGCAGAGGTAATGCATCAGATGGTTCAAGTTTAGGGGGAGATTTATCTCCTGAAAAATTATAAATAAAGTGCCATTTTTGAAAACCGTATGAAATGATAAACGTTCTCTATGATTAAAATCTCATCTATTATACTTCAGGTGTACTCATAACAAACAAAGTTTACAGAAGACAGTAAAACACTAAAGGACTGAGCTCAAGTAAAAGGTAAAGAAGGCACAAGATTATATGATCTGTATTGAGCAAGTAATAGAGTAAAATGTATGTGTGTGTGCATGTTTCCACACAATCAAAATACAGGTAATCGGAGTTCCCAATTTAGATTCAGTTCATGGTAATAACTCATCTTGAAATCCCACTGGGAACAAAAGCTGCCATATACCTTAGTGATGCAATCTTAATAATAACATGAAACTAACTTCTAGAGATAGCTTTCTGATAAGTGATGGCATAATGCTTGGATATGCCCCTACCACCCAACAGCTGAGACTGACACGAATTCCCAGAATGAAGAGGTTGCAACACTAGTACATTTTGAGTCTCCTTCACAGGATTTACTCCGCACACCAGTGGTGGGGACATTCAAGATCACGCTACTACTGATCATATGGCAATAACAAATTCTAGCAATAGGACATCATAGGAATACCTCTTCAAGACCGTCTCCCTCAGATTTAAAATAGTTTGAACCATTACATGGGACTTTAAAATAGATTTACAAACCTAGGAGAAGTGATCAGTGGGGTCTGACTCTTTGCACCCTTCGGCTGCCTTCACACCATATCATTTCTCAGTTTTAAAGACCCGTTATAATGTTCCGTCAAAGAAACCCTTAAAATCGGTAGTTCTAAATTCCCAGTCAAGCCTATGGGATTTTGTGATTAGCCGCTGTGACCCGTTAATGCCGCTATGAATAACTGATGTTATTTTGTGACGGGAAAAAAAAAAAAACCGTACATGCACCAATTTTTTCTCACCACAAAAGAACATCCGTTATTCATAACGGCATTAACGGGTCATAACGGCTAATCACAAAATCCCATAGGCTTGACTGGGAATTTCAAACTACCGATTTTAAAGGGCTTCCTTAACATAACAGGTCTTTAAAACAGTGTGAAGCAGCCTTCGTTTACGGAGCACAGCTCCATTCTTGTAGTGGCAGTGCATGGTATTACTGCTTTATCTCATTCATGTGAATGGCCCTGAGCTGTAATATCAGACACAACAGTTACTAAAAGTAGGCAGTTGGGCCTAGTGAATAGTGAAGGTGATGCAGTGTATGGCCCTATTAAATAACTATTCAGTAGGGGCACAGAGTTAAATTCCCAAATAAAAAGTCATGTAAATTCTTACGGCGCAGGCCACAATCACAGAAATCCTGCCGTGTGTACGGTGCTGCATGATTCTGCTGCAAAGAAATGATCAAGCAGAATTTTCAACCCGATTTCAGTCGGAAATTCCATTGTGTGAACATCGCCCTAAAAAGGCAATCTGTCAGCTGTATTTTCTGCTATAAGCTGGCACACTGTTGGATAGCTGTTAGGGTACAAAAGTAAACTGTACCTTTCATGACACTGATGGTTGTTGCCAACTTATAAGATCTCCTTTTAATTTCTCTGCCAAGTTTTAAAGGAGGTGCCGAGCTTCTCTAGTACCACAGCTTGGCACATCTTGTTTGTCCTCACCTCTTGGTCCTTCTGTAGTTGATGTAGAAGGTTCTTTACATCAACATCATTCAAATAGAGGCTTAAAGGTGAGGGTAGACTGGGGTATGCCAGGCAGTAATACTTGTGCAAGTTGGCCCCTCCATCTTGCCACTTTACTGATACAAAAAAAGAGGGATTTTATAAGATTGGTAACTGCCATCAGCTGAAGGAAAGGTATATTTTTCATTTATACCCTAACAGCTATGCATTGGGGTTTGCAGCTCTTAGCAGCAAATACAATTGACAGATTCCCTTTAAGGAAATCAAAAAAGTTTGTATTTTAATATTTATCTGGAGAAGGGCTGCAGATAAAAATCAATAATGGTAAATGTTGCCGATGATTTCCATTATCTGCTGATTGGTTGTTGGGGGTGCAGCCTATTAACATAGTATTTCTACTACTGCTACTAGCCCCTCAGACTGCACCTAAAAGGTCCCCCTTAGTCTCCGATGCGTTTTTGAAGATGCTGCTGGCCTGCAACATCTGCAGCACTTACACCACGGTCTGGAGTGCAGTCCAGAAGCTGGTGCCACCTCCAGTCCTGACATAGCAGGTGCCCTGCTGTCTGACCAGAAGCTCAGCTCTCCATCCTCCGTGCAGTGACAGATCATCCTGGTGCAGGAAGCACAGCCACCACTAATGTCTGAACTGCTCTCTTTTCATAAACCGGCTCCAGAGAGTTAAAAAGATTTGAAAATTACTTCTATAAAAAAAAAAAATGTTAATACTTCCAGTACTTCAGCTGCTGAAGTTGAGTTGTCATTTTCAGTCTGACCACTGTGCTCTCTGCTGACACCTCTGTCTCAGGAACTGTCCAGAGCAGGAGAGGTTTGCTATGGGGATTTGCTGCTACTCTGGACAGTTTCTGAGACAGACAGGTGTCAGCAGAGAGCACTGTTGCCAAACAGAAAAGAACAACTCAACTTCAGCAGTGGATAAGTACTGGAAGGATTAATATTTCTAATAGAAGTAATTTACAAGTCTGTAACTTTCTGGAGCCAGGTGATATGAAAAAAAGTTTTTTCATGGAATACCAATTTAACTCTTCAGTTGCTGTCCTTTTGTTCTTATCCTCTGTTAACCCTTCAGGTGCTGCCCCCCCCCCCTCTCCCCGTTCCTGTTAACTTTATAATGCAGTCATCATTGCTTCTTAACCTACAGTTAACCCTTCCCTAGTCCCCTAATGCCGTTCTTATTTTATCTTATTTTAAATGAACCAATAATTGGCTAATAGATTTTACAAATAATCGTTCTTGCAGCCCTAACCTGGAGGGCACAATGTCAAAACGTCAGAATCCACGTCCTAAATGCATATCAATACAGAGTTAGCGACTGCAGAGCCACAACAAAGACATTAGTGGGAAATTATTCATTGAAAACCCCATATTGAATTGCAGTGTTTCAGAAGTTAGCGTATAAAAACAAAAGAAACAAACAGGGCCCTTCACGGCTTCATGAAATGCATTGAAGGGTACACCATATGGCTCATTCATCTCTTGCATAAGATCTGAGTACAATAGAACACAAGTGAACAGCTGCTGGACATTGGCATCACATTCTCAAAGAACCAACTAACAATAGGTTTCTCCAACCCGCTTCCATGAAATTATGCTCTGGTCTGGAAAGAGCCACAAAAACCAAGAGAAAGAAAAACTGTAGCAAGGCTGAGAAATAGAGCAAATTCAGGACTTTAAATGGAAAAAACAAACAAAAATAAGAGCCAGACAGACAAATTTGTTAACAATTTGACTATTGCAAGGCTTTATCTATTCTACAAAAAGAGAGGGCTGAGCCTACAGGTGCATTATATGGCCAAGCTAAGGCACACAGGTTATTGTTTAGCACCATGATCACAATAGTGAAGAAGATATAAACTATATATAAAGAGAACTAAGGTGTGTGTTCAGATTGTGTATCCCCACTAATACTTTATTCCATTATGTTACTCAACATTGTCAAGGGTTAAAGGGGTACTTCGCCCCTAGACATCTTATCCCCTATCCTTTGGATAGGGGATAAGATGTCTGATCGCGGGGGTTCCACCACTGGGAAGCCCCACAATCTCTCCTGCAGCACCCCTGTCATTTGGTGCATGGAGCGAGCTTCGTTCCGTGCCTGATGACTGGAGATACAGGGGCAGGAGTATTGTGACGTCACCCCCCCCCCCCCCCCTTAAGGAAACCCTTCCTGTGTGTGGGAGAGCATTACCCTGCTAACAAATACCAGTTGTATTCTATACTATGAGAGGCACATATGGCTGCAGGATGTACTCCATATATCACTGAGCTATATCACTACTAGGGGGTGACTATATATACAGTATGCAATGGCTCCCCAGATAAAGGACAAAGAAAAGGTGGGGGCTGCTCTTGCTTGTTGGCGAATCAAACAACTCTCACTTCTGGTGGTTTGGAACATGTTTGGTATGTATGCACTGCTCCCAACACCTCAGTCAGAACGGTGTACATGGTAATATATCAAAACAACCATCCTGCTTCTCCCAGTACAATGATATGCCCCCTCTCAAAGTCTGTCAGCTGGGTAAAAAAAACCTTAAATTCATCATAGAGGCTAGTCTTCCAGTTAATCTCTCACCAAAAAGGTAGAGTTCCCATCAGCAGCTTCTGGGAGCCTTTTTAAAGGGCAGTAGGGAACCACCTATGCCCTTTTGTGGCAAGACCCAATGACTAATCAGACCTACTGTAGTTATTTACAAGTCTGTCTAAAGCTGCATTCACACCACGTCTGGGGCATTCAGCTGGCTGATCTGGCAGGGGAATGTCATACCATCTCCTACCACATCCCTGCCGTCCCCCATTCATTTCAACGAGGTGACTGGAGTCAGCTAGTGACTTCGGCCAGGTCATTTTCCCACCTTATCAAGTTTTTGAATAGGACTGAAAAGCGCAGCAGATCACCGTAGTTTGTCAGGTTAAAAAACCGGATGGTGAAAGAAAATGAGCAGACTTCAGTCACCTCAGTGAAATAAATGGGGTACAGCAAAGGTCTGGCAGGGATATGATGGTTTTGAAGTTACCCTGCCGGACCCAACTACCGTATGCCCCAAAAGCGATGTGAATGCAGCCTAAAACATAACTGCATGTAGAGTTTTGAAGCAATCCGACATTTCTGAATAAAGCAGAAACTTTACAGCATATACAATACTTGTAAATGTACCCAGGAGTACTCTGGTTTATTAAAGTTTATCCCCCATCTAAAAGAGCTGCGTCGACCCCAGCACGAAGCAGTGGTCAACAAGCCCCCTAAATGCATTTCTATAGGAGAGGCAGAGATAAACACTATCTCCGGCACTTCCATAGAGATGCATGGACGGGGCATAGCAGCCAGTGCTTTGTGCTGTGGTTGACAGCGGTTCTCATGCTTTAGCATAGGGGATAAAGTTTAGTAAATCGGAGTACTTCTTAAAAAGAGGCACGGCATAGGTGTCTGACGGCAGGGGAACCAACCTCTAGGGTTCCATCCCATCCAGTGGATTGGCTGAGTGGGCAGTCACTGCTGTTCACCACATGTGTTTTGGAAGGAGTGGGCCAGAAGATGCAGGGGGAGAAGTAGTGGACTTGTGCCTTCAAGAGTGAGAGTCAGGCCCTGTACAGAAAGTCAGATCCTAAGCAATCAGACACTTATCCAGTACCCTAAAGTGGATAACCCTGTAAACAGCCAGACATTTGTGGGATAGGTGGAAAATTATAATCTTGGGGAACCTTTAAGTCCGACCACACTATCTTCTTCAGGTATAGGAATAATAAACACTGTTGGCTCAGGTCCACACAGCCTGGTTGAGGAGAGACTAAGGCACAATAATATGAAATCAATCACAAAATAGAAGTACAGCAACCATGATGTGCAAGCCTGACCTTACGCATCACATTAGTTTTACCAGTACTTATAGCATTAGGGCTCATTCACACTATAAAATCTACGATTCCATCTGGAGTTGGTGCTGGAATGCGCTGACTCAAAAGAATGCTATGCATTTTAGAGCGGATCCCGCCTAAATAACGAGGCACGGAATTTCCAAAGCAGAGATTCTGTAGTGTGAATTTTGCTGCAGAATCCTATAAAACATGGGAGGCTGCAGCCCCACACTTTGCAAGCAGAGGTCCGCTTGGAAAATACGAACATAGTGTGAATGGGCGCTTCATTTCTTTTAGAAGCATAAGGCCATAGTAGCACTAGAATACACTTCCATTTCCTCAGCAGTCATGGCAGCCGCTAAACCCCCCCACACCAGCAGGACCATCTTTCTAAAAGCGATTGTAGCAGGTCCAGCAAGTTCTCTCCACCAGTGGCGGCAGATGTTTTAAAAGTTTCTAACTATGCTGCGGACAGAACATTTCAATGCTTTGTCGGTTTCACATCCCCTATTACGTGGGATGATGTGCGGTTGACAAACAAGGATTTCCTAACCTGCTAAGACGACGAAATCAGCTGAAGAATGAGTATTTGCTTGTTGGTCAGCTGATGGCTGTGCCTATTACATAGGGGAATGAGCTTAACAGCCTGACACTGCCCAGTGTAATAGGACCCTTAGAGCCCTGTAGAAATATACACTGCTCATAAAAATAAAGGGAACACAAACAACACTATGTAACTCCAAGTCAATCACACTTCTGTGAGATCACACTGTCCACTCAGGAAGCCACACTGATTGACAATCAATTTCACATGCTGTTGTGCAAATGGAACAGACAACAGGTGGAAATTATAGGCAATTAGCAATACACCCCAATAAAGGAGTGGTTCAGCAGGTAGTGACCACAGACCATTTCTCATTTTCTATGCTTCCTGGCTGATGTTTTGGTCACTTTTGAATGCTGCCGTTGCTTTCACTCTAGTGGTAGCATGAGACGGAGTCTACAACCCACACAAGTGGCTCAGGTAGTGCAGCTCAGCCAGGATGGCACATCAATGCGAGCTGTGGCAAGGTGGTTTGCGGTGTCTGTCAGTGTAGTGTCCAGAGCATGGAGGCGCTACCAGGAGACAGGCCAGTACATCAGGAGACTTGGAGGAGACCGTAGGAGGGCAACAACCTAGCAGCAGGACCGCTAGCTCTGCCTTTGTGCCTTTGAGGAGCACTACCAGAACCCTGCAAAATGACCTCCAGCAGGCCACAAATGTGCATGTGTCCACTCAAACGGTCAAAAACAGACTCCATGAGGGTGGTATGAGGGCCCGACCTCCACAGGTGGGGGTTGTGCTTACAGCACAACACCGTGCAGGACATTTGGCTTTTGCCAGAGAACACCAAGATTGGCAAATTAGTCACTGGTGCCCTATGGTCTTCACAGATGAAGGCAGGTTCACACTGAGCACATGACAGTCTGGAGACGCCATGGAGAACGTTCTGCTGCCTGCAACATCCTCCAGCATAACCGGTTTGGCGGTGGGTCAGTAATGGTGTGGAGTGGCATTTCTTGGGGGGGGGCAGCACAGCCCTCCATGTGCTTGCCAGAGACAGCCTGACTGCCATTAGGTACCGAGATGAGATCCTCAGACCCCTTGTGAGACCATATGCTGGTGCGGTTGGCTCTGGGTTCATCCTAATGCAAGACACTGCTAGACCTCATGTGGCTGGAGTGTGTCAGCAGTTCCTGTAAAAGGAAGGCATTGATGCTATGGACTGGTCCGCCCGTTCCGCAGACCTGAATCTGATTGAGCACATTTGGGACATCATGTCTCGCTCCATCCACCAATGCCCAGTTGCACCACAGAGTGTCCAGGAGTTGGCAGATGCTTTAATCCAGGTCTGGGAGGACATTACTCAGGAGACCATCCGCCACCTCATCAGGAGCATGCCCAGGTGTTGTAGGGAGGTCATACAGGCACGTGGAGGCCACACACACTAATGAATCTCAGTTATAAGGACATTACATCAAAGTTGGATCAGTCTGTAGTGTGGTTTTCCACTTTGATTTTGAGTGTGACTCCATATCCAGACCTCCATGGGTTGATAAACTTGATTTCCATTGATAATTTTTGTGATTTTGTTGTCAGCACACTCAACTATTCAGCTATGTAAAGACGAAAGTACCATATTTATCGGCGTGTTATACGCCGATAGACTGTTTGTGACCATGCAAAAGCCGCTGCAGTTCAATGACTTAAAGCGGGGGCTTTTAATCATTGAACTGCAGCAGCTTCTGCCTGGCCAGAGTCCCACTGCCTGATTCCCTCTCCATCCCCGGTTTTATAGTTAAATATGTCGCCGCCACCACCACAGCCCAATTCCCTCCCCGTCCTCGTTTTAAAGTTACATGTGCCCTGGGGACTGCGGTCCTTCATGCTCCGGCGGTCTCCTGATCTGTCACTGTGCGCTGCGTAATAACGAGTGACGTCCTCAACACGACGTCACTCGTCAGTCAGTGCGCGGCGCACAGTGACCGATCAGGAGACCGCTGGAGCATGAAGGACCGCAGTCCCCAGGGCACATGTAACTATAAAACCGGGGACGGGGAGTGAATTGTGCAGTGGCGGCGGCGGGTTATTTAACTATAAAACCAGGGACGGGGAGGGAATAGAGCAGCGGCACTCTAACCCCACAGAAGCCACTGCACATCAATAATTTAAAGCGATTGCTTTAAATCATTGAACTGCAGAAGCCGCCAGAAACAGTTTATCGAGGTACACCTACACGCACCCTCATTTTTCCAAGGATATTTTGGTTAAAAAAAAACTTTACCAAAATTTCCTTGGAAAAATGAGGGTGCGTGTTGTAGGCTGGTGCTTGTTATACCCCGATAAATACGGTATTTCATACGATTAGTTCATTTATTCAGATCCAGGATGTGTTAGCTTAGTGTTCCCTTTATTTTTGTGAGCAGTGTATATAAAGAAAAGAGCTGAAAACTTGCGCTCCCGTACGCGGTCCCGTATGTAATTCATTTCAATGAGCTGAACGGAGTGAAACGCTGACTCCGGTCGGCTCATTTTTGCCCCGTATGCGGTTTTCCCACCGCACCTAAAATCGTGGTCGACTACGATTTTAGGTGCGGCGGAAAACCGCATATGGGAGCGCAAGTTTTCAGCTCCCCTGCCGTATGCGGTCCCGTATGGGACAAAACGTAGTGTGAACCCAGCCTTAGCTGCTCCCAAAGCTGTGTATCTGTAAACAGTTCAATTGGATGCTGTAGCTGTCTTTTTGGCATAGAGTATCGCTATCTAGAGATAGAGCACTGGGAGCAGTGCAGCTATGCTGCTGCCCATACACAGCTACTGTTAACTGTTTTAACAGTTTTACCTTTTCTGGTATGTGCACTTTAAAAGTAAAGTCTCATTCGCCTATATATATTTTTATGACCGTTACACTAACCTTTAGATAAAAAAAAAATGTTTGTTAAAAAATGGTACTATGTGGTGGACGTTCAAGTTATTTTATATGGTTAGAAAACGTTACTGTTTGAAACATCTTTTAGTAAACAATATATCTACAATAACAGACGGAACAATGTCTTACCATCTTCTTCACCATCATGCTCCACTAGTGACCCGTTCTCCTCTTCAAAGCTTCCAATACCAGATTCTATTTGTGGGGGCTGAACATGCTGTTGGGACAGCAGCTGCCGTACGTTACTGATCTCTCTCTTTAACAATTTTAAGCGTTTACTTCGGGATCCACTTGATTTCATAGCAAAAGTTAAGTCTAGTTTCTCCAACAGCTCTTTAAGCTGTTCCTCTAAAGGCATATGGACACGATTACTGGGATTCAGGAGTTTATCCACTGTAGAAATAAGGGAAAAAGATAAAGCAAGGACATTTATTATTGGTTCTGCAAGTTTTTCCTCAGTTTTTTTTTCCATTGAATTTCGTGCAGTAAGGGAAAAATGTGTTAATATTTCACCAAAAAAGCTGTAAGATTATAAACATGTAAGAAAGCCTATTTTCTAGCGCTCTGCTTGGGGTTGTTTAGATTTGCAAATTGTCGGTGGCATTGTGCAGTGTTTGCGTGTTTTTATGTGAAATTTGCACATGATAAATTCATTACTACTGCATGCACAGTGGAAAAAACCTAGCTAGTCACTTATGAAAAACATGGTGCTGATAAATGTTTCAGAAATTTGCAAAACATTTTTGACTTAATATATGTAAAAAAATATATGTGAACAAATTCTACAAAAACTCAGCCCAAAACATGGACAACACCAAACTGCCAATGCCGGACAACTATCTAATCTCTATAAGAGCCCGAGTATGATCCCTTTATGACAGATTGAGGGAGAAAGGAAAAATGATTGAGCATGTTGGAGTTATCACACTGTATCCTTCGTTCCTGCAGCAGAAAAACCATTGCCAGCAGCTTTTTTTTTTTTTTTTTTAAAGCAAAGTCTTATCCTAACCTCAGAATTAAAAATATAGGGTAGAGAGAAATAGCTGTCAGATGAATATCTTACTTGTATGACCAATTTTACCTTTCTCTGTAATCATTTCTATGGTACGTTCACACCCCCTCCCATAGACTTGCATTAAGGGGGAGGGCCCTGATGTCACGAGGGGACAGAGTCGTGAAGTCACGATGCTCCGGCCCCGGTATCAACCATCATTACGCACAGAGCGAGTTTGCCCTGTGCAGTAATGACAGCGGGGTGCTGCAGCAGTGATCCCCAGGGTCCCCAGCAGCTGGACCCCTGCAATCAGACATCTTATCCCCTATCCTTTTGATAGGGAATAAGATGTCTAGGGGCGGAGTACCCCTTTAAGGACCAGGCGTATTTCATTTTTGCTTGTTCATTTTTTCCTCCTCCCCTTCTAAAAATCACAGCTCTTTTATATTTCCATCCACAGACCCATATGAGGGCTTGCTTTCTGCGTCAATTTTACTTTGTAACTACATCACTTATTTTACCATAAAATGTACGGCGCAACCCAACCAAAACATTTTTATGTGGGAAAATTGAAAAGAAAACAGTAATTTTGCTAATTTTGGAAGGTATTGTTTTCACGGTGTACACTTTATGGTAAAAATGACCTGTTTTCTTTATTCTGTGGGTCAATAAGATTAAAATTATACCCATGATATATGCTTTTTCTATAATTGTACCGCTTAAAAAAGAATAAACTATTTTAACAAAATTAGTATGTTTGAAATCGCCCCATTTTGACCACCTATAACTTTCCCATTTTTCCGTATATGGGGAAGTATGAGGAATCCTTTTTTGTGCAGTGATCTGTAGTTTCCGGTACCACTTTTGCTTAGGTTTTACCTTATGAATTTTCTATTAATTTTTTGGGGGTAAAATGGGAAAAATTGATTTACATTTTTATTTTTCAAATTTTTTAGCTTTTTTCTTCTTCTTTTACACTTTATGTCCCCATAGGGAACTAATTATAGCAATCATTTGATTGCTAATACTGTTCAGTACTATGCATAGGACACAGCACTGCTCAGTATTATCGGTCATCTTCTACTCTGGTCTGCTCTCTCAGACCAGAAGACCCCTGGGGACAGACTGAAGCAGGTGAGGGGACCTTTGTCCGCCATTATGGATGATTGGATCCCCACGGCAGCACTACGGGCGATTCGATCATCCATTTAAAGTACAGCACTTCCGCAGATGCTGTGATCTGTATTGATCATGGCATCTGAGGGGTTAATGGCAGACATCCGTGCGATCGTGGATGTCCACCATTACAGGAGGGTCCCTGGCTGCTGATAGCAGCCGGGACCTGCCACGCATGACGCGAACACCGGTTTCAGTGCTCGCGGTCATGGCTGAGCGTAAATGTACGTCATGGTGCATTAAGTATCATGGCGCCATGACGTACATTTACCCTTAAAAATGGACGTTAAAAGGCAGTTACAAAAACCCATTCAAGTCAATGGGATTTTTTTGACTTACTGTTATCACCCGTTATAGTCCGTTACGAATAACGGACGTTATTTGTGACGGGAGAAAAATTTGTGTATATAAAGTTTTTTCTCCCGTCACAAATAACGTCCGTTAAGCATAACAGGCGATAACAGATAATCAAAAAATCCCAGAGACTTGAATGGGATTTTTGTAAAAATGTATTTGTGAGGTGAAATAATTTTTTCGCCATTCACCTTGTGGTCAAACTTACACGTTATTTTAATACTTTAGGCCGGTCTGATTGCAGCAATACCAAATTTGTTCAGTTTCTGTCAAGTTTTACTAGTAAAAAAATGTTTTAAACTTTAATTTTTGAAAAAAAATTCCTGACCCCTATAACATACATTTTTCCATATACTGGGCTGTATGATGGCTAATTTTTTGGGCCGTATTCTGCTGCTTGTACTGATGCCATTTTGGTATCAATCGGACTTTTTGAACACTTTTTTCCTGGGATATGATGTTCTAAACATAAAAAATGCAATTCTGTGACTTTGTACGGTATATGTAATGTACGCGCGCCAATACAAATAGGTTTATTTTTATTATGTTTACATATTTTTTTATACTGAAAATGGGAAAAGGGGAGCGATATGAACTTTTAATATGTAAGGGGTTAATGGGTGTTTCTTTAAAACTTTTATTAACCCCCTAACGACAATGGACGTAAATGTACGCCATGGTGCCGTGGTACTTAACGCACCATGACGTAAATTTACACGCCGCCACTCCGGTGCTCGCGTCATGCGTGTCAGGTCCCGGCTGCTATCAGCAGCCAGGGACCCGCTGGTAATGGACATCCGCTATCACGCGGATGTCTGCCATTATCCCCTCAGATGCCGTGATCAATACAGATCACGGCATCTGCGGCAGTGCAGTACTTTGAATGGATGATCGGATCGCCCGCAGCGCTGCCGCGGGGATCCGATCATCCAGCATGGCAGCCGGAGGTCCCCTCACCTTGCTCCGGCCGTCTCCCGGGGTCTTCTGTTCTGGTCTGAGATCGAGCAGATCAGAGCAGAAGATGACCGATAATCCTGATCAGTGCTATGTCATATGCATAGCACTGAACAGTATTAGCAATCAAATGATTGCTATAAATAGTCCCCTATGGGGACTATTTTTCCACTTTAATTGTCCCCTATGGACTATTAAAGTGTAAAAAAAAAAGTGAAAAATGTAAAATAAAAAAGTAAAAAAAAACAAAAAAAGGGAAAAATCCCCCCCAATAAGAAAAAACGTCTGTTTTTCCCATTTTACCCGCAAAAAAGCGTAAAAAAAAAAATCATCAACACATTTGATATCGCCGCGTGCGTAAAAGTCTGAACTAATATATTGTTAATTATCCCGTACGGTGAACGGCGTAAACGTAAAATTTTTTTTGAAAATGACCAAAATTGCTGCTTTTTTGACACATTTTATAAAAAAAAAATATATATAATAATATATATATATATATATATATATATATATATATATATATATATATATATATATATATATATATATATATCTCTACCATTAAAAAATTTATAAAAAGTAAAACCTAAGCAAAAGTATTACTAATAAGAACTAGGGCTGGGCGGTATGACAAAATGTGTATCACGGTATATATATTTTTTACTTACGGCAGTTCCATGGTATATAACGGTATTTTCACCCACCCCCCCCCCAATCATGTGACCCGCTCGCGGCGTTCGGCGACCCCCCCCCCCCCCAAATCATGTGACCCGCCAGCGCTGTTCTGCCCCCCCCCCAATTAATGATCAGCCCAGCGGGGTACTACTCACAGATGTCACCTTCGAGCACTGCCTTCCTCCTCTTTGTTGGGGGCCGCTGGGTGCTGGAACTCTATACTGTATGCCAGTGGTCTCCAACCTGCAGACCTCCAGATGTTGCAAAACTACAACTCCCAGCATGCCCGGATAGCCAACGGCTGTCCGGGCATGCTGGGAGTTGTAGTTTTGCAACAGCTGGAGTTTCGCAGGTTGGAGACCACTGCTGTAAGCTGTATCCCTATGCCCGGGCTGCAAAAGATACAGAAAATAAACTTTAAACTCCCCTACGTCGGGGCCTTACGCTGGGGACTGGAACGCCGGACAGCCGTCAGCCTATCACCGGCCGGAGCGATGTCCCACCCCGGCCAGTGATAGGCTGAGCCCACTGTCATGTAAGAAGCCGGCCAGAGCTCCTTAAATTGACAGTGGGCTCAGCCTATCACTGGCCGGGGTGGGACATCGCTCCGGCCGGTGATAGGCTGATGGCTGTCCGGCGTTCCAGTCCCCAGCGTAAGGCCCCGACGTAGGGGAGTTTAAAGTTTATTTTCTGTATCTTTTGCAGCCCGGGCATAGGGATACAGCGTACAGCAGTGGTCTCAAACCTGCAGACCTCCAGCTGTTGCAAAACTACAACTCCCAGCATGCCCAGACAGCCGTTGGCTGGCCGGGCATACTGGGTGTTGTAGTTTTGCAGCATCTGGAGGTCTGCAGGTTGGAGACCACTGGCGTACAGTATAGAGTTCCAGCGCCCGGCGGCCCCCCACAAAGAGGAGGAGGGCAGTGTTTGAAGGGGAGATCTGTGAGTAGTACCCCGCTGGGCTGATCATTAATTGGGGGGGGCAGAACAGCGCTGGCGGGTCACGTATGATTAGTGGGGACAGCACTGCGCTGGGCTGATAATACATTCGAGGGGGAGGGGCCCAACCGGTATTGGGGAAAATTCATATCGTGCAGCCCCAAAAATTCAGTATTCGGTATGAACCGGTATACCGCCCAGCCCTAATAAAAACTACAGATCATGGCGCAAAAAATGCGCCCTCATACCACCTTATAAACAGAAAAATTTGAAAGTTATAGGTGTTCAAAATAGGGAAATTTCAAACATACTAATTTTGTTTAAATTGTTTGAGATTTTATTTTTTTAAGTGGTACAATTATAGAAAAGCATATAACATTGTTAACATTTTGATCGTATTGACCCACAGAATAAAGATAACATGTCATTTTTACCATAAAGTGTACACCGTGAAAACAAAACCTTCCAAAATTTGCTAAATTGCGTTTTTCTTTTCAATTTTCCAACATAAATAATAATTGTTTGGTTGCACTGTACATTTTATGGTAAAATAAGTGATGTAATTACAAAGTACAATTGGCGACGCAAAAAACAAGCCCTCATATGGGTCTGTGGATGGAAATATAAGAGAGATATGATTTTTAGATGGCGAGGAGCAAAAATAAAATTGGTCTGGTCCTTAAATGGGCCCTTCCACCAACTTAAATTTTTTGATATGTTGTAGTACTTATGTACTACAACATATCTCTAATATATATATATATATTTTTTTGATTATCATGGTTAAATTCACATTTAAAAAACGGTCACTAGGGGTCACCCTCCCGGCAGCCTGGCAATCAGTCCTTATTCATTTAGGCTGCTCTCGCTCCCTGCTCAGACAGGCGGGAGCGAGCGCATTGGCTCCCCGGCCACTGGCTGGGAAGCACATTTCGTCGTCGCCGCTGTCCCTGCACGCCCACTGCCGGACTCTGCAGTATCTGTAAGTATCATAATGGAGGGAACGGGGTATGCAGGGGGGGGATTGGGATGGAGGGAACGGGTTATGGCGGGGGGGCTTTGTGACGGAGGGAACGGGGTATGCGGGGGTTGGCAGAGGGAACAGGCTAGCGCCGTAGCACCGCATGGCACTAGCTTATAGTTTATCTACACAAGATGCCTCCAGCTTTTTCACTACTACAATTCCCAGCATGCCCTGACAGCCAATAGATGTAAGGGCAAGCTGGGAGTTGTAGTGGTGAAACAGCTGGAGGCACCCTGTATAGGTGAACTACGGGCGGAAGTGTCGGCCCCAGCATGCATCAGTGACGTGGTGCCTGCTGGGGAAGTCTGCCTGGTAGCGAGCACACTACCATGCAGACAAAAAGTTATTTTTAATATAGTAAAAAGAACAATTTAAAGCAGGGAAGGGGTTAGGGATAGATTGGCAATAGGCAGGGACAGAAAAAAAAATATATAGGATGGTGGGAGCTACCCTTTAAGGCCAAAATGGGCCTGGTCCTTAAGGGGTTAAACTTTTTTTTTTTTTTTTTTTAAATACACTTTATTAGGAGTAATCATTCGATTCTTCATTCAGATCAATGCAGTTCTATTGAACTCCACTGATATGTGTTAATTTGGTTGAGTCTGCTTAAGGCAGGCTCAATCAAATGCAGATCCAATGGGGCAGCCATGAATGCAGTGGTAAGCCCTCCAGCTACCTTCACAGTGCTTTAATTCTCTGGTGAAAGTGTCAAAGAAGTTCTCTCAAACTCCTATAGTGTTAAAGGCTGAAAAGCCTTGCTCCACCTCCTATCCATGTTCCTTGCTTGATTGACAGTCATCTGGAGGTCTAGCCCGGTTTCTAATCTCTCACCTACTTGGTACATATAAATTGTGCACAGGTGTGAGATTTGGAAATTTGGCTCAAAGTTCACACAAATTATACTCAAACCTGTACAGAGCAGGTTATGGATCACACCACAAAACCAACTCTTACCATCTTCCCATGAAAACTGTGGCTGTGGCTCAATTTTTGGTGGCTCTGGCAAATGCATTCCTGTTTCTTCATCAAAACCAACGGCATTAGCATCCCGTCTCGCTTGCCTTAACAAAACACCCCCTTGATCCCGCAACCGAACAGCTGCACGATAGAACATTGTGTCCTTTGCATTATACTTCATGCAGTTCTCAATAATCAGATTGAAGTCCTCTTCAAACGCATTCAGATTATTGTACCTCTGCTCCTCTAACCGTTTCTTCATGGTAGAAAAATCCATGGGATGTTTTATGTGGTCCATATAATCTGGAACCTTAAATAAATAAGACGGTAAAATTTTTTTAAAATTATACATATATTTATAAAAACCAGCATACTCCATACAAACACTCGACAAATTTCTCACCTCTGACAGATTAACAGGCTGAGCAAATATATGGGCCGGGTCCTTTTCTTGGAGTTGTTCAAGCAGTGATCGCAGCAGAACTGTCAACGGTGTTAACTGAAGCTCCATAGCTACCTCCTCAACTTTAACCTAACAATACAGAATTTCACGTGAACAAAACATTCTGAGGAAATCCAGCTAACATGGAGCCAATAAACAATGAACCCACATCCTCAACCTACAGCTTACGAGTGTTACCTTCATGCTGCTCTGGCAGCAGGATAACTTTAAATTTCCCAGGCAATCTTGTCTTGATTGCCCAGACACTCATGTGATCAGACTGGTTTCTGGAACTACCATTCCAGAGTCCTATAGACTTGAAGGGAAGTACCGGGAATAAGTTTAATCAAGGTGAGTCTCATGGCAAATCCCTGGCAACAAGACTGCCGGAGAAGATTAACATATCCTGACGATGGAGAGATTATTTAAACATCATCATAAAAAAGCAACTACCATGTCACAAGATAGATTTTTAACCCCTGAAGGACCAACAACGATTTTGGTATTAAGGGAAACAGGAATGTTTCTGCTTCTGTGTGGCTACTGTTTTTTATTTCATGTGGCTGTATGAAGATACAATTGATTTCAAGATGAGGAATTGAAATGGGGCGAATATATAAATTACCTCTAATGGATTTTATGGGTCGGTAGGCTTATGGTAAAACCAGATATGTACAGTTTTATCACCCTCACCCTTCAATAAACATTTGGGAGGCATCTTCTTACTAAAACACATTTTTAATTTTTCTGATTTCCACTGCAACTAGGGCCAACATAGTAGCCACAGTTACATGGGAAATATAGCAACCCCCCCTCCCCCAACATTCACTGCAAAGGTGATATGGGTCAGCTAGGACTGCAGACACCCAGAATTGGGGATCACTGCAGTATTGCTTCCTGTTGAGCTGTATATACAATTAATTGAGCACTGTGTATACACAATCCCTGCCTTCTCACTGGAGAGCCCAGCTGTCACTGGCAGCAGCACAATCTCCATGCTGGTGCCATACTTTGTAAGGCAATTTTAGAACTGCTGTGCCAAGTTAACTGGCTTCATGTAGAAAGTCTATGCGCGGTTGGCAAGCTGTAAAGATCCCACTTAAAAGTCTCCTAGGTATATGTATTTTCAAGTATTTAAGATCACTTCCCAAAACGGACATGCCCGATTCATGACTGCCCACACCAGCACAAGAGATGTTCCCAAAACTGCTGAAAAACAAGTCTCACCGTGTACGGTTGTCTAGCAGTTGTGAGTGTGCACTTATTTGGGGGACTAAAGGTAATACAAAAATAACACCTGTTCACGTTTTAACTTTTCACGTTTTCGGATCAGTTCAATAAGTAACCGGGCTCTTTCAAGGTCATGCCGCAACCGCTGCCAGTATTTTAACTTCTTTTTCAAGATCTGGACTTCTTCATCATCTTCTCTCTGAGACAAAATGAACAATAAAGGACAATTTACAATTGAAATATTAAGACAGTTTGTGACCTTCAAAGAAGTCCAGTGGTAGGAAACCTATCCCCGATCCATTGGGACACCCCGCGACCTCCCGTACTGGGCTCCTGCTGAGCTGCTGTGTGTGATGTTGTACACATAGCAGGTCAGCTGATCCAAACACGCTACCCTCCATAACACTATGGGAGAGGTGGAGGCAGAGCCCCCGTATGGGAGATCGCGGTGCAAGTTGGGGGGGGGGTTGGTTCCCAGGGGATAAATCCTTACCACTGGATGACTTCTGTAAGAAAAAATATTGAAAACACAAAAGTTTCTGGTAAAGGGTTCAAGGGCAGACAATTCTGTAGCTATGGATCCTTCCAGCTGGGCATAAGAAACTGCATTTGAGAAGAAATACAGCTTCTATTGAAGTAAAGGGACAAGACAATGTCAGAAGGCATATTGCTATTCAAGTATCATAAAGCATACCTTTTTGTGATGAAATATTTAATGAAAATGTGAAAGGATGTCTGCGCATTTCTCCTCTAACCAACAGAATTACAAATGCCCATACCTGTTGGCTATTTCTCTGTGACTGTAAACTGGACTGCAGCCTTCTCAGCAAAGGAATGCCATTTCTTGAGAGTCTCTTTAGAAGCCAGTAACTTTGTACCCGCTCAACAAACTGCTTTTTCCGTTGAATTGATACCTGGTTTATTATTTTGTTTATTCTACAAGGAAAAAAAATTGAATACAAATGTTAGAACATTAGCAAAAACAAAGAATTTAGAGTTAAGTAACTCATCAAGGGGTGTTCAATCAGGTGGCAAGCATTTAGGATCGCCCAGCTGCCTCTGCCATATTAAAGTCTATCTTCTACACCAGTGTTTCCCAACCAAGGTGCCTCCACCTGTTGCAAAACTACAACTCCCAGCATGCCCGGACAGCCGTCGGCTGTCTGGGCATGCTGGGAGTTGTAGTTTTGCAACAGCTGGAGGCACCCTGGTTGGGAAACCCCGTTGTACACAATGATCTCACTAGTAACACTACCACGGTACAAACACTGACTGACACATGCAGCTCTGACCAGAACATGAGACTTTCCTAAAGCACTTTCTAAAAAGGAAAATGTCACAAACCCCAACACCAACAAATGCACATATCTGTACCATAGTAGTTGTATGTGTAGTTATATTTTGGGTGCCATTAATTGATGTGTTATGGGGATATTTTTTATCTAGTGAGAAAGGCATGAAGGAGGAACTTGACCTAAAAGTCTACAGCCCATTAACTCCATAAACCGCTTCATCAGAAATATGTGCCATTACAAAAACCATATTTTATATCAGCTCAACCCCTCAGTGCTCAGTCCAATTGTAACAAAAACAAATACATCACAAAATAAACATGGCAAACAACAGTATCCACCTGAAAAGCACCTAAAATGGCAACTATTGACAAAGAGGTGGTAGCGGCCAGAAACACGTTACTTTCCACTTGGATATCTTTGTTTGCAATGTTTTTATCCTGTCTATTTTAAATCAAATAATAAAAAGTAGGAATATTTTTCTAGAAATCAAGTGCACGCCAAGTACAGTGTATTCCCAAAGTGCCAATATAGAGAACAAGTTGGCAACAAATGGGGAAGAGAAGGGGTAATGAGGCTTAACAGGTCATTAACCTTTTCAGGACATAGGGCGTATGCATACACCCTGCATCCCGAGTCCTTAAGGACGTAGTTAGTATGCATACGCCCGTGGGAATTCCGGTCCCCGCCGCTAGCCGGTTGGGGACCGGACCGAGATGGCTGCTGAAATCATTCAGCAGGTATCCCAGCACATCGCCGAGGGGGGTCATGTCGGCGAATGGAGAAAATCGCATGTCAATTCAGACATGCGATTTTCTCCTATTCCAGGTTGATCGGGTCTCAGGTGACCCGATCACCCGGAAAATAGGGATGATCGGAGCCGTCAGTGACCGCCCCGATCATCCTGAGGGATAGGAGCGAGATTGCAGTGCTGCAACCTCCTCCTACCCCTTGCCATTAGTCAGAAATTAATTCTGACCAATGGCAGCGCATGACAGGGGGTTGCCATGGAACCCCACTGCTCTGCCCACCCCTGGATGTCGGGCAGAATGGGGGGAGAAGATGGCGGCGGGTACCTGATCAGAAGATGCCGTGGGGACCGCTGATCATCGTTGGAAACTGCAGAGATCAGCGGCGCATGTAGGGAAGCGACGGTGGGTGGGGAGGAAGGGGGCAGTAAAGCGATCTTTACTGCTGCCCTTCTAGTGGTTGCCAAACTGCAACTCCTAGCATGGCCAGACAACCAAAGGCTGTCTGGGCATGCTGGGAGTTGTAGTTTTGCAACATCTGGAGGGTCATAGTTTGGAGACGACTATTACAGTGGTGCCCAAACAGTGGCCCTCCAGATGTTGCCAAACTACAACTCTCAGCATGCCTAGACTGCCCAGGCATGCTGGGAGTTGTAGTTCTGTAACATCTGTCCCTTCAGATTTAGCAATTTTCATGAAAATTTTGAAAGTTGCTGCTCTACTTTGAAGCCCTCTAATTTTTTTCAAAAAGTAAAAATATGTCCATTTTATGATGTCAACATAAAGTGGACATATTGTATTTGTGAATAAAAATAAAATTTATTTGGAATATCCATTTTCCTTACAAGTAGAGAGCTTCAAAGTTAGAAAAAGCTAAATTTTCATGAAATGAAAGGATGCAAGTAACGCCGAAAATTTACCACCAACATAAAGTAGAATATGTCACGAAAAAACAAATTCTCAGAATCAGAATAATCGGTAAAAGCATCCCAGAGTTATTAACGCTTAAAGTGACGGTGGTCAGAATTGCGAAAAAGGGCTGCATCCTTAAGGGGTTAAAACAAATCTGAGGCAAAAATAAATAATTTTTTTTTTTTAAAGCACAACAACAAGAAGTTCAACCATACTGGCAGTGACACAAAGTTATGCACTAATAATGTTTAAAGGGGTACTGCAGCCAGAATTAACTTATCCTCTATCCTGTTGATAGGGGCTAAGTAGCTGGGGGGGAGAGAAGAGAGGTCAGACCACTAGGGCCCCCCGCAATCTCCTGGAAGAGAACCCGGTCCCACTCATTTATTGAAATGAATGGAGCATGTGCAGTATAGATGTAGATGACACACACTCGTGGACAGAGCGAGACAAGGTTCCTTCCAGATTACGGGGGGCCCCAGCGGTTGGACCCTCCGTGGTCAGCTACTTATCTCCTATCCCCCTGATTGATAGAATGAAGGGTCAGTAGTGTGCAGCTGAATTCACTGTGCCCCTTTAACTCTGCTCTGCACAGCTAAATTAAGCAGTATACAGAATAAAGATTTAAGTGCATGAGACTTTAAGCAGGTTTATGGCAACCGCTCCCCATTTACACCTAAGAGATTGTAACACTAACAAGTCACAAGAAAACAGGCAGAGAAAATGGCTATTTGGGCCCAAATGGGACATCTGCACTTAGAGGTGTACTCACTTTTGTTGCCATGGTTTAGAGCAGTGTTTCCCAAACGTCCTCAAGCGCCCCCAACAGGTCATGTTTTCTGGATTTCCTTAGTCTTTCACAGGTGATAATTATGGTCAGTGAATCAGGCATCACCACAGTTATATCACCTATGAATCCTGAAAACATGACCTGTTGGGGGTGCTTGAGGACCGCGTTTGGGAAAAACTGCTTTAGACATTAAAACTGGTACGCTGGTGGAAATTTGTATTTTTTATTTTAATTACTTCTATTTGTAAATTACTTCTATTAAAAAAATCTTAATCCTTCTAGTACTTAACCCCTTAAGGACCCGGGCTTTTTCCGTTTTTTCATTTTAAATTTTTCCTCCTTAACTTTAAAAAATCATAACTCTTAAAAATTTTCACCTAAAATTATATATAATGGCTTAATTTTAGCGTCACTAATTCTACTTTGTAATGACATTAGTCATTTTACCCAAAAATCTACGGTAAAACTGGGAAAAAAAAATCAATGTGCGACAAAACTGATGAAAAAAAACACTATTTTGTAAGTTTTGGGGGCTTCTGTTTTTACGCAGTACATTTTTTGTCAAAAATGACACCATATCTTTATTCTGTAGGTCCATACGGTTAAAATGATACCCTACTTATATAGGTTTGATTTTGTATCACTCCAGAAAAAAATCATGAATATATGCAGGAAAATGTATAAGTTTAAAATGGTCATCTTTTGACCCCTATAACTTTATTTTTCTGTGTTCAGGGCGCTTTGAGGACTCATTTTTTGCGTCGTCATCTGAAGTTTTTAGCGGTACCATTTTTGTTCTGATCAGACTTTTTGATCACTTTTTATTCACTTTTTTGTGGTATAAAAAGTGATCAAAAATGTACTATTTTGGACTTGAATTTTTTTGCGCGTACGCCATTGAACGAGCGGTTTAAAAAGCGGTATATTTTTATAATTCGGACATTTCCGCACGCGGTGATACCACATATGTTTATTTTTATTATTATTTACATTATGTTTTTTTTATTTTTGGAAATGCCGGGTGATTCAAACTTATTAGGGGAAGGGATAATTGAAAGGGTTAATGATTTTTTTTACACTTTTCTTATGCAATATTATAGCTCCTATAGGGGGCTATAACATTGCATGTACTGATCTTTTACACTGATTGATCCATCTCCATAGGAATGGATCAATCAGTGTTTTCGGCGATTGAATGCTCAAGCCTGGATCTCAGGCTTGAAGCATTCATTCGGCGATCGGACAGCGCAGGAGAAGGTAAGAGACCTTCCTCCTGTAGCACAGCTGTTCGGGATGCCGCGATTATACCGTGGCGATCCCGAACAGCTCCCTGAGCTAGCCGGGCACTTTTACTTTCATTTTTAGCCGCGTGGATCAGCTTTGAGCGCGCGGCTAAAGGGTTAATAGCGTGCGGCACAGCGATCAGTGCCGCGCGCTATTAGAGGCGGGTCCCGGCTTCACTATGACGCCAGGCCCGCCGCAATATGATGCGGGGTCACCGTGTGACCCCGCGTTATATCGCAGGACCGGGACTCATGACGTACGCATACGTCATGGGTCCTTAAGAGGTTAAAGGGTACCTCTCATCAAAAATACTTTTGATATATTATAGATTAATGTATGCAGAATAACTTTACAATTGCATGTTATTAAAAAATATGCTTCTTTCTATTTAATTTTCCACTTTGAAGAAATGACCACTAGGGGTCTCCCTACCAGTCCTGGCAGCAAGCATTTCAGACTATGCTGGAGTCTCAAACACTACGAGCTGCCAGTCTGCTTTGTTCACAAAGGAGAACACTCAGAGCTGCAAGCCTGCTTTGTTCACAGCCTGTTTGGCTGTGAACAAAGCAGGCTGGCAGCTCTGAGTGTTTAGGACTCCAGAAATGCTTGCTGAAGGGACTGATTGGGAAAAATACAATAGAAAGAAGCATATTTTTCATTAACATGCTATTGGAAAGTTATTCAACATTCATTAATCTAAAATATATCAAAAGTTTATTTGAGAGGTACCCTTTAAAAGCTGCTGTATGCTCCAGAGGAAGTTGTGTAATTCTTTCCAGTCTGACCACAGTGCTCTCTGCTGACACCTCTGCCCATGTCAGGAACTGTCCAGAGCAGGATAGGTTTGCTTTGGGGATTTGCTCCTACTCTGGACAGTTCCAGACATGGACAGAGGTGTCAGCAGAGAACACTGTGGTAAGACAAAAGAAATTCAAAAACAGAAGAACTTCCTGTGGAGTATACAGCATCTGATAAGTACTGGAAGTATTAAGATTTTTAAATAGAAGTAATTTACAAATCTGTTTAACTTTCTGGCACCAATTGATTTAAAATAAATAAATAAAATAAAAGTTTTCTACCAGAGTTAATGACCGTTATTTTGAGGGGACAACTTTAACCCTTCCAGGACTCAGCGTTTTTCTACTTTTGTTTTTTCCTCCTCCCCTTCTAAAAATCATAACGCTTTCAGTTTTCCACCTACACACCCATATGGAGGGCTTTTTTATTGCACTACCAATTTTACTTTTTAATGACATCAGTCATCAAAAAAAAATAAAAAATAAAAAGCAATTTCGTAATTTTTAGAGGCTTCCGTTTCTACACAGTGCACTTTTCGGTAAACCTTAAAACTTATAATTTATTTTGTAGGTCCATACATTTACAGGGATACCCAATTTATGTAGGTTTTAATTTTATTATACTACAAAAATTTTAACTACATGCAACAAAAAATATATGTTTAAAATTGTCATCTTATGACCCCTATAACTATTTTTCCTCATACGGAGCTATATGAGGGCTAATTTTTTGCACCGTGGTCTGTAGTCTTTATCGGTACCATTTTTGTTTTATTGTGACTTTTCTGATTGCTTTTCATACATCTTTTTAGGGTATACAAAGTGACCAAAAATACGCAATTTTGGACTTTGGAATTTTTTTACGTGTACGCCACTGACATTGCGGTTTAATTAACATTACATTTTTCATAGTTCGGTCATTTACGCACATGGCGATACCCCATGTTTAGGTTTATTTATTTATTTTTTTTAAATGGGAAAAGGGGGGTGATTCAAACTTTTATTAAGGAAGGGGATAAAATCAGTTTTTTTTCACACCATTTTTTAGTCCCCATAAGAGACTATTACATGCAATCTTCTGATTGCATACACTGTTTAATACTATAACATCGCATTGATCAGTGTTATCGGCGCTCTGCTGGTCCAACCTGCTGAGCAGGCATGGAGCAGCAGATAACCGATCGGACAGAGAGGAGGCAGGTAGGGACCCTCCCCGTGTCAGCTCAGTTGGGACGCCGCAATTTCAGCACAGAGGTCCTGAACAGCCCGATTAAACTGCCAGGAATGGTTTACTTTCACTTTAGACACGGCACTCAACTTTGATTGTCTTTCCTGTCTAAGGGGTTAAAGCCGGGCATCACCGCAATCGGTGAGGTCTGGCATTATACACAGGTCCTGGCGGCTGATAGCTGCCGGGACCACCTGGCTATGACGCGGGGTCAACCTGTGAGCCCATGTCATAGCAGGGGAGCAGGCACAGGGCATACAGGTACGTCCTGTGTCTTTAAAAGGTTAAACACTGTTAGACAGGCTGTGCACTCATTACTTTATTTTGTACATTGTACAAAAATGTGAGGGGTGTACTCACTTATGTGAGATACTGTATAATAGGGATCGACTGATTATCGTATTGGACAATATTATCGGCCGATATTCATGATTTTGTAAGTTATCGGTATTGGCATCTAACCTGCCGATAATGCGGGCGCTTTAAATCAATGAACTGCAGTGGCTTTTGCAGGGCCAGACACTGCCACCGCCACTCGCTTCTCTCCCCCTGCCTGTCCTGGGGTTCTAAGTCCAACCACCGCCGCTGCCCGATTGCCTCCCCCTGCCTATCCTCTGGTCAGAGACCGCCACTGCCCCATTTACTCCCCCATCCCCGATTTTATAATTACCTGTTCCCGGGGTCCGCGCTACTTCTTGCTCTGGCGGCGTCCTGAGCTGTCATGTGCCGGGCCACTGACGGTGACGTCACGTTGAGGACGTCACTCGTCATTGCGCAGCGCACAGCAACAGCGCAGGACGCCGCAGGAGTCAGAAGTAGCGCGGACCCCAGGAACCGGTAATTATAAAACTGGGGATGGGGGAGGCAATGGGGCAGCGGCGGTCTCTGGTCAGAGGATAGGCAGGGGGAGGCAATTGGGCAGTTGGACTCAGGACAGGCAGGGGGAAAGAGGCGGTCTATGGCCCTGCAAAAGCCATTGCAGTTCATTGATTTAAAGCGCCCGCTTTAAATCATTGAACTGCAGCGGCTTCTGCGCGGCCAGAAACAGTTTATCAGGGTATACACACACACACGCACCCTCACTTTACCAAGGATATTTTTGTTGGGGGCCCTGGGTGAATTAAAATGCACGGAATAACGGTATAAGTTATCGGCTATCGGCCAAAGGCTGTACGGGAATGCTGGGAGTTGTAGTTTTGCAATAGCTGGAGGCACCCTGGTTGGGAAACCTTGATCTATACAAAGCTTTCATGTCCATCAACAGAAGAGGAGTATGTAACACACTACTTTGAGGCCAGTATGGACATCTGCAAGGAAAAACAACCAGCCTACATGTAAACCAGACTGCAGGTATGGTGATAGCAGAAGATGCAAGAGCTAGGCTTCAATATCATGATGTCAGCATATTTTAACAAGAGAATTAAAGGTTTACATTACATATGGGCAACTTTGAAGTTTACCACACAGTTTATAAGTAGAAATAATGCTTATAAAAAAGGCTGACTAACTACAAACCATAGATATATTGTTTAACCCGTTAATAACCCAGGCAATTTTTTATTTTTTTGCATCTTACTTGTTTTACTCATCTACATAACCATATTCCGACACCTATAACATTTTTGACACCAGGGATGGTGAAGATATGAAGTTTGTAAGTTACCCCCGTAAGTAGTCCCCTGGGCGGTGAGCGGTTAAAGATTTTACCATATTATGTTTAATATATATATATATATATATATATATATATATATATATATATATATATATATATATATATATATATATATATATACACACACACACACACACACACACACACATTTGGGATCGACCGATTATCGGTTTGGCCGATATCAGCAGATATTCACGATTTTGGACATTATTGGCATCGGCAATTACCTTGCCGATAATGCCCCGCCCAGAGACGACCGCCGCCCCATTGCCTCCCCCTTCCTCGGTTTTATAATTGCCTGTTCCCGGGTCCGCTACTTCTGGCTCCTGCGGCGTCCTGCGCTGTTGCTGTGCGCAATGACGAGTGACGTCCTCAACGCAACATCACCGTCAGTGCGCACAGTGACAGCTCAGGACGCCGCTGGAGCCAGAAGTATTGCGGACGCCAGGAACAGGTAATTATAAAAAACAGGGATGGGGGAGGCAATGGGGCAGCGGCAGGTGGTTGGACTCAGGAGGACCCAGGACAGGCAAGGGGAGAGAGGCGGGCGGCGGTCTCTGGCTCCGCAAAAGCCGCAGCAGTTCATTGATTTACAGAGCCCACCTTAAATTATTGATCTGCAGCAGCTTCTGCGTTGCAGGGGGATGGGGCTGGGGGTTCGGTGGAGAGAAATAGCCAATAACTTATACCGGAATATCGGTATAAGTTATCGGCTATCGGCCTGAAAGGTCACAGATTATCGGTATCAGCCCTAAAAAAAACAATATCGGTCGATCCCTAATATATAACGCATTGCCAAGCATTATATATGGTAAAATCTAATTCTTAGTTCCCTTTAACCCCTTAAAGGGGTATTCCGCCCCTAGACATCTTATCCCCTATCCAAAGGATAGGGGATAAGATGTCAAATCGCCACGGTCCCGCTGCTGGGGACCCCCGGGATCCCCGCTGCAGCACCGCGCTATCATTACAGCACAGAGCGAGTTCGCTCTGCACGTAATGATGGGCGGTACAGGGGCCGGAGAATTGTTACGTCACGGCTCCGCCCCTCGTGATGTCACGACCCGCCCCTTTCAATACAAGTGTATGGGAGGGGGCGTGGCGGTCGCCACGTCCCCTCCCATATACTTGCATTAAGGGGACGGGCCGTGATGTCACAAGGGGCGGCGCCATGACGTCACGCTGCTCCGTCCCCCGTATCGCCCGTCATTACGCACAGAGCGAACTCGCTCTGTGCTGTAATGATAGCGCGGTGCTGCAGCGGGGATCCCGGGGGTCCCCAGCAGCGGGACCGTGGCGATCTAACATCTTATCCCCTATCCTTTGGATAGGGGATAAGATGTCTAGGGGCGGAATACCCCTTTAAGGAACAGCCTATTTTGGCCGTAAGGACAAAGACAATTTCATTTTTGCATCATATTTTTCCATCCTGAACTTTTAAGTGCCTTTTAACTTTTTTTTCCCCCTCCATCTACAGATCCAAATGGATGCTTGTTTTTTTGAGCAACCAATTGTATTTTGTAATGACATCTAAACTGTATGACACAAACAAAACATTATTATTTGTGTGAGGAAATTTAAAACTAAATCATAATTTGGCTACTTTTGCAGGGTTTAGTTTTTATGCAATGCACTTTATGGTTAATATCATTAACATAATGACATACTTTATCATTGTATTATTCTAAAAAGAAGAAAAAAACAATAGTTAGTGGGTCCCGGTTACTATGAGCAGCCAGGACCCTGGACTAATTCCGGGCATCACTGATTGTGCCGATGCCCGGAATTAACCCTTTAGACTCCAAATCAAAGTTTATTGCAGCATCTAAAATGTTATAAACTATCCCGGCCAAAAAAAAAAAAAAAAAAGTCTGGTCCTAAAGTCGAGGTCCATAAGTCCAAAATGGGCCATAGCATAGCATTGATCAGTGTTATTGGCACTCTATTGCTCCAGCCTGCTGAGTAGGCTTGGAGCAGTAGATCGCCGATCGGACAACAAGGAGGCAGGCGAGGACCATCCAGTCATCCAGTAAGCTCATCAGGACATCGCGATTCGGTCGCAATAGTCTGATCAGCTCCGCTGAGCTACCGGGATAGTTTTACTTTCACTTTAGACGCCGCAATCAACTTTGATTGCTGTGTCTAAATGGTTGATGCTGGGCATTGGACCATTCGGCGGTGCACGGCATTAACCCTGGGTCCTGGCTGCTGACAGTAGTCAGGACCCACGTGGTTTGAAGTGTTCTCCGCTTGTGAGAATGTTTTAAACCCCAGTAACGGGATTAGGGCGTACAGGTACGTCCTGCGTCCTTAAGGACTCGGGAACTGGGTCGTTCCTGTACACCCTGCATCCTTAACTGGTTAAGGGGTAGGGTACATTAAATAGGGAAGTCACAATTCATAAGAAATCCTCACATGAAGTAATTCGGAAAATCCCCAACAAATCTGCAGCATATCTGTCGTATGTGAACATACCCTTATAGTTGTGAAAAAGCAATATTTTTTACTTTTCTTTCCCCGAGACCTACTGTGGCCAGATGTTACACAGGACTATAATGAAACATCCAACGTTTCGGTGGCTTACATTTCATGACAGTATGATCTAGGTATGGCATTTTCCCATAGTCTTGTCTATAGGACTTCTGAAAATTCCAGAAAACATATAATACAACTAACAAAACTAAAAAAAATAAATAAATACACAGTTGGAAAACCATGCACGACAGCTGGTAAGTCACTCTGGCTTTTGCATAGTATAATTATACCATGGTGTGTCTTTAATAACACTGTACCAGGACGATAATGCTGTGCAAGTCCAGAGGTGTATACCCAAATATGAACTCCCATATCATTACCACAGGGCTTGTCATCTTACCTCTGAGTTGGAATATCCGGAACACTGACTGTTGGTACCACTGTACAGGTTTCAGTCACAGCTTTTTTGGATTTTTTAGCTTTTTTCCTAACTTTAGATGTTGACCTCATGGACTTTTCAGTGCCCTTCCTACAAATGCCATTTTTAGACTCTGGTTCTTCATAAATATTTAGCGGCCTCCGGACACACCCTGAAGGAGTATGAGCATCACAGTATGCAGTCTTTTTTACAGAAAATGTGGTGCCACTCACAGTCACTTCCTTCACAGGTTCCATTTTCATGTACAGCCCGGCCTTTTGAGCACATGTGACATGAAAAGCTGTGTAACAGTTAGCCTTATGGCACTGAATGCAGGCACCAACACCTTTTTTCTTGCAGAGGTAGCAAGTTAACTTCCATCTTGCCGGGGGAATGTTTCGAACACCGTCAATTGGTTCAATAAAAACTGTGTTTGCAAACCCTACTTCTGGTATCCATAGAGCGCAAACAACATGTCCCCATCGATCATCATCAGTCTTTTTAAAGGCACCTCCCCTGTTTGGGCACAATACGCACTCAATAGCTGTATTCCGTGACTGTAGACAATGCCTGCATAGCCACTGTCCTTCTGGGATGTATGGCACACCGTAACACTCTTGATGTACTGCTAAATTACACATATCACAAAACAAGATAACATTACTATTCTGACATTCACCATCCATGCAAATACAACACACAGCATCCTCGTCAATCAATGACTGCTGTTCACCCTGCTTTTGGTTTTCAAAGTAAGATTCTTTCTCAAATCGGTCCATAAGAAACTCAAATATGTCTTGAGACACTACAGAAAAGCCTTCACTTTTCCTTTTGTCATTTATTATTTCCAACCAAGCGTAATCCTCCTCATCCATGTCGTATTCCACTTCTTCATCCATCTCTTCGGAGGACTTTTCCTGAAATTTGTAGTATGCAGCAGACCTATGTGGAGCAGATGGGGGGCTACATTCTATGACACGTACTTTGGGCTCTGGAAGAGTGCTCGTGGTCGTATGACCATGAGTGGTTGGAAGAACTTCACTTTTCTTCTTTGCTTTGCTCACTTTGTGTCTTTTAGACCGCAGACAAGCCAGGGGTGGCTGCTCGCTGTTTTCTTTATTACTATTGCATTCACTCATTTCTTGAGCAGTAGGATCATCATCAGAAATAATGTCTAGAGGATCAAATATACTGATTCTGTGCAAGCGTCCTTCGATTTCAATTTCAACCATTCTCTGTGCCTGGGCATACGTCAAGGTCTCTCGAGTAGGGGAATGTTTAATACTACATGGAGAGGTAGACGTTCTGGGGGCAGAAACCCTATGCCAGCGTCCTTTTCGCCTCATCTTGGGAGATCTAAAACAAAACAAACAGATATTAGTTAAATTGTAGCAAGAAGGAGTTGCACAACAGCAATATTTACATTTAACCCCTTAAGGACTCAGCCCATTTTGGCCTTAAGGACTCAGACAATTTAATTTTTACGTTTTCATTTTTTCCTCCTCGCCTTCTAAAAATCATAACTTTTATATTTTCATCCACAGACTAGTATGAGGGCTTGTTTTTTGCGCGACCAGTTGTCCTTTGTAATGACATCACTCATTATATCATAAAATGTATGGCGCAACCAAAAAACACTATTTTTGTGGGGAAATTAAAACGAAAAACGCAATTTTGCTAATTTTGGAAGGTTTCGTTTTCACGCCGTACAATTTATGGTAAAAATGACGTGTGTTCTTTATTCTGAGGGTCAATACGATTAAAATGATACCCATTATTATATACTTTTATATTATTGTTGCGCTTAAAAAAAATCACAAACTTTTTAACCAAATTAGTACGTTTATAATCCCTTTATTTTGATGACCTATAACTTTTTTATTTTTCCGTATAAGCGGCGGTATGGGGGCTCATTTTTTGCGCCATGATCTGTACTTTTTTTTGATACCACATTTGCATATAAAAAACTTTTAATACATTTTTTATAATTTTTTTTAAAATAAAATGTATTAAAAAAGTAGGAATTTTGGACTTTTAAATTTTTTTTTCGTTCACGTCGTTCACCGTACGGGATCATTAACATTTTATTTTAATAGTTCGGACATTTACGCACGCGGCGATACCAAATATGTCTATAAAAAATGTTTTTTTATGCTTTTTGGGGGTAAAATAGGAAAAAACGGACGTTTTACTTTTTTATTGGGGGAGGGGATTTTTCACTTTTTTTTTACTTTTACTTTTACATTTTTTTACATTTTTTTTTTACACTTGAATAGTCCCCATAGGGGACTATTCATAGCAATACCATGATTGCTAATACTGATCTGTTCTATGTATAGGACATAGAACAGATCAGTATCATCGGTCATCTCCTGCTCTGGTCTGCTCGATCACAGACCAGAGCAGGAGACGCCGGGAGCCGCATGGAGGAAGGTGAGGGGACCTCCGTGCGGCGTTATGAATGATCGGATCCCCGCAGCAGCGCTGCGGGCGATCCGATCGTTCATTTTAATCGCGAACTCCCGCAGATGCCGGGATCTGTATTGATCCCGGCACCTGAGGGGTTAATGGCGGACGCCCGCGAGATCGCGGGCGTCGGCCATTGCCGGCGGGTCCCTGGCTGCGATCAGCAGCCGGGATCAGCCGCGCATGACACGGGCATCGCTCCGATGCCCGCGGTTATGCTTAGGACGTAAATGTACGTCCTGGTGCGTTAAGTACCACCTCACCAGGACGTACATTTACGTCCTGCGTCCTTAAGGGGTTAAATGGACACTGTCACTAAGAAAAACTTACGACACGTTGTAGAGACATATCTAAAGTTTTGATTGGTTTGGGTCCAAGTGTGCAGACCCAGATCGATCGCTAGAACAAGCAAGAAGAGACAAACTATGCGATTATCTAGGTCCGCGCATGCTTCTCTCCCCACCCATTCTAATCGGTCAGGGTCTTAACACCGAGACCCTGACCGGTCAAAACTTTTGTCTTGTCTCTAGGACATGTGAAAGTTTCTTTAAGTGACAGGTACACTTTAAAATGTACTTTTTTTTTAAAAAAAATTGTTATTGCAAATAACCATATCAACTGTTCAAGATGTGGACAATCCTTTAACACAATACTGGTCAATGGGCTGATCACAGCGCAAGCAAGTTCATATACTGGGGAACAAACTGATTCATGACTGATTCACGTATTACAACCATAATGTATCGTAATAGAAGGGGGAATTTGTAATTATTTGCGTCAAAGTTTTGAGACTTTTCATTTAAAAGGTTTTTCTAAAGACATATCAAGTCTTCATTTCAATTGATATCATGCAGTGGTCCGGAAGTTATGATTTGCGACTTTCCATTTCAGTTTGTCACATTTTTTGGTGCAACTACACTAACTGAGGCGCTGATCTACAGCAGCCCTGACTAAGCTTACAAAACTGGATGTGGACAGCATTATTAAAAAGTCGCAGGGGGGGCTCCATACAAAGTGGACTACTGAAGTAAATAATGGGATCAGCATGATCTTTATCACATGCCCTGTACCATGTAATAAATTGGTGCAAGTCCCCAATACCTAATCTGATACCTGCCAGCGGGACTTCCGCCGGCAGGTATCACGAAGGTGCGGTAAGCCGTCTGCACTCTCCGCTCCCGAGCTATACAGCGCGCTCAGCAGCGGAGCACACATTATAGCCGGGACCCTCATTAACCCTTTAGACACCGCGATCAAAGTTGATCATGGTGTCTAAAAGTCCTGAGATGTTCTGCCGGTTAGCTCAGAGATGCTGATCGGGATCACCGCGGTGTAATTGGAGGTCCCTTACCCTGCTCCGTGTGTCCGATCGTAGCTCCTTTACTGCTACCAGCCATGGCAGGTAGTAGTAAAGGAGCGCCGATAACACTGATCAATACTATGCTATGGTATTGCATTGATCAGTGTACGCAATCTATAGATTGCATGTAATAGTCCCCTATGTGGAGTAAAAAAGTGAGAAAAATAGTTTAAAAAAAAATTAATGTGAATTAACCCCTTCCCAATAAAAAATTTGAATCACCCTCCTTTTCAAAAAAGTTTAATATATATATATATATATATATATATATATATATATATATATATATATAAAAGCCCTTTATCACTAAGTAACGGTAATTGGTATAGGAGAGTACTTAAGACAAAGTATCGGTACTCGTACACAGTCTTAAAAAAAATGGCATCGGGATATCCCTATTCCCTAGCCTGTAGAAATAGGATCTACTGTGACCTGCATAATAGAAATGAAGTAGGATCGACTCCAAACTTCTGCACAGAGAAATCTATGAAAAAGGGGGAAAAAAAAAAAAAATCAGCTTGGCTCACAGTTTTGCATTGGATACATTTTCTTTCCAAATGAGAATTTTCAACAATAAAAAAAAAAAAAAAAAAAAAAGTGGCAAACCATCACCGATCACCTGCCTGTTCTGCCGTGACTGGATCTCAGCATGTCATGGTCCCTCTTGACAAGGACATGTGATCATGCCCCCAAATATTGGCTGCATCAGGTACATGTCAGTGTCAAGAGGGATTCAGAAGTGTTGAAAAACTGGCATGTGAGGCTTGGAATAGGGGAAGAATCAGTGTGCATGACTTCATTTACCGTTCATTTAGTAATAGATTTTAAAGGGTCACATTCTAATGTTTACATTTAAAAACAAAAATTTAGATTTCCACTTTCCCATTGAAGTCAATACAGAAAGCCTCAAAGAAACCTGCAGCAAAAACGGATATGCTGCATATTTAAAACCTAAACCCTATGTCAATTTTAACATGGACAAGAGTTTTACCAATGTATTCACTTTGAATCTATTGAAATACACTTTGGATTTTCCATATGCAAACCCACGGCACAAAATCTGCAGCATATCTATAAAAAATTATGTTATTACCAACATCAGTCTCCAAAATGAAAAAAGGAGGTGATTTGGAGGTACCTTACCAATAACCTCAACAAGATACTTGCAGATTCAATGTTACTGCAGGATACTAGATTCCATGGGATGAAGACTCCAACTAAGCCTATCCACTTTATGTTATGGAACATATGTCCCTACAGAACATGCCATTTGATTTTTATCTATCTATCTATCCCAGACAATAACACTCCTCAGGTCAGGTCATCAGTGTTTGAATGGCTGAGGGTCTGACATCCAGGACCCCAGCCGTTCAGCCCAATGAATAGGAAAGGGTGACAGTACCAGATGCAGCGTTCATATGGTAACCAATGAGGGACACAGGCTCTTCTACTCCTCACGGGATAGTTGGGAGTGGATGTGACAAAACAGAATGATAAAGCCTCCTGCATGATAGAAACCTTGAGAATCACAAGCATCCAAATGTCAAAATGCTGATATAGTCTGGGTAAAAACAATGCTATGTGCAGAAACAGTCCATGTAAAAAATATATCACCCAGAGTGGATGCTGTAGATCGCATTCTGGTGCTCTCCATTCCAAGTTCAAGCTGTGGCATAATCCCCAAAAAAAGAAGCTGGGGTTGAGTTGTGTAGCTTTGTGCAATGTTTTAACTGCATGGGCCTCTAGCTCTTGAGTTGTGTAGCTTCATGCAATGCCCTTTAAAACGCTGAGTGAAGCTATGCAACTCAATGCACAGAATTTGAGCTCCGAAATGAATGAACCAGACGGTGGCCTACTACAGCCTCCACGATGGGCGACATATTCATTTTATTATAGTTTCTGAATAAAAACAGCAATACTATTAGCATCTTAGCATTTGGATGTGTGTAATTATTTATGTCAGTCTATTCTGAATAAAAGCCTTTAGTCACACACATACTCCACCAAAGTAAGAGTACCTGTCATTATAAAATAAACTTGACATATCCTAGCGCCATGTCAAACGTTGTGATCGGTAGGGGTCTGAGTGTTTAGAACTCGGCAAATCAGGAGAACGAGCTGGGAGAAGTCTGCACTGCCGCACCCAACTTTGCCTGCCTCCTTCCTTGTGTACCGTGATCTAGACACATTCATAGACTTACATGACGAATGTGGGTGAACAGGAGACTGATGCGGGGTCTCCAATCGCTATACCTACCTGCAGTCCGGAGCTTCAATCCCCCTCTTCCAGCACTGACTTGCGCTTTGAGGGGGGCCCGCCAGCTAGATTTAAATATTCAGAAGCGCCTGTCACGTGAGCGCTCAGTATGGACGAGCACTCACATCACTGGCGCTTATGAATATTTAAATCCAGCCGGCGGGCCCCCCTCAAATTGCAAGTCAGCCCTGGAAGAGGGGGACCTTAAGGGGACCCCGCATCGGCCGCCTCTTCACCCGCACTATAACCCGGTGCATCGGGTTATAGTGCGGGTGAACGGGTGACCATTTTCCTTTAAGGGATTTGGTCCATGAGAATATCAGGATGTATAAACCTTGAAAACACAATTGTGCCTATGGCCATCTTTAGTTACACGCTACCATGAACAACTGAACATGTATTGTTAAAAAGGTACAGCACCAGTATTTTTGCTGCAAAAATATCTGCTACTGTACACACAGCAAATTTTCTATATGGAAAACGTGCAGTCTATACACCACGTGTGACGATAAGAATAAGAGGTCTTTCCTAAATTTGCAAAAAGATGAACAATAAAACGAAGATTTATGGTGACAAGCCTTCATACCATCAGTAGTATAGGTAGATGTCTCCAGTCATCTGCTGCAATAGTGTGAAGTGTCACCTGGAAAAATATGTACTTACCAAAATGTGCATGTTATTGAAAACCCTGACATCACAGGACATTCCCTACACCAGTGTACAGTGTGTCTAACTTGCTTTCCAACCAGGGTGCCTCCAGCTGTTGCAAAACTACAACTCCCAGCATGCCCGGACAGCCTTTGGCTGTCCGGGCATGCTGGGAGTTGTAGTTTTGCGACAGTTGGAGGCACCCTGGTCGGGAAACACTGACAAACATATGCTGTGGTATACCCATGGACCTCCATTACGCCAATGTGGAGAAAAGTATGGCACTATGATTTTTTGTGGTATAGAAGAGTTCTGCATACTTATCTATGCTTTTCTGTACCCCATAAACAAACTCCCAATGCTCCCAAGGTTTGCAACAGCTGGAGGCACCCTGGTTGGAAAGCACAGGTCTAACTGTTGCAAAACTACAACCCCCAGCAGCTGGAGACACAGGCCCAGATTTATCAAACTGTGTGAGAGAAAAATAATATAGGGGGGAGATTTATCAAAACCTGTCCAGAGGAAAAGCCCATGGCAACCAATCAGATCGCTTCTTTCCTTTTTAACAAGGCCTCTGCAAAATCAAAAAAGCAATCTGATTGGTTGCTATGGGCAACTTTTCCTTTGCACAGGTTTTGATAAATCTCCCCCATAGTGATTTTCCACAACAACCAATCACAGCTCAGCTAACAAGCTGTGGTAAAGTGAAAGCTGAGCTGTGATTGGTTCTTGTGGGAAAAAAAATCACAATTTTTTCTCTCACACAGTTTGATAAGTCTGGGCCACACTTTTTGGAGAACACTACCATTAACCAAGGAGCAACATGGAGATTACAAGAAGATAGTGATCCGATAGCTGTGTATCTGAGAGGATAAAAACACCCGCTACACAACTTGACAGCACAGATTTTCACCAAGAACCAGAAGCACACAGTCTCCGGAGTATTCTAGTATGAGAACTATGCAAAGTTGTGGCAAGAAAGTGGAACAGAACTGTGTGATGAAGGGTGATGGTTTTGTGGTGGGATGTTAGAAGGAGGTCAGGACGCTCCACATCTCAGCACACGTTGTACAAAGCTGTCATTCACCAAAAAGAACTCTTAGGGTGCAAGCACACCACGTTTTTGTAATACAGTTCCTGTATCAGGTTTTTGATGAAAAACTGATTCCTCAAAACCTGACTAAACTGTATCAAAAAGTGTGTACAAATTTTAACCCATATACGGCTGAAAACCGTACACGGATTGAAAAATGATTCCCGGTTGCATTAGTTTTTTTAAGGAAAAAAAAAACATACATTTTTAACTTTTCACTCCATTTTGAATAAGGTTTCACTTGTTTGATTAAAATTCCAAGAAAAAAAAAACTGTGCCAAGTCAAAAACTGTATGGTGAAAACCTGATGGAACCGTACGCACATACAGTTCTGTACGGTTCCCATTGACTTCCATGTTAAAAAAAACGTATACGGTTTAATAGAGTTTTTCACCCGGACCAAGAAACGTGGTAGACTACAGTTTTGGATAAGAGTAAAAAACTGGACAAAACCGTATGAGATGCAAAACGGACTAAACCGGATGATGCGTTTGACATACGGTTTACAATGTTAAGTCAATGCATACGGTTTTCTATACAGTTCCATACGGTTTTTAACTTGAAACCGTATACGGGAACTGTATAACAAAAACATGGTGTGCATGCACCCTTAGGCTGGGTTCGCGACACATTTTAGGCAATATGGGACCGCATACGGCTGGAGGGAGCCAAAACAGGACACTTCCATTGCGGTTTTTGCCCCATATGCGGTTTCCCACTGGACCTAAAACAGTGCTCACCCATGGTTTTAGGTCCGGTGGGAAAACCGCATAGGGGATAAAAATGAGCCGACCGGAGTCAGCGTTCACTCCGGTCAGTTCATTGAAATACATTACATATGGGCTCCATAGGGGAGCGCACGATTTTAGCTCCCCCTATTCGTATGCGGTCCCGCATTGCCTAAAACGTGGTGTAAACCCAGCCTCAGTCTGGTGAAAAACTTCTCTTTAAAATCTGGTCAGTGATGGGGTTAGGGGGGAATAAACTGAAAAACACTGACGCTAACCTTCCTCACTGGAATAACGAAGCGCCGCTCAGCCAGTGTGAGGTGGGACATTGCTGTGTCTACTGAAGCGAGGATGTGATTTTACCTGGACAGCAGGGAGCGAAGCTCTGTTATAGCGGCGCTGGCACAAGGAAAATAGAGTTCTTTGCTAGACTACCCCAATTACACTCCCCACCTCCTATGCACCCCCACAGTAAGATTCCTAAGACCTGACTGGACATTCCCTGATATGTACTGTATCATTTGATGGAAGGGCTGGTTTCCATCTATACCACAGCATTATGCCGGAGGATACTTTTAACAGTACCTACACCAGTGTTTCCCAACCAGGGTGCCTCCAGCTGTTGCAAAACTACAACTCCCAGCAAGCCCGGACAGCCTTTGGCTGTCCGGGCATGCTGGGAGTTGTAGTTTTGCAACAGCTGGAGGCACCCTGGTTGGGAAACAGTGACCTAAACATATGCTGTGGTATACCCATGGACCTCCATTACGCCAATGTGGAGAAAAGTATGGCACTATGATTTTTTGTGGTATAGAAGAGTTCTGCATACTTATAGGTACCACATAAACACACGCTTTTTGTCCCATAGAATGTATTCGTGGCATAGGTTTATGTGCGTATACCTTTAAAACGTGTAAGGCTTTGGTTGGTTTTACGTATTTATAGCTTATAAGATATAAACATAAACAGAGAACGAGTAGTTTAGGTAGGTATGTCAGCTGTGATGGCACCCTTCTATCTCAGGTCATTGATAAAACTGCCTCAGTGCTGCTGTCACCTGTAGTTCGCCCAGGCTGTTTATGTGGTGCCTGCGCCTTTAAGGCAGCCCAGCTGCACCCAGGAGCCGGGCGCTGATAGGACAGCGCAGTCCGTGTTTAATAACAAGAGCAGCCTGCTACTACCTGACCCCTGTGGGCGCTCAACAGTTAAAGGTCTCCCCCAAACTTGGGACGGGAGCCAGCCCCGTGACGTCACTGCACCAAACACTTTTCCCGGGCCTGTTCAAATCAATGGGTGGCGGTTAGAGCGGCCCGGAGAGGGGAGCAGCGTCCAGCACCAAACATGGCGCCTAACAACACAAGCGCACAAAGCGGAATCACACACAGCAGAGACAGGGAGCAGCGCCGGCTGGAGATGGGGGAGGAGAGGAAGACGGGACTGGGCTGCGGAGTCATGGGCGCCCTTACCTGCGGCTGACAGTCGGGCTAGCACTTAATGGCGACAGATCGTTCTCCCAGCCTGACCGTGAACTGTGTGGCCACCGCCACGGAGCGATCACAAAAGCTTCCCCTCCTCTCCAGATCTTCCGGTTGTGACTCCCTCCCCTGACCACTCGAATGGAAGAGGAGGGGCCACGGGGATAAGCCGTGAGCCGCTGTCCTCGGATCCGCGCGAACGTCCTGGCCTGTCCCCGAGTAGACGCACGGCGGCCGCGGCTCGGCCCAGATTCTTCCTTTGAAACAAACAATGCGGTTTCACCAGAACGCGTACCGCCCCTCTCCGCTGGACAGACGTAACGGCGTCACGTACGCTACGTGCCGCCATGATAGGGGAGGCAAGGGGTGTTCGCCAACCGCAGTGTTGTCACGGTGATCAGCGAAGGCACGTGGTTTGCGCTTCCGCTATCAGCTATCTGCCCTCTCTTAACCCCTTAAGCACCAAGCCCATTTTCAAGGCCAATTTTATTTTTGCGTTTTCGTTTTTTCCTCCTCGCCTTCTAAAATCCATAACTCCTTTATATTTCCATGTACAGACCCATATAAGGGCTTGTTTTTTGTGTGACCAATTGTACTTTGTACTGAAACCTCTCATTTTACCATAAACTGTACGGCAACCCCCCCCCCAAAAAAATTTTAGGGAGGAAATTTAAATGAGAACCAAAATTTTGCACATTTTGGAGGGTTTTGTTTTCACACTGTACACTTTACGGTAAAAATGACATGTGTTCTTTATTCTGTGGGTCAATATGGTTAAAATGATACCCATGGCTAGATACTTTTATATTTTTGTACCGCTTGAAAAAAAAATCTAAAACTTTTTGTACAAAATCAGTAATCTAAAATCGCCCTATTTTGACCACCTATAACTTTTTCATTTTTCTGTATATAGGGCGGTATAAGGGCTTATTTTTTGCGCCATCATCTGTACTTTTTATCGATCTCACATTTGCATATATAAAACATTTAGATCATTTTTAATAATTTTTTTTTAATAACATGTGACAAAAAAAGCTGCATTTTTTGACTTTTTTATTTTTTACATTTACACCATTCACCGCACGGGATAATTAACATTATATTCTTATATTACGGACATTTACACATGCAATGATACCAAATAGGTTTATAAAAAAAAACGCTTTTTGGGGGTTAAATGGGAAAAACTGACAATTTTCTTTTTTATTGGGGGAGGGGATTTTTCACTTTTTTTTACTTTTTATTTTTACATTTTCCAACTTTTATTTTACACATTTTATGTCCCCATAGGGGACTATCTATAGCAATCCTTTGATTGCTAATACTGTTCAGTACTATGTATAGGACATAGCACTGATCAGTATTATCAGTGATCTTCTGCTCTGGTTTGCTCGATCTCAGACCAGAGCAGAAGACCCCGGGAGACGGCCGGAGCCAGGTGAGGGGACCTCTGGCTGCCATGCTGGATGACTGGATCGCTGCGGCAGCGCTGCGGGTGATCCGATCATCCATTCAAAGTACCGCACTGCCGCAGATGCCGTGATCTGTATTGATCATGGCATCTGAGGGGTTAATGGCGGACATCCGCGCGATCGCGGATGTCAGCCATTATCGGCGGGTCCCCGGCTGCTAGTAGCAGCCGGAACCTGCCGTGTATGACGTGAGCACCGTTCCGATGCTCGCGGTCATACATAGGACGTAAATGTACGTCCTGGTGCGGGAAGTCCCTCCAAACCAGGACTTACATATACGTATGTGGTCGTTAAGGGGTTAATGAATGGTAAGGGTGCATTCACACTGAGGAATTCAAGAGCAATAATTTCGGTCAGGAAATTGTTGCCTTCTGTCATTTTATCCATGAAGCAGAATTCAAGCGGAATTTCCATGCAGAAATGAAGAGGAATGAAGGAGGAGGCTATATAACCCCTTAGGGGCGTAGCCCATTTTCACCTTAAATGGGCACTCTCATTAAAAAATTTTTTGCTATTGCACTCCTTATGGTAAATGAAAAATATTTCTAATATACTTTGTTTAAAAAAAATGACGTTTTCTATGTTTTATTTGTGCTTAAAAACACTCAAGAGCACATTTTCCCCAATCTTATACACAGACAGGACCGAAGCCCAAACACAGAAAGTGCAGCCTGGAGTGCTGAGGGGGGGGGGGGGGTCCAACCAACAGCATATGGCAGTTATGTGTGAGAGAAGCTATGATTGGATGAGGCTGGACACCCCCCCCCCCCCCCCACAGCACTCCAGGCGGCACTTCCTGTGTTTGGACTTTGGTCCAAAGTCTGTGTATGAGTTGGGGGAAAATGTGCTCTTGAGTGTTTTTAAGCACAAATAAAACATAGAAAACTTCATTTTTTTTTTAACAAAGTATATTAGAAATATTTTTTATTTACCATAAGGAGTGCAATAGCAAAAATTTGTTTTAATGAGAGTGACCCTTTAATGACTCTGTTTTGCAATTCTGACCACTCTGACTCTATACATTAATAACTCTGGGATGCTTTTACCTTTTATTCTGATTCTGCGATTGTTTTTTTCAGGACATATTCTACTTTAACATATGGGTTACATTTTCGTTGTTCCTTGCATTCTTTCTTGGTGAAAAATCCCCAAATTTGATGAAAATTTAGAAAACAAAATTTTTTACACTCGCATGTTCTTGTAAAGCCAGTTTTTGAATTACAAGTTTGTAACCCAATTTTTCTCGTGTAAGGAAATACCTCATATGTAGATATAAAGTACTCTAAAATGCTGTTTTTTCCCCAAATTTTACAAGGGGGAAAAGGAGAAAATACCCCCCAAAATTTGTAACCCCATCTCTTCAGATTATGGAAATACGCCATATGGGGATGTAAAGTGCTCTGCGGGCAAACTACAATGCTCAGAAGAGAAGGAGCACCATTGAGCTTTTGGCTAGAGAATTTGTTTGGAATGGATGTTGGGGGCCATGTATGTTTACAAAGCCCCCCATGGTGCCAGAACAGTGGACACATGTGACCCCATTTTTGTAATTACACCCCTCACAGAATGTAATAAGGGGTGCAATGAGCATTTACACCCCACTGGCGTTTGACAGATCTTTGGAACAGAAGGCTGTGCAAATGAAAAATAAAATTTTTCATTTTCACGGACCACTGTTCCAAAAATCTGTCAGACACCTGTGGGGTATAAATGCTCACTGCACCCCTTATTACATTACATGAGGGGTGTAGTTTCCAAAATGGGGTCACATGTGTGGGGTCCATTGTTCTGGCACTATGGGGGCTTTGTAAACACACGTGGCCTTCATTTCCGGACAAATTCCTTCTCTTCTGAGTATTGTAGTTCACCCACGGAGCACTTTACATCCACATATGGGGTTCAGAAGAAATTGGGTTACAAATTGGGGGGCTTTTTTCCCCTATTTTCCCTTGTGAAAATGAAAAGTTTAGGGTAACACAAGCATTTTAGCGAAAAAAAATTTTTTCATTTTCCCATCCAACTTTAACGAAAAGTGTCAAACATCTGTGGGGTGTTCAGGCTCACTATACGCCTTGTTACGTTCCATGAGGGGTGTAGTTTCCAAAATGGGGTCACACGTGGGTATTTTTTTTTTTTGGGGGGGGGGGGGTTTATGTCAGAACCGCTGTAAAATCAACCACCCCTGTGCAAATAACCAATTTAGGCCTCAAATAAAGTACATAGTGCGCTCTCACTTCTGAGCCCTGTTGTGCGCCCGCAGAGCACTTTACACCCACATATGGGGTATTTTCGTACTCGGGAGAAATTGCATTACAAATTTTGGGGGTCTTTTTTTCCTATTACATCTTGTGAAAATGTAAAGTATAGGGCAACACCAACATGTTAGTGTAAACATTTTTTTTTTTTTTACAATAACATGCAAGTGTAGACCCCAACTTTACCTTTTCATAAGGGATAAAAGGAAAGAAGGCCCCCCAAAATTTGTTAGGCAATTTCTCCCGAGTACGGAAATACCCCATATGTAGCACTAAATTGTTGGCTTGAAATACGACAGGCCTCCGTAGAGAGAGAGCGCCATGCGCATTTAAGGCCTACATTAGGGATTTGCATGGCGACAGACCTGAATGCAAGAATTACACTTGTCTCTGATACCAAAATTACCCTACGGCAGTGTTTCCCAAACAGATAGCCTCCAGCTGTTGCAAAACTCCCAGCCTGCCAGGACAATCAATGGCTGTCCGGCAATACTGGGAGTTGTTGTTTTGCAACAGTTGGAGGTTCCGTTTTGGAAACAGTGTTGCACCAGACATTTTTATTGGGGGGCTAGCTGTGTAGGGGTTTATGTATACGTAGTGTTTTACTTTTTATTTTGTGTAGTGTAGTGTAGTGTTTTTAGGGTACATTCACACTAGCGGAGGTTTACATCGAGTTTCCCGCTGGGAGTTTGAGCTGCAGTGGAAAATTTGCTGCATCTCAAACTTGCAGCTAGAAACTCACTGTAAACCCGCCTGTGTGAATGTTTACAGTGAGCAAACCTCCAGCTGTTGCAAAACTACAACTCCCAGCATCCCCTTTGGCTGTTGTGCATTCTGGGGGTTGTAGCTATGCAACAGCTGGAGGCACACTGGTTGAAAAACACAGAGTTTGTTACTTAGTGGTTGCTAAGTATACCAGTTACAAGAATTCATTGCTTTCCCTCAGCTTTTTACCCTCCTCTCACCCTGCCTATTTTACCCCACTCCAGCAATCCTGAACATTCCCAGCTAATATTAGTTGCAGAACATCTAATTTCATAGTGGACTATTGCATATCAGTGAGGCTGCATCACCTGCTATTCATTCCGTCTGCTCCTCTGCCTGTTACATTGTTCAGCACATAGTAGCATGCTGTAAACACACCTCATTCTCCCTAAACATCCCTATAAAGATGTATACAACAGGGAGATGGTGTAGGGGCTGGTCAGAGGTGGTGACGTCACCCAGGAAGGAAATATGGCTCAGAGACAAGATACAACCATGCCTCCTGAGACAGCAGAGGATGATGTGTTATCTTGGGAGAGAGGAAGTAGCAGGTGAGACAATATCACACTGACTATAAAAGAACTGCACAACTTCCTGCTAAGTGTGAATCACTTAAAAACATGCTGAAGCCAGTAAAATTTATGATAACACTATATTAGTAAGTGATATATCTTGAGGTTATAGCCTTATTTAATCCCTTAAGGACCAAGCCCATTTTGACCTTAACCCCTTAACGACAGAGGACGTAAATGTACGTCATGGTGAGGTGGTACTTAACGCACCAGGACATACATTTACGTCCTATACATAACCGCAAGCATCGGAGCGATACTCAGGTCATGCACGACATGTCCCAACTGCTGACCTGCCAGTAATGGCGGACATCCGCGATCGCGCGAATGTCCGCCATTAACCCCTCAGATGCCGTGATCAATACAGATCACTGCATCTGCAGCATTGCGGTCACTAAAATGGATGATCGGATCGCCCGCAGCGCTACCGCGGCGATCCGATCATCCGGAAAGGCAGACGGAGGCCACCTCACCTGTCTCCGCTGCCTTCCAAGGGTCTTCTGCTCTGGTCTGAGATCAAGCAGACCAGAGCAGAAGATGACCGATAACACTGATCAGTGCTATGCTCTATGCATAGCACTGAACAGTAATAGCAATCGAATGATTGCTATTAACCCCTTAAGGACCAGGCCATTTTACACCTTAGGACCAGAACGTTTTTTGCACATCTGACCACTGTAATTTTAAACATTAATAACTCTGGAATGCTTTTAGTTATCATTCTGATTCCGAGATAGTTTTTTCGTGACATATTCTACTTTAACATAGTGGTAACATTTTGTGCTAACTTGCATCCTTTCTTGGTGAAAAATCCCAAAATGTGATGAAAAATTTGAAAATTTTGCATTTTTCTAACTTTGAAGCTCTCTGCTTGTAAGGAAAATGGATATTCCAAATAAATTTTTTTTTATTCACATATACAATATGTCCACTTTATGTTTGCATCATAAAATTTACGTGTTTTTACTTTTGGAAGACACCAGAGGGCTTCAAAGTTCAGCAGCAATTTTCCAATTTTTCACAAAATTTTCAAATTCACTATTTTTCAGGGACCAGTTCAGGTTTGAAGTGGATTTGAAGGGTCTTCATATTAGAAATACCCCACAAATGACCCCATTATTAAAACTGCACCCCCCAAAGTATTCAAAATGACATTCAGTCAGCGTTTTAACCCTTTAGGTGTTTCACAGGAATAGCAGCAAAGTGATGGAGAAAATTCACAATCTTCTTTTTTTACACTCGCATGTTCTTGTAGACCCAATTTTTGAATTTTTACAATGGGTAAAAGTAAAAATTGTATACTTATATTTGTAGCCCAATTTCTCTCGAGTAAGCACATACCTCATATGTCTATGTAAATTGTTCGGCAGGCGCAGTAGAGGGCTCAGAAGCGAAGGAGCGACAAGGGGATTTTGGAGAGTACGTTTTTCTGAAATGGTTTTTGGGGCGCATGTTGCATTTAGGAAGCCCCTATGGTGCCAGAACAGCAAAAAAAAAAAACATGCCATACCATTTTGGAAACTAGACCCCTTGAGGAACGTAACAAGGAATTAAGTGAGCCTTAATACCCCACAGGTGTTTCACGACTTTTGCATATGTAAAAAAAAAAAAAAAAATTTCACTAAAATGTGTGTTTCCCCCCAAATTTCAAATTTTTGCAAGGGTTAATAGCAGAAAATACCCCCCAAAATTTGTAACCCCATCTCTTCTGAGTATGGAGGTACCACATAAGTTGACCTGAAGTGCACTACGGGTGAACTACAATGTTCAGAAGAGAAGGAGTCATATTTGGCTTTTTGAGAGCAAATTTTGCTCGGGGGGCATGTCGCATTTAGGAAGCCCCTATGGTGCCAGAACAGCAAAAAAAAAACACATGGCATACCATTTTGTAAACTAGACCCCTTGAGGAACCTAACAAGGAATAAAGCGAGCCTTAATACCCCACAGGGGTTTCACAACTTTTGCATATGTAAAAAAAAAATTAAAAAAATTCACTAAAATGTGTGTTTCCCCCCAAATTTCACATTTTTGCAAGGGTTAATAGCAGAAAAGACCCCCCAAAATTTGTAACCCCATCTCTTCTGAGTATGGAGGTACCCCATGTGTGGACGTCAAGTGCTCTGCTGGCGCACTACAATGGTCAGAAGAGAAGGAGCGCCATTGAGCTTTTGGGAAAAAAATAGTTTGGCATGGAAGTCAGGGGCCATGTGCATTTACAAAGCCCCCCGTGGTGCCAGAACAGTGGACCCCCCACATGTGACCCTATTTTGGAAACTACACCCCTCACAGAATTTAATAAGGGGTGCAGTGAGTATTTACACCCCACTGGCGTTTGACAGATCTTTGGAACAGTGGGCTGTGCAAATGAAAAATAAAATTTTTCATTTTCACGGACCACTGTTCCAAAAATGTGTCAGACACCTGTGGGGCGTAAATGCTCACTGTACCCCTTATTACATTACGTGATGGGTGTTGTTTCCAAAATGGGATCACATGTGGGTATTTATTTTTTTGCGTTATGTCAGAACCGCTGTAAAATCAGCCACCCCTGTGCAAAGCACCAATTTAGGCCTCAAATGTACATAGCGCACTCACTCCTGAGCCTTGTTGTGCGCCCGCAGAGCATTTTACGCCCACATATGGGGTATTTCTGTACTCAGGAGAAATTGAGTTACAAATTTTGAAGGTCTTTTTTTCCTTTTAACGCTTGTGAAAATAAAAAGTAAAGGGAAACACCAGCATGTTAGTGTCAATTTTTTTTTTTTTTTACACTAACAAGCTGGTGTAGCCCCAACTTTTCCTTTTCATAAGGGGTAAAAGGAGAAAAAGCCCCCCAAAATTTGTACTGCAATTTCTCCCGAGTACGGAGATACCCCATATGTGGCCCTAAACTGTTTCCTTGAAATACGACAGGGCTACGAAGTGAGAGAGCTCCATGCGCATTTGAGGACTAAATTAGGGATTGCATAGGGGTGGACATAGGGGTATTCTACGCCAGTGATTCCCAAACAGGATGCCTCCAGCTGTTGCTAAATTCCCAGCATGCCTGGACAGTCAGTGGCTGTCCGGAAATGCTGGGAGTTGTTGTTTTACAACAGCTGGAGGCTCCGTTTTGGAAACACTGCCGTACGATATGTTTTTCATTTTTATTGGGGGGGTGGGGACAGTGTAAGGGGGTGTATATGTAGTGTTTTACTCTTTATTATGTGTTAGTGTGGTGTAGTGTTTTTAGGGTACATTCGCACTGACGTGTTATGGTGAGTTTTTCGCTAGGAGTTTGAGCTGCGGAGAAAAATTTGCCGCAGCCAAAACTTGAAGCAGGAAACTTACTGTAAACCTGCCTGTGTGAATGTACCCTGTACGTTCACATGGGGGGGCAAACCTCCAGCTGTTTCAAAACTACAACTCTCAGCATGTACTGACAGACCGTGCATGCTGGGAGTTGTACTTTTGCAACAGCTGGAGACACACTGGTTGGAAAACCTTCAGTTAGGTTCTGTTACCTAACTCAGTATTTTCTAACCAGTGTGCCTCCAGCTGTTGCAAAACTACAACTCCCAGCATGTACTGATCACCGAAGGGCATGCTGGGAGATGTAGTTATGCAATAGCTGGAGGTACACAACTACAACTCCCAGCATGCCGAGACAGCTGATTGCTGTTTGGACATGCTGGGATTTGCAGTTTTGCAACATCTGGAGGGCTACAGTTTTAGAGAACACTGCAAACACTGTGGTCCTCCAGCTGTTGCAAAACTACAATTCCCAGCATGCCCTGACAGCAAACAGTTGTTTGAGCATGCTAGGAGTTGTAGTTCTGCAAGATCTGGAGGGCTACAGTTTAGGGACCACTATATAGTGGTCTCGAACTGTAGTCCTCCAGCTGTTGCAAAACTACATATTCCAGCATGCCCAAATAGCTGTCTGGGCATGCTGGGAGTTGTAGTTTTGCAACATCTGGAGGGCTACAGTTAGAGACCACTGTATAATGGTCTCAAACTGTACCCTCCAGATGTTGCTAGGCAACTCACCGGCTTCCGTCGGATCCAGCCGCACGTCATCGCCGCCCCCCGCCGATCTCCGTCGCCCGCAGCCTCCGTCGCCTGCCCGGATCGGTAAGTGGATCTTCGGCGCCGGTCCCCGTCGTTTCCCCGTCCTGCCCCGCCTATTGTGGGAGGGTAGGACGGGGAGAACGAAAGTTAACCCCCCCCCCCCGCCCCCGATCTGCTATTGGTGGTTGCGTCTAGACCACCAATAGCAGGGATAGGAGGGGTGGCACCCGTGCCACCTCACTCCTATCGCTTCAGGGGGATCCTGGGTGTCTTAGACCCTCGCGATCCCCCTTACATTCACTATAGACCCGGAATCGCGCAAATCGCAAGTGTGAATTCACTTGCGATTTGCCCGATCGCCGACATGGGGGGGGGTATGATGACCCCCCCTGGGCATTTGCACAGGATGCCTGCTGAGTGATTTAAGCAGGCATCCCGCTCCGATCCCCGCCCGGCGCACGGCGGGGACCAGAACTGCCCATGACGTAAATGTACGTCCCTGGTCCTTAAGACCCAGGGTGTCGGGACGTACCGTTACGTCATGGGTCCTGTAGGGGTTAATAGTCCCCTATGGGGACTATTAAAGTGTAAAAATAAAAGTAAAAAAAGTATAATTTTTTTTTAATAAATATATATATTTGTTATCGCAGCGTGCGTAAGTACCCGAACTATTAAAATATAATGTTAATGATACCGTATGGTGAACGGCGTGAACATAAAAAAATAAAATAAATAAAAAGTCAAAAATTGCTGCTTTTTTATAACCTTTTATTCAAAAAAATTGATAAAAAATTTATTAAAAGTTTTATATAAGCAAATATGGTAGCAATAAAAAGTACAGATCCCGGCACAAAAAATGAGCCCTCATACCGCTTCTTATATGGAAAAATGAAAAATTTAATTTGGTTAAAAAGTTTGCAATTTTTTTAAAGCGCAACAGTAATAGAGAAGTATGTAATCATGGGTATAATTTTAATCGTATTGACCAAAAGAATAAAAGAACACATGTAATTTTTACTGTTAATTGTACGGCCTGAAAACGAAACTTTCCAAAATTAGCTACATTTTATGGTAAAGTGAGTGATGGCATTACAACGGACAACTGGTCGCGCAAAAAACAAGCCCTCATATTAGTCAGTGGATGAAAATATAAAAGTTATGATTTTTTGAAGGCGAGGAGGAAAAAACAAAAACGTAAAAATAAAAGAGTCCTTAAGGGGTTAAAGGGGTACTCCGCTGCTCAGCATTTGGAACAAACTATTCCTAACGCTGGAGCTCCAGGAGCTCATGATGTCATAACCCCGCCCCCTCAATGCAAGTCTATGGGAGGGGGCGTGACAGCCATCACGCCCCCTCCCATAGACTTGCATTGAGGGGGCGGGGTGATGTTACGAGGGGGCGGGGCTAGGACATCACAAGCTCCCGGCTCCAGCGTTCGGAACAGTTTGTTCTAAACGCTGAGCAGTGGAGTACCCCTTTAAGAATGCAGCCATTTTTTCCAAATCTGACCACTGTCACTTTAAGCATTTAAGCATCCCATAACTCTGGGAGGCTTTAACCCCTTAAAGGAGAACTCCGGAATATAAAAATTGTCCCCCATACTGCCGGCAGTAAAAAAATAAAGATGTACATACCTTCCTCCGCTCCCCTGGGGGGCCCGGTAACCGTCTCCGGTCTCCGCCGTGATCCTCTTCCTGGTTGCCGGTGGTCGGAGAATCATACTGCGCTCAGCCAATCACCAGCGAAGTCCGACTCGGCCGGCGATAGGCTGAGCGGCTGTGTGAGAACGCTTCAGGACACAAAATTCTTCACTACATAGGCACCTGCTGCGGGGGCCGAAAACATCACACTGCCACTCAGCCTATCGCCGGCCGAGTCGGGACTTCACTGCGGCTGGTGATTGGCTGAGTTCAGTTTCACTCTCCGACCACCGGCAACCAGGAAGAGGATCGTGGCGGAGACCGGAGCCGGTTAGCGGAGGCCCCACGGGATCGGAGGAAGCTTTATTCTTTTACTGCTGGCACTATGGGGGACAATTTTTATATTCCGGAGTTCTCCTTTAAGGACACAGGGTTTTTCAGTTTTTGCATTTTCGTTTTTTCTTCCTTACCTTTTAAAAATCATAACCCTTTCAATTTTCCACTTAAAAATCCATATTATGGCTTATTTTTTGCATCACCAATTCTACTTTGCAGTGACATTAGTCATTTTACCCAAAAATCCACGGAGAAACGGAAAATAAAATCATTGTGCGACAAAATCGAAGAAAAAACACTATTTTGTAGCTTTTGGGGGCTTCCGTTTCTACGCAGTGCATATTTCAGTAAAAATTACACCTTATCATTATTCTGTAGGTCCATACGGTTAAAATGATACCCTACTTTGTAGATTTAATTTTGTCGTACTTCTGGAAAAAATGCAGGAAAATTTATAAGTTTAAAAATGTCCTCTTCTGACCCCTATAATTTTTTTATTTTTCCATGTACAGGGCGGTATGAGGGCTCATTTATTGCGCCGTGATCTGAAGTTTTTATCGGTACCATTTTTGTTTTGATCTGACTTTTTGATCACTTCTTATCCATTTTTTAATGGTATAAAAAGTGACCAAAAATACGCATTTTGGGACTTTGGAATTTTTTTGCACGTACGCCATTGTGCATTTTAATTAATGATATATTTTTATAGTTCGGACATTTATGCACGCGCCGATACCACATGTTTATGTTTATTTACACTGTTTTATTTTTTTATGGGAAAAGGGGGGGGTGATTCAAACTTTTGCTAGGGAAGGGATCTTTATTAAAGGGGTTCTCCGGTGCTTACACATCTCCTCCCCTATCCAAAGGATAGGGGATAAGATGCCTGATTGCGGGAGTCCCGCCACTGGGGACACCCGTGATCATGCACGCAGCACCCCGTTTGTAATCAGTCCCCGGAGCGTGTTCGCTCCGGGTCTGGTTACGGGCGACTACAGGGCCGGCGGCGTGTGACGTCACGTCTCCACCCCCGTGTGACGTCACGCTCCGCCCCTCAATGCAAGTTTACGGGAGGGGGCGTGATAGCTGTCACGCCCCCTCCAATAGACATGCATTGAGGGGCGGAGCGTGAAGTCACACCCTGCCGGCCCTGTAGTCGCCCGTAATCAGACTCGGAGAGAACACGCTCCGGGGACTGATTACAAACGGGGTGCCGCGTGCATGATCACGGGTATCCCCAGCTGCGGGACTCCCGCAATCAGGCATCTTATCCCCTATCCTTTGAGTATGGAAATACCCCATGTGTGGACGTCAAGTACTCTGCTGGCGCACTACAATGCTCAGAAGAGGAGTCACATTTGGCTTTTGAAAAGCAAATTTTGCTGAAATGATTTTTGGGGGGCATGTTACATTTAGGAAGCCCCTATGGTGCCGGAACAGCAAAAATAAACCCCACATGGCATACTATATTGGAAACTACACCCCTCAAGGAACTTAACAAGGGATACAGTGAGCCTTAACACCCCACAGGATTTAGATGAATTTTCACTAAAGTTGGACATGAAAATGAAAAATGTGATTTTTTTCACTAAAATGCTGGTATTACCCCAAATTTTTCATTTTCACAGGGGGTGATAGGAGAAAAAGCCACCCAAAACACCATTTCTTCTGAGTATGGGAATACCCCATATGTGGATGTAAAGTGCTCTGCGGGCGAACTACAATGCTCAGAAGAGAAGGAGCGCCATTGAGCTTTTGGAGAGAGAATTTGTTTGTAATGGAAGTCAGGGGGCCATGTGCGTTTACAAAGCCCCCATGGTGCCAGAACAGTGGTTCCCCCTCCCCCCACATGTGACCCCATTTTGGAAACTACACCCCTCACAGAATTTAATAAGGGGTGCAGTGAGCATTTACACCCCACTGGCATTTGACAGTTCTTTGCAACAGTAGGCTGTGCAAATGAAAAATTACATTTCTGTTCAAAATATCTGTCAGACACCTGTGGGGTGTAAATGCTCACTGCACCCCTTATTACATGAGGGGTGTAGTTTACAAAATGGGGTCACATGTGGATGGGGTCCACTGTTCTGGCACCATGGGGGTTTTGTAAACACACATGGCCTTCAATTCAGGACAAATTCTCTCTCCAAAAGCCCAATGGTGCTCCTTCTCTTCTGAGCATTGTAATGCGCCAGCAACACTTTACATCCACATATGGGGTATTTATAAACTCAGAAGAAATGGGGTTACAAATTATGTGGGGCTTTTTGCCTATTTTCCCCTTGTGAAAATGAAAAATTTAGGGTAACACCAGCATTTTAGTGAAAATATCTTTTTTTTCACATCCAACTTTAACAAAAATTGGTGTGTTAAGGTTCACTATACTCCTTGTTACATTCCGTGACCAGTGTAGTTTCCAAAATGGGTAAATAGTAGATATGGCACTCCCTCTATAATGGTGCACAAGTAGGAATCCCAAACCTATTGAGACCGCTCTAGTCACTTCGGTCACTGCACATCCTGCTCTTCAACACGGCACGTCACCATTTTTCCTCTCAAATCTCCCCTCCGCACCAGTCCTGTATAATTCTGAGGAAGGTCCGGGAAGGAACGAAACATCAATATTGCAAGTTATGGACTGTCATAATAAAATCCACTGATTCACTAGCATATGAGTGCCAAGTGTGTATTAGGTTTCCAAAATGGCGTCACATATGGGTATTTAGTTTTTTTGTGTTTATGTCAGAACCGCTGTAAAATCAGCCACCCCTGTGCAAATCACCAATTTAGGCCTCAAATGTGCATAGTGCACTCTCACTCCTGAGCCTTGTTTTGTGCCCGCAGAGCATTTTACGTCTACATACGGGGTATTTTCGTACTCAGGAGAAATTGTGTTTTGGGGGTCTTTTTTTCCTTTTACCTCTTGTGAAAATGAAAAGTATGGGGCAAAACCAGCATGTTAGTGTAAAAAAATTTTTTTTTTCTTTCACTAACAGGCTGGTGTAGACCCCAAATTTTCCTTTTCATACGGGGTAAAAGGAGAAAAAGCCCCTCAAAATTTGTAATGCAATTGCTCCCAAGTACGGAAATACCCCATATGTGGCCCTAAACTGTTTCCTTGAAATACGAGTTCCGAAGTGAGAGAGCATTTGAGGCCTACGTTAGGGATTTGCATAGGGGCGGACCTGGATGCAAGTGTAACAATTCCCAAACAGGGTGCCTCCAGCTGTTGCTAAAGTCCCAGCATGCCTGGACAGTCAGTGGCTGTCCGGCAATGCTGGGAGTTGTTGTTTTGCAACAGCTGGAGGCTCTGTTTTGGAAACAATGCCGTATGAGATATTTTTTCATTTTTATTGGGGGGGGGGGGGCAGTGTAAGGGTATGTATGTGTTCTACCCTTCATTTTGTGTTAGTGTAGTATTTTTAAAGGTACATTCGCACTGGCTGGGTTTTACGGTCAGTTTCCCGCTAGCTGCTGCGGCAAATTTGCTGCAGCTCAAACTTGAAGCAGGAAACTCACTGTAAACTCCCACCCGTGTGAATGTACTCTGTACATTCACATGGGGGGGGGGGGGGGTGTTAAACTTCCAGCTGTTGTAAAACTACAACTCCCAGCATGCACTGACAGACCATGCAAGCTGGGAGTTGTAGTTTTGCAACAGCTGGAGGCGAGCAACTCCAACTATGCCAAGACAGTCGTTTGCTGTTCGTGCATGCTGGGAGCTGTAGTTTTGCAAGATTTGGAGGGCCACGATTTAGAGACCACCGCACAGTGTCCTCCAGATGTTGCAAAACTACAAATCCTAGCATGCCCAGACAGCAAACTTGTCTGGGCATGCTGGGAGTTGTAGTTTTGCAAGATTTAAAGGGCCACAGTTTAGAGACCACTGCACAATGATCTCCAAAATGTACCGCTCTAAATCTTGCAAAACTGCAAATCCCAGCATGCCCAAACAGCAAATGGCTGTCTCGGCATGCTGGAAGTTTTAGCTTTACAACATCTGAAGGGTTACAGATTAGAGACCACTGTAAACTGTGGCCCTCCAGATGTTGCTAGGCAACAACTCACCTGGCTTCGGTAAGTAGAAGGATTGCATCCAGAGGAGGAGCACCACCTGCTTTCGTTAAGGGATCTCCACCGCCACTCCCAGCGCAGTTCCCCGCTCTGTCCGAACTACCGTGGGTGGGCAGAGCGGGGGAACTGAACTTTAATCCCCCCGCCCCCAATCTGCTATTGGTCGGTTGCTTCTGACTGACCAATAGCAGGGATAGGAGGCACCCCTGCCACCTTACTCCCCCTTATTTTCCGGGTCACCGGAGACCCGTATGACTCAGAATCACCACAGATAGTCGGTCTCAGGACCCCACCCCAGGCGTTGGCACATGATGCCTGCTAAACGATTTCAGCAAGCATCCTGTTCCATTCACCGCCCAGTTACCGGCGGTAAACGGAAACTTTGAGGGCGTACAGGTACGCCCTTGGTCCTTAAAGGAGATATCCAGTGCTGAAAAACTAGGGGATACGTTTCAGATATCGGGGGGGGGGGGGGCTTGGGGCCCACGAGATCTCCTGTACGGGGACCCGGCTGCCCGCAGGAAGGGGGGCGTGTTGACCACCGCATTAATCGGCGGCTGACACGACCCCTCAATACAACTCTATGGCAGAGCCGGAGCACTGCCTTCGGCAATCTCCGGCTCTGCCGTAGCGATGTATTGAGGGGGCGTGTCAGCGAGACGGGGCCCTGTACAGGAGATCGCGGGGGGCCAGCGGCCGGACCCCCGTGATCTGAAACTTATCTCCTATCCTTAGCACTGGACTACCCCTTTAAGTCCCAGTATGCGAGGGCGCCCTTGATCCTGGTGGGAATTCGGGTAGAAAAACAGACATGGTGCACATCTACTTGTATAATGATCTGATCTGATATAAAAACTAACAGGTTGTTAGTATACATTTTGATCAAAAAGTACAAGCCCACTCGCCACGTCAAGGCCACCTATCCAGAGTGGGTCCCTAACATAAAATGGCGCAGCACCGGGCGGCGACCACCACCGCCGCGACACCAATGCCCACAGGGGGGGAACGACCCACCGGCAGAGCGGCCCCAATGCCACTCAAACCAGTCTATGGGCCGCACCCCCCCGCAGACACGGCGCCACGGACACCGCACAGCACCACACCAGTGTGAACAAGGTGTAATAGCTCACTTACCATGCTCTCCCAGTCAGACTGGGAGGCTGCTAGGAAAGAAATGGCCCAGGTGTAGCTAACTACTACTTATATAGGTTTGGGCTGAGGGGGTGGGGAAGAGTGCAGCACATGTTTAAACATGCTGCGCCATTTTATGCTAGGGACGTTAGGGACCCACTCTGGATAGGTGGCCTTGACGTGGCGAGTGGGCTTGTACTTTTTGATCTAAAATGTATACTAACAACCTGTTAGTTTTTGATATTATGCTGAGAAGCAATCAGATCATTATACAAGATTGTAGATGTGCACCATGTCTGTTTTTCTACCCGAATTCACACTGTGATTTCTATCCCCTCCTTTTTCTTTGTTTTAACATGTGCTGCACTCTTCCCCACCCCCTCATCCCAACCCTATATAAGCAGTAGTTAGCTGCACATGGGCCATTTCTTTCCTAGCAGCCTCCCAGTCTGACTGGGAGAGCATGGTAAGTGAGCTATTACATCCCTGTTCACACTGGTGTGGTGCTGTGCGGTGTCCGTTGCTGCTGTGGCGCCGTGTCTGCGGGGGGGTGCGGCCCATAGACTGGTTTGAGTGGCATTGGGGCCGTTCTACCAGTGGGTCGTTCCCCCCCTTTGGGCATTGGCGTCGCGGCGGTGGTGGTCGCCGCCCGGTGCTGCGCCATTTTATGCTAGGGACCCACTCTGGATAGGTGGCCTTGACGTGGCGAGTGGGCTTGTACTTTTTGATCAAAAATGTATACTAACAACCTGTTAGTTTTTGATATTGTGCTGAGAAGCAATCAGATCATTATACAAGATTGTAGATGTGCACCATATCTGTTTTTCTACCTGAATTCACACTTGATCCTGGTGGGGTTAAATAAAAATTTTATGTAACCAGAATACTCCTTTAGATAGGCACTGTCATTTCAGCAAACATTACATAGCTCAATAGTACAAGCAAATTTATGAAACTTTGTAATAAATAAAAGGCTTTTTCCTCCTGTTATTAAGCTTCCTGCCCACCTCCTCCTGTCTGTCTTTCTCTCATAAAGTCAGCATAGTTTTGTCTAGGGCTGAAACAAGTATTCGATTAATAGGCAACTAATCGATTATAAGAATAGTTATCAATTATTTTCAGATTCGATTAATCGGTTGGTCAGCTAAAGTTCACATACACTTAGCGATTATCACTATGTGTGTGTGTTTATGTATATATGTATATATATATATATATATATATATATATATATATGGAACTGTGGTCCTTGGCAGCCCAGCACACACCGTCTTCTGCTTCCTGCAGCTCCTTTCTGCAGCTAAGGTGAGTCCTCTGTGCTGAAGGCAAGACTCGCAATAGTTGCAGAGAAAAGATGCAGGAAGTAGATTATGGCCCATATTTATCAAAACCTGTGTAAAGGTAAAGCTGACCAGTTGCCCATAGCAACCAATCAAATTGCTTCTTTAATTTTTTAAAAGGTCTCTGAGAAATTAAAGAAGCAATCCGATTGGATACTATAGGCACCTGGTCAGTTTTTCTTTACACAGGTTTAAATAAATCTTCCCCTTTATGTGCTGGCCCCCCTCTTCACTAAACAGGCTGCTGGGGGCACTTAGGAAAACCAGGGAATGTGCTGCCCTTCCTATCCGACCACAGGTAAGAAACAGGGAGGGGAGTATAGCCCTTATGTGGAAAAAAAAAAAGAATTATATTTAAAATAATTATTACACGTATATAAATATAATAAAAAGCTACTACTCTCAGCCTCCGCAAAGCCCAGCATCTAGCCGACCCCACAAACTCTCTTAACACACAATGCATCCCTTACCTAAAACACACAGAAGACCTTCAATCTGATCCGCTCCTTCCCTAATCTAACTCACAAATTATCTTCTTCACCACTATGGTTATTTTTATCTGATTAGACGTTTAATCTAAACAATAATTGACCAACTAATCGATCATGAAAATAATTGTTAGTCACAGCCTTAGTTTTCTCCTGATCTGGTCAGGGTTGGGTTTGTCTTCAGTAACGTAGCAAGTGGGGGGCAGAAGGGAGGGGGGCTGGCCTCACCGGGTGACACCAGCCTATGGGGTGACACCCCCCAGATCACTGCCCGCTAGCCACCCCCCTACTGCTCCTCCATTTACTCACATGCTGCAGACACTTCTGGCTTGCAGCGTGTGAGCCGCAGGGATGCGATCCCCGGCAGGCCAGCGCGATGATGTGACGTCATCTCGCCTGCCGGAGATCCCGTCCCCACGGCTCACACGCTGGGAGACACCTGCTCTTGGGAATGTGATTAGGTGAGCACAATTGTTTTTTTTAACTATGTTTAGGGCATTATACAGGGGCCATTATATCTGTGGGGCACATTACAGGGGGCATTATATGTGAGGGGCACAGGACAGGGGGCATTTAATGAAAGGGGCACAGAAAAGGTGCATTATATTAGAAGGGCACATATGATGGGGCATTATATGTGAAGAACACAGGACAGAGGGCATTATATGTGGCACATGATGGGGAACTATATGTGAGGGGCACAGGGTTACGTGGGGGGGGGCGAGGACATTAGTATTATATGTGGGGGCACAGGACAGAGGAAATTATTATGGAGGGGGAAGGACGAGTCATTATGTGGGGGAAAAAACAGGACAGGGCATAATTATGTATGGGCACAGGAAAGGGGCATTATTATTATGTTGGGGGCATTAATATGATGAGGGCACAGGACACTGTACAGTGTGTGGTAGTATTATATTCAGAGGGTAAAGTATGTGCCAGTATTATATTTAGAGGGTACAGTGTGTGGTAGTAATATAATCAAAGAGTGTAGTGTGTGGTAGTATTCTTTCAGAGGGTACAGTATATGGCAGTATTATATTCGGAAGGTACAGTGTGTGGTAGTATATTCAGAGAGTGCAGTGTATGGTAGTATTATATGGCAGTATTTTCAGAGGGTACAGTCTGTGTTAGTATTATATTCAGAGGGTACAGTGTGTGGTAGTATTATATTCAGAGGGTTCAGTGTGTGGCAGTATTATATTTAGAGGGTACAGTGTGTGGCAGTATAATATTTAGAGGGTACAGTGCGTGGCAGTATTATATTTAGGGTACAGTGTGTGGTGGTATTATATTTAGAGGGTACAGTATGTGGTAGTATTATATTCAGAGGGTACAGTGTATGGCAGTATTCTTTTCAGAGGGTACAGTATATGGCAGTATTATATTCGGAAGGTACAGTGTGTGGTAGTATATTCAGAGAGTGCAGTGTATGGTAGTATTATATGGCAGTATTTTCAGAGGGTACAGTCTGTGTTAGTATTATATTCAGAGGGTACAGTGTGTGGTAGTATTATATTCAGAGGGTTCAGTGTGTGGCAGTATTATATTTAGAGGGTACAGTGTGTGGCAGTATAATATTTAGAGGGTACAGTGCGTGGCAGTATTATATTTAGAAGGTACAGTGTGTGGCAGTATTATATTTAGAGGGTACAGTGTGTGGTAGCATTATATTTAGAGGGTACAGTGTGTGGCAGTATTATATTTAGAGGGTACAGTATGTGGCAGTATTATATTCAGAGGGTACAGTGTGTAGCAGTATTAAATTCAGAGAGCGCAGTGTGTAGCAGCGTTATAATGATTATTGTTTTTATATAAAGGATCAGAATCTGCTGACATAGTGAGAGGCCATTTGGGCGTCACATTCTGCAGAGAGGGGATTTTGCTGGATGAATTCCTGGTGGTATATAGCATCTGAATAAGGGAAGACTCTAGATAAGTCACCTGTAGTCACTGATATCAATGAGGATACTGCCTGACTGTCCCATCAGAGCTGTCACTTGTAAGTTCTGCAGTTATGAGGGGTGAAACAACTCCCAGCATAACCTTACCAGTGCTTAGGTCATACTGGGAGCTTCAGTTTTAAATGGTTAACACTTCTTTAGCACTGTCCCGTTCTGTGTCAATTGGTATATTTGATTGTTATACTGGAAATAATTTTCAGCAACAAGCTACACCACTGGCGTCTGTCACAACAGGCTAAAAAAATGAGTATGGGGGTGACACCATTTTTTACCGCACCGGTTGACACCAACCCTAGCAACGCCACTGTTTGTCTTGTAGTTCTGCCAGGGATCAAATTACAAGTAATACAAGTCTTTGGAGGAAGGAGATATATAATGGGATGTGCCAGTGAACAGCACGGTGCAAAGACAACTCTGTAAGAGATGTCACCCCAGGGCTTTATACGTTTGACAACCACCATCAGGTTTGCTTTTATACCCTAACAAGTATTTAACAATATCTTCAGCTCTTAGTGGCATATGCAGCTATGACAGATTACCTTTAAACAATAGGTACATTTCTCATGACATATTCTTCCCAAGTGATAAGGTCAAATACAAAGTACCAAATGAAAGCCAGATACAAAGAAGCAGCAGGTGCAACAAAGCAAAGCAAAAAGTGCAGCTATAAAGTGCTTAACCAGTCAGTTGGGGAGGGGGTTCTATTCGCTGGGTGGGTATCCAATGTACACCCTGAGTGACATCTGTTATATTTATATAGCAATGTTTTAAATAGTGCTTATTTATGTACACAATTTTTACACGTTCTCTCCCCTTTCCAGATGGATCTGTAACCATTTTTTTAACTGATCAGTATGCTTAAATTTGCCCCTTTTCTGACCCCTAGCCTGCAGCTCAGGGTTGCAGATCAGGACCACTACAGCGAATTTGCGGGGTCCCAATTAGCTGCAAGGATTGCATTCACTATACAGTGCTATGTTTTTTGCATAACATTCATACAGGGACATTGGCACTCAACTGATACAGACTGGCACGGCCTGGTTGTATCATAGGAGCTGCAAGCCAGCAGCAGGAGGAGGGTAAGGGAACCCCAAAATAGTGCCATTAAAAACTGCAAATCGTCCCACAAATAGCCTATCATATGGCTATATTGAAAAATATGTAGAAAATTTTCTTATTCACTAAGGAGTTAAATATAAAACACATTTTTTCACCTATGAAAGCTGTGTGACTAAAATGTACAGTAAAACCATAACACTATGGTAAATGAGTATTTGTTAGTTTTGCTGCGCAGTACACTACCACTGCTTGTGAACCTCACTACCAAATAGGGTAAGCCCAGGCAAGAGCTTCTCAGAGAGCAGGAGTGAGACTATGAAAGCTAGTTTTGCCTATTTAGACTGGAACTTGTCACCATATAGCTCAAAGTGGATCAGGCGCCGATTCTGGAATCCTGTACAGAAAGATGAAGCAGAGTATAGGTTGAAAATTGCAATTTTCCAAAGCTAGCCTTCACCCATTCCTGGAAAATAAATTTAGGAAACACCTGTGTGTTCAAAATGTCCTCATTCTTCAGGGTGGGTACTTTCTGTAATGGTGTCACATGTGGGTGTTTCATTTTTGTACTTTCCTCTGAATGTATGTAACCGTCAGCTACTGATATGCCATAGGCCTCAAATGCAAACAGACCTCTATGACTTCTGAGCCTTGTTGTGCGCCCGTCCAGCACGTTACCCCATATGTGGATGTATTTCCATAGTCAGGAGAAAAAGCCCTTCAACATTTGTAACCCAATTTCTCTTATTACCCCTTCTGAAAATTGGGTAACCCCAGCATTTTAGTGTAAAAAAAAATCTAAATTTTCAATTTACGGCCCACTGTTCAAAAAACTTGTGAGGTGTAAGTACTCACTGTACCCCTTGTTACCTTCCTTGAGGGGTGTAGTTTCAAAATTGTGGTCACTTGCCAGGTTTTTTTTTAGATTTTATGTCAGAACCTCAACTATTGCAGTGCAAATCACCACTTTAGGCCTCAAATCTCATCGGTGCTGTCTCACTCTTAAGCCCTGTTTTGCACCCGCATAGTGCTTTTCCGCCTTTTATGGGGTATTTTGTTATTCTGGAGAAATTGGGCTGCAAATTTTGTGGAGATTTTTTTTTCTTACTACTTGTTAATACCAACAATTCAGTGTTAAAAATCAATTCTTTCACTTTTATGGCCCACTGTATAAAAACATGTGAGGTGTAAGTACTCACTATAACCCTTGTTACATTCCTTGAGGGGTGTAGTTTCTAAAATGGTGTCACGTGTGTGAGGTTACTGCTGTTCTTGCACAATGGGGGCTTTGTAAACGCACATGGCCCCCGACTTCAATTCCAACAAACTTTTCACTCCAAAAGCCCAATGGTGCTCTTTCTATTCTGAGCATTGCAGTGTGCCCGCAGAGCACTATACATCAACATATGGGGTATTTTCTTTCTCAGGAGAAATTGCGCTACATACTTTGGGGGCCTTTTGCCCTACTACCCCATGTGAAAATGAAACATTTGGGGTAACACTATCAATATAGTGCAAAAAATCAAATTTTTTACTTTTACAGCCCACTCTTCAATAAGTACTCACTGTAACCCTTGTTACGTTCCTGGAGGGGTCTAGTTTCCAAAATGGTGTCACATGGGGGTTTCTGCTGTTCTGGCACCATGGGAGCCCCCCGACTTCAATTTCAGCAAAATTCTCTTTCCAAAAGTCCAATGGTGCTCCTTCTGTTCTGAGACCTGCAGTGCGGCAGCAGAGCACTTAACCTCCACATATGGGGCATTTTCTTAATCGTGAGAAATTGGGCTTTTAATTTTGGGTCCATTTTCTACTATTACCCCTTGTGAAAAAGAAAAATTTGGGGTAACACCATCAATTTAGCGTTAAAAATTAAATTTTCCATTTTCACATCCAAATTCAACGCAAGGTCGTCAAACACCTGTGAGGTGTTAAGGATCACTGTACCCCTTGTTATGTTCCTTGAGCGGTGTGTTTTTTGTTTTTTTTTTGCTGTTCTGGCACCATGGGGGCTTCCTAAATGCAACATGGCCCCCAAAAACCATGACAGCAAAATTTGTTTTAAAAAATCCCACAGTTGCTCTTTCCCTCTTGAGCCATGTTGTGACCCCGCAGAGCACTTTATGTCAACATATGAGGTATTTCCATACATGAGAGAAATTGGGCTACAAATTTTGGGGTGCTTTTTCTCCTAATACCACTTTTAAAAATAAAAAAATGGGGTTACAAGAACATGTTAGTGTAAAAAATGCAGATTAGATTTTTTCCCCTGACTTTGCTGCTATTCTTGTGAAGCACCTAAAGGGTTAAACTTTTTGAATGTCTTTTTGAATACTTTGAGGGGTTTACTTTCTATAATGGGGTCGTTTATGGGGTATTTCTCACAGAAAGGCCCCTCAAATTCACTTCAAACTTAACTGGTCCCTGAAAAATTCAGATTTTGACATTTTCGGGAAAATTTTGAAAATTGCTGCTATACTTTGAAGCCCTCTAATGTCTTCAAAAAGTAAAAACATGTTAACTTTATGATGTCAACATGAAGTAGACATATTGTATTTGTTAATCAATATATAATTTATTTGGAATATCCATTTCCCTTACAAGCAGAGAGTTTAAAAGTTAGAAAAAGGCAACATTTTAAAAATTTTCATGAAATTTGGGGATTTTTCATCAAGAAAGGATGCAAGTAACAATGACAATTTACCACTATGTTAAAGTAGAATATATCATGAAAAAAACAAATCTCGGAATCAGAATAAAAGGTAAAAAGCATCCCAGAGTTATTAATGCATAAAGTGACAGTGGTCAGAATTGCAAAAAAAGGGCTGAAAATGGGCCCTAAGGGGTTAAAGGGGTATTCCGGTGAAACACATTTTTTTCCCAAAAAAAATCTACTGGTGCCAGAAAGTTAAACAGATTTGTAAATTACTTCTATTTAAAAATCTTAATCATTCCAGTACTTATTAGCTGCTGTATGCTCAGAGGAAGTTGTGTTGTTCTTTCCAGTCTGACCACAGTGCTCTCTGATGACACCTGGGTATGTATCAGGAACTGTCCAGAGCTGGAGAGGTTTGCAATGGGGATTTGCTACTTCTCTGGAAAGTTCCTGCCATGGACAGAGGTTTCAGCAGAGAGCACTGATGTCAGACAGAAAAGAACTATACAACTTCCTGTGAAGCATACAGCATGCACAGACAGCCAAAGGGCATGCTGGGAGTTGTAGTTGTGTGCTTCCAGCTGTTGCATAATTACAACTGCCAGCATGGCCTTCGGCTAAAGGCACACTGGTTGCGAAACACTGAGAGTTTGTTACCTATATCAGTGTTTCACAACCAGTGTGCCTCCAGCTGTTGCAAACTACAACTCTCCGCATGCACTGACAGACCCTACATGCTGGGAGCTGTAGTTTTGCAACAGCTGGAGGCACACTGGTTGCGAAACAATGAGTTAAGTAACAAATTTTGTGTTCTGCAACCAGTGTGCCTCCAGCTGTTGCATGACTACAACTCCCAGCATGCATTGACAGCCAAAGGGCATGCTGGGAGTTGTAGTTTTGCAACAGCTGGAGGTTTGTCCCCCCCCCCCCTCCATGTGAATGTACAGTTCCCCACTGCAAGTTTGAGATGTGGAAAAATTTTCCGCTGCAGCTCAAACTCCCAGCAGCAAACTTACTGTGAATCCCCGCCCGTGTGAATGTACCCTAAAAACATTACACTACACAAAATAAAAAGTAAAACACAACATATACACATACACATCCCTACACAGTTACCCCCCCCCCCCCCCCCCCCCGCCAATAAAAATGAAAAACGTCTCCTACGGAACTGTTTCCAAAACGGAGCCTCCAGCTGTTGCAAAACAACAACTCCCAGTATTGCCACAGCCATTAACTGTCCAGGCATGCTGGGAGTTTTGCAACAGTTGGAGGCACCCTGTTATGGAAACACTGTTAGGCTAGGTTTCCACTAGGTTTTTTTTCTGGCAGTTTTTGGAAAACTGCCACTGCAGTTTTTGAGCCAAAACCAGAAGTGTATTCAAAAGGAATAGGACAAATAAAGGAAGGACTTACACTTCTCCCTTATGGATCCACTTCTGACTTTGGCTCAAAAACTGCAGTGGCAGTATTCCAAAAACTGACAGAAAAAAAAACCAAATGGAAACCTAGCCTCATAGTGTATTTTTGGTATTGGTAACGGAGGCAAGTGTAATGCTTGCATCCGGGTCCGTCCTTATGCAAGTCCCTAATTTAGGCCTCAAATGCGCATGGCACTCTCTCACTTTGGAACCCTGTCGTATTTCAAGGCAACAGTTTAGTGCACATATGGGGTATTTCCGTACTCGGGAGAAATTGCCTAACACATTTTGGAGGCTTTTCTCCTTTTACCCCTTATGAAAAGGTAAAAGTTGGGGTCTACACCAGCATGTTATTGTAAAAAAATTTAATTTTGTACACTAACATGATGATGTTGCCCCATACTTTTCATTTTCACAAGAGGTAAAAGTAAAAAAGACCCCCAAAATTTGTAATGCAATTCCTCTTGAGTACGGAAATACCCCATACGTGGACGTAAAATGCTCTGTGGGCGCACAACAGGGCTCAGGAGTGAGAGCGCACTATGTACATTTGAGGCCTAAATTGGTGATTTGCGCAGGGGTGGCTGATTTTACAGCCGTTCTGACATAAGCGCAAAAAAAAAATAAAAAAAATACCCACATGTGACCCCATTTTGGAAACGACACCCCTCACAGAATGTAACAAGGGGTATAATGAGCCTTAAAACCCCACAGGTGTTTGACGAATTTTCGTTAAAGTTGGATGTAAAAATGAAAAAAAAAAATGTTTTCACTAAAATGCTGGTGTTACCCTAAACTTTTCATGTTCACAAGGGAAAAAAGCCCCCAAAAATGTGTAACCCCATTTCTTCTGAGTATGGAAATACCCCATATGTGGATGTAAAGTGCTCTGCGGGCGCACTACAATGCTCAGAAGAGAAGGAGCTCCATTGGGGTTTTGGAGAATGTGTCCAGAAATTGAAGGCCATGTGTGTTTACAAAGCCCCCATGAAGTCCGAACAGTGGACCCCCCCCCCCCACATGTGACCGCATTTTGGAAATTACACCCATGTAATGTAATAAGGGGTGTAGTGAGCATTTACACCCCACAGGAGTCTGACAGATTTTTGGAACAGTGGTCCGTGAATACAAAAAATGTAATTTTTCATTTGCACAGCCCACTGTTCCAAAGATCTGTCAAACGCAAGTGGGTGTAAATGCTCACTGCACCCCTCATTACATTTTGTGAGGGGTGTAGCTTCCAAAATGGGGTCACATGTGTGGGGGGGGGGGTCCACTGTTCTGACAGCACAGAGGCTTTGTAAATGCACATGGCCACCGACTTCCATGACAAACAAATCCTCTCTCCAAAAGCTCAATGGCGCTCCTTCTCTTCTGAGCATTGTAGTGCGTCCGCAGAGAACTTTGCATCCACATATGGGGTATTTCCATACTCAGAAGAAATGGGTGTTACAAATTTTGGGAGGCTTTTCTAATATTACCGCTTGTGAAAATAAAAAATTTGGGGTAATACCAGCATTTTAGTGAAATGTCCAACTTTAGCAGAAATTTGTCAAACACCTGTGGAGTATTAAAGGGGTACTCCGGTGCTTAGACATCTTATCCCCTATCCAAAGGATAGGGGATTAGATGCCTGATCGCGGGAGTCCCGCCGCTGTGGACCCGCGTGATCCTCCCGTAGGCTTGATAGTTGTCTGGAAGCGCTGGAGGGTCTCGGTCGCGACCACTAGAACGGAAGTCCGTGATGTCAGGACTCCACCCCCATGTGATGTCACGCCCCATCCCCTCAATGCAAGTCTATGAGAGGGGCCATCACACCCCCTCCCATAGACTTGCATTGAGGGGGCGGGGCATGACATCACACGGGGGCGGAGTCCAGCTGTTGCAAAAGTACAACTCACAGCAAGCACGGTCTGTCAATACATGCTGGGAGTTGTAGTTTTGAAACAGCTGGAGGTTTGCCCCCCCATGTGAATGTACAGGGTACATTCACAAGGGCAGGGTTACAGCAAGTTTCCTGCTTCAAGTTTGGGCTGTGGCAAATTTTTCGCCACGGCGCAAACTCCTAGCGGGAAACTCACCGCAACACGCCAGTGCGAATGTACCCTAAAAACACTACACTACACTAAAACATAATAAAGGGTAAAACACTACATATACATCCTCTTACACTCCCCCCCCCCCCCCCCACAATAAAAATGAAAAAGCATTGTACAGCAGTGTTTCCAAAACGGAGCGTCCAGCTGTTGCAAAACAACAACTCCCAGCATTTCTGGACAGTCACTGACTGTCCAGGCATGCTGGGAGTTTAGCAACAGCTGGAGGCACCAACTTTGGGAATCACTGGCGTAGAATACCCCTATGTCCACCCCTATGCAATTCCAAATTTAGTCCTCAAATGCGCATGGCGCTCTCTCATTTTGGAGCCCTGTCGTATTTCAAGGAAACAGTTTAGGGCCACATATGGGGTATTTCTGTACTCGGGAGAAATTGCATTACAAAGTTTGTGGGGCTTTTTACACTAACATGCTGGTGTTGCCCCATACTTTTTATTTTCACAAGCGGTAAAAGGAAAAAAAGACCCCCAAAATTTCTCCTGAGTACGGAAATACCCTATATGTGGGCGTAAAATGCTCTGCTGGCGCGCAACAAGGCTCAGAAGTGAGAGCGCACCATGTACATTTGAGGCCTAAATTGGTGATTTGCACAGGGGTGGCTGATTTTACAGTGCTTCTGACAAATGCAAAAATTTAAATACCCACATGTGACCCCATTTTGGAAACTACACCCCCCAGGGAATGTGACAAGGGGTATAGTGAGCCTTAACACCCCACAGGTGTTTGACAAACTTTCATTAAATTTGGATGGGAAAATGGGAAAAAAAAATCCCCCCAAAATTTGTAACCCCATTTCTTCTGAGTAAGAAAATACCCCATATGTGGATTTAAAGTGCTCTGCGGGCGAACTACAATGCTCAGAAGAGGAGCGCCATTGGGATTTTGAAGTGAAAATTTGTCCGGAATTGAAGGCCACGTGTGTTTACAAAGCCCCCATAGTGCCAGAACAATGGACCCCCCCACCTCTGACCCCATTTTGGAAACTACATCCCTCATGTAATGTATTAAGGGGTGCAGTGAGCATTTACGCCCCACAGGTCTCTGACAGATTTTTGGAACAGTGGTCCGTGAAAAGGAAAAATTAAATTTTTCATTTGCACAGCCCACTGTTCCAAAGATCTGTCAAATGCCAGTGGGGTGTAAATACTCACTGCACCCCTTATTAAATTCTGTTAGGGGTGTAGTTTCCAAAATGGGGTCACATGTGGGGGGCTCCACTGTTCTGGCACCACGGGGGCTTTGTAAACGCACATGGCCCCTGACTACCATTCCAAACGAATTCTCTTTCCAAAAGCTCAATGGCGCTCTTTCTCTTCTGAGCATTGTAGTTCGCCCCCAGAGCATTTTACGTCCTAACATGGGGTATTTCCATATTCAGAAGAGATGGGGTTAAAAATTTTGGGGGGCATTTTCTCCCATTACACTTTGAAAAATGGGAAAAACTGGACTTTAGTGAAAAATTTTTTCCATGTACACATCCGATTTTAACGAAAAGTCATCAAACACCTGTGGGGTGTTAAGGCTAACTGGACCCCTTGTTACGTGCCTTGAGGGGTATAGTTTCCAAAATGGTATGCCATGTGGGGTTTTCTGCTGTTCTGGCACCATAGGGGCTTTCTAAATGTGACATGCCCCCCAAAAACCATTTCAGCAAAATTCACTCTCCAAAATCCCATTGTTGCTCCTTCCCTTCTGAGCCCTCTACTGTGCCCGCTGAACACTTGACATACACATATGAGGTATTTCCTTACTCAAGAGAAATTGGGTTACAAATTTTGGGGGGCTTTTTCTCCTATTACCACTTGTAAAAATTTAAAAACTGGGTCTACAAGATCATGCGAGTGGAAAAAGGGAAGATTTTGAATTTTCTCCTTCACTTTGCTGCTATTCCTGTGAAACACCTAAAGGGTTAACATACTTACTGAATGTCCTTTTGGATACTTTGAGGGGTGAAGTTTTTATAAATGGGTCATTTGTGGGGTATTTCTAATATGAAGGCCCCTCGAATCCACTTCAAAACTGAACTGGTCCCTGAAAAATTCCGATTTTGAAAATGTTGTAAAAAAAATTGCTGCTGATCTTTGAAGCCCTCTGATGTCTTCCAAAAGTAAAAACATGTCAACTTTATGATGCAAATATAAAGTAGACATATTGTATATGTGAATCAATATATAATTTATTTGGAATGTTTATTTTCCTTACAAGCAGAGAGCTTCAAAGTTAGAAAAATGCTAAATTTTCACATTTTTCATCAAGAAATGATGCAAGTATCAACGATAATTTACCACTAAAATAAAGTACAATATGCAACGAAAAAACAATCTCGGAATCAAATTTATAAGTAAAAGCATCCCAGAGTTATTCGTGCTTAAAGTGACAGTGGTCAGATTTGCAAAAAAAATGCTCCCGTCCTTAGTGTCATAATGGGCTTCGTCCCCAAGGGGTTAAAGGGGTACGCCGGTAAAAAACTTTTTTTTTATGAACTGGTGCCAGAAAGTTAAACAGATTTGTAAATTACTTCTATTTAAAAATCTTATTCCTTCCAGTACTTATTAGCAGATTGTATGCTACAGAGGAAATTATTTCCTTTTTGAATTTTATTTTGTCTTGCTCTCTGCTGACACCTCTGTCTGTTTCAGGAACTGTCCAGAGCAGCATAGGTTTGCTATGGGGATTTTCTCCTGCTCTGGACAGTTCCTGATATGGGCATCAGGTGTCAGCAGAGAGAACTCTGGACAAGACAAAAAATAAATTAAAAAAGAAAAGAATTTCCTCTGTAGCATACGTACTGCTAATAAGTACTGGAAGGACACATTTTTAATAGAAGTAATTTACAAATCTGTTTAACTTTCTGGTACCAGTTGATTTAAAAAAAAAAATGTTTTCCACCGGAGTACCCCTTTAAGAGTGACTCATTACTACAGGCTGCTGAGGCTGCCTACAGTAAGGGAGCGGCAATCAGATGAGTAGGAGGCAGGTAGGGACCCATCCTCTTAGGGCTCATTCACATTAACATCAGTCCAAGTTAATTTATGCCTGTTCTCAAATCCATTCAAGCCTTTTGCAAATGGCTGTAAATAGATCCCATTGATGTCAATGGGATTTTATTACAGTCCTCTGTCAACTCGTTTAGTTCAATTCCGTTATTATTAGCAGAGAAAGGACGTTGCATGCAGTATTTTTTTTCTCCGTCAAAAATAACGGATTAGAAACTGATATATGAAATTTAACATTGAAGTCTATGGCAAACAGATGAACCAGTAATGTCATCTGTTTTTTTCAATCCGTTTTTGATCCATTATTACTGTTGAGCATGTTCAGAACAGGTGTGAGCAACCAATAAAGGATACAAAAGATTAAAAAATTATGCAACAGGATTCCACCTAATGGCTTCCCTTTGCATCAGTTTGCGTCCGTTTGTTAGGCTGGGTTCACACCACGTTTTTGCAATACAGTTCCCGTATATGTTTCCAATTTGAAAACCATATGAAATCGAATTGACAACCTTATGCATTGACTCTCCATTGAAAACCATATGCTAAAAGATGCATCCGGTTGTATCCGTTTTGCATCTTGTACGTTTTTTTTTTTTTTTTTCCGTACCCAAAACCGTAGCCTACCACGTTTTTTGGTCCGAGTGAAAAACTGTATTGAAACCATATGTTTTTTTTTTTTAACATGGGAGTCAATGGGAACTGTACAGATCTGTATGTGCGTACGTGTTCCATCCGACCTGTCCCTGCGCGATCTCCAGTCCAGCTAAAGCATCCTCCCCGTGCAGTGACACTGTGACAGGAGCAGCAGCTGCACCGATCCCCGGCAGGGTAGGTGAACGGGCGGGCACGGGCGTTGTTTGCAAACTACAATGGTGATGAGAGGTGCAGGGGAAGAGGTTCTTGGGGTGTTACAGGGGTGATGAGAGGTGCATGGGGACGTTATGGGGGTGATGAGAGGGGGATGTTATGGGGTGATGAGAGGGGTGTTATGGGGGTGATGAGAGATGCAGGGGTGTTATGGGGTGATGAGAGGGGGGGGTGATGGGGGTATTGAGAGGTGCAGGGGGGTGTTATGGGGGTGATGGGAGGGGGGTGTTATGTGGTTGATGAGAGATGCAGGGGGGTTATAGTAGTGATGAGGAGAGGTGCAGGGGGGTTATGGGGTGATGAGAGGTGGAGGGGGGTTATAATAGTGATAAGAAGGGTGCAGGGGGGTTATGAGAGGTGTAGGGGGGTTATAGTAGTGATGAGAAGAGGTGCTGGTGGGTTATGGGGATGATGAGGAGAGGTGCGGGGGGGGGGGTTATAGTAGTGATGAGGAGAGGTGCGGGGGGTTATAGTGGTGATGAGAAGAGGTGCTGGTGGGTTATGGGGATGATGAGGAGAGGTGCGGGGGGGGGGGGGGGTTTATAGTAGTGATGAGAAGAGATGCTGGCGGGTTATGGGGATGATGAGGGGAGGTGCAGGGGGTTATGGTAGTGATGAGGAGAGGTGCAGGGGGGTTATAGTAGTGATGAGGAGAGGTGCGGGGGGGGGTTATAGTAGTGATGAGAAGAGGTGCTGGTGGGTTATGGGGATGATGAGGAGAGGTGCGGGGGGTTATGGTAGTGATGAGGAGAGGTGCGGGGGGGTTATAGTAGTGAGGAGGAGAGGTGCGGGGGGTTATAGTAGTGAGGAGGAGAGGTGCGGGGGGTTATAGAAGTGATGAGAAGAGGTGCTGGTGGGTTATAGGGATGATGAGGAGAGGTGCACGGGGTTATAGTAGTGATGAGGAGAGGTGCGGGGGGGTTATGGTAGTGATGAGGAGAGGTGCAGGGGGGTTATAGCAGTGATGAGGAGAGGTGCGGGGGGGTTATAGTAGTGATGAGGAGAGGTGGAGGGGGGTTATAGTAGTGAGGAGGAGAGGTGCGGGGGGAGGGGTTTATAGTAGTGATGAGAAGAGATGCTGGTGGGTTATGGGGATGATGAGGAGAAGTGCGGGGGGGGTTATGGTAGTGATGAGGAGAGGTGCGGGGGGTTATAGTAGTGAGGAGGAGAGGTGCGGGGGGTTATAGTAGTGAGGAGAAGAGGTGCTGGTGGGTTATAGGGATGATGAGGAGAGGTGCACGGGGTTATAGTAGTGATGAGGAGAGGTGCGGGGGGGTTATGGGGATGATGAGGAGAGGTGCGGGGGGGTTTATAGTAGTGATGAGAAGAGATGCTGGCGGATTATGGGGATGATTAGGAGAGGTGCGGGGGGGTTATGGTAGTGATGAGAAGAGGTGCAGGGGGGTTATAGTAGTGATGAGGAGAGGTGCGGGGGGGGGGTTATAGTAGTGATGAGGAGAGGTGCTGGTGGGTTATGGAGATGATGAGGAGAGGTGCGGGGGGGTTATAGTAGTGATGAGGAGAGGTGGAGGGGGGTTATAGTAGTGAGGAGGAGAGGTGCGGTGGGGGTTTATAGTAGTGATGAGAAGAGATGCTGGTGGGTTATGGGGATGATGAGGAGAGGTGCGGGGGGGGGTTTTATGGTAGTGATGAGGAGAGGTGCGGGGGGGTTATGGTAGTGATGAGGAGAGGTGCGGGGGGTTATAGTAGTGAGGAGGAGAGGTGCGGGGGGGGGTTATAGTAGTGAGGAGAAGAGGTGCTGGTGGGTTATAGGGATAATTAGGAGAGGTGCGGGGGGGGGGGGTTATAGTAGTGATGAGAGGTGCAGGGGGTTATAGTAGTGAGGAGGAGAGGTGCGGGGGTTATGGGGATGATGAGGAGAGGTGCGGGGGGGGGGGGGGGTTATAGTAGTGAGGAGGAGAGGTGTGGGGGGTTATAGTAGTGATGAAGAGAGGTGCGGGGGGTTGTAGGATGTGATGAGAGGTGTGGGGGGGTTATAGTAGTGATGAGGAGAGGTTTGGAGGGGGTTATGGGGGTGATGAGGAATAAGGAAACAGAGGATAAGAGGTATTATATTTAGTGGATACAGTGTATAGCAGTATTATATTCAGGGTACAGTGTGTGGCATGATTATATTTAGTGGGTACAGTGTATAGCAGTATTATATTCAGTGGATACAGTGTGTGGCAGTATTTTATATTAAGGTTACAGTGTGTGGCAGGATTATATTCAGGGGTACAGTGTGTGGCAGTATTATATTCAGGGTACAGTGTGTGGCATGATTATTTTTAGTGGGTACAGTGTATAGCAGTATTATATTCAGGGTACAGTGTGGGGCAGTATTTTATTTAGGGTACAGTGTGGGGCAGTATTTTATTTAGGGTACAGTGTGTGGCAGTATTTTATTTAGGATACAGTGTGGGGCAGTATTTTATTTAGGGTACAGTGTGGGGCAGTATTTTATTTAGGGTACAGTGTATGGCAGTATTTTATTTAGGGTACAGTGTGGGGCAGTATTTTATTCAGGGTACAGTGTGGGGCAGTATTTTATTTAGGATACATGTGGGGCAGTATTTTATTTAGGGTACAGTGTGGGGCAGTATTTTATTTAGGGTACAGTGTGTGGCAGTATTTTATTTAGTGGGTACAGTGTGTGGTAGTATTATATTCAGGGGTACAGTGTGGGGCAGTATTATATTCAGGGTACAGTGTATGTCAGTATTTTATTCAGGGTACAGTGTATGGCAGTATTATATTCAGGGTACAGTGTATGGCAGTATTTTATTCAGAGTACAGTGTATGGCAGTATTATATTCAGGGTACAGTGTATGGCAGTATTATATTCAGGGTACAGTGTGGGGCAGTATTTTACTTAGGATACAGTGTGTGGCAGTATTTTATTTAGGATACAGTGTGGGGCAGTATTTTATTTAGGGTACAGTGTGGGGCAGTATTTTATTTAGGGTACAGTGTATGGCAGTATTATATTAAGGGTACAGTGTGGGGCAGTATTATATTCGGGGGTACATTGTGGGGCAGTATTATATTCAGGGTGTAGTGTGGGGCAGTATTATATTCAGGGTACAGTGCATGGCAGTATTATATTCAGGGTACAGTGTATGGCAGTATTATATTCAGGGTACAGTGTATGGCAGTATTATATTCAGGGTACAGTGTATGGCAGTATTATATTCAGGGTACAGTGTGTGTCAGTATTATATTCAGGGGTATAGTGTGTGGCAGTATTATATTCAGGGTACAGTGTGTGGCAGTATTATATTCAGGGTACAGTGTGGGGCAGTATTTTATTTAGGGTACAGTGTGGGGCAGTATTATATTCAGGGTACAGTGTGTGGCAGGATTATTTTTAGTGGGTACAGTGTATAGCAGTATTATACTCAGGGTACAGCGTGTGGCAGTATTATATTCAGGGTACAGTGTGGGGCAGTATTTTATTTAGGGTACACTTTCTGGCAAGGTTATAATGATTACTGTCTTCATGCAGAGGATGAGGATCTGCTGACAAAGTGAGGAGCCAATGATGTCTGGATGTCAGACTCTGCAGAGAAGATGGAGCTGGAGGAAGACCTGGTCTCTGGACCAGATGAAGAAGAAAAGAGAACAGAGAAGATATCACTCAAGTCAGAAGACGTCACTCAAGTCACTGATATCATTGTGTATTCTCCTGACTGTCCCATCAGAGCTGTAGTCACTTGTAAGTTCTGCAGTGATGATGGGTAAAACTGTGTCCAATCTGTGTCTCTCCAGCTGTTACAAAACTACAACTCCCATTGCCAGAGGCTCTCCAGACATGATGGGAGTTTTATCTTTCCAGCTGCTGGAGAACCACTTCAACTGAGGTGATCGGTGGGGGTCTCAGCAGTTAGACCCCCACCATTAAAAGTTAGCTGCTTATTCTAAAATGCCCAGGCCTTGGGGGGGAGCCGGGGTAATTTTTTGCACATCAGGGCTAAGCTATAGATCGCGGTCCGAGCATTGGACTCCTTGTGATCTCCTGCATGGGGCCCCGGCAGTTTGCGGGAAGCTGATGTCTGTACCCTGCAGAAAGCCGCGGACGACATACCCACTCCATGTATGCTCTAATCTAATTAGAAATATATATATCTAGAAGATAACATAAAATTGGGGGCAGGCCACTGGGGGGGCAGGCCTTGAGCTGTGTAAGGGGCCCCAAAATTTCTGATGGCAGCCCTGTGCACACCAAAAGTTTTTTTCTTGGAATTTCAATTACACAAGTAAAACTTTATTCATAATGTACTGAAAAGTTAAAAACATTTTAGTTTTTTTTCTGAAAAAAACTGATGCAACCAGACATCATTTTTCAAACCGTATACAGGTTAAAATCGGTACATGAAACGGTAAAAAAAAAAAAAAAAATAAACTGATAGAGGAACTGTATTACAAAAACGTGGTGTGAACACCCAGCCTTAGTATGGGCCGTTTAGCAGCAATGATGGGAGAATATCGGGACGGGAGAGAACGGCCATGTAAACCTAGCCTTAGCTGATCAGGACCCCACCATTTTGTTGCAGTGGTCCCGATTTGTTCCCTGAGCTAACCAGCAATGTAATTTTCCTATCTTTGACTCTGCAATCAGCTTTGATCGTGGCATCTAAAGGGTTATTGCCACACATCAACCCAGCAGGGACCCCCTAGTTATGAAGCGCACTTCATACAACAGATGCAGGACAAGGGTGTACATTTACGCCTGATTTACTGAAGGAAATATGGGGAAGAAAAAAATGGCAAATTTAATGCGTCTGCAAAGTGACATTGACATCACTTTCACGTGTATAACTTATGTTTTGTTTTTTGTTCTGTTTTTTTTACAAGTTTTTTTGTTTGTCACATGAACATGTTACTTATCCAGTTGATTTCATGGTCACATCAGTTTTGCATCAGTCCAGTTTGTAGTACAGTACATTAATTGTGGGGAACAAAACACGGAGCGTACACTATTACATTTTTTTTTCTGTTCAATATAAGACTACAAATGGAAATCAAAACATCTGTTCTATATTTAAAGGGGTTATTAAAATGTATCTCTTATCGGCTGTCTCCAGTGATCCCATAGAGAATGCATGGAAAGTCACGTTGACCCACGCTTCGTACACAGGTAGAGCAGAAACAGCGTTCTGGAGAAAAATAAACATATGTGGCATTGCTGTGTGCGTAAATATCCAAACCTGTAAAATATAATGTTAATTTAAAGGCATTTTTTTTAAAGTATTAAAACAAAATAAAACCTATATAAATTGGGTATCGTAATCGTATGGACCTACAGAATACAGATAATGTGTCTTTTTTACCCAAAGAAAGCCCCCCCCCAAATTTTTTTTTTTATTGCATTGGTACGCCCTCACCTGGAATATGCTGTTCCGTTTTGGTCGCCTGTACATAAAAGGGACACTGTGGAGCTGGAAAGGGTGCAGAGACGCGCGACTAAACTAATATGGGGCATGGAACATCTTAGCTATGAGGAGCGATTAAAGGAGTTACAATTGTTTAGTCTTGAGAAGAGACGTTTAACCCGATAACGACCACGGACGAGTATAGACGTCCAGGTTGGCGGGCGTTCCCGCACCTGGACGTCTATACTTGTCCATTCTTCTCGTGGGTGCTGCCCAGTGCACCCACGAGATCGCGGCAGGGATCACACAGCCGGGACCCTGCTGCACTGCCAGGACCGAAGTAAACTTCGGTCCCGGCAGTTTTAACCCTTACAGCCGCGGTCGGAAGTGACCGCGGGCTGTAAGTGTTATGACAGAGGGAGGGAGCTCCCTCTGTCACTCCTGCAGCACCCCGCATCGCGATCGCGGGGTGCTGTGTGTGTCCGCGGCTGGCCGGGACCTGCCGCAATGCCGGGAGTGAAGTTCACTTCACTCCCGGCAGTTTAACCCTTACAGCCGCGGTCAGAAGTGACCGCGCGCTGTAAGGAGTTCTGACAGAGGGAGGGGGCTCCCTCTGTCTCCTCTGCAGCACCCCGCAGCGCGATCGCGGGGTGCTGCTTCATACCTGGGCAGCCGGGGGTCCTACAAAGACCCCCAGGTCTGCCCTGGGTATTGCCTGAAAGGACGTGCCAGAGGCACGTCCTAATATGCTGCCTGCTAGTGAAAACTGGCAGGCAGCATATAACTATAATGCTTTGGAATACTAAGTATTCCAAAGCATTAAAAAGTGTAAAAATAAATAAATAAATAAAATAAAAGTGTAAAAATAAATAAAAATGTAATAAAAGTGTAAAAAAAAAAATGTATATATATATATATATATATATATATATATATATTAAAAATACATTTATTAAATTAATCTAATTTAAAAAAATGCATAATGTGTAGGATCGCATTGGCGGACATCCCCAGCATGTAATATGCTGCGGATGTCCACCATGTGATCCTACACATTATGCAGCAGTCACGGTAATGAGCTCCCTGCTGCGGCTGGGTAGCTTTGTGTGTCCACTCATAGCGGCGGATTTCCCGCCAGCAGTCATGAGCGGACACACTGAGCTACCCAGCCACAGCAGTGATGGATATATTCGCCATGAGCGGGTGCTTATTCCCACAACATGGCGGATATATCCATCAGGAGCCTTAACTGTCACAGACAGACGCGTTATACCCCCAGCCGACCAAGGACTAATCAGAGTGGTCCCTGGTGCAGCCAATAACTTGTAGGAGTGCGGTATATAAATGGAGTCACTTGTGGGGGTGGGGGTACTGTTCTGCCCTGAAAGCCAAATGGCGCTCCTCTCCTTCTGAGTCCTACCACGCGGCCAAGGAACCATATATGGCCAAAGCGGGGGTATTTCCGAACATGGGACAAGCAGCTAAATAAAATATAGGGTGCATTTCTTTCAATATCAGAAGTGATGTACAAAAAATATGGCCCCCAAATGATGCATTTGTGAAAAATTGCAAATTTCGAATTTTTAACACTGGCTTTGTAATAATTCCTGCCAAAAAACTATGGTGTTAAAATACTCACTGTACCCCCTAGCGAATACCTTAAGGGGTCTAGTTTTTAAAATGGGGTCATTTGGGGGGGTGTTCCTATGTTCTACTACCTTTTAATTTCTGCAAACCTTGCATAGCACACAAAAAAAGATGTACTTTTCAAATTTTCAAAATTTCAAGTTAAATTGTAAGGCTTCTAACTAATTTAAAATGTTAATTAAAAACAAAAAAAATTACGTCAAAATAAAGTAGACATCTGAAAGTATAAGTTTCATAAACTATTTGGTCAGTATGTATAAATATATGCACCCTATTAGTGTTAAAATAGCAAAAAATCGTAATTTTTTGTAAAAATTTCATGATTTTTTGCATTATAAAAAAAAACTCAAAACTCAAAAACAAGCCCTCATATGGGTCTCTAAGTGGAAAATTGTAAGCGTTTATGGCTATTGGACGGCGAGAAGGAAAAAAATTAGTGCAATTAAAGGGAACCTGTCATCAGATTTTAACATATATATTGCATGGGGAGCAAATCTCCCCATATATCCTCACCATCCCTACAGGCAGGATCCCTACGTCTTCGAGGGATAGAGAGGAAGATGACCTGCGCTCTATATACACGGCATGGCCGATCAGCTGAGTGTATGGTGGGGGGGCCCTTACCTGCCTCCTCGCCATCCGATCGATTCTCCATGGTTCCAGTCAGCCTCAGCAGGCTGGAGCCAATGGAGCACCGATAATACTGATCAATGCTATGCTAGGGCATAGATTTGAACAGTGTATGCAATCTAATACTTGCAAGTAAATATATATATATATATATCCCCCAAAAAAACATGTGGTATTGCAAAAATGGTACAGATAAAAACTACAGACCATGGCTCAAAAAAATTGCCCTCATATAGCCTCATTTCTGGAAAAATAAAGTTACAGGGGTAAGAAGAGGACATTTTTAACACCTTAAGGACCAAGGGCGTACCTGTACACCCTGGTCCTGCTCCCATATCATAGCTGGGTGATCCCGGACCAGAACCTGTGGCTAATGCCAGACATCACTGGTGATGCCCAGCATTAACCCAGTCATAAAAACTTCAGATCACGGCACAAAAAATGAGCCCTCATACATCTCTGTATGCGGAAAGATAAAAAAATTATAGGGGTCAGAAGATGACAATTTAAAACCTACTAATTTTGGTGCATGCAGTTCATTTTTTAAAGTAGCAAAAAATAAAACCTATATAAATTAGGTATCCTTGTGACCATATGGACCTATGAATAAATATAATGTGTCATTTTTACCGAAAAGTGCACTGCATAGAAGCGGAAGCCCCAAAATTTTGTAGTGAAATGATAGATTTCATTAAAGTAAAGTATAATAAGTAAAGTATAATAAGTAAAAAAAAATAAAAAAAATTAGCCCTCATATGGGTCTGTAAGTGGAAAATTGAAAGAGTTATCATTTTTTTTAGAAGGTGAGGAGAAAAAAACAAAAGTGCAAAAATGAAAAAACCGTGTCCTTAACCCCTTCAGGACCAAGCCCATTTTGGCCTTAAGGACCAGAGCGTTTTTTGCACATCTGACCACTGTCACTTTAAACATTAATAACTCTGGAATGCTTTTAGTTATCATTCTGATTCCGAGATTGTTTTTTCGTGACATATTCTACTTTAACATGGTGGTAAATTTTTGTGGTAACTTGCATCCTTTCCTTGTGAAAAATCCTAAAATTTGATGAAAAATTTGCATTTTTCTAACTTTGAAGCTCTCTGCTTGTAAGGAAAATGTATATTACAAATAAAAAAATTTTTTATTCACATATACAATATGTCTACTTTATGTGTGCATCATAAAAGTGACGAGTTTTTACTTTTGGAAGACACCGGAGGGCTTCAAAGTTCAGCAGCAATTTTCCAATTTTTCACAAAATTTTCAAACTCACTATTTTTCAGGGACCAGTTCAGGTTTGAAGTGGATTTGAAGGGTCTTCATATTAGAAATACCCCACAAATGACCCCATTATAAATACTACACCCCCCAAAGTATTCAAAATGACATTCAGTCATCATTTTAACCCTTTAGGTGTTTCACAGGAATAGAAGCAAAGTGAAGGAGAAAATTCACAATCTTCATTTTTTACACTCGCATGTTCTTGTAGACCCAATTTTTGAATTTTTACAAGGGGTAAAAAGAGAAAATGTATACTTATATTTGTAGCCCAATTTCTCTCGAGTAAGCACATACCTCATATGTCTATGTAAATTGTTCGGCGGGCGCAGTAGAGGGCTCAGAAGGGAAAGAGCGACAAGGGGATTTTGGAGAGTACGTTTTTCTGAAATGGTTTTTGGGGGGCATGTTGCATTTAGGAAGCCCCTATGGTGCCAGAACAGAAAAAAACCCTCACATGACATACCATTTTGGAAACTAGACCCCTTGAGGAACATAACAAGGAATAAAGTGAGCCTTAATACCCCACAGGTGTTTCACGACTTTGGCATATGTAAAAAAAAAATTATTTTTTTTCACAAAAATATGTGTTTCCCCCCAAATTTCACATTTTTCCAAGGGTTAATAGCAGGAAATACCCCCCAATATTTGTAACCCCTTCTCTTCTGAGTATGGAGGTACCCCATAAGTTGACCTGAAGTGCACTATGGGCGAACTACAATGCTCAGAAGAGAAGGAGTCATATTTGGCTTTTTGAGAGCAAATTTTGCTCGGGGGGCATGTCGCATTTAGGAAGCCCCTATGGTGCCAGAACAGCAAAAAAAAAAAACATGGCATACCATTTTGGAAACTAGACCCCTTGAGGAATGTAACAAGGAATAAAGTGAGCCTTATTACCCCACAGGTGTTTCACGACTTTTGCATATGTAAAAAAAAAAAAAAAAAAATTTCCACTAAAATGTGTGTTTCCCCCCAAATTTCAAATTTTTGCAATGGTTAATAGCAGGAAATACTCCCCAATATCTGTAACCCCTTCTCTTCTGAGTATGAAGGTACCCCATAAGTGGACCTGAAGTGCACTATGGGCGAACTACAATGCTCAGAAGAGAAGGAGTCATATTTGGCTTTTTGAGAGCAAATTTTGCTCGGGGGGCATATCGCATTTAGGAAGCCCCTATGGTGCCAGAACAGCAAAAAAAAAAAAAACACATGGCATACCATTTTGGAAACGAGACCCCTTGAGGAACGTAACAAGAGATACAGTGAGCATTTGCCCCCCACTGGTGTCTGACAGATCTTTGGAACAGTGGGCTGTACAAGTTTTCATTTTCACGGACCACTGTTCCAAAGATCCGTCAGACACCTGTGGGGGGTAAATTCTCACTGCACCCCTCATTACATTCCGTGAGGGGTGTCGTTTCCGAAATGGGGTCACATGTGGGGTTTTGTTTTTTTTGCGTTTGTCAAAACCGCTGTAACAATCAGCCACCCCTGTGCAAATCACCTCAAATGTACATGGCGCACTCTCCCTTCTGGGCCTTGTTGTGTGCCCCCAGAGCACTTTGCGCTCACATATGGGGTATCTCTGTAGTCGGGAGAAATTGCGTTACAAATTTTGGGGGGCTTTTTTCCCTTTTACCTCTTGTGAAAATGTAAAGTATAGGGCAACATCAGCATGTTAGTGTAAAAAATTTAATTTTTTTACACTAACATTCTGGTGTAGACCCCAACATTTCCTTTTCATGAAGGGTTAAAGAAGAAAAAGCCCCCCAAACCTTGTAACGCAATTTCTCCCGAGTACGGCGATACCCCATATGTCGCCCTAAACTGTTGCCTTGAAATATGACAGGGCTCCAAAGTGAGAGCGCCGTGCGCATTTGAGGCCTAAATTAGGGATTTGCATAGGGGTGGACATAGGGGTATTCTACGCCAGTGATTCCCAAACAGGGTGCCTCCAGCTGTTGCAAAACTCCCAGCATGCGTGGACAGTCAATGGCTGTCCGGCAATACTGGGAGTTGTTGTTTTTCAACAGCTGGAGGCTCTGCTTTGGAAACAGTGGTGTACCGGACGTTCTTATTGGAGGAGGGGGGCTGTGTAGGGGTATGTGTATATGTAGTGTTTTTAACTTTTTATTTTGTGTTAGTGTAGTGTAGTGTTTTTAGGGTACAGTCACATGGGCGGGGGATTACAGCGAGTTTCCCAGCGCAAAATTTGCTGCATCTCAAGATGCGAGAAACCCACTGTAAAAGCCTCGCCCATGTGAATGTACCAGCTGTTGCAAAACACCAACTCCCAGCATGCATGGTCTGTTAGTGCATGCTGGGAGTTATAGTTTTGCAACAGCTGGAGGCACACAGGTTAGGAAACACTGAGTTAGAAACAATGTTTCCCAACCAGTGTGTCTCCAGTTGTTGCAAAACTACAACTCCCAGCATGCCCAGACAGCTGAAGGGCATGCTGGGAGTTGTAGTTCGGCAACATCTGAAGGGCCAGATGTTGCTGAACTAAAACTCCCAGCATGCCTGGACAGTCAGTGCATGCTGGGAGTTGTAGTTTTGCAACTGCTGGAAGAGCACAGATTGGAGACCATTATACAATGGTCTCCAAACGGGGGCCCTCCAGATGTTGCAAAACTACAACTCCCAGCATGCCCAGACAGCCAAAGGCTGTCTAGGCATGCTGGGAGTTGCAGTTTTCAGACTCCTAGAAGCAGCAGTGAAGATCTTCACTGCTGCCTCTGAGGACTACATACTTACCCGTCGCTGCTCGTCCACGTGGCCGGTCCCGCGCTGCCCCTCGGTCCCGCCGCTGGATCAGGTAAGTCCGCCGGTCCCCACGTGTTCCCCCCGAATGCCGCAGGTCCCCCGTTCTGCCCGACTTCCAGGGGCGGGCAGTGCGGGGGATCTGAACTTTCACCCCAGATCACTGTGATTGGTCCACAGGGACCAATCACAGTGATCGCTGACCAGGACCATCAATGGATGGTCCTGGGGGTGAAGCAGAAGTTGTCCCCTGCTGGAAACAGCGGGACTTCTGCCAGTTAACCCGTGCGATGCTGCGCATCGCCGGGTTAACTGAATGTCATTTATAAACGTCGGGATGCGCGAACGCACTGCACAACCCGGCATTTATATATGACATTCTGCGGGAAGGGGTTAAAGAGTACCTCTCATGATCTTGTTAAATTTTATAATCCTCCCAGTTCACTGCCCCCATCATGATAAACCATCCAATGCCTTTTTGCAAAAATGAAAAATGGCCTGATCCTTAACCCCTTAAGGACCAAGCCCATTTTGACCTTAAGGACCCGGCCAATTTTATTTTTGCATTCTCGTTTTTTTCCTCCTCGTCTTTTATATTTTCATCCACAGACTAGTATGAGGGTTTGTTTTTTGCGCAACCAGTTGTCCTGCGTAATGGCATCACTCATTTTACTATAAAATGTATGGTACAACCAAAATAAAATACTATTTGTGTGGGAAAATTGAAAAGAAAACCACAATTTTGCTAATTTTGGAAGGTTTCGTTTTCACACCGTACAATTTACGGTAAAAATTAAGTGTTTATTCTTTATTCTGTGTGGTCAATACAATTAAAATGATACCCATGATAACATACTTTCCTATTATTGTTGCACTTAATAACAATGGCAAACTTTTTAACCAAATTAGTATGTTTAAAATCTTTCTATTTTGAAGACCTATAACTTTTTAATTTTTCCGTATAAGCGGCGGTATGAGGGCCCATTTTTTTGTGCCATGATCTGTACTTTTTATTGATACCACATTTATGTATATAAAACTTAATTTTTTATACATTTTTTTTAAATAAAATGTGACAAAAAAGCAGCAATATTGCGCTTTTTTTTACATTTACACCGTTCACTGTATGGGATCAATAACATATTTTAATAGTTCGGACATTTACGCACGCAGCGATACAAAATGTGTATTTATTTATGTTTTACACTTTATGGGGGTAAAATGGGAAAAAAGGCCATTTTACATTTTTACTGGGAGAGGGGATTTTTCTGATTTTTTTTTTCGTTTTTACACTTTAACCCCTTAAGGACGCAGGACGTAAATGTACGTCCTGGTGAGGTGGTACTTAACGCACCAGGACGTACATTTACGTCCTAAGCATAACCGCGGGCATCGGAGCGATGCCCGTGTCATGCGCGGCTGATCCCGGCTGCTAATCGCAGCCAGGGACCCGCCGGCAATGGCCGACGCCCGCGATCTCGCGGGCGTCCGCCATTAACCCCTCAGGTGCCGGGATCAATACAGATCCCGGCATCTGCGGCGGTTCGCGATTTAAATGAACGATCGGATCGCCCGCAGCGCTGCTGCGGGGATCCGATCATTCATAACGCCGCACGGAGGTCCCCTCTCCTTCCTCCGTGCAGCTCCCGGCGTCTCCTGCTCTGGTCTGTGATCGAGCAGACCAGAGCAGGAGATGACCGATAATACTGATCTGTTCTATGTCCTATACATAGAACAGATCAGTATTAGCAATCATGGTATTGCTATGAATAGTCCCCTATGGGGACTATTCAAGTGTAAAAAAAAAATGTAAAAAAATGTAAAAGTAAAAAAAAGTGAAAAATCCCCTCCCCCAATAAAAAAGTAAAACGTCCGTTTTTTCCTATTTTACCCCCAAAAAGCGTAAAAAACATTTTTTATAGACATATTTGGTATATATATTTGGACATATTTGCGTAAATGTCCGAACTATTAAAATAAAATGTTAATGATCCCGTACGGTGAACGGCGTGAACGAAAAAAAATAAAAAAAGTCCAAAATTCCTACTTTTTTAATACATTTTATTAAAAAAAAAATTATAAAAAATGTATTAAAAGTTTTTTATATGCAAATGTGGTATCAAAAAAAAGTACAGATCATGGCGCAAAAAATGAGCCCCCATACCGCCACTTATACGGAAAAATAAAAAAGTTAGAGGTCATCAAAATAAAGGGATTATAAACGTACTAATTTGGTTAAAAAGTTTGTGATTTTTTTTAAGCGCAACAATAATATAAAAGTATATAATAATGGGTATAATTTTAATCGTATTGACCCTCAGAATAAAGAACACATGTCATTTTTACCAGAAATTGTACGGCGTGAAAACAAAACCTTCCAAAATTAGCAAAATTGCGTTTTTCGTTTTAATTTCCCCACAAAAATAGTGTTTTTTGGTTGCGCCATACATTTTATGATATAATGAGTTATGTCATTGCAAAGGACAACTGGTCGCGCAAAAAACAAGCCCTCATACTAGTCTGTGGATGAAAATATAAAAGAGTTATGATTTTTAGAAGGCGAGGAGGAAAAAATTAAAACGTAAAAATTAAATTGTCTGAGTCCTTAAGGCCAAAATGGGCTGAGTCCTTAAGGGGTTAAATAGTCCCCATAGGGGAATGTTTATAGCAAGCATTCAATTGCTAATACTGTTCAGTGCTATGCATAGGGCATAGCGCTGAACAGTATTATCGGTCATCTTCTGCTCTGGTCTGTTCGATCTCAGACCAGAGCAGAAGACCCGTGGAAGTCAGTGGAGGCGGGTGAAGGGACCTCCGTCTGCCGTTCAGGATGATCGGATCGCCGCGGCAGCGCTGCGGGCGATCCGATCATCCATATTTCTAACCGTACTGCCACAGATGACGTGATCTGTATTGATCACGGCATCTGAGGGGTTAATGGCAGACATCACGTGATCAGATGTCGGCCATTACGGCGAGTCGCTGGCTGCGATCAGCAGCCGGGACCAGCCACACATGATCCGAGCATCGCTCGATATACATCCTGGTGCGCTAAGTACCGCAGCACCAGGACGTAAATTTACGTCCTTAGTCGTTAAGGAGTTAAACATGCTAATTTTCGTGCAAAAAGAATTTAAAAAAATTAAAAATAAAACCTATATGAAAGTGGTATCATTTTAATCGTATGGACCTGCAGAATAAATATTAAGTGTCATTTTTCCCGAAAAGTGCACTGCGTAGAATTGGAATCCCAAAATTTACAAAATGCCTTTTTTTGTTTTTTACATTTTGCACCCACAATTATTATTTTTTTCGTTTCACCATAGATTTTCTGGTGAAATGATTGATGTCATTACAAATTAGAATTGATGGCGCAAAAAGCAAGCCCTCACATAGGTCTGTAGGTGGAAAATGTCCTTAAGGAGTACCTCTCATGATCTTGTTAAAATTTTATTATTCTCCCAGTTCACTGCCCCCATCATGATAAACCACCCCCTGCTTTTTTTTTTTTTTGTTAATTTTCTACCTTGATATTGTTCTGTATTTTCTGCTCAGTCTCAGTCAGATTCACAAACTGGGAAGGGGCGTTACCCAGCAGGTATGACATCATCTGAAGCCATACAGGGGAGAACTTCCTCCATCACTCTGCTACACACAGCCAAGAGCAGTTCAGTGAGTGAGATGAGCTATGATTGGCTAAGGCTGCACACCCCACCCCCCTCAGCACTCCAGAATGCATTTCCTGATTTTGGACTTCTGCCAGGCAAGCAGGAGTCCAAAGTCTGTGAAAAAGATGGGGGAAAATGTGTCCTAGTGGAAGCATTTTTAACCACCAATAAAACATAGAAAACTTATTTTTAACCAAAGTACATTTGAAAGATTTTTTTATTTACCATAAGAACTGCAATGGCAAAAATTAGTTTTAATGAGAGAGCCCATTTAAGGGGATAACACACAGCGCCTTATATATGATAAAATCTGATGACAGGCTCCCTTAAAAGGAAAATTGTCAGCTTGATCCTTACCGTGCCCGGTTTGGGGGGGGGGGGGGGGCATGTCACATTTAGGAAGCCCCCCATGCAAGAACAGAATAAAAAAATAGGCACACTATTTGGGAAACTACACCCCTCAAGGAACGTAACAAGGGGTATAATAAGCCTTAACATCCTACAGGTGATTAATGAACTTTCGATAAAGTGGGACGTGATAATGCAAAATTAGATTTTTTTCACTAAAATGCTAGTGTTACCCCAAATTTTTCATTTTCATAAGGGGTAATAGGTTGAAATGTCCCCTTAAACGTGTAACCCCATTCCTCTTAAGTAAAGAAATACCTCATATGTAGATGTAAAGTGCTCTGTGAGTGCACTACAGGGCTCAGAAGGGAAGGAGCGACAATGGGATTTTGGAGAGCAAATTTTGCTAAAATGGTTTTTGAGGGGCATGTCACATTTAGGAAGACCCCATGATGCCAGAACAGATAAATAAGAATAAATTAATAAAAAACACACACTATTTGGGAAACTACACCCCTCAAGGAAGGTAACAAGGGTTACAGTTGAGCCTCCCCCCGGTATAGCAGGTCAGTCCCAGCGTCTAACAGTAGCCGTGAAACGGGGCTAAAACCCCTATGGGGGCTATAACATTGGAGAAAAAAAAAAAGTGTGAAAATAGAGGTAATAAATGTGATTTAACCCCCTTCCCTAATAAAAGTTGGAATCAACCCCATTTTCCCGTTAAAAAAAACAAAACATTTAAATAAAAATAAATATAAACATATGTGGTATCGCCACGTGCGTAAGTGTCCAAACTATAAAATCATTAATTAAACCGCACGGTCAATGGCATACACATAAAAAAAAACTTCAAAAGTCCAAAATAGCGTATTTTTGGTCACTTTTTAAACCATAAAAAAAAGGAATAAAAAGCGATCAAACAGTCAGATCAAAACTTCAGATCACAGCGCAAAAAATGAGCCCTCATACCGCCCTGTATGCAGAAAAATAAAAAGTAATAAAAGTCAGTAGTTGACAATTTTAAACGTGTACATTTTCCTGCATGTAGTTATGATTTTTTCCAGAAGTGCGAAATAATCAAACCTATATAAGTAGGGTATCATTTTAATCGTATGGACCTACAGAATAAAGATAAGGTATCATTTCTACCGAAAAATGTACTGCGTAGAAACTGAAGCCCCCAAAAGTTACAAATTGGCATTTTTTTTTTCTTTAATTTTGTCGCACAATTTTTTTTTCGCTGTAGATTTTTGGGTAAAATTACTAATGTCATTACAAAGTAGAATTGATGGCGCAAAAAATAAGCCATCATATGGGTCTGTAGGTCCAAAATTTAAAGGGGTAGTCCAGTGGTGAAAAACTTATCCCCTTATCCTAAGGATAGGGGATAAGTTTGAGATCGCGGGGGGTCCGACCGCTGGGGCCCCCCGCGATCTCTCTGTACGGGGCCCCGGCTCTCCGCCGAGATAGCGGGTGTCGACCCCCGCACGAGGCGGCGGCCGACACGCCCCCTCAATACATCTCTATGGCAGAGCCGGAGATTGCCGAAGGCAGCTTTTCGGCTCTGCCATAGAGTTGTATTGAGGGGGCGTGTCGGACGCCGCCTCATGCGGAGGTCGACACGCCCCCTTCCCGCGGGCTGTCGGGGCTCCGTACAGGAGATCGCAGGGGGCCCCAGCGGTCGGACCCCCCGCGATCTGCAACTTATCCCCTATCCTTAGGATAGGGGATAAGTTGCTCACCACTGAATCACCACTGGACTACTCCTTTAAAGGGTTATAATTTTTAAAGGTGAGAAGGAAAAAAACGAAAGTACAAAAACGGAAAAACCCGAGTCCTCAAGGGGTTAAAAATAGTAAACCAAAAAATGATAATTTGGGTATCATAATAACTGTATGGACCTACAGAATAAAGATAAGGGGTCATTCTCCTCTAAAGTGCACTGTGTAGAAATGGAAGCCCCAAAATTATTTATTTTTCACTTATGATTTTTTTCAAATTTTGCCCCACAAATAATTTGCATTTGGTTTCACCATAGATTTTGAGGTCATTACAATGAGAAATTGGTGGTGCAATAAAAATATAAATAAACCATCATAAGGGTATGTAGGTGGAAAAAATGTTTTTGTAATGAACTGGTGTCAGAAAGTTGTACAGATTTGTAAATTACTTCGATTAAAATATCTTAAAGGAGTAGTCCAGTGGTGAGCAACTTATCCCCTATCATAAGGATAGGGGATAAGTTGCAGATCGCGGGGGGTCCGACCGCTGGGGCCCCCTGCGATCTCCTGTACGGGGCCCTGACAGCCCGCGGGAAGGGGGCGTGTCGACCTCCGCACGCTCCCTCAATACAACTCTATGGCAGAGCCGAAGCGCTGCCTAGAGATATATTGTGGGGGCGTGTCGGCCGCCGCTATCTGGGCCGAGAGCCGGGGCCCTGTACAAAGAGATTGCAGGGGGCCCCAGCGGTAGGACCCCCCCCCCCCCCCCCCCCCCCCCCCGCAATCTCAAACTTATCCCCTATCCTTAGGATAGGGGATAAGTTTTTCACCACTGGACTACCCCTTTAATCCTTCCAGTACTTAACTGCTGTATATTCCACAGGAAGTTTTCTAGAATTTCTTTTGTCTGACCACAGTGCTCTTTGCTTAGGCTTCTTTCACACTACAAAATTCTCCGTTTTTAAACATCTGTTTGAAGTTCCAGCTGAAAACGGCAGTAACAAAATCCTATACGTCCATTAGAAAATCCCATTATAGTCTCTGGGATTTTCTAATAGCCGTTTGAATCCGTTATAGTCTGTTATTGATAACAGATGTTATTTTGTGACGGAAGATGGTACGGAAGAAAAAAAGTTCATGAACTATTTTCTTCTGAACATCTGTCCATGTCAGGAACTGTCCAGAGTAGAAGCAAATCCCCATAGCAAACCTTCCTGCTCTGGACAGTTCCTGACATGGACAGAGGTGTCAGCAGAGAGCACTGTGGTCAAGAAAGGGAATTCAAAAAGAAAAGAACTTCCTCTGTAGTATACAGCAGCTGATATGTACTGGAAGGATTAAGATTTTTTTTAATAGAAGGAATTTACAAATCTGTTTAACTTTCTGGCACCCGTTGATTTAAAAAAAAAAAAAAAGTTTTCCAGTGGAGTACCCCTTTATGGGGTTAATACAAGTAGGCTGCTTGCACACTATGAAAAGTACCCAATCTAAAACAGCGGGTGATCGTGGGGTTAAACCGCCATTAGAAAATCCCATAATAGTCTATAGGATTTTTCTAATAGCCATTTTATGAATAACGGGCGTTATTTTAGGACGGGAGAAATAGCGCATGCACTTTTTCTTCCGTTCAATCTCCAGTAAAAAAAAATAACGGCCGTTATGAATAACGGGTTAAAACGGCTATTAGAAAAATTCCATTGACTATTATGGGATTTTCTAACATATGTTAGGGGTTTTCTAATGGCGGTTTAACCCCACAATCGCCTGCTGTTTTATAACAGGTGTTATATAACGGGTACTTTTCATAGTGTGAAAGCAGCCTTAGTTTGAGAATGTGATGTGATGGGTGTGGCCTTTACCCTTCTCTACCTGGGAGAGGAGGGAAAAAAATTAAAATTATATTGATTTGAAAAAATTAAATGATAAAAAAAAAATATTTTACAAGCACAGACCCCAACTGAAGGGATGTAAACCTAGATTTGAACTTGTCAGCTACATCACATGACCCCACCAGTGTATGTAGAGCACTGTTTCCCAACCAGGGTGCCTCCAGCTGTTGCAAAACTACAACTCCCAGCATTCCCAGACAGCCGGAAACTGGGAGTAGTAGTTTTGCAACAGCTGGAGGCACCCTGGTTGGGAAACAGTGTTCACAAACATTAGCCTAGTGAAATAAGCTCGTAGTCCCAACACTAAACCCTGCACTGCTAGAAAGTGAGCTCCATCCCGAGAACAAAAGCCGCGGAGCTGCCTCCTTCCCTCCTCCCGGACATGAATGGGCCGCGGCTGTTGTTCCTGCTCACCCCACCCTGGCTGGAGGCCACAAGTGCTCCGGAAACCCCGTACAGCAGCGCGACATCTGCCAAAACAAACGCAGCGCGGACAGGCGGGCGGGAAGACGTGGCCGCCACAGGCAGTCTGTGTGTACATGTAAGCTGAGGGGCGGGGCCAACGACCACTCGGCCACGCCCTCCTCTGTGTTGACGACAGGGGGCAGCCGTCTGCAGGAAGCGGACATTTTGAGAACCTTTGACTCGGTGACGTAGCACTACGTAAGTCGCGCTCCGCCTCTCGTCTTCATCTCGCCGTCGGACGGAGCGTCGCGGGAACGGGTGGGAGACAAAGCATTAAACTAATGAATGGGGGCAGAGAGAGCACAGGGCGGCCTGCTGATAGTGAACGGCCCCTGAGCCCCAGCACAGCCACCTAGCTGCCAGGTAAGTGACCCGGGAGCGGACGGCGGGGTGCCCACAGGCAGGAGATGGCTCCAGTTCCGGTTTGAGAAGGGGGTGGTGGGGTAAGGCCTGGACACACGCTCTGACCTACAGCCCTGGCCGCTCTATTGTGCGCTTCTCCGGACTTGCTGACACTTTTACCCGGCGCAGGTGCCGCATGGACGCGGAGGTTGTTGGTTATGTCCGGTGTGAACGAGGACCGTGCTGTCATAAATCACACATGGCACCCGAGGGATCTGCTGGGTGCCCCCGGGTAATACATAGAAGCTTACAGGGAGGGGTGATCTGCCTGATAGGATTAGGCTGGGTAATCTGCCTCCTCCATTGTATGTGTGTGTGTCCTGGAGGTGCTGGTCACATCAGGCTTTATAGCACACATGTAGGGGTAGATCACCTGACCATCTCCCATCCCATTGATCTGCTATAAATTGTTGGTCATGTGACATGGCATCATGGTGGACATGTTTTCTTAGGGCTCCATTGATCTGGTCTGACGTGTTGTCCATGGCGACTCCATGTCATGTAAATAAATAAATAGCCGTCCTCTGCACAGTCACTACCATTGAGACTTCACTGTGATGTCATCAACATCATACCGCAAGGTTATACCAGTTACAGCTTTAGAGGGAATGTTATTTTACATCAGTGCTTCCCAACCAGGGTGCCTCCGGTTGTTTCACAACTACAACTCCCAGCATGCTGGCAGTTGTAGTTTTGCAACAGCCGGAGGAACCCTGGTTGGGAGACACTTTTAGGTAGTCAGGCATAAAGGGGCACTCCACTGCAAAACTTTTTTTTTTTTTTAAATCAACTGGTGCCAGAAAGTTAGACTTGTAAATTACTTCTATTTAAAAAATCTGTCCAGTACTTATTAGCTGCTGAATACTACAGAGGAAATTCTTATTGGAATACAGAGCTCTCTGCTGACATCTCTGTCCATTTTAGGGGGAACATATGTTTTCTATGGGGATTTTCTTCTACTCTGGACAGTTATTAAAATGGACAGAGATGTCAGCAGAGAGCACTGTGCTTGTGATTCAGCAGAGAGCTCTGTGTTCCAAAGAGATAAGTACTGGAAGGATTAAGATTTTTTTTTTATAGAAATAACTTACAAATCTGTAACTTTCTGGATTTAAAACAAAATTCCACCAGAGCACCCCCTTTAAGGTGTTTATACATGTTATACTAAAGCTTATGGCAAGTTCGATCAACAGTTTAAAGGGGTACTCCAAAGGATAGGGAATATGTCAGATCGCCGGGGTCCCACTGCTGGGGACCCCCGGGATTTACCATGCAGCACCCATCTTTAGCAGCTTCCGGAACCGCTGGAGGTCCTCAGGCTGAGTCTATCTCGACCAAGAGGACGGAGCATAGTGATGTCACGCTCCGCCCCCTCAATGCAAGTCTATTGGAGGGGCGTGACAGCTGTCACGCCCCCTCCCATAGGCTTACATTGAGGGGGCGGAGCATGACATCACACGGAGGCGGAGCTGTGGCATCACTATGCTCCGTCCCCGTGATCGCCAGTAATCAGACCCGGAGCGAACATGCTCCGGGGACTGATTCTAATGGGGTGCAGCGTGGAAGATCATGGGGGTCCCCTTTTGGATAGGGGATAAGATGTCTTAGCGCCGGAGTACCCCAAAACTACAACTCAGCCATTGGCTGTTCAGGCATGCTGGGAGATGTAGTTTTTTTAATAATAGCTGGGACCAGAGTTCCGAGACCACTGGTCTTATTTCACCGTTTTAAAGACCCGTTATAATGTTCCGTTAAGGAAACCCTTAAAACCGTCCGTTACAAATTCCCAGTCAAGTCTGTAGGATTTTGTGATTAGCCGTTATGACCCGTTAATGCAGTTATGGATAACGGATGTTATTTTGTGATGGGAGAAAAGAGGGTAGGTACATGCACCAATTTTCTCCTGTCGGAAAATAACGTCTGTTATTCATAACGGCTAATCACAAAATCCTATAGACTTGACTGGGATTTTGTAACGGCCGGTTTTAAGGGTTTCCTTAACGGAACATTATAGCAGGCCTTTAAAAAGCAGAAATGACAAGGTGTGAAAACAGCCTTCTGACTCTCCGCCATCAGATGTCAGCGGAAAGTAGAGTCAGGCATGTTGGGGTTCTGTTCTTGAAGGGAGCTGTCTGACTGCGGCTTACACCTTCTCATAGACAACACATGAACAAGTGAACACACTGGTAAAAAATAATGGCCACCTTTGGGCCTGGGCTGTGCATTTGTAGCACTACTGAGAAATATTGTGTTTTTGGGATGTTGGGATTAGAAAAACAGAACTGATTTCTTCCAAAACCAGCACCACTCCTGTCCTCAGGTTGAGTGGTATGGCAGCTCAGTTCCAATGATGTGAATAGACCCAAGTTGTAATACCCCACACAACCTGAGGACAGATATGGCGCTGGTTTTGAAAGAAATTTGCTGTTTTACTATAGCACAAAATTAACGCCTCCAGGACGAAGGGTGAATGGGTGTGCCCTTGCGTCCTGGTACTTAAAGGGGTACTCCGGTTAAAACTTTTTTTTTTTTTAAATCAACTGGTGCCAGAAAGTTAAACAGATGGGTAAATTACTTCTATTTAAAAATCTTAATCCTTCCAGTACTTATCAGCTGCTGTATGCTCCAGAGGACTTTCTTTTCAGTCTGACCATAGTGTTCTCTGCTGACATCTCTTTCCATGTCAGGAACTGTCCAGAGCAGGAGAGGTTTGCTATGGGAATTTGCTCCTGACATTGACAGGTGTCAGCAGAGGGCACTGTGGTTAGGCTGGAACAAACTACACAACTTTCTCTGGAGCATACAGCAGCTAAGTACTGAAGGGATTACGATTTTTAAATAGAAGTAATTTACAAATCTGTTTAACTTCCTGGCACCAGTTGATTTAAAGGAGAACTCCAGAACACAAAAATTGTACATACCTTCCTCCAGTAACTGGCTCCGGTCTCTGCCGCGATCCTCTTCCTGGTTGCTGTTGGTCGGATGAATCATATTGCACTCAGCCAATCACCAGCCGCAGCAAAGTCCCGACTCGGCCGGCGATAGGCTGAGTGGCAGTGTGACGTTTTCGGCCCCGGCCGCAGGTGCCGGTGTAGTGAAGGATTTTGTGTCCTGAAGCGTTCTCACACTGCCGCTCAGTCTATCGCTGGCTGAGTCTGACCTCGCTGCGGCTGGTGATTGGCTGAAGGTATGTACGTCTTTATTTTTTTACTGCCGGCAGTATGGGCGACAATTTTTATATTCTGGAGTTCTCCTTTTTAAAAAAAATTGTTTTCCGTCGGAGTACCCCTTTAAGGACCACGGGCTTACCTGAAGGCCTTGTCCCGTTACGGAGGTTTAAAGCGTTCTCACGAGAATGCTTCTAACACGGTTGCTATGAGCAGCCAGGACCCACGGTTAATGCCAGGCATCCTCAATTTGGCCGATGCCTGGCATTAAACCTTTAGATGCCGTGGTCAAAGTTGATAGCGGCATCTAAAGTGCAAGTTAACTGTGACGGTTAGCTCAGGGCAGCTGATCAGGACATCCGCCGTGAAATCGCGGGTCCTGATCAGCTGAGTGGGCGGCGGGAGGGTCCTTACCGATCTCCTGGCTGTCCGATCGGTGCTCTGATGTCCCCTGCCAGCCATGGCAGGCTAGAGCAGCAGAGCACCGAAAACACTGATCAGTGCTATGGCATAGCATTAAACATTGTATGCAATCATCAGATTGCAGGTCATAGCCCCCTATGGGGACTAAAAAAAAAGTGACAGTTCTTTAACCCCTTCCCTAATAAAAGTTTGAATAACCCCCCCCCCTTCCCATTTTTAAAAAAATAAAAAAAATGTAATTAGAAATAAACATCATATGTGGTACCGCTGCATGTGTAAATGTCCTAACTATTAAAATATAAGGTTAGTTAAACTGCAAGGTCGATGGCGTTCACAAAAATAATACCAAAGTCAAAAACTGTGCATTTTTGATCACATATACAATAAAAAACTAATCAAAAGCAAATAAGTCCCGTCAAAACAAAAATGGTATTGATTCAAACTACAGATCACGGCGCAAAAAATGAGCCCTCATATAGCCCCGTATACAGAAAAATAAAATCGTTATATGGGCCAGAAGATGACCATTTTAAACATACTAATTTTGGTGCATGTAGTTATATTTTTAGTTAATAAAATAAAACCTATATAAATGAGGTATCCTTGTAACCATATGGACCTACAGAATAAAGATAAGGTGGCATTTTTACCAAAGAGTGCTCTGTGTAGAAACGGAAGCCCCCAAAAGCTACAAAATGGCCTTTCTTTCTTGTTTTTTTTCAATTCCACCCCACAAATATATATTTTTTGGTTTTGCTGTAGATTTTATTAAATTGTCATTACAAAGTACAATTGGTGAGGTAAAAAATAAGCACTTATAGGGGTCTGTAGGTGCACAATTGAAAGCGTTATGATTTTTAGAAGTGGAGGAAGAAAAAATGAAAATTGGCCTGGTCCTTAAGGTGAACATGGGCTGAGTTTGTAAGGGGTTGAAAGTTGTCATAGCATAACTATCTGATCGTGGAGGTTCCTCGTTCTTGAGGCTGTGTTCTCAGTGTATTTGGTTGATATGTTTTAGCCAAAGCCAAGATTGGTACGGAGAAAAACAATAATGGAAATATTTACATTTTTATTTTTTTTAATTTTTTTTAACCTACCCTTGGGTTTAGCAAACAATACTATACTGACCAAAGTACTAATCTTGGGATAATCTCTTTAGGTCAGTCAATAGCCCCACAAAAAAGATGGTGTAGCCCTAGCCTTAGGCACTTTGGCTACTTTGGCTTTTGAGATTTGTCCAGCCCTATTATTGCATCAAATATAGGTTCCTCAACAAGCCCTTGTTTTCATGATGACTTTTCATGACTAATTACAGGATAGATAAGTATTTAATCACTGCGGGTTGGACCAAGGGGCCCCCACTGATCACAATAACGGTGATCCCTTGTGTGTGCCAGAAATCCCATAGCGAATGAATGGCCTGATGTGTGTTGTCACACAATTCACTCAGGGGACAACAGACCCCCATTTTCCTGATCAGTGGGGGTGCTAGCAGTCCGAACCTCACCGAACACATACATACCGCCCATCTTGGGGATAGGTAATAAAGTTTACATTTTAGTGCCATTAAAATGTTGTTTTCCCAACAGCCTAAATTTTATGTTCACATCACTACTTAAAGGGGTTCTCCGGTGCTTACACATCTTATCCCCCATCCAAAGGATAGGGGATAAGATGCCTGATCGCAGGAGTCCCGCAGCTGGGGACGCCCGTGATCTTGCACTCGGCACCCCGTTTGTAATCAGTCCCCGGAGCGTGTTCGCTCCAGGTCTGATTACGGGCAACCACCGGGCCGGCGGCGTGTGATGTCACGCCTCCGCCCCCGTGTGACATCACGCTCCGTCCTTAAATGCAAGCCTACGGGAGGGGGCGTGACAGCTGTCACGCCCCCTCCCGTAGGCTTGCATTGAGGGGCGGAGCGTGACGTCACACGGGGCGGAGGGGTGACATCACACGCCAGTGGTCGCCCGTAATCAGACCCGGAGCGAACACGCTCCGGGGACTGATTACAAACGGGGTGCCACGTGCAAGATCATGGGCGTCCCCAGCTGCGGGACTCCCACGATCAGGCATCTTATCCCCTATCCTTTGGATAGGGGATAAGATGTGTAAGCACCGGAGAACCCTTTTAAACCTTCAGCTTAAATATACATGGGGAGGATCTTGCCCCTAGGCTCCTATTCAAAATACAAAACCCACAGTATGCTTTTTCTTTGTGGAAGGTATACTGCCTGACAATGGCCAAACAGACGCACTTTTGGCCTTATTCGGGTAAATAAAGCCCAGTGGACATGTTTGGCATTGATGCCAGGAGCAAATTTAGGCAAGTTTATCCCAAGCATATGGAAATGTGTTTTGTTCATTAAATGTTGATGTGCTGTCTCCTATATAGGATATTGAATTACACTTGCTGCATTTTTAAAATACACACTTATATTTTTACAGCCACATAAACAGCTCTGTAAATTCATGCCTTGAGGACACAGGGCATACATGTTTGTCCTTGCCACCTGGTACTTAGTGCACCAGGGCGTACTTTTATGCCCTGCAGTGAGGACAATCGGTGGGGGAAGTAAAGGGGACCAGTTGTCCATAGCAACCAATCAGATTGTTTCTTCAATTTCTATAAAAAAAAAAAAACTCTACAAAAGAAACAAGCGAACTAATCCACCAGTATATTGGGTTTAGTGCTGGTGAACAGCCTGTCAGTTTCCCTTCAAAGTAATAACGGGTCAAAGTTCTAGGTGCAATATTTGGGGAACAGGAAAGTTTTACTTCCTAGTTCTGAGTGTTGTGTTGGAAGATAAAAAGCTGCAAATGACAATAGGAAGAAAGATGACAGCCTGTTATAGTAATAGGTACCCATGTACAGCATCTACAACCATGGTTGTAATTTGTAAACTTTTTTTTACATTCTAACTCCTCTTGTGTTTTTTGTTTTTAACCACTTAAGGACGCAGGGTTTTTCAGTTTTTGCATTTTCATTTTTTCCTCATTACCTTCTAAAAATCATAACACTTTAAATTTTGCACATAAAATTCCACATGATGGCTTATTTCTTGCGCCACCAATTCTACTTTGCAGTGACGTTGATCATTTCACCCAAAAATCCACGGCGAAACGGGAAAAAAAAGTCATTGTGCGACAAAATTGAAGAAAAAATTTCATTTTTTAACTTTTGGGGGCTTTCGTTTCTACTCAGTTCATTTTTCGTTAAAAATAACACCTTATCTTTATTCTGTAGGTCCATACAGTTAAAATGATACACTACTTATATCAGTTGGATATTGTCGTACTTAGTAAAAAAAATCATAACTACATGCAGGAAAATTTATATGTAAAAAATTCTCATCTTCTAACCCCTATAACTTTTTTTTATTTTTCTGCTTACGGGCCGGTATGAGGGCTAATTTTTTGCGCCGTGTTCTGAAGTTTTTATTGGTACCATTTTTGTATTGATTGGACTTTTTGATCACTTTTTATTCATTTTTTCATGATGTAAAAAGGGACCAAAAATACACTATTTTGGACTTTGGAATTTTTTTGCGCGCACGCCATTGACCGTGAGATTTAATTAACGATATATTTTTATAGCTCGGACATTTCAGCATGCGGCGATACCACATGTCTGTTTTTATTTACACAGGTTTTTTTTATTTTTTTTATTTTTTTTTTTTTATGGGAAAAGGGGGGTGATTCAAACTTTTATTAGAGAAGGGGTTAAATGATCTTTATTCACTTTTTTTTTTTCTTTTGTTTTTGCAGTGTTATAGCTCCCATAGGGACCTATAACACTGCACACACTGATCTCCTATGCTGATCCCTGCAAAGCCATAGCTTTGCACGGATCAGTGAGATAGGGGCTTGATTGCTCAAGCCTGTAGCTCAGTCTTGGAGCAATCAATCGACGATCGGACACCGCGAAGACAGGTAAGGAGACCTCCGCCTGCGTCCCAGCTGATCGGAACATCGTGATTTTATGGCGATGTCCCGATTGAGCTGCCAGGAAGCTTTTACTTTCGCTTTCAGATGCGGTGGTCAACTTTAATCGCCGCGTTTGAAGGGTTAACAGCACGCGGCACAACGATCGATACCGTGTGCTGTTAGCCCAGGGTCCCAGCTATGATTAGCAGCCGGGACCAAGTGGTGTGATGCGGGGTCACGGCGTGACCCTGTTTAAACACAGGGACCGGGCATAGGGCGTACAGGTACGCCCTACGTCCTTAAGGGGTTAAATAGACCGCTAAGGCTCCTTTCATACTATTAGCATTCATCCGTTATTAACCCCTTAACGACCACGGACGTAAATGTACGTCTTGGTTTGGCGGTACTTCGCACACCAGTACGTACATTTATGTCCTGTGCATGACCACGAGCATCATAGATGGCAGGTTCCGGCTGCTATCAGCAGCCGGGGACCCGTCGGTAAATGGCGGACATCCGCACATTCGCTCAGATCACGGCATCTGCGGCAATGCGCAAGTTAAAATGGATGATCGGATCGGTGGTCAAAATAAGGCGATTTTAGATTACTGATTTTGTACAAAAAGTTTTAGACTTTTTAAGTGGTACAACAATATAAAAGTATCTAGCCATGGGTATTATTTTAATCGTATTGACCCACAGAATAAAGAACACTTCATTTTTACCGTAAAGTGTACAGTGTGAAAACAAAACCCTCCAGAATCTGCTAAATTGTCGTTTTCATTAAAATTCCCTCCCTAAAAATTTTTTTGGGGCTTTGTACATTTTATGGAGAGGTTTCACTACAAAGTACAATTGGTCACGCAAAAAAACAAGCCCTTATATGGGTCTGTAGATGGAAATATAAGAGTTATGGATTTTAGAAGGCGAGGAGGAAAAAACGAAAGCAAAAATAAAATTGGCCTGGTCCTTAAGGTTAAAATGGGCTTGGTCCTTAAAGGGGTAGTCCAGTGGTGAAAAACTTATCCCCTATCTCTCTGTACGGGGGCCAGGCTCTCCGGCCAGATAGCGGGTGTCGACCACCGCACGAAGCGGCAGCCGACACGCCCCCTCAATACATCTCTATGGCAGAGCAGAGATTGCCGAAGGCAGCGCTCCGGCTCTGCCATAGAGTTGTATTGAGGGGGCGTGTAGGCCGCCGCTTCGTGCGGAGGTCGACACGCCCCCTTCTCACGGGCTGTCAGGGCTCCGTACAGGAGATCGCGGGGGGCCCCAGCGGTCGGACCCCTCGCGATCTGCAACTTATCCCGTGGTGAACCCAGTGGTGAACAACTTATCCCATATGCTAAGGATAGGGGATATCTCCTTTAAGGGGTTAAACATGTTTTCTGTGTAAAAACGGATGTATAATGGATTAAATAACGGGTGCTAACGGCTGAATAAGACCTGTTATAACATCCCTCCTGTATGGTTGTAACACCTCTGCCTACAGACTCCCACAGCCGGGATTACTACTCCCATCATGGAGCAGACTTCTATCCATGATGGGAGTAGTAGTTCCCAGGCTGCGGGAGTCTGCCGGTGGCTGGGAAGGCTGCATTAGTGTTTGTACTACAACCCCCATCATGGAACAGACAATGTTCCATGATGGGGGTTGTAGTACAGGGGCTGAGGGATTGATCGCACCGGGTCTCACTTATGAGACCCGATGCGATTAGAAGTTATTAAACAGGGGAGCAGGCAGCATGCTGTGCTCCCTGCGATGTAGGATGTATTAACTGTACTTTCATTTTTAAATTCCCCTCTGGGACCCCTGAATGGCCGGTACTGAGGAGCCATTCAGGGCTCCTGGCAGGGGTTTTCAAATAGAAGCGCTGCGATGGGGAAAGATATATAGAATCACTGGGGAGGGGTATATATCTGGCCCCCACAGCGCTTCTATATATCTTATATCTCATTTATATATGTTCCACCCGCAGCACGCGCATATATAAATTTGTCCCATCCGCAGCTCATTTATATGTTCCCCCCGCAGTGCTATCATAAGCCCCCGGCAGCGCTATGAATGAAAAGTATTCTACAGCAGCGCATATGGCTGGGGCATGCGCTGCTGAAAGAATACTTGTCATTCATAGCGCCGCAGCAGCCTCTGTATATAGATGCACTGCAGGGGTCAGACATATCCCCACAGCGCTTCTATAATCAAATGCCTTGACAGCGCTATGAACGAAAAGTATTCTACAGCAGTGCATCTGGCCGACCAGATGCGCTCTTTTCATTCATAGCACTGCCGGGGTCTTATGATAGCGATGCGGGGGGAAACAATATATAAATGCACTGCGGGGTGAAACAATATATAAATGCGCTGCGGGGGGACAATAATAATAGATATCTCTCTATTATTATTGTCCCCCCGCAGCGCATTTATATATTGTTTCACCCCGCAGTGCATTTATATATTGTTTCCCCCCGCAGCGCTATCATAAGACCCCGGCAGTGCTATGAATGAAAAGAGCGCATCTGGTTGGCCAGATGCACTGCTGTAGAATACTTTTCGTTCATAGCGCTGTCAAGGCATTTGATTATAGAAGCGCTGTGGGGATATGTCTGACCCCTGCAGTGCATCTATATACAGAGGCTGCTGCGGCGCTATGAATGACAAGTATTCTTTCAGCAGCGCATGCCCCAGCCATATGAGCTGCTGTAGAATACTTTTCATTCATAGCGCTGCCGGGGGCTTATGATAGCACTGCGGGGGGAACATATAAATGAGCTGCGGATGGGACAAATTTATATATGCGCGTGCTGCGGGTGGAACATGTATAAATGAGATATAAGATATATAGAAGCGCTGTGGGGGCCAGATATATACCCCTCCCCAGTGATTCTATATATCTTTCCCCAACACAGCGCTTCTATTAGAAAACCCCGCCGGGAGCCCTGAATGGCTCCTGGGCCATTCAGGGCTCCCGGAGGGGAATTTAAAAATGAAAATAAATACATCCTACATCGCAGGGGAGTGCAGCGTGCCACCTGCTCCCCTGTTTAATAACTTCTAAAGGCATCAGGAAGTGAGACTTGTTGCAATCAATTCCTCAGCCCCTGTACTACAACCCCCATCATGGAACAGAGTCTACTCCATGATGGGGGTAGTAGTAAAAACCCTAATTTATACTCCCCAGCCACCAGCAGACTCCCACAGCCGAGGAATTACTACACCCATCATGGAAACAAGTTTGTTCCATGATGGGAGTAGTAGTAGTCCCTCAGCACTGCAGAAGTCTGCTGATGTCAACACTTCTGAGCATGCTCAGAAGTAATAATGGATATTATAAACCAGGTGCAAACAGTTGACATAAAGGCTCATCCGTTTGCCATAGACTTCAATGTTAAAAATAACGGCCGTTAATTTAGCGGTTTTTTGTGACAGAAGAAAATTTTGTGCATGTGCCGTTTATTTTTTTTCTTCCATCACAATTAACATCCGTTATTCATGACTGGATAGAACGGGTCATAATGGATAATCAAAAAATCCCATAGACTTGAATGGGATTTTCTAATGGACGTTTATAACGGGTCTTTTAACGGAGGAATTTTAGAGTGTGAAAGCAGCCTAAAGTGGTTTTCACACCAAACACAATAATCCCTTTTTCTACACTAAACAGTACTTTGAGTTAGAGGTTAAAAGTCCAAAGACAATCCAGCAACCTACCAGGCAATAAAAAGCTCCAGTTTCCTGATGCTTGAATAGCTATTCCAACAATATTAAAATTAAGGCTAGGCTTAGTGTATGGAATCCCACATAATGTGGTGTGTGATGCTCCAATAGATACTGAGGTATTTTCCAGAGATAAGTGAATTTACAGTAATTCGATTCATCACAAACTTCTCGGCTCGGCAGTTGCTGACTTTAGCCTGCATAAATGAGTTCAGCTTTCAGGTGCTCCGGTGGGCTGGAGACTCTCTCCTAGGACTGTATCCCCCTTTTCAAGCCCACCGGAGCATTCAGACTAAAATCAGCCACTGCTGAGCCGAGAAGTTTGTGATGAATCGAATTACTGTAAGTTCGCTCATTTTCCCCAAAATGCATTGCTTTTAGAGGAGAGTATCTGTATGTATGCCTCCTGATGCTACCTGTGTGGTAGCACATTAATTCTGCCACGGTTATATCACGGTTTTAGGTCTGGTCAGAAAACCATATACGGGGCAAAAATGAGACAACCAGAGTCAGCGTTCGACTCCGGTCGGCTCATTGAAATGAATGGGGTTTGGGCCGGATCCGGCTGGGATATGGGAGCTGCCGGTTTTCGCCCCTCCCAACCGCATCCAGCAACCGTATCAATCTGTGTGAGAGAAAAGGTAGAGTGATTTTCCACAGCAGTCAATCACAGCTCAGCTAACGAGCTCTGGTAAAGTGAAACCTGAACTGTGATTGGTTGCTGTGGGAAAATCACTCCACTTTTTCTATCATACAGATTGATAAATCTGGGCCTATGTATAACTCCCATCATCCTGAACTCATATTCTAATCGCCACCTCACACAGTGTAACACCCCCATCATCCGTGACACAAGAAGCTTACATTCTAATCACCCTATGTTTCATTTGCAAATAGTTCAGGGCACTTACATTGCCATCTCGGGTGTTTGATGAATAAAGTTGTCTTGCCGGAGGGCTTCTCCTTACCTCTGTGCCGGCCACTAATCATTACTGCTATTGACTATCACTGACCAATGTTATGCTATGGTAAAGCATTGCACAGAGAAAGCAATTGAATGATGAGTAAAATAAAAAAAGTTTCTTAAAATATGAAAGCCTCTACTCAAAATAAATGTGTGTGTGTGTGTGTGTGTGTATGTATATGTGTGTGTATGTGTGTGTATGTATGTATATATATATATATATATATATATATATATATATATATATATATATATATATATATATGTGTGTATATATATATATATATGTATATATGTGTGTGTGTGTGTGTGTATATATATATATATATATATATATATATATATATATATATATATATATATATATATACACATAGAGAGTATACAAAGGCTAATCGGCACTAACTGAATGCGGCAGACTTTCATTAAATCACAGTCCAGGTGTACAGCAATAGGGAGCACAGTTCATATGCACGTAGTAAGTGGTGCTCTTTCCCAGAAAAGTGAGGTACGGTACAAAACTTCATAGAAAGAAAATGATGGAAGGCACTCACGATTCTTGTAGCAGTGCAGCAAATCTTTATTCAGAGTGTATTCATTCCATTAGCGGGACGCCAGTTCGGATCAAGCAAGCAGCATGGTAATAGCTGAAGGTGGTCTGAAGAGGCGCTGTTTGTAGTGCGAAATGGCTATTACCATGCTGCTTGCTTGATCCGAACTGGCGTCCCGCTAATGGAATGAATACACCTAGAATAAAGATTTGCTGCACTGCTACAAGAATCGTGAGTCCCTTCCATCATTTTCTTTCTAGATATAATATTATAATGTAATGTTTATGATCCTGCCTGTTGAATGGCATAAAAATTAAATACCAAAAGACTAAAGGGTTTCAAGAAGTTCAATCAAAGCAAAAATCGTACAAATAAAAACTACAGATCTTGGCCCAAAAATGAGTCCCATTGTACGGAATAATTAAAGTTATAGGGGTCAAAATGGGGTAGTTTTAGGTATCAACCAGACAGCACCACAACTGATATTTCAAAGAGTCAGTCAAATAATGTCTCACAGCTAATAGACCCTAGTTTAGATACTTATAAAACAATATATTTATTGGTATGCGTTAAAAATTATGAACAATATCTTATCGTGACTAATCACTCGTGACAAAAAATGATATTAAGTAATCATGCCACAACACCTAATGTGGTTTGTAATTAACCAAAAAGTCAATCCTGACTATTATATAACGATATTGTACAGGGTGCGTAATTAGTGTCTGATAGATCACCCAGGATACACAGATATAGCCAGACACGAAGTCCCTTGATAATAGTCCCCTATTCTTGTCAATATAGAGCAAAACAAGGGGGAGTAGGACAATTATCCTATTACCAGCACTAGGTATCCATCACAACCAGGGCTGTGGAGTCGGTAGATAAATGTTCCAACTCCGACTCTCCGACTCCTCTGTATTAATATGTGAATGTATTTTATACATTCCTTGAAGGAAAGAAAGGCAACATACATGTCATTACCACAGGACTACTGGCTGGGAAGCCAACAGTCTACTGTATTGAACAGTTTGTGTGCTGATCTGCTGCTGAAGATAGGGCAGTGGGAGGATCCAGGAAGGGGCATTTATTATAAAACATGATTTCCCTAGTAGAATCCCATAGTCAAGTTTAACCCCTTAACGACACAGGACGTACATTTACGTCCTGCGCCGGATCCCGCGATATGAAGCGGGACCGCGCCACGATCCCGCATCATATCGCGTCGGTCCCGGCGCTCATCAACGGCCGGGACCCGCGGCTAATACCACACATCGCCGATCGCGGCGATGTGCGGTATTAACCCTTTAGAAGTGGCGGTCAAAGCTGACCGCCGCTTCTAAAGTGAAAGTGACCCGGCTGCTCAGTCAGGCTTTTCAGCACCGCCGCGGTGAAATCGCGGCATCCCGAACAGCTTGCAGGACACCGGGAGGGCCCTTACCTGCCTCCTCGGTGTCCGATCGGCGAATGACTGCTCTGTGCCTGAGATCCTGGCAGGAGCAGTCAAGCGCCGATAACACTGATCACAGGCGTGTTAATACACGCCTGTGATCTGTGTAAAAGATCAGTGTGTGCGGTGTTATAGGTCCCTATGGGACCTATAACACTGCAAAAAAAAAAAAAGTGTTAATAAAGGTCATTTAACCCCTTCCCCAATAAAAGTTTGAATCACCCCCCTTTTCCCATAAAAAAAATAAAAGTGTAAAAAAAATAAACATATGTGGTATCGCCGCGTGCGTAAATGTCCGAACTATAAAAATATATCATTAATTAAACCGCACGGTCAATGGCGTACGCGCAAAAAAATTCCAAAGTCAAAGCGCATTTTTGGTCACTTTGTATACCATTAAAAAATGAATAAAAAGTGATCAAAAAGTCCGATCAAAACAAAAATCATACCTATAAAAACTTCAGATCACGGCGCAAAAAATTAGTCCTCATACCGCCCTGTACGTGGAAAAATAAAAAAGTTATAGGGGTCAGAAGATGACATTTTTAAACGTATACATTTTCCTGCATGTAGTTATGATTTTTTCCAGAAATGCGACAAAATCAAACCTATATAAGTAGGGTATCATTTTAACCGTATGGACCTACAGAATAAGGTGTAATTTTTACCGAAATATGCACTGCGTAGAAACAGAAGCCCCCAAAAGCTACAAAATGGCGTTTTTTCTTCGATTTTGTCGCACAATGATTTTTTTTTCCATTTTGCCGTGCATTTTTGGGTAAAATGACTGTCACTGCAAAGTAGAATTGGCGACGCAAAAAATAAGCCATAATATGGATTTTTAGGTGGAAAATTGAAAGGGTTATGATTTTTAGGAGGAAGTAAGGAGGAAAAAACGAAAGTGCAAAAACTGAAAAACCCTGAGTCCTTAAGGGGTTAAAGGGGTACTCCGCCCCTAGACATCTTATCCCCTATCCAAAGGATAAGGGGATAAGATGTCAGATCGCCGAGGTCCTGCTGCTGGGGACCCCCGGGATCGCCACTGCGGCATCGCGCTTTCATTACTACACAGAGAAAGTTTGCTCTGTGCGTAATGATGGGCTATACAGGGGATGGAGCAGCGTGACAACATGGCTCCGCCCCTCGTGACACCACGGCCCGCCCCCTTAATGCAAGTATATGGCAGGGGGCGTGACGACCCCCACGCCCCTTCCCATAGACTTGTATTGAGGGGGCGGATCGTGACATAATGAGGGGCGGAGCCGTGATGTAACGATGCTCCGGCCCCTGTATCGCCCGTCATTACTCGCTCGCTCAGTGCAGTAATGAGCGTGCTGTGCCGCAGCGGCGATCCCGCGGGACCCCAGTGATCTGACATCTTATCCCCTTTCCAAAGGATAGGGGATAAGATGTCAGATCGCCGGGGTCCCGCTGCTGGGGACCCCCAGGATCGCCGATGTGGCACAGTGCTATCATTATTGCACAGAGCGAGTTCGCTCTGTGTGTAATGACGGGCGATATAGGGGCTGGAGCATCACTACATCACGGCTATGCCCCTCGTGATGTCTAGGGGCGGAGTACCCCTTTAAGCTAACAATCGTGTTTACATGTTTTTATAGCCTTAGCTGAATGACAGCAGTTTTTCCAATGGTTTACAGCGTCAGTCTTGAACTATTGACCCTCCATTCCCTTCACTTATGAAAGTGTCTCTAGTCCTACAAAAAACATATTTCCTTAATCCCTTATCAGTGAGAGGCTAGGTTACCCATGGGTTCCCTGTAACAGCAGGACACAACACTATGGAAAGTATAAGTATTGCCACTCCTAATTGTGCGTTGTGTGCCAAATAGTAAAGCACATGAAAAGCATGCTTCTTCAGTCACTTAACGTGTTCGTTTTGCGGTTACGTGAGGCACTGCATGCATTGATCTTTATTCTTATAGTAGAGAATTCACTAATTATAACTTTTTGTCAATTGGGACATTTAAACTTGCTTTTTTTTTTTTTATTCCAATCTAAATTTAGTAGGAGTCGGAGTCGGTGCATTGTTTGCTGACTCCGACTCCAGGTACCCAAAATTTCTTCCGACTTTGACTCCGACTCCACAGCCCTGATCACAACTTATGACACCTCTTGTGAAAATAAGTGAATAAAAAAACATTACAAACTGTTGTCCTATAGTTCCGACACGTTTCCCCCCCATGTGATGTCGGGGTTTCTCAAGGAACATTAATAGTAGACAGTCCACTGATAGTGGACAAATGTCAGAGTGAGCCTGGCTAATAGATGGTGCCGATAGACCTGTGTAACAATAAAGTAGCATAAGCTGGTATGCACAGAAAACCATTATATTTCTAAAAGGACGGAGCACCAGGAGAGTAACCTTCACCTACCTCATGTGTTGGTATTCATCATAATGGTCAGGCGTACACCCCGGTCAGTGTGCGTCCAAACACGCCTCCACTGATACTGCGGCTGTGTGTTGTTTATATAAACCTCGCGGTACATGCCGGCAAGGACTTCCGGTGACGCGATGGTCACTTCCGGACCAGCGCGTCATCGCAATTTACTCTATATGGTGTAAGTTGCGCAATAACCACATAAGTAGTAAAACCAGGAGACTCTCTAATATACAATCAATAATCAGATGACATGGACAGTTGATGTGCGATGTCATCACTTTGCACGCTACGCGCCGATCCACCATTGCGCATGCGTGCAAAATCATAACGGGCGCTGCATATGACGTATCACCACCGCTGACACGTGATGTAAACAATCACGCATTCAGCGGTGCAAGTATTGCGCATGCTCCCGATAGCTAGTAAGGTCAGTTCTAGATAGATGACAATTACGCACTATGTATTGACCTCATGTCCTAGTCTATTATGTTAACGATGGTCATAGGGGTCCCAAATGAAGCAGTACTACGCACTTTAATATAGTGTGCCTCATATTATAAAGAACAGTAACCAGCTAACACCCACCCTTCAGAGCCACACAGGTCTTGCATTATGTCAGGTTGGCATGGGAATGGTGAGACAGACCACAATATGGGAGAGGTTAATAAACTAACTCATATGAATATGGGGATATGTTTTGGATTATAATATCATTACTAGTATAGGTTAAATACAACTTATCTAGCAAATATAGATAAATAACTAATATCACCGATGATCGCTAGCAGTTTTCATCCCTTATCTACATAATTATAATAGAACCTCTCCCTAGATCTATATAGAAGAGGAAATAGAGATAACTAGAGGATGCAGGTGCCCCCTGTTTAGTTTGCAAAGTCTTCTTCCCAGTAATTACGACATCACATGGTGAATGGCAGGGATAAGATGTCATAAAGAAGAGAATTGAAAAACAAAGGCCGGAGACAGAAGTGCCCCCTGATAATCTAATCCCACTCCTCTGTCCCTGCCTTTTGAGGGACCCACCTCCTTAATAGGGTGGCCTCAACCACGGTGACGGTCCCTACTCTTGCTAGGTGTCGGCCCTTAATGGGGGATTCTATAAGAAATAAAAGGGATAGCCATAGTGAGACCCTATCCTACTGCTCATACTTGCCATTTAATAGCCCATGCCAAGTCACAATACAGAAATGCAGGATCTATTGATAATTCCAACCTGATATTCACAAATTAGATTGAGATAGTTACTGTGACAATTTCACAGTATTTATGAGAGATGTCAAAAACACCAATTCGTCCACATCTCCCATGTTGCTAATCAATCCGACCGGTTTACCCTAAGATTCACTGTTCGATAAATGCCGAAAAATTTAGACTTTCATTCAGACCATTTGGGCTTACAGTTTGGAATCTGTAAATCCATTGTTTCCTTTCTCAGAATCTTATTATCAATATCACCTCTCCTGTCAGTTGTTCAAATTACCTCTATAGCCTGGAACTTCAGGACCCCTGAGTCTCCCCCATGTGCTTCCCAGATGTGTCTAGCTACTGACATTTCTCTCCGATTACGCACATCACCCAGGTGCTCACCGATCCTCCTCCTCAGCTCCCGTGTGATCTAGCCCACATAGCTGAGAGGGCATGGGCACTTTCACAAATATACTACCTTTTGATGTCTTGCAGTTTGCAAAGTCCCTGATCTTATATGTGATTCCCGTCTTTTCACTGGTAAATGTTTTAGATCTGTCTATATGGGGACACGCAATACAGTTACTGCCACATTTAAAAGTGCCACTTGGTTTTCTGTTTAGCCATGATTCGGGGGGGGGGGGGGGGGGGGGATGGTGACTGGAAATGACTACCAGTCGATCTTGTAAGGACCTGCCCCTCCTGAAAGTAACGGAGGGGTGTTCTGATAGGACTTCTTTTAAATGAGGGTCAGATCTCAGGATTCCCAAGTAAGCACCCCAGGATGTTTTGTACCCCGTCAGATCTTTCGTCTTATGTTCCTATCATCCTAATCTGTTTGTCTTTACATTCTGAAGTTTTTCTCTTGGGTGCTAAAAGGTCAGGTCTATTGCTCCTCAGGGCAAACTTATAAGCCCCCCGGAGCACTCGGTCGGGATATCCCCTCTCAAGGAATCTCCTCCTGAGGTCCCCTGCTTGCCTAATGAAGTCCTCAGTGTCAGAGCAGTTACGTCTTAAACGTAGGTATTGTCCTTTTGGTATACCCTGTTTCAATGGGACAGGGTGGTGACTTTCCCACCTTGGGTTACTGGTGGCTGTAGCTTTGCGATAAATACTAGTTGTTAATCCTCCACAGCCATCTTTTTTGATCACTACATCTAGAAAGGCCAGTGTTTCAAAGCTACATTCAGATGTAAAACGGAGTTCAATGGGATTGATGTTAAGTGAGAGTACAAATTGATTAAACAATGCTTCCGTGCCACTCCACAAGATGAAAACATTGTCTATATATCTGCCCCAGTATAAAATGTGTGACGTAAGTGAGGCGTTATCTTCTCCAAAAACAACATTGTCCTCCCACCAACCCAGCGTCACATTAGCGAAAGTGGGGGCACATGGGCTCCCCATGGCTGTGCCCCTGAGTTGGTGGTAGACATGATGATCAAATAAAAAATAATTATGCAAAATGGAGTAGAGATAACACAAAATTACTATGTTCCTGGCATGAGGTACCTCTCGACCGTAGATAATATTCTGCTGCTCTCAAACCCCATTCATGGGGATACTACTATACAGCGCTTCCACATCGATTGAGGCCAGCAGAACATCATCCTCAATGGTAAGACCGTCAAGTTTCTGCAGCAAGTCCGACGTGTCCCGTATGTATGAGGGCAGTGCTGTTGCAAACCTTCTCATTACATTATCTACATATATCCCACAGTTTGGGTTAATGATGACACTCCTCACACAATGGGCCATCCCTTCAAGTGGTTTAGCCCCTTGTGGATTTTAGGCAATCCATAAAAGGTGGCAACCTGTGGCCTATTGGGTAGTAAGAATTTAAATTCATCCCTATCAATCAGTCTTTTGTCAAGGGCCTCCATCAATAGTTTCTAACTCGGCCAGGAATCTCTCAGTGGGGTCACATGGCAACATTGGAAGCTTGTAAACATTGGCCTTTCTAGATGTAGTGATCAAAAAAGATGGCTGTGGAGGATTAACAACTAGTATTTATCGCAAAGCCACAGCCACCAATAACCTTCTAAGGTGGGAAAGTCACCACCCTCTCCCATTGAAACGGGGTATACCAAAGGGACAATACCTATGTTTAAGACGTAACCGCTCTGACACTGAGGACTTCATTAGGCAAGCAGGGGACCTCAGGAGGAGATTCCTCGAGAGGGGATATCCCGACCGAGTGCTCCGGGGGGGCTTATAAGTTTGCCCTGAGGAGCAATAGACCTGACCTTTTAGCACCCAAGAGAAAAATTTCAGAATGTAAAGACAAATAGATTAGGATGGTAGGAACATATGACGAAAGATCTGACGGGGTACAAAACATCCTGGGGTGCTACTGGGGAATCCTGAGATCTGACCCTCATTTAAAGGAAGTCCTATCAGAACACCTCTCCATTACTTTCAGGAGGGGCAGGTCCTTAAAAGATCGAATGGTACACAGTCATTTCCAGTCACTATCCCCCCCCCCCTTAATCATGGCTAAACAGGAAACCAACTGGCACTTTTAAATGTGGCAGTAACTGTATTGCGTGTCCCCATATAGACAGATCTAAAACATTTACCAGTGAAAAGACGGGAATCACATATAAGATCAGGGACTTTGCAAACTAAAGACATCAAAGGTAGTATATTTGTGCAAGTGCCCATGCCCTCTCAGCTATGTGGGCTAGACCACACAGGAGCTGAGGCGGAGGATCGGTGAGCACCGGGGGATGTGCGTAATCGGAGAGAAATGTCAGTAGCTAGTAGGGGTGTGAATCGCCAAGAATTTGGCGATTCGATTCGAATCGCGATACCAGTGTGGCGATTCGATATATCCCGATATATCGCGATACCGTCTAGGTGACGATACATCGCGATATATCGCCCACCTGGGAGCATTCATAGATCCCAATAGACGCCGCTGTCAGCTTTGACAGCGGCGATCTAGTACTCCGGTGCTCACTTTTCTCATGTTATCCCGTCCGGGCTGCAAAATAAAATAAAACGCACTTTATCTTACCTGCCAACGAGCCCGCGGAGCTCCGGTACAGTCCGGTACAGGTGTTCGGTCCCCGGGCTGTATTCTTCTTACTTCCTGTTAGTCCGGCACGTCACATGGAGCTTCAGCCTATCACCAGCGGAGGCGGGACATCGCTGCGGCTGGTGATAGGCTGAAGCTCCATGTGACGTGCCGGACTAACAGGAAGTAAGAAGAATACAGCCCGGGGACCGAACACCTGTACCGGACTGTACCGGAGCTCCGGGGGCTCGTTGGCAGGTAAGATAAAGTGCGTTTTATTTTGCAGCCTGGATAGGATAAAATGAGAAAAGTGAGCACCGGATACTCCTTTAATAGCCGGCCGCGGCGATTGCCGCATGCTGGCTATTAGCGGCGGCCCCCGGCTACTGAAATCAGCCGGGGGTCGCATAGTACGGAGTGGGCACGAGTCGGAGCCCGCTCCATAGCAGTGTCAGATCCGGCCTGCCCGGCTCCACAAATGTGGAACTTTTATCTCCTGATGCCCGGGACATGACATGCTGTTCCGGGCGTCCGCAGATAAAAATTCCACATCCCTAAAAGAATCGATTCAAAAATATTTTGAATCGATTCTGTATCGGCAAATGAAAAAATCGCGATTATCGCGAGAATCGATTTTTTTCTTACATCCCTAGTAGCTAGACACATCTGGGAAGCACATGGGGGAGACTCAGGGGTCCTGAAGTTCCAGGCTATAGAGGTAATTCGAACAACTGACAGGAGAGGTGATATTGATAATAAAATTCTGAGAAAGGAAACTGAATGGATTTACAGACTCCAAACTGTAAGCCCAAACGGTCTGAATGAAAGTCTAAATTTTTCTGCATTTATCGAACAGTGAATCTTAGGGTAAACCGGTCGGATTGATTAGCAACATGGGAGATGTGGACGAATTGGTGTTTTTGACATCTCTCATAAATACTGTGAAATTGTCACAGTAACTATCTCAATCTAATTTGTGAATATCAGGTTGGAATTATCAATAGATCCTGCATTTCTGTATTGTGACTTGGCATGGGCTATTAAATGGCAAGTATGAGCAGTAGGATAGGGTCTCACTATGGCTATCCCTTTTATTTCTTATAGAATCCCCCATTAAGGGCCCACACCTAGCAAGAGTAGGGACCGTCACTGTGGTTGAGGCCACCCTATTAAGGAGGTGGGTCCCTCAAAAGGCAGGGACAGAGGAGTGGGATTAGATTATCAGGGGGCACTTCTGTCTCCGGCCTTTGTTTTTCAATTCTCTTCTTTATGACATCTTATCCCTGCCATTCACCATGTGATGTCGTAATTACTGGGGAAGAAGACTTTACAAACTAAACAGGGGGCACCTGCATCCTCTAGTTATCTCTATTTCCTCCTCTATATAGATCTAGGGAGAGGTTCTATTATAATAATTATGTATATAAGGGATGAAAACTGCTAGCGATCATCGGTGATATTAGTTATTTATCTATATTTGCTAGATAAGTTGTATTTAACCTATACTAGTAATGATATTATAATCCAAAACATATCCCCATATTCATATGAGTTAGTTTATTAACCTCTCCCATATTGTGGTCTGTCTCACCATTCCCATGCCAACCTGACATAATGCAAGACCTGTGTGGCTCTGAAGGGTGGGTGTTAGCTGGTTACTGTTCTTTATAATATGAGGCACACTATATTAAAGTGCGTAGTACTGCTTCATTTGGGACCCCTATGACCATTGTTAACATAATAGACTAGGACATGAGGTCAATACATAGTGCGTAATTGTCATCTATCTAGAACTGACCTTACTAGCTATCGGGAGCATGCGCAACACTCGCACTGCTGAACGTGTGTGATTGTTTACATCACGTGTCAGCGGTGGTGATACGTCATACGCAGCGCCCGTTATGATTTTGCACGCATGCGCAATGGTGGATCGGCGCGTAGCGTGCAAAGTGATGACATCGCACATCAACTGTCCATGTCATCTGATTATTGATTGTATATTAGAGAGTCTCCTGGTTTTACTACTTATGTGGTTATTGCGCAACTTACACCATATAGAGTAAATTGCGATGACGCGCTGGTCCGGAAGTGACCATCGCGTCACCGGAAGTCCTTGCCGGCATGTACCACGAGGTTTATATAAACAACACACAGCCGCAGTATCAGTGGAGGCGTGTTTGGACGCACACTGACCGGGGTGTACGCCTGACCATTATGATGAATACCAACACATGAGGTAGGTGAAGGTTACTCTCCTGGTGCTCCGTCCTTATAGAAATATAATGGTTTTCTGTGCATACCAGCTTATCCTACTTTATTGTTACACAGGTCTATCGGTGCCATCTATTAGCCAGGCTCACTGACATTTGTCCACTATCAGTGGACTGTCTACTATTAAAGTTTTAGGCATACTTAATTTCTTTAAAAAATGTATGTTTTGCTGACAATAAATATTGGAAATGAGTCTTTACAATTGAATACGTAATGACTGTGTTTTCTAGGAAATGATAGGTCCTCTTCAGCCTTTGTTGTTGTTTTCTGTAGCCTGCCAAAGCAAAAAGGCATTTGGGAATCCAATTGTTTTGTAATAGATAAGTGACCTTTCTGTATTAGTGTGTTCATATTGCCTGAGGATAATCTATTTCTTTGCTTGTAGGTGACCATTTTGGCAAACATGGAAGAGTCTCTTGGTTATTAAATATACAGAAGAAGTTTGTGTTTCAGGTACATTTATTACTTTTTCAATATTTATACAGAATTGTGCAAACAATTTACATATCATTTAACATTTCTGATGCTTTGGAGGTTGTGGTTTGCAGGTGAGCCTGTCTGCCTGCCTGGTCTTACTGTGATAGTTGTGCATTATACTAATATTAGGCAGTCCTGCCTTTTATTATCTGTAGTGATTATATAGCCTTGAGGTTGGTGTTGTGAGTTTTGTATTGCTAGCTGTAAAGGTGCCAGTATATCTGGTGGTAGTCTCTGGGTTTATTTTTACTAGTGAAATATTTAAAAAACCACATGGAATAGAACCTTGTGATGTGTAGAAAAGTGATCATAAGAACAGTATAGATACTGTTAAGAGTAGATTGATAAACAGATACAGTTGAAACCAGAAGTTTACATACACTATATAAAAAGACACATGCATGACATGAAATCAGATTAAACTTCACCATTTTAGGTAATTTGGTATTACCAAAAGGATTTATATTTGCCAAATGCCAGAATAATGAGAGAATTTTTAAGGCATTTTTATTACTTTCTGCAAAGTCAAAAGTTTACATACACTAGGATTACTATGCCTTTAAAGGGGTACTCCACTGCAAAACATTTGTTTTAATAAACTGGTCCCAGAAAGACAGATTTTTTTAAATACTTCTACAAAAAAATCTTAATCCTTCCAGTACTTATCATCTGCCATATGCTCCACAGGAATTTTTTTTCTTTTTGAATTACCTTTCTGTCTGACCACAGTGCTCTCTGTTGACACCTTTGTCCATTTTAGGTACTGGTAAGAGCAGGATAGGTTATCTATGGGCATTTACTACTACTCTGGACAGAGGTGTCAGCAGAGAGCACTGTGGTCAGACATAAAGGAAATTCAAAAAGAAAACAACTTCCTGTGGAGCATACAGCAGCTAAGTACTGGAAGAAATAAGATTTTTAAATAGAAGTTATTTACAAATCTGTTTAACTTTCTGGCACCACTTGATTTAAAAATAAAGTTTTCCAGCGGAGTACCCTTTTAAACAATTTGCGACAGCCCATATGATGATGTAATGTCTTTGGAAGTTCAGATGTTGCTGTTTATTGGCAACATCTGAGTTAGACACTCCTGCGGATGTATTTTAATGCACACCAGAAACACACTGCTTCTGTGTGTAACATCATGGGAGAGTCTAAAGAAATCAGCCAAGATATCAGGAAGAGAATTGTGGACTTGCATGAGTCTGGATCATCTTTGGGTGCAATTTCCAGATACCTGCAAGTGCCTTGTTGATTTGTACAAACAAGATGGGAATGTCCAGCCATCGTATCGCTCAGGAAGGAGACTGGTTCTTTGTCTCAGATGAACGTGCTTTGGGCCGACATGTGCATATCAACCCAAAAGCAAAAGACCTTGTGAAGATGCTGGCGGAATCTGGTAAGATTGTGTCATTATCCCTAGTGTAACGTGTCCTGTATCAACATGGGCTGAAAGGCCACTCTGCCAGGAAGAAGAAGCCCTTACTCCAAAAGAAACATATAAAAGCCAGATTAATGTTTGCAATTGCACACATGAACAAAGACCTAGATTTTTGGAGACCTGTCCTGTGGTCTGACTAAACTAAAATTGAACTGTTTGGCCATAATGACAATCGTTACATTTGGAGGAAAAAGGAAGAAGCTTGGAAGTCTAAGAACACTATTAAAACTGGGAAACACGGGGGTGACAACATCATGTTGTGGGGTTGATTAGCTGCAGGAGGGACTGGTGCTCCTCACAAAATAGATGGCATCATGAGAAAAGAAAATCTCAAGAAATCAACCAGGAATTTCAAGGGGTACTCCAGTGGAATTTTTATTTTTCTTTCTTTAATCAACTGGTACCAGAAAGTTAACAGTTTGTAAATTACTTCTGTTAAAAATCTTAATTCCTTCCAGTACTTATTAGCTGCTGAATACTAGAGGAAATTATTTTCTTTTTGGAACACAGTGCTCTCTGCTGACATCTCTGTCCATTTTAGGAACTGTCCAGAGCAGCATACTTTTGCTATGGGGATTTTCGCCTATTCTGGACAGTTCTTAAAATGGACAGTGATGTCAGCAGAGAGCTCTGTGTTCCAAAAAGAAAATAATTTCCTCTAGTATTCAGCAGCTAATAAGTACTGGAAGGAATTAAGATTTTTAACAGAAGTAATTTACAAACTGTTAACTTTCTGGCACCAGTTGATCACATTTTTTTTTTTCCACTGGAGTACCCCTTTTAACCCCTTAAGGACCCAGCCAAGTTTCAGTGTAGGACTCGGCCATTTTTTTTGCACATTTGACCACTGTCACTTTAAGGATTAATAACTTTGGGACACTTTTACCTTTCATTCTGATTCCGAGATTGTTTTCTCGTGACATGTTCTACTGTATGTTGGTGGTAACATTTTGTTGATACTTGCATCATTTCTTGGTGAAAAATTCAAAAATTTGATGAAAATTTATATTCCAAATAAACAGTGGGCTGTGCAAATGAAAAATTACATTTTCACGGACCATTGTTCCAAAAATGTGTCAGACACCTGTGGGGCGTAAATGCTCACTGTACCCCTTATTACATTCCATGAGGGGTGTAGTTTTCAAAATGGGGTCACATGGGGGGGGGGTCCATTGTTTTGGCACTATGGGGGCTTTGCAAACACACAAGACCTTCCGTTGCGGACAAATTTTCTCTTCAAAAGCCCAATGGAGCTCCTTCTCTTCTGAGCATTGTAGTGCACCAGCAGAGCACTTTACATCCACATATGGGGGTATGTTCTTATTCAGAAGAAATGGGGTTACAAATTTTGGGGGGCTTTTTCCCCTATTTTTCCTATTGAAAATGAAAAATTTGGGTGAACACCAGCATTTTTAGGGAATACTTTTTTTTTTTTTTCATTTTTCCACCCAACTTTGAAGAATTTTCATTAAACACCTGTGGGGTGTTAAGGCTCACTATACCCCTTGTTACGTTCCGTGAGGGGTGTAGTTTCCAAAATGGGGTCACATGTGGGTAATTTTTTTGGCGTTTATGTCAGAACCACTGTAAAATCAGCCACCCCTGTGTAAATCACCAATTTAGGCCTCAAATGTACATGGTGCTCTCCTGAGCATTGTTGCACGCCCACACATGGGCTATTTCTGTACTCAGGAAAAATTGCGTTACAAATTTTGGGGGTCTTTTTTTTTATTTTCTCTTTTTCTTTTAACACTTGTGAAAATAAAAAGTATGGGGCAACACCAGCAGGAGAGAGAGAGAGAGAGAGAGAGAGAGAGAGAGAGAGAGAGAGAGAGAGACTCTGAAGTGAGAGAGCGCCATGCGCATTTGAGGACTAAATTAGGGATTACATAGAGGTGGATATAAGGTATTCTACGCCAGAGATTCCAAAACAGGGTGCCTCCAGCTGTTGCTAAACTACCAGCATGCCTGAACAGTCTGTGGCTGTTCGGAAATGCTGGGAGTTGTTGTTTTGCAACAGCTGGAGGCTCCGTTTTGGAAACACTGCTGTACAATACGTTTTTCATTTTTATTGGGTGTCACAGTGTAAGGGGGTGTATATGTAGTGTTTTAACCTTTTATGTGGTAGTGTAGTGTTTTTAGGGTACATTCGCACTGGCAGAGGTTTACAGTAAGTTTCCTGCTATGAGTTTGCGCTGCGGCAAAAAATTTGCCGCAGCTCAAGCTTCAAGCAGGAAACTTGCGTAAAACTAGTCCGTGTGAATGTACCCAACTACAACTCCCAGCATGTACTGATCGTTGAAGGGCATGCTGGGAGATGTAGTTATGCAACAGCTGGAGGTACGCAACTACAACTCCCAGCATGCCGAGGCAGCTGTTTGGGCATGCTTGGACTTGCAGTTTTGCAACATCTGGAGGTCTACAGTTTAGAGACCACTGCCCAATGATCTCCAAACTGTGGCCCTCCAAATGTTGCAAAACTACAAATCCCAGTTAGCACAGGCAGCAAACAGCTGTGTGGGCATGCAAGAAGTTGTAGTTTTGCAAGATCTAGAGGGCCACAGTTTAGAGACCACTGTATAGTGGTCTCAAACTGTAGCCCTCCAAATGTTGCTAGGCAACTCAACGGCTTCCGTAGGATCCAGGGAGCCAGCAGCACAACATCGCTGATCGCTGCCCGCAGCCTCCGCCGATGGGTAAGTGGACTTTTGCGCCGGTCCTCTGTCGGCTTCCCCGTTCTACCCTGCCTATTGTGGGTGGGCAGAACGGGGAAACCGAAAGTTAACCCCCCTCCCCCCTGCCCCCGATCTGCTATTGGTCGTCGCTTCTATACGATAAATAGCAAGAATTCCAATCCCTTCAGGGGGATCGTGGGTGTCTTGGACAACCCCCGATGCCCCTTATTTTCCGGGTCACTATAGACCCATATGGCGAAGACTGAAATTCCCACAGGCGTACAGGTACGTCCTGGGCCCTTAATTAACAGGTTAAAGCTTTGGCGGAAATGGGTCTTCGAAATGGACAATGTAACCAGTTTGGCGATCTGCTTCTGGCCAAAGTGGCTTAAGGATAACAAAGTCAATGTTTGAGTGGCCATCACAAAGCCCTGATCTCAATCCTATTGATAATTTATGGGCAAAGCTGAAAAGGGAGTTGCGAGCAAGGTGACCTACAAACATTGCTCAGTTACACCAATTCTGTCAGGAGGAATGGGCCAAAATTCCTACCAACTATTGTGAAAAGCTTGTTGAAGGATATCCAAAATGATTGACCAGAGTCATACAGTTTAAGGCAATTCTACCTACCAAATACTAATAAAATGTATGTAAACTTTTGACTTAGCAGAAAGTAATAAAAATGCCTTAAAAATTACTGTATCTCTAATTATTCTGGCATTTGGCAAGTATAAATTATTTTGGTAATCCTAATTGACCTAAAAGGGGTAAGGTTTATTCAGATTTCATGTCAGAAATACATGCATGTGTTTTTTTTTTTTTTTTTTTTAGTGTATGTAAACCTCTGGTTTCAGCTGCAAGTGTTCAGTATTAGTTGATTATGGGTCTGATTCAAGGCACTCCTGCTAGTCAACTATTTGAAGAGAATATGGCACTTTTCCAAGTGCTACTGCTTCTTATTTACATCTGTTCCAAGCCTGTTCGTACCTGAAGACGTCATACTGTTTGGGTCATTTAAGTGAACAGGGCAACCCTGCAGTACCTTGCATGGCCTCTAAATAGTCCTGCATTTGTAAATATGAACAGCCTTGTAGTGAAATGGCCTCTTCAAACAGCTGATCTATTATTGATGGCCTATTCATTTCTAAATGCTTTATAACCATTTATAGAAGACCCTTGGTCAGTTCTAGATAACATTTTTATCTTTAAACAAAACAAGGCTACAAAAACAAACTTTCTAGATTTGAAAAAAATATATATTTATAATTTTGTGGGGGTGTGCCCCTGAGCCTCATATTAACATGTCTCTAGCCTAGCATTTATTTTACACTGGCCACAGGTCCTCTCTATCTGAAGGAAAAAATACAAATGTAATGAAAACCAGTTGGAAAAGTGTTAGTTTAACTTCTGGTTGAGATGTTTAGATTTTTCTTTTTAATCATTATAGTCAGCATAGACATAATAAAATGGCAAGTGCCCTTTTTTAGTGGCTGTTTTGTCCATTTTTTTATATAATGCAATATTTTTTTTTTAAGTGTTTGTTTGTTAAATTAATAAATCTATACTATTAAATTTGACATTTTTGAAGGTTTTTGTTTTTGTTACTTTGGGCAACATGTTGATTTTGTATGGGATACTATTAGCCTAGGGATACATATTGAAGCTACACTTGAAACATACGCTCAATTTTTTAATTTTTTTTTACTTTGTAGGCTACGCTATACTTTATAGTATGGTTTGTTATATAACTCTTTATCTGCTTACTACTTGTTTTTGTTTTTTAGGCAAGCTTATTTATTGGAGTTCTGCAAATGGCAAAAGTACTCAAGGAGTGAAACATCAGATGATACTTCAACATAGCAAGATTAAAAGAATGTCTGTATGGACCAAACTGATGACAACATTCTGTTGAAATCAGATGACAAAAACCTACTGTCTTGTTTATAAGCTTCCTAGAATACTTTGTCATTACTGGAAACTGAAAAGAAGGGCTCAATAATAAAAATTTAACATAAACTCGCAATGGAAAAAATAAGTACTATAAAAGTAGAAGATGACGACAACATGGCTGGTGAAGTTGATCAAGCGCAGCTCAAAATGGAGACTGATAGCATCAAACAAGCTGAAAGCAGCGATGAACAAGAAGACAAAGAACAACATTGTGTAGATACCTCACATCCATTATCGAATGAAAACGAGGACGATTATGGTGTCCTTTTTTCACAGTATACCACCACCCTGTATGATGCAGCGATGGAGGCTGTTACACAGAGTATAATTACAAACAAAAATATAAGTAACCGAAAGAAGTCCCCAGCTTGGAATCATTTCTTTATTTCACCTCGGGACAGTACCAAAGCTATATGCATGTACTGTATGAAAGAGTTTAGCAGAGGCAAGAATGAAAAAGATCTTAGTACCAGTTGTTTAATGAGACATGTAAGGAGAGCACACCCTAGAGTTCTTGTCTCTGAAAATGGAAATCTGCCAAGCATATCCACATACTCTCCTCCTACCTTAGTACTACCTCTGCAGCCTCCTGATGTTGTGGATACCAGTGCAACCCCAACAAAAACGAGGAAACTCAAAATATCTCCTCCAGAAAAAATTGTGGAGGAACCTTTATCTGTGCTTTCTTCTGATGAAATCTCCTCAGACTTATCAATATCTGATAAAAATGCCAGAGAAGATGTTACAGTGTCCCCTACATCTTTACCAAATAATCAGAGTGATGAAGCTGTTGAAAATGTCACAGAAAAGCAAATGTCAATTCAAAAAACCTCATCTGGTTCTAGGAGGAGGTCTGCTGTTTGGAAACACTTTTATTTGTCTCCACTGGATAATTCTAAAGCCGTTTGTATCCACTGCATGAATGAATTTAGTCGTGGAAAGAATGGAAAAGATCTTGGTACCAGCTGTCTGATAAGGCACATGTGGAGAGCCCATCGGTCCATTGTTTTGCAAGAGAACAGTGGTGGCACTAGCTTACCACCTCCATATTCAATTCCTCCTACACTGTTGCCGTCCCTCTTATCAACAGATAGTGAAGTCCTTTCCACTACAGTTTCTCCAGGAAAAAATGGGAAGGAAACCACGTCTTTACCCTCCTCACCTGAAAGAGTTTCAGAAGACATGCAGTGCAGTGTCCCTAATGGGGAATTGGCGATTGACAATGGAACAGCAGTTTTGCATTCTTCAGAAAATATTTGTGAAGCTTCAGTATCTTCCCCAGAAAAAGCTAGTGATGGTCACAAATCATTAGCACATGACTCTCCCCTTTTCTTTCAGCAAAGTAAGAAGGCAATAAAAAGATTAAAGTCTGAGGTTTGGCATCATTTTACGTTATCGCCTACAGACAACCTTAAAGCTGTTTGTAGATATTGTAATTGCATGATCAGCAGAGGTAAAAAAGGGGATTTAGGAACTAGTTGCTTAATGCGGCATCTTTACAGGAGACATCCAGAAATTGTTTTAAACCAAAAAACCTTTGACGTCAGTCTTGCAAATTCTCCCTATGCTACCTTGGCATCTGCTGAATGCTCATCCTCAAAAGTTATTGAACTCTCAACTGCTGCACCTCATGATACTCATATAGTTTTTCCTTCAAACAGCAAAAAGACCTCAAAACTGTGGAATCACTTCTCAATTTGTTCTGCAGATTCAACTAAAGTCATATGTATGCACTGTGGGCGCACAATAAGCAGAGGGAAAAAGCCAACAAATTTAGGCACCAGTTGTCTTCTGAGGCATCTGCAAAGATTTCACAGCAACGTGTTGCAGAACAATTGTGTTTCGGAAGCCTTACCATCTGCAGATGTACACATGCCAGTTAATGCTGCTTTAGCAGCCTCCTCTTTTGATGAAACCAATGATAAATTCAGTGACTCTCATCCTGTTGCCAAAAAAATCACAAGTCTTGTAGCTGAAATGATTGCACTTGATCTTCAACCATACTCTTTTGTAGATAATGTTGGTTTTAATAGACTTCTTGAATACCTGCAACCTCAATACTCTTTACCATCTCCAACATATTTTTCTAGGACAGCAATCCCAGATATGTATGAAAATGTGAAGCACATAATTGTCTCCCACCTGAAAGAAGCTGAAAGTGGCGTGATACACTTTACTGCAGGAATCTGGATGAGCAGCCAGACACGGGAATACTTAACACTTACTGCACACTGGGTTACATTTGACTCTTCATTTAAGCCACACAGCGAAGACTACCACTGTTCTGCACTTCTACACGTCTCTCAGATTGATTGTGATTATAATGGCCTGAGTGTTCTAAAGCATCTTGAATACTTGTGGGAATCCTGGATAACCTCATACGGCCTTCAGATAGGCATCACTGTAACTGATAATCATAGCATAGGAAAAACCCTAAATGAAAGTGATCATTCGAGTGTCGACTGTTTTGGGCACACGGTTGACTTGATTGTAAATGAAGCTATAAAGAGTCAAAGAATGGTTCAAAACCTTCTGAGCATTGCGCGAAAGATTTGTGAACGTGTTCACCGATCTACAAAAGCAAAGGAAAAATTGGCAGAATTGCAAAAAGAATATGGATTGCCTCAGCATCAGTTAATTCAAGATGTCCCTTCAAAGTGGAATACTTCATTTCACATGTTAGAACGTTTAATTGAGCAGAAAAGAGCCATTGATGAGATGTCAATAGAGTGCAACTTCAGGGAGTTAATAAGTTGTGATCAGTGGGAGGTAATACAATCTGTGTGCCATGCCTTAAAACCTTTCGAGGCTGCCAGTAAAGAAATGAGCATGCACACGGCTACTTTAAGTCAGGTAATTCCAATGATCCACATTCTAAATCGGAAGATTGAAATGTTGTTTGAGGAAACAATGGGCATAGATACCATGCTCAAGTCTCTGAAAGAGGCTATGGTTTGTCGCCTGTCATCAACGCTTCATGATCCAAGATACATTTTTGCTACTCTTTTGGACCCTCGATACAAAGCATCCTTATTTTCTGAAGAAGAAGCTGAGGAATATAAACATGGATTAATCAGTGAACTGGAAATACTAAATTCTACCTCAGATGATACACTTGTTATCAACGGGTGTAACAAGCATTCACCACCCAACCATAAGGACGACAATATCTGGTCACTTATGGCCAATATAAAAAAATCTAAGAATTTAAAAGAGAAATTACCTGAAGATATTGTGTTTGCTTATTTAGAAGAGGAAGTCCTTGAACATAACTGTGATCCACTAACATATTGGAACTTGAAAAAATCATCTTGGCCAGTTTTGTCAAAATTGGCAGTCCGTTTTCTTGGCTGTCCACCAAGTGTTATTCCTTCCGAAAAACTCTTTAACACCTCAAATGACAGTGGCAATTTTAATCAGTCTAGGTTAATGATGGAACACTTTGAGCAGCTAATATTTCTAAAGGCTAACCTCCCATTGATTTACTTTCAGTATTGAAAATAGTCAGGTAAAACTTCACGTTGCTTACTGAAAAACTGAATTTTGTATGTACGGTAAATTGCTCCTGTTGGGGCCATGTATGACATTTTAAAAAGTGACTGTAGTTTTCTATTGTGTCACAATGTTTTGCTTTAAATCTTGTCTTCATGTGCCTTACTCAGTTCTTCAGGCAGCCAGACCTTGTATAATTTTTTCTTCCATCACTTTACAAAAGGTAGTCTTGTCATATCTAGGAAATTCAGTTTGTCTTAAAAACTGTAAATATATATGTTAAAGTGAATACATTTTGTTATAGACTGGGGAGAAAAGATGTAAACTATTTTTTATTCTGTAGTTTTACTTCAAGTATGTACAAAATGGAAAGGTACTGTATTTTAGTCATCATTCTTTAGTTTTTTTTTTTTTTTTAAGGTTTTTATGTGTGATTTATGATTTAAGCGGCATTTGTTTTTTCATTATAGGTGCTAATTTATTGTAGTCTGTAGCAGCTGTTTGCGTTTTTATAGATTAGTAAACTTCCGTAATATTGGAATAATTTTACACTGGTTCCTAAGGCTCCATCCCATTGGCCCTATCAGTCTTGTTATGTAATAGAGAAATAATGTTTACAGTTTTCTGTCTTTAGTCTCTTGTGCATTATTTAGTCTGTTACACAAATGCCATAGTAAATAACAGCAGCAATTTGTGGAGCACACCGTGTAGGAAATGGGATTATTTGATATTAAGATTATTCGATTAGGAAATTTGTAACTACTAAACTAGTTATTGTAAACTAACTTTTAATGCTGTGCCATTGGCTAACTCGCAGAAACTTATTTCTGCACACAAAACATATCAAGCACCTGAGACACTCCTTTTATACATATTTTATTCATTTTTTTTTCCTTTCATATTATGTAAATGTTGCGGTTTGTACATACGGGTGATAAATCAACTGTTTTATTTTCTAAAACTACTTTTCCACTTTAAATCTACAAATCTAAATGAGCGATTCTTTGCTACCCTTGGATTTGAGTTTCACTGGTCTCCATTTTTTTGCTGTAATTTTGTTTGTTGCTGTATAATATATTACATCTTAATTGTAATTTTTGTTCATAATGTACTGGTCAGTCCTAATTTTTTTTACATCAATGTATTAGTGTATTTATAAATGGTCAACAGATGTTTCTGAAATTAAACCATTATTTACAGCATTTGTCTAATTTATAGTAACTTTTTTTTTCTATTCTGTAACTCGTCTCTCTGTAGGCTTTGTATTTTTCTAACCACATGTTTGCTGGCTTCTCCAAGGGTGCGATGTGTTTTCTTAGAAGTTCCAGGTAGTTTCTACATCACATATAACATACTGTCATCTACTATCATCCTAAACATTTTGAATGTTTAACTCTCCTTTCATTGTGACACAAGGAACTGGACAGGTATCTGGTCACCTGATAGATATTTGGTAACACATGTTCGGCACATTATGTTCTACACATATATTAATGTGCTAAAAATCCTTTTAGTTTCCAACTGATCCATTTTTTTTTCTCCCCTGTATCTTAAAATGGGCATTCATATGTACAGACAAATATATGGAGAAAGTTTAGTGCAGAGCCCACTAAAAGAACTGGTGTAGAAGTAGGCTGGTTTTGTAGTACTTGCTTGTTCTTGATATTTATACGTTAATTCAGTCTGGTGTCTCAAAATAACCACTAATTGTAAATACAACAGTATTTGTAAATTCTCAACACTGGCCGATATACTAAAATGTGAGTGAAAAAATGGAGAGATTTTGTCTTCAGCAACCAATGAGAGCTCAGCTTTTCTATCCTAACGAGGTCTGGTAAAGTGAAAATAAAACTGTCATTGGTTTCTGTGGGCAAAATCTCTCCAGTGTGTTTTCTTGCACACTTTTTTTTTTTTTTTATAATCTAGTGCCTCTATAATTAAACGTAATCCAAGTAAGGACCAATATATGGAGGGTTGCTTAAACCAATTAACAAAAAGATCACCAAGAAGGTGATCCACTAATCCCGTAGATTTCCCATATATTTAAAACTATAATCTTTATTAGTAATACAAAAACGCCAAAAAATGTATGGGTTAAAAGTATCAGTGTGTCTCTCTTCCCAAAGTATTAGTCATTTTAGTGCCACTCTGGCATCACTGTTTGTCGGTCTGTGTGTACCTGCAGTGCGCACACAGTAAGGGAAGAGCATACACTGTATACTAAAACCTACTTGCGGTCCCCCTGAGGTTTTAATATACAGTGTATGCTCTTCCCTTACTGTGTGCGCACTGCAGGTACACACAGACCGACAAAAAGTGATGCCAGAGTGGCACTAAAATGATTAATACTTTGGGAAGAGAGACACACTGATACTTTTGACCCATACATTTTTTGGTGTTTTTGTATTACTAATAAAGATTATAGTTTTAAATATATGGGAAATCTAGGGGATTAGTGGATCACCTTCTTGGTGATCTTTTGGTTAATTTATAATTAAACTGTGTGGCCAGTTACAGAGAATAGCCCAGATTTATTAAGTTTTTAAATGCGCCAAACTTTTTAGTCTATTATGCTGTTTGATAAACTAGACAGTCTTCAGCTGTCTCTTCAGAGGCCAATGGGGCACTGAAAACTTAAGGGGGAAAAAAGAGAATTTTCTTACCCTAGTGACAGGATTGTGTTAAAATAACTTATATTCTACCTCTTGGGGTGCATTCACACCACATTTTGGCTATACGAGGACCTGATCCAGCTGGTGGCAGTGAAAACCAGTCGCTCCCTTATCCCAGCCAGACCCGGCCCCTTCTCATTCATTTGTATGAGCTGCCCAGAGTCAAGCAGTGACTCTAGTCGGCTCATTTTTGCCCCATATCTGGTTTTCTGACCAGACTGAAAACCGTGGTATGCTGCGGATTTCAGTACAGTCAGAAAGCCCAGATACGGGGCACAAATCCGGAGTCACTGTTTGATTCAGGTGGGCTCATTGAAATAGAGTGAGAAAGGGGCCGGGTCCAGCTGGGATACGAAAGCGCCCAGTTTTCACCCCATATAGCTAAAATGTGGTGTGAATGCACCCTTATTTGGGTCACTTTGTGCTGAGCCAGATTTAAAGATTAGACTAACTTTTAATTGACAAACCACCCTAACTTGCCATTTTATTGGACACAGTATTCCAACTAAAGCCATGATCCTTGCGGTGTGTTTAGGGTCATTGGGGGAGATTTATCAAAACCTGTTTAGAAGAAGAGTGGTGCAGTTGCCCATAGCATCCTCACTTTTTTAGGTCTTTTTAAAATTGAAAGAAGCCACCTGGTTGCCATGGGCAACTGCACCTTACTTTCTCTTCACAGGTTTTAATAAATCTGCCCCATTGTCTAGTTGGTAGGTATACCTTCTCTTCGGCCCAGACCACTCTGGATAAGGTTATTTTATGTTCAGCATTACCTCAGCTGTGGTGATTCTTGTCCTTCCGGAGCCTCTTATCTGCACACAGGATCTTTGAAGCTCATTCAGACTAACCATTAGTGTCTTGGTCTCGTCTCTTACAAGACCTTTCTCCCTGATTACTTAGTTTAGTCAGGTGGCCAGCTCTAGCAAGAGTCTTGATTGTTACAAATGTCTTCCACTTAGAATTATGATGGTTACTGTGCTCACATGTTCAGTACAGCAAATTTTTTTTTTTTTTTTTAAGATGCCATGATCAACTAGTTTTGCGGTGGCCAAGGGGTTGAGGCCAGGCATCACCCCCACTATGACGTAGGCTCAGCTCCTGAGCCCACATTATAATAGAGGAGCGTGACAAGGGCATACAGGTACGCCCTTTGTCCTTTTAAAGGGGTACTCCCCTGGAAAATATTTTTTTTTTTTATCAACTGGTGCCAGAAAGTTAAACAGATTTGTAAATTACTTCTATTAAAAAAATCTTAATTCTTCCAGTACTTATCAGCTGCTGTTGTGCTCCACAGGAAGTTTTCTTTTTGAATTTCTTTTGTCTGACCACAGTGCTCTCTGCTGACACCTCTGTCCATGTCAGGAACTGTCCGGAGCAGGAGAGGTTTGCTATGGGGATTTGCGCCTACTCTGGACAGTTCCTAAAATGAACAGAGGTGTCAGCAGAGAGCACTTCCAGAAAGAATTTCCTCTGGAGCATACAACAACTGATAAGTACAGGAAGGATTAAGATTTTTTTTAATAGAAGTAATTTACAAATGTTAAACTTTCTGGTACCAGTTGATTTAAAAATAAAATAAAATTCCAAGGCATACGGTTTCATAAAAAAAAAAATTCATGTATGCAACCATACAGAAAACCATGCTCATAGACTTCCCATTCAAAAGCATAATCACCATAATGTATACGGTTGTCTGTTTGTCAAACCATACGGTTTTTGTCCTTTTTTTTATTTTCGGACATAAAACTGTGACCTACTTTTTTGGTCCGGGTGAAAACCGCATTAAACCGTATACGTATTTTTTTTTTTTTTAACATTGGAACTGTATGTGTGTGGTTCCATCTGGTTTTCACTATATGGTTTTTAACTTAGTTTTTTTCTTGGAATTTCAATCAATCAAGCAAGTGAAACTTTGTTCATAATGGAGTGAAAAGTTAAAAGTATAAGTTTTTTTTTTTTTCTTAAACTGATGCAACCGGACATCATTTTTGAAACTGTATACAGATAAAAATTTGTACACAAGTTTAGAGATAGTTTAGTCAGGTTTTGAGGAATCTGTTTATCAAAAACCTGATATGGGAACTGTATTGCAAATATGTGGTGTGAACCCAGCCTAACATTGTGTTCATTTAATGGTACTGAGTGCAGAATGGTGTGGCAAAATGTGATTTATTTTTGCACAAGACCACAACATAATGTAATGATGTAAATTCTTCAATGCTTTGGACTCATTTAAATGTTTTAGAGGAGAGCTGAAGCTAGCTGCAAGATCATAATGCATCTGTATTTGTTTTTGTGTTTTTAAGTTGAAAATACGCAAAATAACATTTTGAAAAGATATTAAACAAAGTTTCTCATCCAGGTTTTTATGATAGGCAGAGAATTTTCTACGTTAACCTGCTTACTCTATGAACTTGACAGTTAGGGGGGGGTTGCCTAACTGTTCCAGTATATCTCAGACTATCACTAGAGATGAGCAAAGTTACAGTGATTTGTCACGGACTTCTCTGCTCGGCAGTTGCTGACTTTAGTCTGCATAAATGAGTTCAGCTTTCAGGTGCTCCGGTGGGCTGGAGACTCTCCTAGGACTGTATTCACCTTTTCCAGCCCACCGGAGCACCTGAAAGCTGAACTCATTTATGCAGGCTGAAGTCATCAACTGCCAAGCCAAGAAGTTTGTGACGAATCTAATTACTAATTTCGCTCATCTCTATCACCCTAAGTCATATAACTTACTAATATCTTATCACAAATTGTACTGGTTTTAACATACTGTCGCATGATTCATCCACGACAGGAAATGGTATAGTCCCTTTCATTGTCAGTTGCTAGCTTTCGGGCTCTTCCATTTTTCCTAGCATGGTGCATCATCTGTCTCAGGAGGCTTACCTGGATCTCATCTCAGAGTTCAAGCGCCATCCTATGTGATATCGCCACCTTTGACCATCTGTGTCATACATATATCTTTATTGGGGTATCAAGGGGATAATGGTGTAATTACACCTCATGAACAATGGCAGGGAAGTAGATAAGCAATAGCTACAGCAGATTTCTGGTGCTTTTAGAACTAGGTTGGGCAGGCATACACAGCTATTTGATTACTGTAGAAAGCCAGTACCACCACCACAAAAAAAGGTATGGCTCAGCTATTGATGGCCTAGTCTGTTAATTTTTGCCTGGAAGCCTTGAAACTTGACTAGGGAATATTAGCCAAGCCAGAGGATAGTGTTATCCATCTGTAGGCAGCTTTGTGAGGGTTCATGCTTCCTTTTCAGTACAGAGCAGGGTGGATTTAAGGCCATAAGACTTCCCAGGCCTGTTTGGCCCTCTCGTCAAGAAGAAACCCTGCAACGGCACTTAGAAAGCACTAGTTTTACATACCAGTGTGTTTACAAAGAAAAGGGTAAATTAAGTCACCCCAACCCTTAACATTTGATACAGCAGATTAGTTTGCACCCTCCCCCCCTGCCAAGTTGTGTAGGCCTGATTTACAATGACTTGTGAAAGGGATTATTCATGATTAGAAAAATAATTGCTACTTTATTCCAGAAACAGCACTCCACTCTTGTCCTCCATTTGTATTTATTACAGCTCAGTTCCATTAAAGTATATGGATCCAAGTTGTAATACCACATACAACCTGAGGAAAAGTGTGGCACTTGGGGACAGAGCCCATTATAACCCTAAGGACGGGATCATTTTTTTTGCAATTCTGACCACTGTCACTTTAACAATCAATAACTCTGGGATGCTTTTACTTTTCAGTCTGATTCTGAGAGTTTTTTCGTGACATTCTACTTTATGTTAGTGGTAAATTTTTGTCGATACTTGCATAATTTCTTGGTGAAAAATTCCAAAATTTGAGGAAAAAATTGAAAATTTAGCATTTTTCTAACTTTGAAGCTCTCGGTTTGTAAGGAAAACAGACATTCCAAATAAATTATATATTTATTTACAAATACAATATGTCTACTTTATATTTTAATCATAAAGTTGACATTTTTTTTTACTTTTGAAAAACATCAGAGGGCTTCAAAGTTCAGCAATTATCAAATTTTTCAAAATCTGCATTTTTCAGGGACCAGTTAAGTTTTGAAGGGCCTTCATATTAGAAATACCCCACAAATGACCCTATTATAAAAACTGCACCCCTCAAAGTTCAAAATGATATTCAGAAAATTTAACCCTTTAGGTGTGTTACAGGAATAGCAGCAAGTGAAGGAGAAAATTCAAAAAGAGAACATTTTTACACTCATGTGCTTGTAGACCCAGTTCTTGAATTTTTAAAAGGGGTAATAGGAGAAAAAGCCCCCCAAAATTTGTAACTTTCTCTCGAGTAAGGAAATACCTCATGTGTATGTCAAGTATTCGGCGGGTGCAGTAGAGGGCTCAGAAGGGAAGGAGCGACAATGGGATTTTGGAGAGTGAATTTTTCTGAAATGGTTTTTGAGGGGCATGTCACATTTAGGAAGCCCTTATGGTGCCAGAACAGCAAAAAAAAACACATGGCATACTATTTTGGAAACTACACCCCTAAAGGCACGTAACAAGGGGTCCGCTGAGCCTTAACACCCCACAGGTGTTTGACAACTTTTCGTTAAAGTCGGATGTGTTAATGAGAGAAAATATTTCACTAGTGCAGTATTTCCCCCAAATTTACCATTTTTCCGAAGGGTAATAGAAGAGTTGGGGTTACAAATTTTGGGGGACATTTTCTCCTGAGTATATAAATACCCTATGTTAGGGTGTAAAATGTTCTGCAGGCGTACTACAATGCTCAGAAGAGAAGGCGTCACATTTGGCTTTTGGAAAGCAAATTTTGCTGAAATGGTTTTTGGGGGGCATGTCACATTTAGGAAGCCCCTATGGTGCCAGAACAGCACAAAAAAAAACCACATGGCCTACAATTTTGAAAACTACACCCCCTCAAGGAACTTAAGGGGTACAATGAGCCTTAACACCCCACAGGTGATTGACGAATTTTCGTTAAAGTGGGACGTGAAAATGAAAAATTAGATTTTTAACACAAATGCTGGCGTTACCTCAAACTTTTCATTTTTACAAGGAGTAATAGGAGAATGTCCCACAAAGCTTGTAACCTAATTTCTCTCGTAAGAAAATACTTCATATGTGCATTTAAAGTGCTCTGTGGGTGCACTAGAGGGCTCAGAAGTGAAGGAGCGACATTGGACTTTTGGAGATCGAATTTTTCTGAAATGGTTTTTGGGGGCATGTCACATTTAGGAAGCCCCCATGATGCCAAAACAGTTCAAAATAAAATAAAATAACCACATGGCATACTATTTTGGAAACAGTGGGCTGTGCAAATGAAAAATAACGTTTTTAATTTTTACGGACTGTTAAAAAAATCTGTCAGACACCTGTGAGGCATAAATGCTCACTGCATTACATTCTGTGAGGGGTGTAGTTTCCAAAATGGGGTCACGTGTGAGGGGGGGTCCACTTTTCTGGCACCATGGTGGCTTTGTAAACACATACAGCCTTCAATTACAGCCTAATTCTCTCTCAAAAAGCCCAATGGCGCAACTTCTCTTCTGAGCATTGTAGTTCGCCCGCAGAGCACTTTACATCCACATGAGGTATTTATATACTCAGGAAAAAAATAATCTGTAACCCCATTTATTCTATTACCCCTTGTGAAAATTTAAAAAAATGGTAACACCAGTATTTCAGGGAAAAAAACAAATTTTAAATTTTCATGTCCAACGAAAATTTGTCAAAGACCTGTGGGTTGTTAAGGCTCACTATACCCCTTGTTACATTCTGTGAGGGATGTAGTTTCCAAAATGGGGGCACGTGGGTGTATTATTTTTTTGCGTTCAAAACCGCTGTAACGATCAGCCACTCCTGTGCAAATCACCAATTTAGGCCTCAAATGTACATGGCGCTCTCACTCCTGAGCCATGTAGTTAGTCCACAGAGCATTTTACATACACATATGGGATATTGCCGTACTCAGAAGAAATTGCGTTTAGATATTTTGGAGGGGTCTTTCTCCTTTTACCTCTTGTGAAAATGAAAAGTATGGGGTAACACCAGCATGTTAGTGTAAATTTTTTTTTTAATTTACACTAACATGCTGGTGTAGCCCCCAACTTAACCTTTTCATAAGGGGTAAAAGAAGAACCCCCCCAAAAAAAAAAAAAAATTGTAACGCAATTTCTCCCGAGTACGGAAATAACCCATATGTGGCCCTAAACTGTTGCCTTGAAATACGACAGGGCTTTGAAGTGAGAGCGCCATGTGCATTTGAGGCCTAAATAAGGAATTTGCAATAAGGGCGAACCCAGTTAGGCTGGGTTCACGCCACGATTTTCATATACGGTAACCGTATACGGTTTTCCGCAAAAAAGTATACGACCGTATGCATAGAGAATGCATTCTAAACCGTATTCCAAATGTTGTGTACGGTTGCATCCGTTTTGCCTCTTATACGGTTTTGCCGATTTTTCAATCGTAGGTAAAAACGCTGTCGACCACGTTTTTGCCTCCGGTTGGAAAACCGTATGCGGTTCTTTTAACATTGTTGTCTATGAGAACCGTACACAGAATTTCAGAATACGGTTGCACACTGTTTTTCTAATCCGTTTTTGGAGTTGGCACATGCGCAGATTGGAATTTCAATAGAACAATAATAACTATTAAATTGCTGGAAAACTAATTCCAACAAAATAGCAAAACCGTTGGCAAAAACTGAGGCAAACGGATAGAACTGTACGGGGAAAAACCATATACGTTTTAATTTGGAGTCACAGTTGTATACGGTTTTTGCCATACGTTTTTTTAGCAGAAAACCGTATACGGTAACCGTATTTGGAAAAACGTGGTGTGAACCTAGCCTTACAAGGATGGCGCTTGTCTCCACCAAAACCCTACAGCAGTTTTTCCCAAACAGGGTACCTCCTGCTGTTGCAAGACTCCCAGCCTGCCAGGACAGTCTGGCAATACTGGGAGTTGTGGTTTTGCAACAGTTGGAGGCTCTGTTTAGGGAACATTGCCGTGATTAGGAAACATGCCGTATGAGATGTTTTTCATTTTTATTGGGGGGGGGGGGGGGGAATGTAGGGTTACTTTTTTGTTAGTGTAGTGTTTTTAGGGTACATTCACACAGGCGGGGGGGGGGGAGTCACAGTAAGTTTTCTGCTGGGAGTTTGAGCTGTGGCGGAAAACTTGCCGCAGCTCAAACTTGTAGAAGGAAACCCACTGTAAACCCGCCCATTCACATGGGGGACGCCCCAAACCTTCAGCTGTGGCAAAATGACAACTTCCAGAATGCACTGACAGACCGTACCTGCTGGGAGTTGTAGTCTTAGAACAGCTGTAGGCACACTGGTAGGGAACCACTGAGTTAGTAAACACACTCTAGCTCAGTGATTCCAACCCGTGTGCCTCCAGCTGTTGCAAAACTAACTCCCAGCATGTACGGTCTGTCAGTGCATTCTCTGAGTTGTAGTTTTGCAACAGCTTGAGGCACACTGGTGGGGAATCACTGAGTTAGGAAACAGACTCTAGCTCAGGGTTTCCAAACCAGTGTGCCTACAGCTTTCAGGGCATGCTGGGAGTTGTAGTTCTGCAACATCTGAAGGGCCAGATATTTCAGAACTACATGCCCAGCATCCCTGACTGTCTGGCCATGCTGGGAATTGTAGTTTTTCAAAATCTGGAGGGCTACAGTTTGGAGACCCCTCCCCCCTCATATAGTGGTCTCCAAACTGTGCCACTTCAGATGTTGCAAAACTACAACTCCCAGCAAGCCCAGACAGTCAGTGCATGCTGAAAGTTGTAGTTTTGCAACATCTGGAGGACCACAGTTTAGAGACTACTACACAGTGGTCTCCAAACTGTCACCCTCCAGATGTTGCAAAACTACAACTCCCAGCATGCCCAGACAGCCTTTGGCTGTGTGGACATGCTGGGAGTTGTAGTTTTGCAGCTTTTAGAAGGACACACAGATAATCAATTCTCTTCACTGCAGCCTTCTCAACGCCGCACTCCTGGTGTTGCCGCCGCTGCTCCAGGATGCTGCCTCCGCTGGTCCAGGTAAGCCGGCCATGCCCCCTTCAATCAGCGGGCAGAGCGGGGGAAATGAACTTTTACCCGCCCCCAACTGCCAATGGTCGTCAGTCTGATCGACCAATGGCAGGGGATGGGAAGGGGTGGCAACACTGCCACCTCGCTCCTATCCTTTAGGATGGTTGGAGCTGTCTGACAGCTCCGATCATTTTCCGGGCGATCGGGTCACCACCAGTGATAATTTCATCCTTTTGTATTTCATACACTACTTTTTTTTTTTAACCTAAGCCAGAAGTCTTCTATTTCTCCTTCTAGATATAGCTGAAAGTGAATGGGAGTTAGTGGTAGGTCCTATCATAATTTTTTTTTTTTTTTTTTATTTACATAAAATATGGACAATAACTGCACAGAAGGTATGTTTATATGGGGCAAATTTGTCACAGAAATTGGAGACTTCACAATGTGCAAAAGATATGGCACTCCCTTTTAGTCAATGCACAAGTAGGAATCCCAATCCTCTTAAATCTAAGGAAAAACTTGGCACTCAAATATAAGATGGAAAATGATTTAAATTTTCACAGTCCATACATAATTGATGTTTCGGTCCTACCAGGACCATCCTCAGAATTTACAGGACTGGTGCGGAGGAGAGTATAGAAGAAAATGGGTAAGGGCCGTGCAAGCGTTGTAGTGAGTTGCGTGACCGGAGGCAATCTGGCTGCCTCCGTGGCTTTGGTCACGCAACTCGCTACACCACTTGCATGGCCCTTACCCATTTTCTTCTATACTCTCCTCCGCACCAGTCCTGTAAATTCTGAGGATGGTCCTGGTAGGACCGAAACATCAATTATGTATGGACTTGGAAAATTTAAATCATTTTCCATCTTATATTTAAGAAATTGGAGACTGCCCCATTCATGTTCTTGCTGCATCCCCATTCAGATGAATGAAACTAGTTTGCAGACAAGTGTGTGTCTCTATCTTAACTGTTGCAAAATTACAGCTGTTCGCGGTGTGAGTTGTAATTTTGCAACAGCTGGAAAACCCATTAGATTTGAAAGTGGAAAGGGTTAAACACTTTACATTTCTGACATTTAGAAACCATAAATGTTCAAAGATGTGCATCCATGGGATGGGCCTCTGAATGATCACTAGAGTGACCTGGCATAGGTGTCATATTTTGCGAACATTAAGGTGGAGTTTTTTTTGGGGGGGGGGGGGGGGGGGAGAGAGAATTAGACTTGCGCTACAAACAAAAGTTCTGGAGAAACCTACTGAAGTCCTAAACTATGTAAAGTGAGTTCTCTGTAAAACTATTAATTTTGTTAAGAATCTGAGATAAAGTGGTGGAAAAGTAGCATTGAATCCAAAGCCATCAAATCCAGATATTTCTGTCAATATTTTGTGAGTATTCTTGTAGTGTAGCAAATTAGAAGTCTCATATTCCATAATAATATGAGTGTAGGAAGCCATTGCTTTTTCTTCTGGCAAAAGGTCTTCTCTTTTATCATACCTGTAAAGAAATAGCAGCCATTGTTAAATCACTTACTGACTGCTAGGACTGAACACATAACTACAGCTATCATTGGTCAGTAGTCAGGTGATACCTGTCCTTATGATCTAGCTCTACTTTCTCATTTACTTAACCCTGCTAGAGATGAGCGAACTTACAGTAAATTCGATTTGTCACGAACTTCTCGGCTCGGCAGTTGATGACACTTCCTGCATAAATTAGTTCAGCTTTCAGGTGCTCCGGTGGGCTGGAAAAGGTGGATACAGTCCTAGCAGACTTTCCTAGGACTGTATCCACCTTTTCCAGCCCACCGGAGCACCTGAAGGCTGAACTAACTTACGCAGGATAAGTCATCAACTGCCGAGCCGAGAAGTTCGTGACGAATCGAATTTACTGTAAGTTCGCTCATCTCTAAACACTGCATAAATTATCTGGTGTGTTCTACAACTGTAGAACAATTCAGTCCTTAGATAGCAATACTATAACACGGAATGCTGGGAGCTGTAGTTTTGTGGGAAACACACTTTAGAATATTTTCTTGACTTTAATAGCTAGTAAATTATGCAATAAAATTTGTCACGTGTTAACATTAGATCCATACTGGGATCCTCCGCAGTCTCAGGATGCTTGGCTGGGTCTTGTCTGTGTTTCCCCGATTTATGCAATCGCCTCTGACCAGCCCATACAGTATCTCCCACACAAACGTACATCTTTATTGTGAAATTTAAAGGGGTATTCCAGGATTTTTTTTTTTTTATTTGACTATGCTACAGGGGCTGTAAAGTTAGTGTAGTTCATAATATAGTGTCTGTACCTGTGTGTGACGGTTTTCTCACAATTCTTCTGTGATTTTCACTCCAATATTTATTTTTACCAGATTTACAGGTTTTTGCTGTAAAGCTCCTGGCTACCCACTGAGCTGAAACAACATAGCCCTAGTTATCCTTGAATGGAGGGGTTCGAAAGCGGTTTTGATATATACCAGTGGTCTTCAACCTGCGGACCTCCAGATGTTGCAAAACTACAACTCCCTGCATGCCCGGACAGCCGTTGGCTGTCCGGGCATGCAGGGAGTTGTAGTTTTGCAACATCTGGAGGTCTGCAGGTTGAAGACCACTGATTATACTATTAGGTCATTATCAGATGGAATTTTGCACACTGAATAAGCAGCATGCTAGTGGAGATGATAATAAAAGATAATCAATACACTCCAGAAATGCAGAATTTTCAAGTCTGCCAGTGTCAATTTCTGTACGGAAAGAGTAAGGATTTGTTCTCCAATTAAAAAAAAATATATTTACTTTATATCAATGCTCCTTTATTGTGAAAGCTAATAAAGGAATAATAAGAATACTTCATATCCCAAAAGTAAAAGGTCCAGAAAGCAGATGAAAGCATAGAATCCCCAAATATCCTACCTCCAATGTGAATGAGATTGTAAAAAGCGTGACACTCCTGTCTGGGCAGCTGCCACATCTATGTGGATAGACACATCTGAAAAATGGAAACATTTCAATGCTTAGTCTGATAAAGTGTAGTTATTGCCCCTTTCATAAAGCTGTAATGTGACAGAAGTTTAGCATTCATAATCAGGGTACGTTCGCACGCACAGGATCTGCTGCATATTTTCTGCAGCTGATTTTGCTACCCATTGACAGGAATAGGTAGCAAAGTCAGCTGCACAAAATAAGCAGAAGATCTTGTACAAGTGAACGTACCCCTAAGGGTACGTTCACACGCGCTGATTTTTTTAGCGGGTTTTCCGCTGCGTATTTGAAAGTGGGCGGGCTCTTCTCGGCTGTCCGCAGCAGATTTTCCGCGGCGGAATGTACACTGCAGAAAATCCGCCGCAAGCACCATTGAAGTCAGTAGGGACTGTGGCGGATTTTCCGCAGCGTAAATTCTGCCGCGAAAAATCTGCTGCGGACAGCCGAGAAGAGCCCGCCCACTTTCAAATACGCAGCGGAAAACCCGCTAAAAAATTTGCACGTGTGAACGTACCCTAAGACTGCAAGTCCTGACCTAACTATCTACAGACGCACAAAAAAAAAAATAATAATTTGAGAGGTAGAAATAAAAGCAGCACCTGTGGATGGGTCCACCAGTCTGTGAAGCTGATCCATTGCAGTACCTCCAGGATAGTTGAAATGAGACACGTACAAAGAAGTGGCAGAGTATGCTGCGTTTCCAAAAAGATGGGCAATGACTAAGAAAGTACCAAACTTGAATATCCAGGATTTATTATAATTCTGAACTCTGCATAGGTGTAAGGAAGCAAGTAAATAAGTAAAAGACATTAACAGTTTATTTAAAAAAAGCCAATACAGATACTGTTAGGCAGACACAAGGCTATTTAGCAAACTTCCTTTATACTTACATATATGAACATCCTTTAGACGCCACTATGTTTAAAAGAGGAAACGTGTAAATGATAAAGCGAAGTTCTTTGTGAGGAAGGAAGGAGTACAGAAATATGAAAGCCACAACTGGAGCAATAAGTAGGCACATCCTTTTATCAAAGAGGCCAAATGGCAGAAAGAAAACACTAAATGCCATTGCCCGGACCACCGCTGAATAAAAATACCACAGGAATGGTGACGTCTTAAGAGCCAGTTAAGGAAAAGCTTCTTCCCGCAAAAAAACCAAAGCGAGGATTTCAAACCTGTGATACAAGGGGATTTCTGTTAAAGGGGTACTCCCACCCTAGACATCTTATCCCCTATGCCAAGGATAGGGGATAAGATGTCTGGCCGTGGGGGTCCCGCCACTGGGGACCCCCGCAATATTGCATGCGGCACCCACCTGTTTCTCGTCCAAAAGCGCTGGAGGGTCTGGGTCGCGACCATGGGAACGGAAGTCCGTGACGTCAGGACTCCGCCCCCTGTGACATCACGCCCCGTCCCCTCAATGCAAGTCTATGGGAGGGGGCGTGACAGCCGTCACGCCCCCCCTCCCATAGACTTGCATTGAGGGGACGCTTCCGGACAAGAAACAGGTGGGTGCCGCATGCAATATTGTGGGGGTCCCCAGCGATCAGACATCTTATTCCCTATCCTTGGCATAGGGGATAAGATGTCTAGGGTGGGAGTACCCCTTTAAGTAGAGACGAAGTTAAGGGGCGAGTAAGAGTTTTTATGTTAGTCCCAACTATCACAGACCCACTTTAAAAATAAAATGATGCATCCAAATGATGACATTTATTCTGATCAAACATTACATTACTACAGGACCTATACTCTTTAGAAAGGATACGCCCCAGTTTGAACTTTTATTCAGAATAGTATTATACCAAAGAACTTCTCCTTCAGGCCAAAGAAGCCGGTTCCAGAAATAGGAGTCCACCATAACGGTTAAACCTAACATTATCAATGAGGAAGAAAAACAGTCATATAAATGAAGGTAAAACTGCATAATATTACACAAATATCTACTAGTATTAACATATGAAATGAATGTTATAGTAAAGAGGACCTGATGTCAGTCTGAAAAGAAAATTGGGGTTTTATACCAATTTGTAGCTTTTGGTGTCCCTGATTCCAACAGTGTTTTTACTTTGTAAGGCTGCATTCACACCACGTTTTTGCAATACAGTTCCCGTATCAGGTTTTTGATGAAAAATGGATTCCTCTAAATGTGTGTAAACATTTTAACCCGTATACGGTTTGAAAAATTATGTCCAGTTACATCGTTTTATTTTAAAGAAAAAAAAATACATTTTAAACTCTTCACTCCATTATGAATAAAGTTTCACTTGTTTGATTGAAATTCCAAGAAAAAACTGTGCAAAGTCAAAATCATATGGTGCAAACTGGATGGGACCGTACACACATGGTTCTCTACAGTTCCCACTAACTCCCATGTTTAAAAAAACATACGGTTTCAAATTTTTTTTTATTTTTTTACCCGGACCAAAAACAGAGGTAGGCTATGGTTTTTGGTATGGGAAACTGACAACCGGATGCATCGTTTGGCATACGGTTTTCAAATTGAAAAACATATACGGGAACTGTATTGCAAAAATGTGGTGTGAATGCACCCTGGCTGCACGTTTTTAACTTTTCACTCCATTATAAATAAAGTTTCACTTATTTGATTGAAATTCCAAGAAAAAAAACTGTGCAGAGTCAAAAACCGTATGGTGAAAACTGGATGTTTAAAAAATTTAAATTAAATTTTTAAAAAAACATACGTTTCAATACGGTTTTTCACCCGGACCAAAAACCAAGGTAGACTACAGTTTTGGGTACGGGGAAAAAAAAAAAAAACATAACTGTACAGTATGCAAAATGGACACAACTGGATGCATTGTTTGGAATACGGTTTTCAATGGAGAGTCAATGCATAGAGTTTTCAAATTGAAAACCTATACGGGAACTGTATTGCAAAAATGTGGTGTGAATGCACCCTTACACTGCTGGTTCCCAAGATATAGGAGGTGCAGTATTTGGTTGACTATCTGTACTTTACCCTAAACAATCACATGTATAGGAACTTTATTAAAAAATAGGATGTGAGTACTAAGCTCAGGGGTGTGATTAGGAGCCCCATGTTAAAAAAACAGAAAAAATTTCAATACGGTTTTTCACCCGGACCAAAAACAGTGTTAGGCTACGGTTTTTGGTACGGGAAAAAAACTGACATCTTACAGGATGCAAAACAGACACAACCAAATGCATCTTTTGGCATACAGTTTTCAATGCGGATCTGTACGGTTTTCAAATTAAAAATGTATACGGGAACTGTATTGCAAAAACGTGGTGTGAACCCAGCCTAAACCAAATAGTAAAATATATCTCGGGAATCGGGGAGTGTAGCAAAAAAGTAAAAACGCTATTGGAACCAGGGCATAATTTTTTGGTATCTTATGCTGCCACTAGAGATGAGCAAACTTACAGTAAATTCGATTTGTCACGAAGTTCTCGGCTCGGCGGTCGCTGACTTTTCTTGCATAAATTAGTTCAGCTTTCAGGTGCTCCGGTGGGCTGGAAAAGGTGGATACAGTTCTAGGAGACTCTTTCCTAGGACTGTATCCACCTTTTCCAGCCCACCGGAGCACCTGAAAGCTGAACTAATTTATGCAGGATAAGTCAACTGCCGAGCCGAGAAGTTCGTGACGAATCGAATTTACTGTAAGTTCGCTCATCTCTATTTGAGACCACTGATCTAAACGGTTTACTTGTACCGACTGCTCATGGCTGTAGGAATTTAGGTGACAAGTTGTGTACGGCTTTAGAGAAGCCAAGCAGAGTTTATATAGTACTGTGTTGTATGACAGAACTTCTTTACAAAATATTTTTAAAAGGGTTTTACACGACTGAAAACCTAAAGCTTGTTGATGCTCATTTTCACGTGTTACGGCCCCTTCAGAAATGACATACAAATACTCACTAAGCCATATAATTCCAGCCGGGACTGCATGCAGAAGAGTTGTAAGAACTGTGATGCTTCCCTTCTGCAGAGATAACAGCATCATAAGCCCCATCAATATACAGAGCTCGGATCTGAAGACTATAATGGCCAATGCTGAAAACCAAATAAATGGACCAGGCTTCTGCTTCATCCAGAACGTAACAGCGAGCAGAACTAAGACAAGAGAAGAAGCAAAAGGATTAGCGGATTTACACACAAGCTATAAAACATTCCATTCCTTGGCATTTCAGATGAACAGCATTGATGACGATGGTGCTTGTCATGCAAGAGTAAGGATCTGAGCAACTTTAACAGCCGATATGTAATGGCTAGATGAGTATCGCCAAAATGGAAAGTCTTGTCACTTCTATTGTACGGTACTTTTATTCTCAATGCAGATTCAATAAAATAATTAACTCCTTCAGGACGAAGGGCGTACCTGTACGCCCCTCGCCCGGTCCCGGTGTTTAAAACAGGGTCATGCTGTGACCCCGCATCACACCGGGTCGGTCCCGGCTGCTAACCATAGCCGGGACACTGGGCTAATAGCATGCGGCACCGATCGTTGTGCTGCGCGCTATTAACCCTTTAGATGCGGCGATCAACGTTGATCGCCGCGTCTAAAAATGAAATTAAACGCTTCCTGGCAGCTCAGTCGGGCTGATCGGGACATAGTGATAAAATCGCGATGTCCCGATCAGCTAAGATGCGAGCGGAGGTCCCCTTACCTTGCTCCGTCGCGTCCGATCAGCATTTGATTGCTCCAAGCCTGAGCTACAGGTTTGAGCAATTGAGCCCCTAGAACGCTGATCCATGCAAAGCTATGGCTTTGCAGGGATCAGGGTAAAAGATCAGTGTGTGCAGTGTTATAGCTCCCTATGGGAACTATAATACTGCAAAAAAAAAAAAAAAAAAAAAAAAGTTAACAAAGGTCATTTAACCCCTTCCCTAATAAAAGTTTGAATCACCCCCCTTTTCCCATAAAAAAAATAAACCAGTGTAAATAAAAATAAACATATGTGGTATCGCTGCGTGTGGAAATGTCTGAATTATAAAAATATATTGTTAATTGAACTGCACAGTCAATGGCATGCACGCAAAAAATTGCAAAGTCCAAAATAGTGTATTTTTGGTCACTTTTTATATCATGAAAAAATGAATAAAACGCAATCAAAAAGTCCGATCAATAGAAAAATGGTACCGATAAAAACTTCAGAACACGGCACAAAAAAAAAAAAAAAAAAAAAAAAAAGAGTCCTCATACCGGCCCGTACGCGGAAAAATAAAGTTATAGGGGTTAGAAGATGAGAATTTTCCTGCATGCAGTTATGATTTTTTCCGAAGTACGACAATATCCAACCTATATAAGTAGGGTATTATTTTAACCGTATGGACCTACAGAATAAAGATGAGGTAATTTTTACCGAAAAATGCACTGCGTAGAAACTGCAGCCCCCAAAAATTACAAAATGACATTATTTCTTCAATTTTGTCGCACAATGATTTTGTTTTCCGTTTCGCTGTGGATTTTTGGGTAAAATGACTAATGTCACTGCAAAGTCGAATTGGTGGTGCAACAAATAAGCCATCATATGGAATTTTATGTGCAAAATTGAAAGTGTTATGATTTTTAGAATGGGATGAGGAAAAAATGAAAATGCAAAAACTGAAAAACACTGGGTTATCCAGGAAAATAATTTTTTTGTTATTTATTTTTTATAGATAGACTCCAGAAAGTTACACAGATTTGTAAATTACTTCTATTAAAAAAATCTTAATCCTTTTAGTACTTATCAGCTGCTGAAGTTGAGTTGTTCTTTTCGGACTAAGTGCTCTCTGATGACACCTGTCTCGGGAACTGTCTAGAGTAGAAGCAAATCCCCATAGCAAACCTCTTCTACTCTGTGCAGTTCCTGAGACAAGCAGAGATGTCAGCAGAGAGCACTGTTGCCAGACAGAAAAGAACAACTCAACTTCAGCAGCTGATAATTATTGAAAGGATTAAGATTTTTTTTAGTAGACGTAATTTACAAATCTGTAACTTTCTGGAGCCAGTTGATATAAAAAAAATAATAATTTCTGGAATACCCCTTTAAAACAAACATGTATGTTTTACTGTAAAAAAGAATCTCCCCACTAGTCACGGTTCATAATAGTACAGTATTTTCACACTGACTATTGACATAACTGTGCATCATTATGCCATACATTTATACCATGACAAATGCTGGGGCAAGTATAGTTCAGAAGGGATTTTATATTCTATAAATATATGGATGGAAATTTGTATTATGTACCACGTACTTTACAGTCACATCTAGGATCCCTATATGCCAATTGAAAATAAAATAAATGTTCATAGAGTTAAGCATGTTAGATTTGTACCCGCCCTAACAGAGATCTTAAAGGGAAACTGACAGCAGTATCTCCAGCACTAACCTACTGGTACAGCCCAATAATGCAGGTGACGTGATCACAAATATCTTTTTGGCTTATCTGTACATCTCTTCATTGTGGAGATATAGCTAAAAATAGAAATATGTAAGTTAGTGTCTTTGGTGCACTGGGGGCATTCCCTTACCCCTTGCACTGTTACACATGTCCCCAAATAACACCCCCTAAATAAATATTCATAACTTTCCCCAGAAGCACATAGAATCACGCCGCTTCCACAAGAGGCTTAAAGGGGTACTCCGCCCCCAGACATGTTATCCCCTATCCAAAGGATAGGGGATGACATGACTGATCGCAGGGGCCCTAGCTGCTGGGACCTCCTGCAATCTCTGTGCTGGCGCTGCAGCGTTATGGTCTGGGGCTTCCGTGATCGTGACGTCCATTCATGTCTATGGGAGGGGGCACGATAGCTAGTACACAGCAGTCACGCCTCCTCCCATAGACACGAATGGAGGGGGTGTGGTGGCTGTGATCGACAGTCATCCGGCACGGAGCGGATGACATGGGTGTCGGGTGAAGATCGCGGAAGTCCCCAGCGGCTGGACCACTGCAATCAGACATGTTATCCCCTATGCTTTGGATAGGGATAACATGAGTAGCAGCAGAGTACCCCTTTAAGAATCATGGCCATCTTTGACTTTAACCTGGGTGTACTTGTAGATCACAGACTACAGAATAGCATGCAATGTCAGGCTGCTGCTTCCAAGGCCAGCAGGATATTGTCATGTATAAAAAGAGGCATGGACTCAAGGGACACGGACATAATACTCCCCCTTTATGAAGCATTGGTACGGCCTCACCTGGAATATGCTGTTCAGTTTTAGTCGCCTGTCCATAAAAGGGACACTGCGGAGCTGGAAAGGGTGCAGAGACGTGCGACTAAACTAATATGGGGCATGGAACATCTTAGCTATGAGGAGCGATTAAAGGAGTTACAATTGTTTAGTCTTGAGAAGAGACGTTTAAGGGGGGATATGATAAACGTATATAAGTATATAAATGGCCCATACAAAAAATATGGATAAAAACTGTTCCAGGTTAAACCCCCCCCCCCAAAGGACGAGGGGGCACTCCCTCTGTCTGGAGAAGAATAGGTTTAGTCTCAAGGGGCGACACGCCTTCTTTACCATAAGAACTGTGAACTTATGGAACAGTCTACCTCAGGAACTGGTCACAGCAGGAACAATTAATAGCTTTAAAACAGGGTTAGATACATTCCTGGAACAAAATAACATTAATGCTTATGCAGAATTATAAAACTACATCCCTTATCCCCTTACACCCTTCACTTCAATTCCCTGGTTGGACTTGATGGACGTATGTCTTTTTTCAACCATACTAACTATGTAACAGACATTACTCACTTTGTGCTTTTAAAGCAGCTCTGCTCACCGCTTCCAGGTGTAGTGTGGAAACAACGCATGCGCAGTGATGCCTTGGGGGCCGGCTATGTGCTTCTGAGGAGAATTAGGAATATTTTTTAAGCAGGTGTTGTTCAGGGACTAGCTTTGGGGTGGGCATACCAGTGTGACCAAGGGGCTAAGGAACACCCCCACCGCCCCTGTACATATTTCTATTTTTAGCTATAGCTCCACAATGGTGCAAAGTTCAGATAAACTGAAAAGACCTTTGTGATCAGCCCCCTCTGCACATCAGGCAGGTTAGGAGATGCTGCTGTTAGTTTTGCTTTAGGGTACGTTCCCACCTGGCGCATATGCAGCATATTTCACACTGTGCAAAATCTGCAGCAGCAGCGGAAAAACGTTGCGTATCCCTCGCTCACTATACATTCAAGGCTTTCCGGCGGCAGCCTACATGTGTACTGAGTTTTGGAGGTGGAGCCGCATGTCACAGTCACGCCGGCACACGGCACTGCCTCCAAAACTCACTGGACACATAGGGCTGCCGCTGGAAAGCCTTGTATGTACGGTGAGCGAGGGATACGCAACGTTTTTCCCACTGCTGCTGCAGATTTTGCGCAGCGTGAAATATGCTGTGTATACGCCAGGTGGGAACGTACCCTTAATAAGCTCTTTATAAAGACACACTGTTCTGTAAGGCAGAAATAACATGGGCAGTTTTTTGAGCCAACACAAGAGTTAATACAAAGTGAAGAAACATCCATCTTTCCTCCATATGTGAATCCATATTTCTTGTTCACACTGGTTTTTTTTTGAGGTTCAAAATGTTGCTCCATAACATGCAAAAACAGCCTCTATTTAATGTATCAATGTAAATTTATTGCAGATTTTTACTTACATCCACAATAAATCTGCAGCATTTCTGACACCAAAAGTGACATAATGAGGATATGAAATCCACAGAGCAGTTTGTTTTTTTGGCAGCATGTGGCTGGGATTTTTTAAAATCTCATCCACTTCTTTCGCTTCTTTAAATGCTCTGGATTTTCCACATAGTAATATACTGTTAAACATCCACAGCATTTCTGCTTGCTGTTTCTCTACCCTCAATTCTCCATTGGTATCCTTGGAAATGTAAACAGCAAATAATGAATGCTAGAAACTAAAAATACGCTTTGTAACCACTATAAAACGCACAAATACTTACCAATAGGGAGGGCAAATATATTAGGGAGGGTGCGAGTGCAATAAAACATCAAGTGGAACTGAGTGGCTGTTATCAGGCAAAAATACGTAGCGACATGAGATCCAAACTGCTTCCGGACTTCCTTCTGCAGCTGCCATAGCGCAAAAATCACCGTCAGACCCAAAGACCCTCGTACTGTGGAGATAAATGCAGTAAACTGTATAAAGAATAATAATAATTATGATTCTTAAAGGATGTGGACAGCTACAGACATATTACTCAAGTGTAATTATTCATCAGGAACTAATAGGGTACAAAGTGGGTGGAAACTTGCATGGTCTTTTCAATTTGCTTGATATATTAAAAGGTGCAGGCCTCTATTATATCAGGTTGTAGCTGTCCATACGGGACATCTATGCAAGCTCCATGCTTCTGTACATTTCAGCTAAAATTTGTATAAACTCTCTCGTATGAACTGTAGTAAATGTGGCGTTATGGGAGGCCACGCCTATTTCGCACTTAGCCCCAGACACTCACTCTAGCACAAAACCCCTTTTTAATGCTTCATACTTCGTGGCCAAACCGGCTTCATAAAGTTATATGATTATTAGTTGGTAGGAAAGGTTATAATAACTGAGGTAGGTAAAAGCTACCAGTGCTGTCTGACCTATCAAATGCCCGTGAAGGTTCGTATTCTCAAGTTTTAAAGAAATTTAAAATCGGTTTAAATAGTCTTAATATTGGTGAAACTTAGTCACATAGGGGGCATTTATCAAGGTATTATGCTTACTCTGGGCACAGAAAACTCCACGTGTGCCTAAGAAAAAAGTTACAAAGCCTTACTTAAGCAAATTTCAGTTTTCACTTTGCAGTGGTCACGTATTTATGATGTGCGAAAGTCACACATAAGCAAAATAAAAAGGTGGCAAACCCCTTACAAAAAGTGTCAAGTCTACTCCAGGTCTGACCTCGAGTACAAAACTACCGTACGCGAGACTCTCTCCTAGGACTGTATCCACCTTTTCCAGCCCACCGGAGCACCTGAAAGCTGAACTCATTTAGGCAGGAAAAGTCATAAACTGCCGAGCCGAGAAGTTTGTGACAAATCGAATTTACTGTAAGTTCGCTCATCTCTATCGCTTACTAAAGCAACGATGATAAATGACCCCATAGTAGATAAGGTAGCACAGCACTTTCACTTACTTTAAAGGCCTCTGAACCCCCTAAACTACAGTACATAACTTGCATTCCCCCTTGCTGTAAAAACCTGCACACAGGGTATATCAATCCATAGAGAGGACCACTAAAGGGCCTTTTACATGGGCAGATTACCAGCTGAATGGGTGACTGAACGGCGTCCTCGTGGTAAAGGCTGGATCACTCCGTCTATCGGGATTTCATGTGGGTATCTACCCCCACTATCAGGTACCGGAATCTTCATGGTCCTGATGCCTGTCATTTACTGCCTGTATATCTTCAGGTATTATGTTTATAGGAGTCTGTGGTGCTCTCTCTGCACAACCAAAAGGGTCTTACCCCACAGATTTAATCAATAGGGGTTTGTCCTACCATCTGGCATTACCTTATTGAAATCCTATGCTTGTCTACGGATTCTAATATATCAGCTTTGTGACCCTATGCATTTTATGTGGTTACATCATCCTAAACATTAATCTATTTTAGCATGAGAGTTTATCGAATTGTATGTAGTCATACTAACATATGACATGATTATATTATTTTATGTTGCTTGCTCTGCTTGACGGACTACTGACCCTAGACTGACAGACTCCTAAAACTAAGTCTAACCTTTGATGGACACCTATGGACCTGTTCTATTATCATCAATTTTTTAAATTCATTTCTATGAGTGCATCTTTGTAATCATTGTTCACGCTGCTCACTATCATGCTGTATTTGTAATTAGAAAGTATTGTTGTATACTATTGTGGTCTCCTCTTATCCCTGATGACCCCTCTAAATCAGGGGTTGAAACGCGTTGGCAAGAGAGGTTTTGCCACTTACACTGTACATTTATGTCCATTTTTGTTATCCCCTTACCGCCTACCCATAGTGATTAGGAGGGTGTTAACTTGGTAGGGTTGTTAGGTTAGGGACTCACCTGTACCCCTTTCCCTCCCCTCCTTACTGGTGTATATGATTCTGGTACATCATTTGACTGGTGTTTAAGTAAAAGTTATTTTTTTTATAACTGAGCCTCATTGGGGATTTCTTGTTGGTTATGTTTGCAGTAAATCCATCTAGTGCGCATTTACCCAGGCGAGAGGTGGCACCAGATGTGGAAATGCCACTTTATTTTAAAACTTTTCTTGGCATGACACGTGGTGGTGGTGGTGGTGGTGGTGGGGCGGTCTCCCACAGGGCTGTGGAGTCGGTAGATAAATGCTCCGACTCTGGAGTTTTTTGTACTTCCGACTCCCCGACTCCTCTGTATTAATATGTGAATGTATTTTATACATTCCTTGAAGGAAAGAAAGGCAACATACATGTCATTACCACAGGACTACTGGCTGGGAAGCCAACAGTCTACTGTATTGAACAGTTTGTGTGCTGATCTGCTGCTGAAGATAGGGCAGTGGGAGGATCCAGGAAGGGGCATTTATTATAGAACATGATTTCCCTAGTAGAATCCCATAGTCATGTTTAAAGGGGTACTCCGCCCCTAGACATCTTATCCCCTATCCAAAGGATAGGGGATAAGATGTCAGATCGCCGGGTCCCACTGCTGGAGACCACCGGGATACAGGGGATGGAGCAGTGTGATGTCATGGCTCTGCCCCTTGTGACATCACAGCCCACCCGTTAATGCAAGTCTATGGCAGGGGGCGTGACGACCACCACGCCCCCTCACACAGACTTGTATTGAGGGAGTGGGCCGTGACATCACGAGGGGCGGAGCCGTGATGTAACGATGCTCCGGCCCCTGTATCGCCCGTCATTACTTGCAGAGTGAACTCGCTCTGTGCAGTAATGATAGCGGGGTGCCGCAGCGGGGATCCCGGGGGTTTACAGCTTCAGTCTTTAACTATTGACCCTCCATTCCCTTCACTTATACAAGTGTCTCTAGTCCTGCAAAAAACATGATCAGTGAGAGGCTAGGTTACCCATGGGTTCCCTGTAACAGCAGAACACAACACTATGGAAAGTATAAGTATTGCCGCTCCTAATTGTACGTTGCGTGCCATATAGTGAAGCACATGAAAAGCATGCTTCTTCAGTCACTTAACGTGTTCGTTTTGCGGTTACGTGAGGCACTGCATGCATTAATCTTTATTATTACAGTAGAGAAGTCATTAATTATAACTTTTTGTGAATTGGGACATTTAAACTTTTTTTATTCCAATCTAAATTTAGTAGGAGTTGGAGTATTGATTGCCGACTCCAGGTACCCAAAATTTCGTCCGACTCCTCAGCTCTGGTCTCCCAACCAGTGTGCCTCCAGCTGTTGCAAAACTACAACTCCCAGCATGCCCGGACAGCCGAAGGCTGTCCGGGCATGCTGGGAGTTGTAGTTTTGCAACAGCTGGAGGCACACTGGTCTGCAGCTTCTAGATGTCTACCCCTTGTATGTATTGTGATCTGAAGAGAGCCAAGCAGATCCGTGCCCGATCACCAGGAGGAATGCCGGTATCCATACCTAGGAGTTGCGAGTAGAACTTGGGCACCTCCAGCAGGGACAGCAGGAAGACACCGGGGGCAGACACAGCACCGAGGAACAAGGCTCCGAGAAACGTCCTGGGGACGACCCCGGGGAACTGCTGGTGATCGTACTGCGGAGGGACACAAGAACAGGGTTACCCTATGGCAGGCATAGGCAACCTTTGGACTACAACTCCCATGATGCTTTATCAGCATTTCGGCTGTAAGAGCATCATGGGAGATGTAGTCCAAAACATGTGCAGTGCCGAAGGTTGCCTATGCCTGCCCTATGGAGTGGCGGCCGGTTACCTGCTCCAGCTGCAGCCTGTGGTACAGCACGTCATGGGCCGCCTGCAGGTTGAAGCTCTCCTCCACCTTGGTGTACGGACAGGTGAGAAGGTGCACGGCCGCTACTGACACCAGGAGGAGCAGCAGGGGGTACTGGCTCCTAGGGACCTTCTTCGCCGCCATATTGGAGGCAGGGAACGCCCCTTAGCCTGCCCTTTGGATGAAGTTGCCTTAAGTGATAGCGCCCCCTGATGGAGGAGAGTGGCAGCACCGAGCCCTGTCCATAAGAGGCTCCGTACTTATACGCATGTGTCTCTAGTAGTAGTGAACTCCAGTGACTCGCACAGCATGCTGGGTCGGCGAACTCCACACTCCACACTCTACACTAGCAGCATCACCTCAGTACGCGTGGGGAGCCGATTGGCCCGAGCGTGGCGAGCTGCGATAGGTCCACATCCTGACTGACTAGATGTGCCAGCCAATCAGGGACCGCGGGCGGGACGCGGAAGTGAGAGGCTAGGATGCCGCTTGGAATGAGCGTGATGTGGTGGAGCCCGGCGCTTGTAGCGGAGCTCAGCCTGTCTGTGTATGTGCCCGGATACGTGAGCGAGCTGCCTGCCCTGTCCTCCCATTATGCTTAGAGCTGCGGTGTCGTTACACTTGCTGCTCTGGTTACTGATGCTCTGCTGCTCTGCTTCAGCTGAAGAGAAGAACCCGTGTGACACATGCAGAAAGTTGGTGGACAGGTTCCACAAGGTAAAGACTGGAGCAGGTCATAGATCAGAATCGGGCAGGAGATGGTCATAGATCAGGATCGGGCAGGAGATGGTCATAGATCAGGATCGGGCAGGAGATGGTCATAGATCAGGATCGGGCAGTGGATGGTCATAGATCAGGATCGGGCAGGAGATGGTCATAGATCAGGATCGAGCGGTATATGTCATTGATTGGGAGATGGTCATAGATCAGGATCGGGCAGGAGATGGTCATTGATCAGGATCGGGCAGGAGATGGTCATTGATCAGGATCGAGCGGTATATGTAATTGATTTGGAGATGGTCATAGATCAGGATCGGGCAGGAGATGGTCATAGATCAGGATCGGGCAGTGGATGGTCATTGATCAGGATCGGGCAGGAGATGGTCATAGATCAGGATCGAGCGGTATATGTCATTGATTGGGAGATGGTCATTGATCAGGATCGGACAGGAGATGGTCATTGATCAGGATCGAGCGGTATATGTAATTGATTTGGAGATGGTCATTGATCAGGAGCGGGCAGGAGATGGTCATAGATCAGGATCGGGCAGTGGATGGTCATTGATCAGGATCGGGCAGGAGATGGTCATAGATCAGGATCGAGCGGTATATGTCATTGATTGGGAGATGGTCATAGATCAGGATCGGGCAGGAGATGGTCATTGATCAGGATCGGGCAGGAGATGGTCATTGATCAGGATCGGGCAGGAGATGGTCATTGATCAGGATCGGGCAGGAGATGGTCATTGATCAGGATCGGGCAGTGGATGGTCATTGATCAGGATCGGGCAGGAGATGGTCATTGATCAGGATCGGGCAGGAGATGGTCATAGATCAGGATCGGGCAGGAGATGGTCATTGATCAGGATCGGGCAGGAGATGGTCATTGATCAGGATCGGGCAGGAGATGGTCATAGATCAGGATCGGGCAGGAGATGGTCATTGATCAGGATCGGGCAGGAGATGGTCATTGATCAGGATCGGGCAGGAGATGGTCATTGATCAGGATCGAGCGGTATATGTCATTGATTGGGAGATGGTCATAGATCAGGATCGGGCAGGAGATGGTCATTGATCAGGAGCGGGCAGGAGATGGTCATAGATCAGGATCGGGCAGTGGATGGTCATTGATCAGGATCGGGCAGGAGATGGTCATAGATCAGGATCGAGCGGTATATGTCATTGATTGGGAGATGGTCATAGATCAGGATCGGGCAGGAGATGGTCATTGATCAGGATCGGGCAGGAGATGGTCATTGATCAGGATCGGGCAGGAGATGGTCATTGATCAGGATCGGGCAGGAGATGGTCATTGATCAGGATCGGGCAGGAGATGGTCATTGATCAGGATCGAGCGGTATATGTCATTGATTGGGAGATGGTCATAGATCAGGATCGGGCAGGAGATGGTCATTGATCAGGAGCGGGCAGGAGATGGTCATAGATCAGGATCGGGCAGTGGATGGTCATTGATCAGGATCGGGCAGGAGATGGTCATAGATCAGGATCGAGCGGTATATGTCATTGATTGGGAGATGGTCATAGATCAGGATCGGGCAGGAGATGGTCATTGATCAGGATCGGGCAGGAGATGGTCATTGATCAGGATCGGGCAGGAGATGTCATAGATTAATGCACATTCATTGACCATGTTACTAGTGTCTGATCACACAGGAGTAACATTGAGCCTGCTTAGCTGATGTGTACATTTGCTGGAGGACATGGCTGCTCTGGTATTGTGTAGCAGTGCTCCTTTTGTCCTCATCTGAAGGATTACAAGTCTGTAGAGATGCCTCTGGACGTCACTGTGTTATATTATCCAGGACAGTGGTCTCCATACTGTGGCCCTCCATATTTTGAACATTTACAACTCCCAGTTTCCTGAGAGTTGTAGTTTTTCAACATCTGGAGTGGCCACAGTTTGGAGACCACAGATCCAGGACTATGTTTACTGCACAGAGTGACAACTAGCTGTAAGGGATCATTCTGATCCTATATATTTTTTCTCTCTGCTCATCTCCTGTAAATAACAGACACCCGATGGAGCCTATTCTGGTTAATGGGACCTGGTGGTGTCAGCTGTGCTTGACCCATTCAGAGTTTATTCGGCACAAAAAAAACACAGATGATAGGACCCTGAACAAGTGGGAGCACAACAGCAGTGCGGTCACCTGTAGGTAGATCCAGTATGTGAGATCTTACTATAGACCAGCAGGGGATTTGTAAGGTCATTTGTGATGCTGTGTATTTTTATTTCATGCCATAAGCAACTGGCAGACTTTCTTTTAGAGCACAATCCAGGAGCAGCTGCAGATATCACTGTAAATAGGTGATCGAATACAGTATCAAATCTGCAGATGCTTTGAAGTGAATGTACCCTATCCGATCTTAAGGTGGAGTAGTCGGAGCAAGTGTTAACAGGGCAAATCTTTTGTTACATTTTGCCTTAGTATGTAAATATAGCAGCATCCATTTGTCTGTAGGCCTCTGTCTGTGCATGCTGGGAGTTGTAATTTAGCAACATCATGAGGTCCACAGTTTGGAGACCACTGCTCTATATATATCCATATTCTCTGAAGGTGGAAAGGTCAGAGCAGTAATACCTTTATCTTACATTTTCTTCAATTTCTGGTGAATATCTGTTATATAGAGATCAGAATTGTTACTTATTTACCTTATAAAATGTAATCATTCGGGGTCAAAGTGTTCAGACCCCAACCGACCACTAGAATAAACCAGGAAAACTGCACGCTTAGCATGTTCTCTCGCAGCTCTATGGGATGTGACCTGGCTGGCCTCATAATGTCCTCATGAAGTCTTTGGGGTCAGCGCCCAGATCTGACATATATTTGGGAGAGAAGCAAGCGGCTGCCCACTTCTCTTCCTGTTCATCCTCCTCATCGGTAAGGGTGTGAATACTCAAACCCTGACCAATGTTATGTCCCTAGGACATGTCAAAAGTATTTTTTCAGTGACTGGTGCACATTACAGGGTTAGTCCAGAGAACTGAACTTATCAGACACCTATCCACATCCTCGGTCACTCCAGCCCCCACCCTCCCTTGACGAATGCAATTGACGGCCCGCTCATCCAATCACCAGTTAAGGCAGGACATTGCTGTTGTCAGTGATTGGCTGAGCAGACTGTCGCTTGCATCCATCCAGGTAGGTGTTGGTCGGAGAGTGCTGTAAGTAGCCGGGGCCCCATACAGGAGATCGCGGGGAGTTCCACCTGTCGGACACCCTGGATGAGACACTTTTCCCTATCCAAAGGATAGGGGATAAGATGTCAGTACGCCGCGGTCCCTCTGCTGGGAGCCCCGGGATCCCCGCTGCGGCACTGCGCTATCATTACAGCACAGAGCGAGTTCGGTCTGTGCGTAATGACGGGCGATACAGGGGACGGAGCCGCGTGACATCATGGCTCCGTCCCTCGTGACATCACGGCCCATCCCCTTAATGGAAGTCTATGGCAGGGGGTGTGACGACCGCCACACCCCCTCCCATAGACTTGTATTGAAAGGGGCGGGCCGTGACATCACAAGGGGCGGAGCCGTGACGTAACGATGCTCCAGCCCCTGTATTGCGCGTCATTACGTGCAGAGCGAACTCGCTCTGTGCTGTAATGATAGCGCAGTGCCGCAGCGGGGATCCCAAGGCTCCCCAGCAGCGGGACTGCGGCTTACTGACATCTTACCCCCTATCCTTTTGGATAGGGGATAAGATGTCTAGGGGCGGAGTACCCCTTTAAGGGGTTTGTTCATTTATTGGCAAAGAAGGAGAAGTCCAGCACTAGGTGCAGCAAATTCTGGTATTTATTGTAGGATCAAGCATACAAGCAATGCATCAAGACAGGCAGCTGACGCGTTTCGGACCTCTAGGGTCCTTAGTCATAGCATATTGATCCAGTCCGGGGACGCTGCCGGCTTGTCCGTGCACAGGTGCTTGATGCTAGCGAGGAAGTGAGCTGTCTGCACACAGTGATTCTTTGTCCATTTATGTTACAACTGCTTCTTACTTAAGAAGGTTAGCTGCAGCTTCTCTTACCATCCTTAGAAACACAACCGGCAACATTATCTTTAGCCTTTAATGTACTTTTTTTAAATTTTTTATCTCTGTTGAATGTTGCTCTTAATATATGTCTCTTCCTTTTTTGCAGGGGCTAGAGCAAACATCTAAAAAGAATTTTGGAGGAGGAAATACAGCTTGGGAGGAAAAAACACTATCCAAATATGAATCTAGGTACTCCAATATTTTAATAAAAAACAGAGGTTTCACACCTATTAATAAATAGCATGCAGTTGATTAATCGATTCATTTACCTAAAATATGTATGAAAATATAGTTCTTAGAACAGAACTTTATTCATAAACTTGGAAGATTTAAAGTTTATCTGTTGTTTTAAAAATAAAAATTGACATGTTGTAGAGACATCTCAAAAGTTTCGATTGGTCGGGTCTGAGTGTTCCAACCTTGACCAATTGGGAAAATGAGCAGGAAGAAAGGTGCTGCTGACTGAGACAATCCCATAGACTTACACTGTGAATTTGTCTTGCTTACCATGCTCTTCTCCCATCTACATCTAGCTATCAGTTGCAGTCTGAACACTGAGACCCCGACCAATCAAAACTTTCGACATATCTCTACGAAATGTCAAAAACTTTTTTTAAAGTAACCATGCCCATTTAAAGGGAAAGTGACAGGATGGTCACCCGCACTTCCTGAATATACAGTGACCCCTCGACATACGATGGCCCCGACATACGATAATTTCAACATGCGATGGCCTCTCAGAGGCCATCGCATGTTGAAGGCAGCATCAACATACGATGTTTTTTTATGTCGGGGCCATCGCATAAACGGATATCCGGCAGCGCAGACTTCTTCAGCTGCCACCGGATAGCCGTTTACGGTGCCCCGTGAGCTCCGGTGATGGTCACTCACTTGTCCTCGGGGCTCCGCCGCGTCCTCTTCGGGATCCTCTGCATCGTCGGCGCTCTCCATCGACGTCATCACGTCGCTGCGCACGCCGTCCCGTCATCCAATAGGAGCGGCGTGCGTAGCTACGTTATGGCGGCGACGGAGAGCGCGGATGTCGGGGAAGCAGAGGCCTTGCCTGTAGGGGACACGGCGACAGTGATGGATGGCGACATCCCGGGCAGCGGTGACGAGCGGTGACGGTCCGGAGCGGCGGTGACAGGTGAGTACAACTTTCTCTAACAGTGGTCTACAACCTGCGGACCTCCAGATGTTGCAAAACTACATCAGTAGTTTTGCAACATCTGGAGGTCCGCAGGTTGTAGATCACTGTCCTATACTTTACATTGCACGGATCCCTCAACATACGATGGTTTCAACAAACGATGGTCCGTTTGCAAGGGATTACCTTCGGATGTTGAGGGACCACTGTACAGTCTTATAGTGCACGTAACTATAGACCCACACCATAAGCCTGTACATTGAGATAAGCATGGGTAGCCCTCCTGTAAGTTTCCCTTTTGCGATAACCATTAATGGTTATTTCATGAACAGGGAGGTCTTTTGGGTTGATATGAGAAAAGTAGGATTATATGACTAGTACTGACATTGGTGGCTGCATTCTTGCTCTGAACTTTCAGTTTGATATTATGTTAATGTTGGTTTTGTATTTTTTCTTTAGTGAAATCCGTCTTGTGGAGATTATTGAAAATCTATGTGACAGCAGTGACTTTGAGTGCAACATCATGGTAGAAGAACATGAGGAGCAAATAGAGAAATGGTGGTTTAAAATGTAAGTCTGCAGAATGTTGGCAGTGTTTTCCAACATTATATTTTGCCTAAAGATACATAAGTGCCCAAAGTAGAATGACTATAAAAGAGCATTATATTAATAATCAAAGGATTATGTTGTGAAATAGAATAACTATTTTAATTCATAGCTTACAGGAAAAAGGAGCATTTATTCAGCAAGTGATAGTGTTTAAAAAAAATACACATATATAACATCCCAGAGGTTGTAAGAGCACATATAATAGCATTACGTTAAATAAACCTCATGGTGAACAAACAAAAATAAAGTAAAGTTATAGCTTCTGGAATGTGACAATGAAAAAAAAAAAGACTAATAACTTAGTCCATAGAAGATCCAAAGCAGGTGCACTCACCAGTTGGCTGATAGGAAACGTTATTTATTAAAACATCCAGCAGGTGAGAGGCCTTGACAAAGCAGACTGGTCTGTAGAACAACCATAGACCAATGTACCTACTCTTTTCAGCAGGATGTTTTAATATGTATTATTTAATGAAGTTTCCTTTAAGCACTGCCATTTTGGATCTTTTTATGCACTATTTTGTATAATACTACTATATAGGCTGAGCACCTTCTGGGTGAAGTGTGCAGTGGGCACTTGTTAATACACGTGGAAGTCAGTCTGTGAGTGTCGTGCTGGTGTAGATTCCATCCACAAGTATCCCGTTTAGGCCTTGAGGTCCAAGTAGTTGATTAGGTAACTTATAGTACTGTTGGAGGCCATTAAAGATCTTTAATATCTTAGCCTATCAATGTAGGTAAAATAAACAAATTTCTCGATTTCTTTCTTCTACTCTATAATGCACTTGCCTTACGACTGCAAACTTTAAAACCTAAAAACACCCTACTGGGAGTTCACAGTTCTACCACAAACTTTACTGACACCAGAGGGTATGTATACATTTGTAAGCGTCAGAGTGGTCAGGCCCATGGCAGTGTCTTGCACTCTAGATACATTTTTTTGCTCCAAATGTAATTTCACAAACACTTTAAAGAGTACCTTTCATGATCTTGTTAAATGTTATAATCCTCCCAGTTCACTGCCCCATCATGATAAACCACCCCCTGCCTTTATTTTTTATTATTTGTTAGTTTTCTACCTTGATATCACTCTGTATTTTCTGGTCAGTCAGATTCAAAGACTGGGAAGGGGCGTTACCCAGCAGGCGTGACGTCATCTGAAGCCATACAGGGGAGAACTTCCTCCCTCACTCTGCTACACACAGCCCAGAGCAGTTCAGTGTGTGAGATGAGCTCTGATTGGCTAAGGCTGCACACATACTCCTCGGCATTTCCTGCTTTTGGACTTCTGCTAGGCCAAAGTCTGTGCAAAAGATGGGGGAAAATGTGCTCTGGACAAGTAGGGAGACACCTAGTGGCAGCTTTTTAAAACTCAAATAAAACATAGAAAACTTCATTTTTAAATAAAGTACATTAGAAAGATTATTTACCATAAGGAGCGCAATAGCAAAAATTAGCTTTAATGAGAGTCCCCAATTAACGTGTCATAGAGTCATGTCAGAAGTTGTTATTAGTGGCAGACTGGGTGTCAAGACTTTCACCAATTGTTCAAACTAAAGGAGAGCTCCGGCAGGAGGATTTTCTTTCTAATTGTGCCCATTTGTGGGGCCTCCAGCGCTCCCGTGAGTCCTTCGGTGTCTGGCACCAGTGCCCCCCACAGTAACAATCTTCCTGAAGCTGCACCATAACTGTTGTCTACGGAAGTACCTGGGCTCAGTATGTCATACTGTAGCTCAGTGAATCGCCAGCCAAGATGAGACATTACTGCAGCGAATCAGTTACTGAGCTGCAGTATGGCACATTGGGTCCTGGGTTATTCCATAGAAGACAGTCACGCTGCAGCTTCAGGAAGATGATTTCATCAGGAGACTGGAGCAGGACTCAGGAGGCATCAGGGGAGCGCCGGAGGTAAGTGGATGTGTTTTCTTGTTTTCTTTTTAATATCCCTCAAAATGGGCCACAGTTCTCCTTTAATGGGCTGGGCTGTCTCTCCTCGCTCACTGACGTTCTATAGGGATCATCTTCATCAAGAGAACAAAGATAGCACTCAGCTGAGTGCTCCTGCTCTTTGTTTTAGCAATCTGTGGGGTCTTAGGAACTGTCTCTATGACAATTCAAACATTTTGTGAAATGACAGTAACAGTTTAAGGTGACATCATCCAAGTTCACATTCTTAAAAGGAATCTGTAATCTCTATGTTTGGCTCAAAAACTGCAGACACCTGTTAGGGTATAAAAGCAAACTACCCTTCCTGGAGCTGATGGTGGTCGCAAACAATGTAAAACCTCCTTCAAATTTATCAGCCAAGTGTCAACGATGTGGAGCTGTGTTGCTCAAAAGTATTTCAGTCAAGGTGGGACTGGGAGGTGAGGGCAAGTGGGAGGTAGCTCCACCTTCTTGGCATTTGGCTAAGAAACTAAAATGTAAACTTTGGTAACCACCAAAATTGGAGGAAAGGTACAGTTTGTTTTCTATAACCTAACGCTGGCTGCAGTCCTGAGACGGAAAAATAGAGCTGACACTTTCCCTTTAAAGGAGTTGTCCTATGATTACAAGTTATCCCCTTCCTATCTGATTATGGTGGGTCGGACCTCATACAGCTTCCATAGAGAATGAGTGAAGCAGTGACGCCGTGCATATCCTGCCACTCCGTACTGATTTCCCATTCTCAAGATTGCGGAGCGTCTTAGCTGTCAGTCCTCCTGCAATCAGCTTGTTATTCCCTATCCTGAAGAAAAGGGATAACTTGTAATCCTAGGACAACCCCTTTATTAAATGGGAACTGTGACTGACTTGCTGATTTATGTCCTTTAGCTTTGGCAAGTTTGTATTGTTTTCTTTAGTATTGTGTGCACATAGATAACATTCATCGGACTCCTTCTTTGTTGCCTTTCTGTTTAAATGTTGAAAATCTATCCTTGACTTCATTACACTCAGATACCACATACAGCCATATGGTTGAGCATGAAGGTACATTCTATAAGTATGTGAAGTAAAACTCTGTAGATATAATTGAAATGGCATGTATGAATACCTAATGAAAGTAACATAGTAGATCACTAGATGTAGCCTGGACACGCACAAAGCTGTGCGTGTCACTCCCAGGCTAACTGCTTGATCTGACTTATAGCAGGAGATGGGCTCCATTGAAAATCTATGAAGCCCGTCTCCTGCAATGAGTCAGATTACGTGGCGAGCCTGATGGTGTAGCGCACAACCACAAGCTTCTTCAGGCTATATTTAGCAATAGGTGGGGGTCTCAGCACTATCTTTATCTTAGCTAGGAGTACACTATGTTAATAAAGAAACAATACTTAATTTTTTTAAATATTTTTACACTTGTTTTAGTGTCTATTGCCTATAGTGGGTCAGTAGATCTGACATGGCAACCACAGAGGCCTTTAGAAGGCTCCAGGCTGCTATGACAGCTGATCCACTCCTTGCAATTGAACTGCAGGCTGTGTGCGTGTGGTGGGGGGGGGGGGGGGGGTTGTTGTTTGGTAGTTGGGGCAATTGGAAGCCCGATAGGTGCTGCACCTCTTAGAAAAAACTCAAGTATTTAGCATTATCTAGTTTTAGTGAGTAAATTAAAAATATTGCTGATACATTCCCTTTAAGCAGGGGGAAATTATACAAAGAGCCTGATCACTGGGTTTCCTTTTAGTTAGTGTTTTATTGAGTATTTGATGTTATGGTTCTTGACAGGAGGAAGAAGTATCCGGATTTACTGAAATGGTTTTGTATAGAAACTATTAAGGTGTGCTGCCCTCCTGGGACATATGGACCTGACTGCTTAGGTAAGAAGCATTTTACATGCTTTGTACCTGAATTTGTTTTTATTCGTTACACATTGTTAAAGGGATATTTGAATTTCAATCTTAAGCATAATAAATAAATCAAGAAACTTTACATAGTTTTGTTATATACTTAGTTTTTTCATTAATCATCAACAGCAGTATGTTTGCTATATTGTATTAGTCTAGGAAATCTTGTAATATAATAAATTAGTCAGCACTGTGGATAAATATCTGCGATAAATATATAAATAAATATATGTATAAGAAACAATGTGAACAAGTAAAAAATATATAATAAAAAGCTATAAAAAAGAGACGTACCTGAATACACGAATAGTAAAAACTGGAGTGTTGTTCATTGTTGGGTGAGGGACATTATGAGGGTTTTTGTAGGTGCCGGAGTGCTAGATAATAAATAAATGTATAACTAAATAAATATATAAATATATGTGCAACAATTATCGTAGGGTAATAATATATATATATATATATATATATATATATATATATATATATATATATGCTAGCAAGGAAGTACTATAATGCTCAGCAAGCCCACCTGCAGTGGGGATGGTAAAGGTGCAGTCTTTGTTGAGAATAATTGGACTTAGTCCCTCCGTATACTGTCCTGTGGATTCCTACTATTGGAATATGCAATATTAGAATATTATGATTCCATGCAATAATGAAAGTGCCGCATTATGACTCTTGATGTCCTAAGGGGAGAGTACCTGGTGATTTTGGGGAAGTTGTACTCACTCCGGTAGTGTAGCACTTCTGCGGTTCTTCTGCGGTAATGATGCGGCTTTTTTCTTGATGCGGTAGTTTATCCAAATAGAAACGGAATCCTGTTGAATACTTGTGCAGTGGGAGTTCGCCCCGGCCGGTGGCGTCTCTACCTACTGCTGACAAACTGGATGTCGCCTGGTGGAATCGGCGATTGCAGTGACGTCACTGAACGGTGGTTGAAAGGGTCCAAACTTCCTAGGTTAATTGTTGCACATATATTTATTTATTTATACATTTATTTATTATCTAGCACTCCGGCACCTACAAAAACCCTCATAATTGCCCTCACCCAACAGTGAACAAGTCTCCAGTTTTTACTAGTGTATTCAGGTACGTCGCTTTTTATTATATATTTTATATATTTTTTACTTGTTCACATTGTTTCTTATACATATATTTATTTATATATTTATTTATCGCAGATATTTATCCACAGCGCTGACTAATTTATTATATTACACTTATTCTTTATCTTGGTACATTATACAGGGATTGGTACCTTTTGGTTAAGCAGCAGTGGATTATATATCGTCACTACATAATTATATACCAGCGCGGGTGTTGCATATCTTTTTTATAGTCTAGGAAATCTTCTTTGAATTTAACGGCAACAGCTCTTTTTTTTTTCTTCTATCTTCAACTCCAGGATGATGGCAAACTCTTTATGAGCAAGTCCTGGTCAGTACCATTATCAGACTCTGCTTTCATTACTTAACAATTAGCAGAGATGTTGATGAATTGAAACAAATGTGTATTGGAAATTTGAATAGCTTTTAATTATACAAACTGATTTAAAGGGAACCAAGTACTAGTCTTTACCATATATAATACTTGGCGACACGTTATATATGGCTAAATCTTTATCCTCACCATCCCCAGGGGTCCTTTTTGCCCCCAGGGATGGTGAGGATATGAAGTTATAAAGGCTGTCCTGTAAGTAGTCCCCGGGGCTGGAAACTATACTCACCAGGTCCCATTGCTCCGGCCATAGTGACATCTCCTCGACTTGATTGACTACCTGCGTCACCGCTCTGCTCCGTCTGCTTAGGCAGTAGAGCGTTGCATCAACAGAGGCCGCACTCAAGATTTATTAGATGTATCTGCCCTGCGTATCCTACGTACTCTGCCCTGTGGGCCCCCCATATCTCAGTTAGAGCTTGCATCTCCCTGCATATCTTTGATGCTGCAATTGGGACTTATAAGTTACAGATGCTGGATTCTAGGAACAGACTGCAAAGCTTCAGCTTTCCTGATACGTTTATTACCTGGGACTTATTCTTATTGGCTTGCTAAGAAGTAGCCTTTTGACAGGTTGTTTTGGATTCGCTACCATCTTCTTCATATATTTTCTACCTGCCCCTTTTGGACTCTGCCATCTTGGGTCCGAGGAAGGGGCAAACAGCAGTGGAAAAATAAGTCCTTTACTCGGATCACCTCCTTTATACAATGGAGCGAGCTTATTTTGAACCAAGAAAACCACTTCCTCCAGGTGCTCCACCGAGACCTCTTCTGGCCCTATTCCTTTGTTTAAAGGGTTACTCCGTTGCTCAGTGTTTGGAGCAAACTGTTCCGAACGATGGAGCCGGCATCGGGAGCTTGCATTTAAGCTGCGGGGTGTGATGTAATGAGGGGGCGGGGCTATGACATCACAAGCTCCCGGCTCCAGGGTTCGGAACAGTTTGTTCCAAACTCTGACCAGGAGTTAATCTGCTATGAAAAAGCTACTGTGATGCTGTTTTATGACTTCTCAGCAGGTCTGGAAGACTAAACACACCACGATGAAACACTCTTCATGGGAGAGAAAGCAATAGCATTATGGTGGATAGGTGAAAGACCCCCGAGAGTTGTCCTGCAGATAGCATTGCTTAAAGGGGTACTCCAGTGAAAACCTTTTTTCTTTTAAATCAACTGGTGGCAGAAAGTTAAACATATTTGTAAATTACTTATATTAAAAAATCTTAATCCTTCCAGTACTTATTAGCTGCTGAATGCTACAGAGGAAATTCCTTTCTTTTTGGAACACTGATGACATCACGAACACAGTGCTCTCTGCTGACATCTCTGTCTATTTTAGCAACCATGCATAGCAGATGTATGCTAAGGGCAGCATGGTGGCTCAGTGGTTAGCACTGCTGCCTTGCAGTGCTGGGGACTTGGGTTCAAATCCCACTAAGGACAACAATAAATAAAGCGCGTTATTATTATTATTATAATAACGTCAGCAGAGAGAACTGTGGTTGTGATGTCATCAGAGAGAATTCCAAAAAGAAAAGAATTTCCTCTCTAGTATTCAGCAGCTAATAAGTACAGGAAGGATTAAGATTTTTTTAATAGAAGTAATTTACAAATATGTTTAACTTTCTGCCACCAGTTGATTTAAAAGAAAAAAGGTTTTCACCGGAGTATCCCTTTAATACTTTAATTGCTCATGAAAACGTGGTTTATAAAAATAGGAGCATTTCCCAGATGTTTCACAAGGTGTGGGCTAGGTGGTGTGACCTCCTCAGACGCGCTGTACTGCTCCTTCCCTTCTCATCTGAGTGCTAGTTAGCGACATACCTGATAGCTCCCTGACTATATCCCTCGGAGCTCCACTTCCTCCATACCAGTTCTAGTGTCCCCGCCCCCCCCCCTCCCCTTTGTTTTCTTCTTTTCTACTTAAGTTGTAGTCTAAATTTTTTTTGCCTGTGCAGTCAAGCATAGGTTATGAATAAAAGATATTGTACGGGCTCTTGTGTATGCTTTTTGTACACCTATTATTTAAGTGGATGTTCCATTCATAGGTTTTGCATTGCCATCAAATTAAGAACATATTTACATACAGATTGTTTTATATTTTTGCAGCTTGTCTAGGCGGATCAGAAAGGCCATGTCATGGGAATGGATTTTGTAGTGGTGACGGCACCAGAAGTGGAGATGGGATGTGTCTCTGTAATGCGGGATATACTGGCCCATTTTGCCTTGAATGTGCAGATGGATACTTCAGTTCAAGCAAGAATGACACCCACACTTTTTGCACTGGTATCTGCTATTATTACTGCTATTTTGATTTGTGCACTAACATTTGTTTCTGATTTTATCAATATTTTCTTTCAAATTATCTGCTAAATATTTTCAGTTATTCTGTAAAAAAAAATAAAAAAAATAATCTGATATGAAAAATTACCATATCTCTCACAACATGGATACATCCAATATGGAAGCACAGACATAGGAAGAAGAGAGAATGTGAAGAGGAATAGTGATTGATCATGTTTACACATCCTGTTAAGACCCCCTTGATTCCCCCCTCTTCAATGTGGCATATGTGTAAAAGCTGGAAGCTGCCTGGATTCAGGTTTTTTTTTTACAGAACAAAATTACGTTTTTCACTGTTTCCAAAGGAAACCAGCAGGACTGCGAATGTATTTTTGGAAATCTGTAACTCAAGATCTGCTCCAAAACCAGATATTCTAAAGCCACTACTTTCCATGTATACATTGGGACACTGGCAGAGTGGTATGCTACAGTATACCACAGCACAGCCGCACTGGGCCCATTGAGTTTAGTGGACTAAACATTGTCTTCTAGTGACTGTTTGGTCCATTTCCAGATGGCTGTGCTTTCAGTCCTGCAAAATAACTACATATGTTCAGACCAAACGTTGACCTTCATGGACCCAGTATCGGTATGTTGCAGTATACATCAGCATACCCTGCTGATATGCCAATGTAAACCACGAATGTAGGCTGCCTACCAAATGTCAACATTGCCTAGTCAAAGCAGTATTTTTTTATACTGTCTACAGTATACTGTCTAAAAATGGAATCTGTCCAAAGATGGGCTACAAAATATGATTCAGGTTTCAAGTACACAAACTAAACATTATTGTACTGATGTTTCAACCAACCCGAGACTCTGTTTTTAAATCTCTCCTATTTGAAGACTGTCTGAGTTTGCTTGTGAAAAGAATGAGAATGAGTTTTAGTAAATGTGGGCCGATGTGTCTACAGTGATTATCTGTAATATGCAACACAGCATCTATTCAAATCAGTGGGTTACCTTTTGTAATATAGTAGAAGTATAAGATAGGTCCTCTAGATGGGGGGGGGGGGGGTACTCCTTTTTTTAATTTTTTTTATTTTTTTAACCACTCTCTCCTCTGGCCAAAAGATGAGGTTGCAGAACACAGGACCCTTCTTCTATTAAAGGGGTGATCTAATTTCTTCCATAAACGGCTCCACACCTGTCCTTGGGTTCTGAATGATATTATAACTTTGCTCCATTCACTTCAATGGAATTGAGCTGCAATACCACACACAATTTGAGGAAAGGGTGGAGCTGTTTTTGAAAGACATCACCTCTGTTTTATTATTCCTGGATAACCCCTTTAACTCAAAATTCCCTAGAATAATGTATGGCAATGGGTTTTCCAAACTAGATAATCCCTGAAGCATTTTTGCTATAATAATATAGAGATGGTCATATATGTTTTTGAAATTGTCCTCTTCTTTATGCAGTGTGTCATGAATCATGTAAAACGTGTGATGGTCCATCAAATACAGGCTGCAAAGACTGTAAGGAAGGATGGACCAAAGAAAATGACGGCTGTGTAGGTTAGTGGCTATTTATGCTATACTATAAGCAAATGAAACTATTTACCTTTCAGGCACAGTATGGACCCTCTGAAGGAGGAGGAAGACTCTCACTTCAGACTCTCTCTTGTATATTACAATTGTACTACAATTTCTGTGTTCTGGCTTGGAATTTCTGTTGCTAGAGACTAAATTATCTTTACAATAGGCAGTGAACAACAGATTGCAGGGAAGTGAGACATCTAGTGGCCAAGACATTGGGCCTTTTTTCAGGGGTAAGAAGTTATTTTTGGTAAATGAAAAGCTATTCAAAGATGTTCTAAATTCCATAGGCTATTACATGGAGGAAAGTTGTTTGGAACAACGACCATTTAAGGCTGGATTTACGCACATATTTTGGAAATAGATGCTCAAAGTTATATGTGGAAATACTCTCCCTAACATATGTATTTTACATGTTAAAGTTGCATAGGTTAGGAGGCATATAATGTAAAATGTAGCTTAAAGATTGTATTGAGCATTAAGTTTTTTCAGCTTTTATTGTTTGATTTTATAGATGTAGATGAATGCGCAGTAGAAAGCCTTCTATGTAAAGAAAATCAGTATTGTCTGAACACAGAAGGATCATTTTCATGTAAAAGTGAGTATTTTTACTATTCCCAGTAAGTTCTTCCATACCCACCTCCAGTGATTCGATGTACTTGGCACCTCGGTGTTTTCAGCATTCGTCTTCAGCTTGTCTTTTATATCCTCATTTTGAAGAACTTTTAGCTGATCAGAATATAGTGCATATGTAAGAATGTTACTGACACTGCCTGTGGGAATGCATAACCTGTCCACTAAGGACAGTACTTTATGTGACAGCCCGAGCAAGGCAATTACTTCTGGATCAAGGTCTATTAAAGTCACTGTGCTACAGTGTCGTAAAACAAATCTAGGTCAGACCTGGCATCATTTTCAGACATTGTTGAAAGAATGCTGAAAATCTTTGATAAATACTGTAGGTGTCATCATGCTATAGTATAGGAGTGGAGAACCAGATTAATATATTGTTTTGTGGCAAAAGTTTCACTAGAATTATATCATTTGTCCATTAAACTTCTGCTCATTCTGGACCAAGTAGTCCAGTGGGCGGTCCTACACGGTGATTGACATCTCTCTATATGCACAGATAGCTGACAGTGACTGATTAGGACCGCCCACATGACTACTTGACCCAGAATGAACAGAGATTTCCATAAATGTAGGACAAGTTAAGCCACTTATTTAGTTTACATTGAATAACTGCCCAACAGGTGTAAGTACACCTGCCCTATTGTCTCAATTATCGGTGAAACTCCAAAGGGTAATATCTGCCGCAGTGCAGTATATAAAAACTGCTCGCTCGTCCAACATTTCAGTTACTTTAGATTAAGCTTCCTACAGATTTTATGTTTGAGACTATAGCAATAGTGCTATATTTAGACATAATATGAGTTGTTTTGTTATTTTAGAATGTGATAAAAGTTGTGCGGGATGCTCCGGTGAGGGCCCAGATAAATGTAAAGACTGTGCAACGGGATATATGTTAGAAGCCGAGAAATGTGCAGGTAAGTTTACTGTTAGATATCGAAGGCAATAAATAAAAAATGTACAGCTTTTGGCCCCACCTACAGTATATAACTTTCTATAAATAAAAGTGCCTCACATTGTTAAAAATTGGGAATTTTTTCCTTGCAATCCGTAACCGGAACTATTTTAAAAATACATGAGAGACATACATTTTGTGTGTGAGTCACACTTTCATCTTAAATGGACTTTGGTGCAATGTTCCCAGTGGAGGCAGTGTGCCAAAAATTTGGTGTAGTACAAACCAAGAATAGATTTTTATTCATTCACCCCAAATGTTTTTACCAAATGTAGTTTTTGTGTTTTGTGTAGCCAGAAATGGACACACATACACACACACACACACACACACACACACACACTTTTTTGAATGGGTGATCCACTTTATAATAGAATTGTGGAGCTTTCAAATATGTGAAGATGGCATTCGGTATTTGATTACAGAAAAGGGATTTGGGGTTTGGCAATAAAGGGGTACTTCACTGGAAAATATTTTTAATTTAAATCAACTGGTGCAAGAAAGTTAAACAAACTTGCAAATTACTACTATAAAAAAAATCCCAATCCTTCCAGAACTTATCAGCTGCTGTATAATACACAGGAAGTTATTTTCTTTTTGAATTTCTTTGCTGCCTTACCACAAGTGCTCTCTGCTGACACCTCTGTCCATTTTAGGAACTGTCTGAGCAAGAGAGGTTTGCTATGGGGATTTGCTCCTACTCTGGACAGTTCCTAAAATGGACAGAGGTGTCAGCAGAGAGCACTGTGGTCAGGAAGAAAGGAAATTCAAAAAGAAAAGAAATTCATGTGTATTATACAGCAGCTGATAAGTACTGGAAGGATTGGGATTTTTTAATAGAAGTAATTTACAAATCTGTTTAACTTTCTGGCATCAGTTGATTTAAAAGAAAATGTTTTCCAAGGGAGTACCCCTTTAAATAATGGTGTATCCTTTTGGGGGAGGAAAAGCAGGAGGAAGCTTTTGTCCTCATATCCCGTCCTTAAATCCCAACCCCAAATGCCCTCCTCATATTCCGACCCCATATCCTGTCCTCATATTTTGTTCCCATATCCCGTCCCCATGTCTAATCCTCACTAATCCTCATATCCCGTCCTCAGGTGGGGCTGCGTTGTGGTAAAGATATTGTAAACTGATAATAAAAGGGGTGTGGCTTTGTGAGATGAGGCATAGAATGCGGGGAGGGTGTGGCTTGCTAGCCGGACTGACATATTCACCAGGAGATGCAGAGCTTGTGGAGTAAGGCATCAGAAGTCCTATATACTTGCATGTGACTTGAAACAAAAACCCTATCCTTCACATATGGGGGTAGGTTAGGGCTTAATTTAACTATTTGTATATTTTTATTTGACTTATAAGTAACATGTGACCAAGTATTATCGAAATATCTCCAGCCATACGGCAGTAATGCCTGAACATACATTTCCCATAGATTTGCACTGGACTTTAAACAAAAACCCTGACTGACGCAAATGAGGGTAGGTTAGGGTTAAATTAACTATCCTATATTTTTAGTGGACATATAAATAACATGTGACCGAGTATTATCGAAATATCTCCAGTCATTTGGAAGTTATGCAGTAACCTATTTCCCATAGAGTTGTATGGGACTTTAAATAAAAACCCAGACTCTATCCTTATCTATCCTATGTTTGTTGCTGACATATAAGTAACATGTGGCCAAATTTCATGTTAATATCTTTAGCAGTTTGGAAGTGATGCTGGAACATACACACATACATACATACACACACACACATTGGGGGAGATTTATCAAAGGATTTAGACAGTTTTTTCCCATCTAAATTTGTCGCACAGAAAGTCGCAGTCTAAATATGTGCGACTTTTTTGCAACTTTTGCTTTAGAGGATTTTCCGAAAATGATGCATCCTAGTCTATTTTAGACAGAAAATGCATTGGTGCTGAATTTATCAAAAGCGACTTTTTAGCGACAAGTCACATCGGCTGAAAGTACGCCGAAATGTCAGACCATGCTGGAGCAAGTTTAAATACAGTCTAAAGCGTAGATCCCGAAGTCAGTGCGCAGAATTTATCAAGAGCCGTGCGACTTTTGATAAATTAGGCGCACAATAGACCAACCTAACCCTCTGTAGTTTGGTCTATATTGACGCGGGACATAGACAGCTTAGATAAATCACCCCCATTCAGTTTTTATATATATATATATATATATATATATATATATATATATATATATATATATACACATACATACACTAGCTGAGTAACCGGCGCTGACAGTTTTTCCTACCCTTGTGGGGGAGGAAAAGCAACAAAGGAAGAAGCTCTTGTCCTCATCCCGTCCCCATATCCTGTCCTCTTTCTAATCCTCATATCCCGTCCTCAGGTGGGGCTGAGTTGTGGTAAAGATATTGTAAGCTGGAAATAAAAGGGGTGTGGCTTATAGGGTGGGCGTATCTTTGCAAGATGGGTATGGCATGCGGGGAGGGTGTGGCTTGCCAGTGACTGACGCATTTAACAGGAGATGCAGAGCGCAGCTTGTGGAGTAAGGCATCAGAAGTCCTATATACTTGCATGGGGTTAATTTAACTATTATATATTTTTATTTGACATGTAAGTAACATGTGGCCAAGTATTATCGAAATATCTCCAGCCATACGGAACTTATGCTGGAACATACATTTCCCATAGATTTGCATTGGACTTTAAACTAAAAACCCCAGCCCTCACAAATGGGGGAAAGGTAGGGTTAAAGTAACTACCGTATGTACTCGAGTATAAGCCGACCCGAATATAAGCCGAGGCCCCTAATTTCACCCCAAATACCCATGAAAAGTTATTGACTTTTGCAAAACTACAACTCACAGCATGCCCGAACAGCCATCGGCTGTCCAGGCATGCTGAGAGTTGTAGTTTTGAAACCTCTGGAGGTCCGCAGGTTGAAGACCACTGATGAAGGGATTGACAGGCGGTGATGATGAAGGGGGGGGGGGGGGGTAATGACGGGGGTCTGGATGATTACATGGGGGGGGGATGATGTATTTCCGACCCTAGGCTTATAGTCCTCATCCAGCCCCCCCCCCCCCCCCCCCCTTGTTTTGTACTCACCTCCCCTCGGCGGGAAGTTAGGGTGAGCTGGTCCGGGCCATCTTTCCTGCAGGGACCGTCCGGTGGGGAGGATTAGTCGTTGCGGGCTGTCCATTTTCACCGGGGGGCCCTCTTCTCCGCGCTTCGGGCCTGCCCCGGACTAGTGACGTTGCCTTGACGATGACACACAGGGACGTTCATGCGCAACATCCCTGTGCGTCTTCGTCAAGGCAACTTCACTAGTCCGGGGCCGGGCCCGAAGGGTGGAGAAGAGGGCCCCCCGGTGAAAATGGACAGCCCGCATCGACTAATCATCCCCCCCTGGTCGGTCCCTGCAGCAGAGATGGCCCGGACCAGATCACCCTAACTTCCCACCGAGGGGAGGTGAGTACAAAACAAAAGTGGGGGGGGGTGGGCTGGATGATGACTAAGGCTGCAGTGGTCTTCAACCTGCAGACCTCCAGAGGTTTCAAAACTACAACTCCCAGCATGCCCGGACAGCCGATGGCTGTCCAGACATGCTGGGAGTTGTAGTTTTTGCAACATCTGGAGGGCCGCAGGTTGAAGACCACTGAGAAGGGATTGACAGGCGGAGAGTTCCCTCGAGTATAAGCCGAGGGGGGCGTTTTCAACATGAAAAATCGTGCTGAAAAACTCGGCTTAAACTCTAGTATATACGGTATCCTCTATTTTAAGTGGACATATAAGTAACATTTGACCAAGTATTATCGAAATATCTCCAGCCGTTTGGAAGTTATGCAGTAACATATATCTCCCATAGACTTGCATGGGACTTTAAACATAAACCCAGACTCTCACAAATGGGGGTGAGTAAGGGTTAAATCACCTATCCTATGTTTGTTGTTGACATATAAGTAACATGTGTGCCAAGTTTCATGTTAATATCTTTAGCCGTTTGGACGTGATGCTGGAACATACACACATACATACACACACACACACACACACACACACACACGTTGAGTTTTATATATATTAGCTGAGTACCCGGCGTTGCCCGGTTTTCCTTCCTAATCCTTGTTGGGGAGGAAAATAAACAAAGGAGGAAGCTTTTGACTTCATATCCCGTCCTAATATATTGTTGTCGTATCCCGACCTCCTATTCCGTCCTCCTATTCCGTCCTCCTATCTCGACCTCCTATCTCGACCTCCTATCTCGACCTCCTATCTCGACCTCCTATCTCGACCTCCTATCTCGACCTCCTATCTCGACCTCCTATCTCGACCTCCTATCTCGTCCTCCTATCTCGTCCTCCTATCTCGTCCTCCTATCTCGTCCTCCTATCTCGTCCTCCTATCCCGTCCTCCTATCCCGCCCTCCTATCCCGCCCTCCTATCCCGCCCTCCTATCCCGCCCTCCTATCCCGCCCTCCTATCCCGCCCTCCTATCCCGTCCTCCTATCCCGTCCTCCTATCCCGTCCTCCTATCCCGTCCTCCTATCCCGTCCTCCTATGTCAACCCATAATATGTGTACCAGTTATTGAAATATATCCAGCCGTACGGAAGATATGTGGGAACATACATTTACCATTGATTTGCATGGGACTTTAAACAAAAACCCTGACCCTCACAAATGGGGGTAGTTGAGGGTTAAATTAACTATCCTATATTTTAAGTGGATATATAAGTAACATGTGGCCAAGTATTATCGAAATATCTCCAGCCGTTTGGAAGTTATGCAGTAATATATATTTCCCATAGACTTGTATGGGACTTTAACCCCTTAAGGACTCAGCCCATTTTGGCCTTAAGGACTCTTAAGTTTTAATTTTTACGTTTTCATTTTTTCCTCCTCGCCTTCTAAAATCATAACTCTTTTATATTTTCATCCACAGACTAGTATGAGGGCTTGTTTTTTGCGCGACCAGTTGTCCTTTGTAATGACATCACTCATTATATCATAAAATGTATGGCGCAACCAAAAAAACACTATTTTTGTGGGGAAATTAAAACGAAAAACGCAATTTTGCTAATTTTGGAAGGTTTTGTTTTCACGCCGTACAATTTATGGTAAAAATGACATGTGTTCTTTATTCTGAGGGTCAATACGATTAAAATGATACCCATTATTATATACTTTTATATTATTGTTGCGCTTAAAAAAAATCACAAACTTTTTAACCAAATTAGAACGTTTATAATCCCTTTATTTTGATGACCTATAACTTTTTTATTTTTCCGTATAAGTGGCGGTATGGGGGCTCATTTTTTGCGCCATGATCTGTACTTTTTTTTGATACCACATTTGCATATAAAAAACTTTTAATATATTTTTTATAATTTTTTTTTTAATAAAATGTATTAAAAAAGTAGGAATTTTGGACTTTTTTTTTTTTTTTTTTCGTTCACGCCGTTCACCGTACGGGATCATTAACATTTTATTTTAATAGTTCGGACATTTACGCACGCGGCGATACCAAATATGTCTATAAAAAATGTTTTTTACGCTTTTTGGGGGTAAAATAGGAAAAAACGGACGTTTTACTTTTTTATTGGGGGAGGGGATTTTTCATTTTTTTTTTACTTTTACTTTTCCATTTTTTTCTACACTTGAATAGTCCCCATAGGGGACTATTCATAGCAATACCATGATTGCTAATACTGATCTGTTCTATGTATAGGACATAGAACAGATCAGTATTATCGGTCATCTCCTGCTCTGGTCTGCTCGATCACAGACCAGAGCAGGAGACGCCGGAAGCCGGATGGAGGAAGGAGAGGGGACCTCCGTGCGGCGTTATGAATGATCGGATCCCCGCAGCAGCGCTGCGGGCGATCCGATCGTTCATTTAAATCGCGAACTGCCGCAGATGCCGGGATCTGTATTGATCCCGGCACCTGAGGGGTTAATGGCGGACGCCCGCGAGATCGCGGGCGTCGGCCATTGCCGGCGGGTCCCTGGCTGCGATCAGCAGCCGGGATCAGCCGCGCATGACACGGCATCGCTCCGATGCCCGCGGTTATGCTTAGGACGTAAATGTACATCCTGGTGCGTTAAGTACCACCTCACCAGGACGTACATTTACGTCCTGCGTCCTTAAGTGGTTAAACATAAACCGCGCCCCTGGCAAATGGGGGTGAGTAAGGGTTAAATTACCTATCCTGTTTGTTGTTGACATATAAGTAACATGTGTGCCAAGTTTCATGTTAATATCTTTAGCCGTTTGGACGTGATTGTGGAACATACATACACACATACATACATACATACATACACACACACACACACACACACATACACACACACACACACACACACACACACACACACATACACACACACACATACACACACACACACACATACACACATACACACACACATACACACATATATACATACACACACACATACATACACACACACACACACACACACACATACACACACACACACATATACACACACACACACACACACATACATACACACACACACACACACACACACACACACACACACATATATATACATACACACATACATACATACATACACACACATACACACATACATACACATACATACAAACACACACACACGTTGAGTTTTATATATATATAGATAGATGTATTGTTTCTTTCCCTTCTAGATATCAATGAGTGTGACAGTTCAGAGAAGGTATGTGTAAGGGACAATGAGAATTGCGTGAACATTCCTGGAAGCTATAAATGTGTTTGTGCAGAAGGATTTGAAGACAAGGATGGAAAATGTGAAGAAACTGTAAAGAACGGTAATAACCAATGAGGAAACTTATTCACCTAAATGTATAAAGGATATTTTTTGGTGTCGGATGTGATGATGTTGTGAAATCAATTATCCAGGCTACTTATACAATACTAGAAGAGATGGACACCACACGTAATAAACCATAATACATGTTTGGTTTGAATAATGAATAAAAAAAATAAAAAAAATGTACATGAAAAATTACACAACCAATCTGAATATATAAAATAGCTTTATTAATCACAGAATACAAACACAGAATTAAAACAATTTAAAGGGTGATTTACAACCCTGGCCACAAATCAATATATGTAAGTAGCCAAGTTACTTAAAGGGGTACTCCGGTGGAAAACATTATACATTTTTTTTTTTATCAACTGGTGCCAGAAAGTTAACCCCTTAAAGACACAGTCCATTTTGACCTTAAAGGAGTAGTTCAGTGGTGAACCCAGTAGTGAACAACTTATCCCCTATCCTAAGGATAGGGGATAAGTTTGAGATCGCGGGGGGTCCGACCGCTGGGGCCCCCTGCGATCTCCTGTACGGAGCCCCGACAGCCCGCGGGAAGGGGGCTTGTCGACCTCCGCACGAAGCGGCGGCCGACACGCCCCCTCAATACAACTCTATGGCAGAGCCGAAGCGCTGCCTTCGGCAATCTCCGGCTCTGCCATAGAGATGTATTGAGGGGGCGTGTCGGCCGCCACTTCTTGTGGAGGTCGACACCCGCTATCTGTCCGGAGAGCCTGGCCCCCGTACAGAGAGATCGCAGGGGGCCCCAGCGGTTGGACCCCCCGCGATCTCAAACTTATCCCCTATCCTTAGGATAGGGGATAAGTTTTTCACCACTGGACTACCCCTTTAAGGACGCAGCCTTTTTTTTTGCAAATCTGACCTCTCTCAGTTTAAGCATTAATAACTCTAGGATGCTTTAACTTATGAATTTGATTCCAAGAGTTTTTTTTTCGTGACATGTTCTACTTTATGTTAGTGGTAAATTTTCGTTTTTCATTTCTTGGTGAAAAATTCCAAAATTCAATGAAAAATTTGAAAATTTAGCATTTTTTTTTTTACTTTGAAACTCTCTGCTGCTAAGGAAAATGGACATCCCAAATAAATTATATATTGATTCACATACACAATGGGGGACATGTATCATTAGGTGTCTATTGTAGACACAGATCTACCCCTTTACACTGCCTGTCTAATTTAGGCTAATTTCTACTTTTTTTTTTAACGCCAAGAAAAATGCCAATTCTGTCGCATGACGTTTTTTTGGCCAAAAAAACGCTGCGGACAGATGTTAGCTGTAAATCAATGAGAAATCGCAAAATTCTTTTGGCGTTTTTTCACTCTTTTTTTGGGCGTTTTTCAGCTCCTGGACGGTTTTGAAATATCGCAGCATGTTGAGCCACTGGCGTTTTTCTCTCTGAAATCGTGGCGTTTTTCTCCCATAGAAATCTATGGGAGTAAAAAAACGCCAAGAAAAATGCCATGTGGGTTTTAACTTTGGCGTTTTTTCAGACGGTTTATATTCTCTTTTGGACTTTAGCAATCCAAAAAAGTGATGGAGATACCCTATGAAATTTTATTAAAAAGGATATCATTAAAAAAATGATAATACAGTAGTGATGGAAAAAATTGTATTGTAACGAAATTTATCTTTTTTATAGCAAAACTTTTATCAATTTTTAAACAGGGATCAATTTATGTGTGCGGGCAGGGCACTAAAAATATAGCCGACAATAATAAAAATGTGTGTGTGTTTCACTTTTTATTCTTTATTTTTTAGGTGGTACTATTACTCCCAGCATTGAACCATGATGGGAGTAGTAGTACCTGTACCAATTGACAGATCGCCCCGGGTTCCGTTGCGATCCTTCTGTATAATTTATAGAGGCGCCGACCACTCATCTATGGTCCCCTGCACTGCCGTACATATACACCTATTCATATTTCCCTGCAGAGAGCTGTGATTGGCCAGATGGTTCCAGCCAATCACAACTCTCTGTGGGAAATATGAATAGGTGTATATATACGTCAGTGCAGGGGACCATAGAAGAGCGTCACCGGCCGCATCTGTACATTATACAAGAGGATCACAGGGGGTGTCAGGAGTGACATCCGCTGTGATCTTTCCTTAACTGCAGGTCCTGCAGCTCCCAACATGGAGCTGAACGTGCTTCATGATGGGAGTAGTAGTACCTGCATGTAAGGACAGATCACAGCGGGTGTCACTCCTGACATCCTCTGTGATCGTCCTATCTATTGCAGAGATGTGGAGCGGCTCTATACAGCGCTCGCATCTCTGCACTATACTCCGTCCAGTGATATGAATAGAACATTGCTTATTCATTTTTCCCTCTGAGAGCTGTGATTGGCTGCAACATCCAGCCAATCCCCACTCTGGGCAGAAGATATGAATGAGTGTTGTGCTATTCACATCACTGGCTGGAGTATAGTGCAGAGATGCGAGCGCTTTATAGAGCCGCTGCGCATCTCTGGTATTTTATGGATGATCGCATCGGGAGTCAGGAGTGACACCCGGGGCGATATGTCTATTAGTACAGGTACTACTACTCCCATCATGGAACAGTCTGTTCCATGCTGGGAGTAGTAATACTACCTAAAAATGTCAAAAAATAGAGGGGGAAAAAAAGTGAAACATACACTTTATTAAAAATGTATAAAAATTTTGTTATAAAAAATACAAATTCCGTTAAATAAAAAAAAATTTCCATCACTACTGCATCCTTTTTATTTTTATTTTTTTTTTTTTTTTGGTACTCAAAAAGGGGCAAAAATGCAATTTCCACACAAATGAAAAAACGCCAGTAAAAACGCCAGACACAGGAAATTGCACTGGCGTTTTTTCAGCCGTTTTTTTCAAACCAAAAAAACAAGTAGAAACTTAGCCTAACACTCTTGCTCAAGATTTACTAAAGTTGTGCATTCCTTTGATAAATTTTGTGCAAATATAGAAACTCCCCCACCCCCCCCCCCCCCCCCCCCGGCTCTACCGTGCACTTCACAGAGATGTGGCATTTTCCCACAGTACACTGCTCACTGTTTTTTGGGGGTGGGAAAAGGTGTTATGTAAGTAATTATTAAAAAAAGAAATAATTATTATTGAAAAATGTTATTAAAAAAATATAATAAGATATATATATATATATATATATATATATATATATATATAATCTCAATCCAAGGGGTAGGCAGCACAACCACAATAATAAGAGAGTCCCGGAGTGCAAGCGGACAATTGCAGTCCCAGTCGCAGACTGCGTAGATAATCCAGGCAAAGAACTTCAGCAGCACACCCGTAAATTCAAGTGAAACAGTGGGATTTTATTGACCCATATCATATTTTGATATGGGTCAATAAAATCCCACTGTTTCGCTTGAATTTATGGGTGTGCTGCTGAAGTTCTTTGCATATTATATATAATATATATATATATATATATATATATATATATATATATATATATATATATATACATATATACATACACACACACACACACACACACACACACAACAATTTTTTTATTTTTTTTTCTTGGTCACTGCACCTGCACTCACATTTAAGCTCAGAAATGTTTTATTTATACAGTTATCGCTTGTCTGGGCACTAGTAACCATGGAATATTTTGTGAGATGTTTCCACCAGAATTTTCTTGGATGTTAAAGTTGGGGCAAAAATCGACAATTTTGGCGCAAAAAAAAACAATATGGCTGCAAAAAAAAAAAATTTGGTGCAAAAAAAAAAAAAAATGGCGCAAAAATGATTTTTCACATATTTTCAAAGCAGCAAAAGAGACCTTAAAAATGTTAGAAGAAATAAAAAAGGTGTGAATAATATCGCTGGAATAGAAATTAGATCAGTTTTTTAAAATCTCCCCCAGAATGTCTGGGTTTAAAAAATATGTAATTTTGCTGAACAATCTGTCCCCTTACCTCTATATCAGTGTTTACCAACCAGAATGCCTCCAAGTGTTGCAAAACTTGGCATGCTGTGAGTTGCAGTTTTGCAAAAGCTGGAGGCACCCTGGTAGCAGAAATTAGTGTGCGACCTGGGTATGCAGCATAGCTGAATGTGTGATTATGTGTAAGCATGACCATGCACACACTCAACTCTGCTACATACACCTGATCACACACTCAACATTGCTACATACAAACTCACACACTCAACTCTGCTACATACACATTCACACACTCAACTCTGCTACATATACACACTCCCACACTCAACTCTGCTACATATACACCCACACTCAGCTTGGCTACATATACACACACTCAGCTCGTCTACATACACACACACACTCAACTCTGCTACATACACACACACTCAACTCTGTTACATACACACACACACACACACTCAGCTCTGCTACATACACACATTCACACACTCAGCTCTGCTACAGTCACACATTCAGCTCTGCTACATACACACATTCACACACTCTGCTCTGCTACATACACACATTCACACACTCTGCTCTGCTACATACACACATTCACACACTCGGCTCTGCTACATACACACATTCACACACTCAGCTCTGCTACATACACACACTCTGCACTATAACCTGGTGTATTATCCCGGTGTATGGGGTTAGACTGAGAGTGAAAGGGGATCACAAGCGATCAATAAACATTACATTGTTTTTAAAAGGTACATGGAAAGGTTTTAAGTATCCCAGAGATGATCTGACTGGTGGCAGAAGCATTGTAATCTCCTTGGAATTGATGATTTAGAGCACCTTGCTACGTGCAGTCCAAGATGGCTTATATTTGCGTAAAAAATATGGTCATTGCGCAAAATTTCTACGGGTAAATGAAATGTACGTAGTTAATAAATTTGTGCGTACTAAATATGTCACTCCAAGGTACACCGAAACCTTCACATCTGGAGGAAAAGCTCCACCAGAATGTGCGCAAAAAAAGATGCAAAAAAACACACAACAGGGGTAAAATCTTTGATACATATCCCCCAATATGTCTACTTTATGTTGTCATCATAAAGTTGATTTTTTTTTTACTTTTTGAAGACATTAAAGGGCTTCAAGGTTTAGTTTAGCAGCAAATTTCCAGTTTTTCATGAAAATTTCAAAATCAGAATTTTTCAGCGGCCAGTTCAGTTTGAAGTGGATTTGAGAGACCTTTCTGTGAGAAATACCCCATAAATTACCCCATTATAGAAACTACACTCCTCAAAGTATACAAAATGACATTCAGAAAGCTTGTTAACCCTTTAGATGTTTGACAGGAATAGCAGCAAAGTGAAGGAGAAAATTCTAAATCTTCAAATTTTCAAATTTTCCACTAACATGTTCTTGTAGACCCATTTTTTTTTATTTTTACAAGGGGTAAAAGGAGAAAAAGAATCCCGCCATCCCCCCCCCCCAAAAAAAAAAAAATTGTAACCCAATTTCTCTCGAGTAAGGAAATACCTCATGTGGATGTAAAGTGCTCTGTGGGTGCACTAGAGGGCTCAGAAGGGAGGGAGCGACAATGAGATTGCGGAGAGCTTTGGGGGGGGGGGTATGTTGCATTTAGGAAGCCACCATGGTGCCAGTACAGCAAAAAAAAAACAATGGCAAACATACTATTTTGGAAACTACACCCCTCAAGGAATGTAACAAGGGGTACAGTGAGCCTTAACACCCCACATGTGTTTGATGACTTTTTTTTGTTAAAGTGGGAGGTGTAAATGAAAAAAAACCCACTAAAATGCAGTTTTTTCCCCAAATTTACAATTTTTACAAGGGGTAATAGGAGAAAATGCCACCCAAAATTTGTAACCCCATTTCTTCTGAGTATGGAAATACACCATGTGTGGACGTAAAGTGCTCTGCGGACGAACTACATGGCTCAGAAGAGAATGAGCCACATTTGGCTTTTGAAAAGCAAATTTAGCTGAAATGGCTTTTCGGGGGCATGTCGCATTTAGGAAAACACATGGCATACTATTTTGGAAACTACACCCCTCAGGGCACGTAACAAGTGGTACAGTGAGCCTTAACACCCCATGATGAATTTTCACAAAATTTGGACGTGAAAATTAAAAATTAGATTTTTTTTCACTAAATTGCTGGTGTTACCCCAAAGTTTTCATTTTTATAAGGGGTAATAGGAGAAAAAGTATGGCAACACCCTATATATGGATGTAAACTGCTCTATGGGTGCACTACAATGCTCAGAAGAGAAGGAGGGCTTTTGGAAAGAGAATTTGGTTGGTATAGAAGTCGGCGACCATGTGCGTTTACAAAGCCCCGATGGTGCCAGAACAGTGGACCCCCACCTGTTACCCCATTTTGGAAACTACACCCCTCACGGAATGTAGTTAGGGGTGCAGAGTGCATTTACACCCCACTGGCACTTGAAAGATCATTGGAACAGTGGGCTGTGCAAATGAAAATAAAAAAATTTCATTTTCACGGCCCACTGTTACAAAAATCTGTCAGACACCTGCTGGGTGTAAATGTTCACTGCACCCCTTGTTACATTCTGTGAGGGGTGTAGTTTCCAAAATGGGGTCACATGTGGGGGGAGTCTACTGTTCTGGCACCATCGGGGCTTTGTAAACGAACATGGCCTTCAATTCCAGCCAAATTCCCTCTCCAAAAGCCCAATGGCACTCATTCTCTTCTGAGCCCTGTAGTTCACACTTTACATACACATTTGGGGGATTTCCTTACTCAGAAGAAATGGCGTTACAAATTTTATGGGGCTTTTTTTTTTACATTTTACTGAAAATGAAAACTTTGGGTAACACCAGCATTTCAGTGAAAAACATTTTTGTTTTCATTTTCATGTCCAACTTTAATGAAAATTTGTCAAACACCTGTAGAGTGTTAAGGCTCACTATACCCCTTGTTACGTTCCGTGAGGGGTGAAGTTTCCAAAATGGGGTCACATGTGGATGTTTTTTTTTTTTGCGTTCATGTCAGAACCACTGTAAAATTAGCCACCCCTGTGCAAATCACCAATTTAGGCCTCAAATGTACATGGCGCTCTCACTCCTGAGACTTGTTGTGCGCCCGCAGAGCATTTTTTGTCCACATGTGGGGTATTTCCGTACCCAAAATTAAAAGTATGGGGCAACACCAGCATGTTAATGTAAAAAAAAAAAATATACATTTACACTAACATGCTGGTGTAGACCCCAATTTTTCATAAGGGGTAAAAGGAGGAAAAGCCCCACAAAATGTGTAACACAATTTCTCCAGAGTCCGGAAATACCCCATATGTGGCGCTAAACTGTTGCCGTGAAATATGGCAGGGCTCCCAGGTGAGAGAGCGCTATTCGCATTTGAGGCCTAAATCAGGGATTTACATAGGGGCGGACACGGATGCAAGCGTTACTCTTGCCTCTGCCGCCAAAATTACCCTACGCCAGTGTTTCCCAAACAAGGTGCCTGCAGCTGTTGCAAAACTCCCAGCATGCCTGGACAGTCAACAGCTGGAGGCTGGAAATGCATTTTTATTGGGGGGGGGGGGGTTGAGTTGCGGTGGAAAATTTGCTGCAGCTCAAACTTGCATTAGGAAACTCACTGTAAAGCCCCGTCCGTGTGAATGTACCCTGTACATTCACATTGTGGGGGGTAGGGGGTGTTGACGGGAGCAAACCTCCAGCTGTTGCAAAACTATAACTCTAAACATGAACTGACTGTGCATGCTGGAAGTTGTAGTTTTACTACAGCTGGAGGCACACTGGTGGGAAAACACTGAATAAGGTAACAGACTAACTCAGTGTTTACCCACCAGTGTGCCTCCAGCTGTTGCAAAACTACAAGCATGTACTGACAGCTGCTTGTTGCTGGGCATGCTGGTAGTTTTGCAAGATCTGGAGGGCCACAGTTTAGAGACCGCTGCACAGTGATTTCCAAACTGTGGTCCTCCAGATCTTGCAAAACTACAAATCCCAGCATGCCCAGACAGCAAATGGCTGTCTGGGCATGCTGGGAGTTGTAGTTTTGCAACATCTGAAGGACTACAGTTTGGAGACCACTGTGTAGTGGTTTCTAAACTTTTCCTCCAGATGTTGCAAAACTACAACTCCTAGCATGCCCAGGCAAGCATTGGCTGTCTGGGCATGCTGGGAGTTGTAGTTTTGCAACATCTGGAGAACCACAGTTTTGAGACCACTAGACAATGGTCTCCAAACTTTGGTCCTCCAGATGTTGCAAAACTACAACTCCCAGCATGCTCGGCGATGTCCCCATCGGGGGAAAAAACTCACATATCACCCGCAAGCGCTGCCCTCCTCATCCTCCAGTTTGTTGCAGGCCGCCGGCGCTGACACTCTATACTGTACGCTGTATCCCTATGCCCAGGCTGCAAAAGATAAACAAAATGAACTTTAACACTCCTTCCTACGTCAGCCTCACGCTCTTCCTGGGGACAGGAACGTCGGAGAGCCGTCAGCCTATCACTGGCCGCAGCGATGTTCCTGCCAGCCGGCTTCTTACATGACAGTGGGCTCAACCTATCACCGGCCGAGGCGGAACATCACTGCAGCCGGTTGATAGGCTGACGGCTGTCCGACGTTCCCGTCCCCAGGAAGCAGGTCCGGACCGACGAGGGAAGGTGAGTTAAAGTTTATTTTGTTTATCTTTTGCAGCCCGGGATAGGGATACAGTGTACAGCCGGCGGCGTGCAACAAACAGGAGGACGAGGAGGGCAGTGCTTGCGGGTGATAGATATTTGAGCATTTACCCCGATGGGGACAGCACAGCGCTGGTAATTAATTGGGGGGGGGGGGGGGGGCAGAACAGCGCTGGCGGGTCACATATGATTAGTTCCCCGATGTGGGGACAGCGCAGCGCTGGGTTGATAACTCATTCATTCCCGAGGGGGAGGGGCCCAACATGTATTGCAGTATGGGAAAAATTCATATCGTGCAGCACAAAAATTTCGGTATTCGGTATGAACTGGTATACCGCCCAGCACTAACCAGTTGATTTAAAAAATAAAAAAAAGATTTCCGCCGGAGTACCCCTTTAACTCCTTGGAGCAATCCATCATGCATAATAATCCTTGGAGTAATCCATCATACATATTAATCCTTGGAGTGATACAGCATACATAATACCCTTGGAATGATCGAGCATACATAATAACCCTTTCCCACTATACATAATAAAAATTGAAAACCCTAAATTTTTCTAACTTTTTTTCTTATAAAAGATGTATTAGAAAAATATGGCATTGTCCGCACAAATTTAATGTACCGTATGTACTCTAGTATAAGCAGAGTTTTTCAGCACGATTTTTCGTGCTCAAAACGCCACACCGGCTTATACTCGAGTGAACCCTCCGCCTGTTAATCTCTTCATCAGTGGTCTTCAACCTATGGACCTCCAGATGTTGTAAAAACTACAACTCCCAGAATGCCCGGACAGCCGATGGCTGTCCGGGCATGCTGGGAGTTGTAGTTTTGCAACATCTGGAGGTCCGCAGGTTGAAGACCACTGATGAAGGGATTGACAGGCGGTGATGATGAAGGGGGGGGGATGATGACATGGGGGGATGATGTATTTCCCACCCTAGGCTTATAGTCGAGTCAATAACTTTTCCTGGGTTTTTGGGGTGAAATTAGGGGCCTCGGCTTATATTCGGTTCGGCTTATACTCGAGTATATACGGTAAGATAGATTCTGCACAGTAAATGATGTAAACGGAAAAATTCAAATCCCTGAAAAAATGGAGTAAAAAGTGATCAAAAAGCCCTTTCTACACCAAAAAAGAAAAACTGCATTCCCAGCTTTATGTAGCGATTGGTTAGGGTCTGAACACTCAACAGTTTTTAGTTTTTTTCTAATGACTGCTCATTTAAGGGGATTAAATTGAGTTAAAAGAAGGGTCTATCATTAAGACACCTATAAAAGAACTGTGTTGTAAGATATCAATGGACGGTCATTAACTATGTGTTTACTCTTTAGAAGAAGAAGAGTTTGCAGAACAGAACATATCCGCAAATACAATAGAAGATTCTGTTGATGTTCACGAAGATCTATGATCTACAAAAATATAACATTAATTTAAATATTGTCTTAAGTTATTGGACTCCATCTCTACCTTCAAGATACTGTAGATAACCGATTCTGTCAACCTGGTGAAGATGCCTTTTATCTGGTTTTCAGATTGGATTTGCCCTAAACGATGCTCACAGCTCTTTTGGATATAAACAAAATGTGTATTTTATTTTGGTACAGTACTTTCTAATAAATGTTCATTCAGTGATATGTACAGATCTGTGTCATTTGTCCCAATCTCTCAATCTATTTAAAGTGTACCTGTCAATTATCAAAACCTTTGACTTGTCACAGAGGCAAAAAATGTTTTGACCAATGGTGTGTGGGGGTTCCCAAAGCAGAGACCCCTACTGATCAGGAAAAGGAGCTGGGAGAAAATGTGCTGCACTCCCTGGGGGGTAGCGAACTCTGTTCTGCAGCCCTATTATAAGTCTATGGGGGCCATCCAGAGAAGCTGGATAGAGATCACTGCGAACTGGTGAGCGACGCATACTACCCTGCGCTGCTTCCTGCTTGTTCTTCTGATTGGTGGGAATTTTGGCACGGAGACCATGATCGAACAAATCTTTAGTCATATCTACATTTCAAAGAGAAATGTTCACTTTGTTTATTACATAAAAGTATAATGACTGTTCTGCATTGCTGTAGCATCCTCTCGTTTGTAGTAATGCAAAAACTCCACTAAGCCAATAAAAGTAGTATAAAAATCTGCATGATACCATATTACAAAGATATTCATATATATAAACAATGGAGGAAATTTATCAAAACCAGAAGAAAAATTGCCCAGTTGCCCATAGCAACCAATCAGATTGCTTCTTTCATTTTACAGAGGCCTTGTTAAAAATGAAAGAAGTGATCTGATTGGTTGCTATGGGCAACTGGGAACTTTTCCTCTACACAGGTTTTGATAAATCTCCCCAATGCCTTCAGAGAAGAAAAGCTCCTTAATGTGTTTAAAAAAAAAAAAAAAAAAGTGAATTAACCCCTTCCCTAATAAAAGTTTAAATCACCCCTCCTTTTCCCATTTTTGTAAATAAAATAATGTAATAAAAATAATCATATGTGGAACCGCCGCGTGCGTAAATGTCCGAACTATTAAAATATAAGGTTCGCTAAACCACATGGACGATGGCGTACACGTAAAAATAAACCATAAAAATACCATAAAAATGTATAAAAAGCGTTCAAAAAGTCCCATCAAAACAAAAATGGTACCGATGAAAACTATAGACCGCAGTGCAAAACATTACCCACATGTAGCCCCGTATGCGGAAAAATAAACTTATAGGGGTCAGAATATGACAATTTTAACATACAAGTTTTGGTGCATGTAGTTATAATGTAGTAAAATAATATAAAACCTACATTAATTGGGTATCCTTGTAACTGTATGGACCTACAGAATAAATATAAGGTGTCATTTTACCGAAAGCTGCACTGTATAGAAACGGAAGCCCCCAAAAGTTACAAAATGTTGGCATTTTTTTTCAATTTCACCTCACAAATATATATCTGGTTTTGTGGTAGATTTTGTTATTAAATGATTGATGACATTACAAAGTACAATTGATGGTGCAAAAAGCCCTTAGATGGGTCTGTAGGTGCAAAATTGAAAGTGTTATGATTTTTAGAAGGGGAGGAGGAAAAAAACAAAAGTGCAAAAACGAAAATTGGCCTGGTTCTTAACCCCTCCATCTTTGACAATTTTTCATTTTTGCACTTTGTTTTTTCCTCCTCCCCTTCTAAAATTCATAACTCTTTCAATTTTCCAACTACAGACCCATATGAGGGCTTGTTCTTTGCGCCAACAATTTTACTTTGTAATACCATTAATGGTTTAACCATAAAATCTACGGCGAAACCAGAAAATAAATATTTGTGGGGCAAAATTGAAAGAAAAAAAGCCATATTGTAATTTTTAGCGGCTTCTGTTTCTACGCAGTGCAGTTTTTTGGTAAATTTAACACCTTATATTTATTCTGTAGGTCCATACGTTTGCAAGGATACCCAATTTATATAGGTTTTATTTTATTTTACTACAAAAAAAAAAGTACATGCACGAAAATTAATACTTTAAAAATGTTCTTCTGACCCCTATAACTTTTTTATTTTTCCACATACGGGGATGGATGTATCAGGGCTCAATTTATCGGTACCATTTTTGTTTTGCTTGGATTTTTGGAATATTTTTTACGTGTACACCATTGACCGTGCAGTTTAATTAATATATTTTTATAGTTCAGACATTTGAGCCCAGGCGATACCACATGTATATATTTATTTTTATTTACAGGTTTTTTGTTTTTTTTTTATGGGAAAAAGGGGGTGATTCAAACTTTTATTAGGGAAAGGGTTAAATCACATTCATTAACTTTTTTTTTTTTTTTTGACACTTCCCCCCCCAATGTTATAGCACCTATAAGGGACTATCACATGCAATACCTTGATTGCAGGCACTGATCAATGCTATGCCATAGCATAGCATTGATCAGTGTTATCGGCGCGCCACTGCTTCTGCCTGGATCTCAGGCACGGAGCAGTGAATCAGCAATTAGATGGCAGGAAAGAAGGTAAGAGACCTTCCTCCATCCTCTCATGTGATCAGGATGCCACGGTTTCGCTTAACCTCTTTTAGATGCGTCTAAAGGGTTAAAGCCGGACATCAGCCCGATCGGCGATGTCCGGCATTAGCCATGGGTCCCAGTTGCTTATTGCCACTGGGACCCACCGGGTATGATGCACGCTCACCTGCTGAGCACGCGTCATACCTCAGGAGCCCGCAATGGATGTACATTCGTGTCCATTTGCGGCAAGGGGTTAAGGTCAAGATAAGTTTTGTCCTTAAAGGGGTACTCCACTGGAAAAAAAACATTTTTTTTAATCAACTGGTGCCAGAAAGTTAAACAGATTTGTAAATTACTTCTATTTAAAAATCGTAACCCTTCCTGTACTTATCAGCTGCTGTATACTCCACAGGAAGTTCTTTTTTTCTTTTTGAATTTCCTTTCTGTCTCACCACGGTGCTCTCTGCTGACACCTTTGTCCATTTTAGGAACTGTCCAGAGCAGGATAGGTTTTCTATGGGGATTTGCTCCTACTCTGGACAGTTCCTAAAATGGACAGAGGTTTCAGCAGAGAGCACTGTGATCAGACAGAAAGGAAATTCTAAAGAAAAGAACTTCCTGTGGAGCATACAGCAGCTGATAAGTACTGGAATGGTTACGATTTTTAAATAGAAGTAATTTACAAACCTGTTTAACTTTCTAGCACCAGTTGATAAAAAAAAGTTTTCCAGCGAAGTACCCCTTTTAAAGGCTTTCTAGAAGGGTTCATACATTGGTAACAAGAGCATATTGATTCCGAAATGAATTTAATGTTCTCTTGTGAAAGTACTGCATTATCCGTGATCTGTCAGCGAGTTATTAGGAATTAAGGTGTCGAATGTTTTCTTCTGTGATTCTGACTGAACAGAGTTTCTTTTTAAGGGCTCTAAGTTTATTAGATGGCATGTATCATGTGAGAGGGAGGAGTAATACATGGTATATGAGAAATGAAAGGTCGTCCAGCTCACCACCGCCGCCTCAGTGCACGGACTCGTGCGGACACCACGAGGACGGATAAATGGAAGGTAGAAAAATGTCCAGCACAAAAGCACGATGCAAGAGGATATTTATTGTAGATTCACACAGCAAATGGCAACACGGATCATGGAGTAGAGTGACGCGTTTTAGCAACCTTAGTCGCCTTAGTCATACCAAGCTTGGTATGACTAAGGCGACTAAGGTTGCTGAAATGCGTCACTCTACTCCATGATCCGTGTTGCCGTTTGCTGTGTGAATCTACAATAAATATCATCTTGCATCGTGCTTTTGTGCTGGACATTTTTCTACCTTCCTGTAATACATGGTAGGTTACTGATTTATGTCCATGTTCGTGTGCACTGGTTAGGCTGGGTTCACACTACGATTTGTAACTACGGTTCCCGTATACGACTGGGAGGGGGGCGGGGCTTAATAGCGGCACCCGCACTCAGCCGTATAGGGGAACCGTATTTAATGCATGTCTATGAGCCGACCGGAGTGAACCGCAGCCTCCGGTCAGCTGCTTTTTCGTCCGTATGCGGTTTCCCGACCGCAGGCAAAAACGCGGTCCACCACGTTTTTGCCTGTGGTCGGGAAACCGCATACGGCCGAAAAAGAAGCCGACTGGTGGTACTGGCTGGTAGTGTGGGGGACGCTAATCAGTTTGATGCCTACCATGCCCGGATCTGCCCCGCTGTTCGGCCGAAATCTTCGATTTTCTGTATATGCTAATTAGGTGCTAACTGGCACAGGCAAGGTTACTGGCACTCTGACGTCAGCGCCGCTCATCCGCAGCGCCACCCAGCTCATCAGTATTCCTTCCCTCCCTCCGCCTCTCCCTTTTCTCCCTGATCTGGATTATGTGTGATATTACAACTTGGCTCCATTCTCTTCAATGGAACTAAGCTGCAATACCACACATAACCTGATGACTTTGTTTTTGGAAGTAATTAGGTCTGTTTTTCTATTCCTGGAGAACCACTTTAAATGGGCACCGTCATTAAAATGAATTTTTGCTATTGCACTCCTTATGGTAAATAAAAAATCTTTCTAATGTACTTGGAAGTTTTCTATGTTTTATGTTTGTTTAAAAAAGCTGCCCCTAGGTGTCTCCCTACTTGTCCAGAGCACATTTACCTCTATAACCTGCACAGACTTTGGACTCCTGCTGGCCTGGCAGAAGTCCAAAATCAGTAAATACAGTCTGGAGTGTTGAGGAGGGGGGGGGAGGGTTAGTGTGCAGCCTTAGCCAATCATAGCTCATCTCACATTGAACTGAAAGCTCTAGGCTTTATTTTTTTTTTTTTAGCAGAGTGAGGGAGGAAGTTCTCCCCTGTATGGCTTCAGATGATGTCACACCTGCTGGGTAACGTCCCTTCCCAGTCTGCGAATTTGACTGAGCAGAAAATACAGAGCAATATCAAGGTAGAAAACTAAAAAAATAACAAAAATAAAGACAGAGGGTGGTTTATCATGATGGGGCCAGTGAACTGGGAGGGTTATAAAATGTAACAAGATCATGACAGGTACTCTTTAACTTTCTAATCTTTGCATGTTTTTATACCCAAATAGGTCTTTGGTTCACGCAGCGTTTTTGTCTCCATTTCACTGTTATCATTTAAGTCAATTGGAAAGGGATTCTACTGTAAGGCATATGGCAGCATTTGTGTGTGTATACAGTCAGGTCCATAAATATTGGGACATCTACATAATTCCAACATTTTTGACTCTATACACCACCACAATGGATTTGAAATGAAACAAACATGTGCTTCAACTGCATATTGTCAGCTTTAATTTGAGGGTATTTACATCCAAATCAGGTGAACGGTCTAGGAATTACAACAGTTTGCATATGTGCCTCCCACTTGTTAAGAGACCAAAAGGAATGGGACAGAATAATAATCATAAATCAAACTTTCACTCTTTAATACTTGGTTGCAAATCCTTTGCAGTCTAATACAACCTGAAGCCTGAAATGCATAGACATCACCAGATGCTGTGTTTCATCCCTGGTGATGCTCTGCCGGCCTCTACTGCAACAGTCTAGTTCCTGCTTGTTCTTGGGGCATTTTCCCTTCAGTTTTGTCTTCAGCAAGTAAAATGCATGCTCAATCGGATTCGGGTCAGGTGATTGACTTGTCCATTGCATAACATTCCACTTATTTCCCTTAAAAAACTCTTTGGTTACTTTTGCAGTATACTTTGGGTCATTGTCCATCTGCACTGTGAAGCGCCATACAATGAGTTCTAAAGCATTTTGCTGAATATGAACAGATAATATTGCCTGAAACACTTCAGAATTCATCCTGCTGCTTTTGTCAGCAGTCACATCATCAATAAATACAAGAGAAGCAGTTCCATTGGCAGACATACATGCCCAGTATACCATGACACTACCACAACCATGCTTCACCATGAGGTGGTATGCTTAGGATCATGCTTCTTTCCTTCTCCATCCTTTTCTCTTCCCATCACTCTGGTATAAGTTGATCTTGGTCTCATCTGTCCATAGGATGTTGTTCCAGAACTGTGAAGGCTTTTGCAGATGTCGTTTGGCAAACTCTAATCTGGCCTTCCTGTTTTTGAGGCTCACCAATGGTTTCCATCTTGTGTTGAATCCTCTGTATTCACTCTAGTGAAGTCTTCTCTTGATTGTTGACTATAACACACATAGGCCTACCTCCTGGAGAGTGTTCTTGATCTGGCCAACTGTTGTGAAGGGGGTTTTCTTCACCAGGGAAATAATTCTTTGCTCATCCTCCACAGTTGTTATCCTTGGTCTTCCGGGTCTTTTGGTGTTGCTGAACTCAACGGTGCGTTCCTTCTTTTTAAGAATATTCCAAACAGTTGTTTTGGCCACGCCTAATGTTTTGGCTATCTCTCTGATGGGTTTACTACACAAAGAGGTGAAATCACTGGCACCGCTAGATACATACATGACTATATATTCATCCGGTAGTACGGACACATACACGTCCTCTAATCCGGTACATCTATTTAGCACATAAAGTCTATGGCATGAGGGTAGACTGCAATATGACTGTGGGTGGTGCTCCTCTATCAGAAACAAAGTATTCCATATGCTACATCCAAAGAATTCAGAGCGCACTCACCCGGAGTCAGTCGGCGTACCAGAAATTCCGGCACCGGTTATCCTCGGTCCATCAGGAATATCGCAGGAGATAGAGTGGGGGAGTTCTCAGACGCTGGCTTCTGCCAGCGTCTGAAAACTCCCCCACTCTATCTCCTGCAATATTCCTGATGGACCGAGGATAACCGGTGCCGGAATTTCTGGTACGGCGACTGACTCCTGGTGAGTGCGCTCTGAATTCTTTGGATGTAGCATCTCTGATGGGTTTGTTTTGTTTTTTCAGTCTAATGATGGGTTGCTTCACTGATAGTGACAGCTCTTTGGATCTCATCTTGAGAGTTGACAACAACATATTCCAAATGCAAATAGCATACTTGAATTTAACTCTGAACCTTTTATCTGCTCATTGTAATTGGGATAATGAGGGAATAACACACACCTGGACTTGGAACAGCTGAGAAGCCAATTGTCCCATTACTTTTGGTCCCTTAGCAAGTGGGAGGCACATATGTAAACTTGTAATTCCTACACAGTTTACCTGATTTGGATGTAAATACCCTGAAATTAAAGGGGTACTCCGGTGAAAACCTTTTTTCTTTTAAATCAACTGGTGGCAGGAAGTTAGACATATTTGTAAATTACTTCTATTAAAAAATCTTAATCCTTCCAGTACTTATTAGCTGCTGAATGCTACAGAGGAAATTCCTTTCTTTTTGGAACACTGATGACATCACGAGCACAGTGCTCTCTGCTGACATCTCTGTCCATTTTAGCAACCATGCATAGCAGATGTATGCTAAGGGCAGCAAGGTGGCTCAGAGGTTAGCACTGCTACCTTGCAGTGCTGGGGACTTGGGTTCAAATCCCACTCAGGATGACAATAAATAAAGCGTTATTATTATAATAACGTCAGCAGAGAGAACTGTGCTCGTGATGTCATCAGAGAGCATTCCAAAAAGAAAAGAATTTCCTCTGTAGTATTCAGCAGCTAATAAGTACAGGAAGGATTAAGATTTTTTAATAGAAGTCATTTACAAATATGTTTAACTTTCTGCCACCAATTGATTTAAAATAAAAAAGGTTTTCACCGGAGTACCCCTTTAAAGCCGACAGTCTGGAAGTAAATCTTGTTTGTTTCATTTCAAATCCATTGTGGTGGTGTATAGAGCCAAAAATGTTAGAATTGTGTCAATGTCCCAATATTTATGGACCTGACTGTATGTATATATGTATATATATATATATATATATATATATAATGTGTGTGTGTGTAGTGTTTTCTTTCTTTTTCAAGTGTATAAAATGTATACGTTAAATGGAAACAAAATGAAGCCACCCTAAAGTGAGGTCATTTGTTAGGCCATGTTCACACAATAATTTCTTCCAATTTTTTGGGTCTGTACAACTGAGCTTTTACTGCTTAAAATACAGGCAAAAATTCTGCAGTTTTTTGTGTAAATATTGTGTAAACATGGCTTCACTGAGTAATGATTATGTTTTAAAGTTTTTGTCAGTCCTGTTGTGCTTACTTTTCTTGCAGACATTAACAATAAAAAGGTTAGATACAAATTCAATAAGAATAAGTAGCTGAAGGAACCAGAAATGATTGGCTGTGCCACGTAAATATATATATATATACCCAACTATGAATTGATCCCTGTTCAGAAGAGTTTGTTTCTGTCTACACTCGTTCTTTGGTTCTATAAACAATGACATTTCAACATTTTTCTTGTAGTATTAGATAATGTGATAAATACATAACTAAAGATTATTTTGCAAATGAGAAGGGGGTTCACTGACAAAACAACAAAGATGACTAATCTTATCACATGATATTCGGTTTTGCAGATTACTGTTTTTTAGTTAACATTTGAAAAAAGAAAATATTCCAGAGACAACCACATGGTGGCACCAAACAGCAAGATAAACTGCTGACATGCTTATTTTTAAACTATCACTATAATAGTAGTGTATTCCAGTGTAGTGTGTTTGTATTGGAGTGTATTTTTGCCACATCCATTGAAGCTATGGTGTTATAAATATCATTCTCATAAAATAAGCTTCTCAAGGAACTGACAAATGTTGTCATCATATTCTATGCTATTAAAGAACTCAGTAGAAACATGGTAGCATCTCAAAGAAGGACCAAGATGATGAACTAGCTGCAGCTTTACCTTCTGTTCGACTAATATACTGGATAGCCGATTTGTATGTACTTTGGCATTAGCCATATCATTAGTCTCCAAACTGTGGACTTTCAGCTGCTACAAAACTTCAACTCCCAGCAAGCACGATGAGAGTTGTAGTTTTGCTACAGCTGGAGGGGTAAAGGGGTACTTAGACATCTTATCCCCTACCAAAGGACTTAGACATCTTATCCCCTACCAAAGGACTTAGACATCTTATCCCCTACCAAAGGACTTAGACATCTTATCCCCTACCAAAGGACTTAGACATCTTATCCCCTACCAAAGGACTTAGACATCTTATCCCCTACCAAAGGACTTAGACATCTTATCCCCTACCAAAGGACTTAGACATGTTATCCCCTACCAAAGGACTTAGACATCTTATCCCCTACCAAAGGACTTAGACATGTTATCCCCTACCAAAGGACTTAGACATCTTATCCCCTACCAAAGGACTTAGACATCTTATCCCCTACCAAAGGACTTAGACATCTTATCCCCTACCAAAGGACTTAGACATGTTATCCCCTACCAAAGGACTTAGACATCTTATCCCCTACCAAAGGACTTAGACATCTTATCCCCTACCAAAGGACTTAGACATGTTATCCCCTACCAAAGGACTTAGACATGTTATCCCCTACCAAAGGACTTAGACATCTTATCCCCTACCAAAGGACTTAGACATCTTATCCCCTACCAAAGGACTTAGACATCTTATCCCCTACCAAAGGACTTAGACATCTTATCCCCTACCAAAGGACTTAGACATCTTATCCCCTACCAAAGGACTTAGACATCTTATCCCCTACCAAAGGACTTAGACATCTTATCCCCTACCAAAGGACTTAGACATGTTATCCCCTACCAAAGGACTTAGACATGTTATCCCCTACCAAAGGACTTAGACATGTTATCCCCTACCAAAGGACTTAGACATCTTATCCCCTACCAAAGGACTTAGACATCTTATCCCCTACCAAAGGACTTAGACATCTTATCCCCTACCAAAGGACTTAGACATGTTATCCCCTACCAAAGGACTTAGACATGTTATCCCCTACCAAAGGACTTAGACATCTTATCCCCTACCAAAGGACTTAGACATCTAATCCCCTACCAAAGGAAGGGGAATAAGATGTCTGATCGTGGGAGGTCCAGCCACTGAGCCCCCCTTGATCTCCAGCCCAGCACCCTGGCGTTATAAACATTTATGTTGAAAAAAACGGCTATGCTAAGCTTCGGGCGGCCATGGTAATCACTCCCTCTCCATTCATGTCTATGGGAGATGAAGAGGGGCCGTGACGGCAGTGGTTGCTCATAATCCGGTGGAGTTTGCTCTGTGCATGCAGATTACTGGGGTGCTGGGCCAGATATCACAGGGGGTCCCAGCGGCTAGACCCCCACAGACATCTGATCCCCTATACTTTGTATAGGGGGATAGGATGTCTAGGGGCAGAGTACCCCTTTAAACATGCACACTTTGGACTTTTGTGCACAATGAGGTGAATAATAAATTTTGCATGATAAAATGTCTTACCCCTTTTTAGATTTACACCACTGTAGTAGCCTGAGTTCTAGTCCGGGCTAAATAGCTAGACTGTTCAATACTGACAAGATCCTCTATGGTAGTTGATAACCTTTTATTAAAAAAAAAAAAAAATGCAGCCAAAGTCATATTGGACATAGTGAATTTCAGTAGCATTTATCCTCCCAATCCATCTCCTTAAGTCAGGATGTTGTTGTGACATTAGTTTTCCACTTATATATGGATGAAGAAGTTGTAATGAGATTTATATCCAGGTAGCTTATGTAATGCAAGTTTGTTTTTTTGGAAGAAAAAGTTGGAAAAGAGTATGATCCCGCTCCTCAGGAGGGCCATTAAGAAATAAGTCTTCAGATTTGTCAATATTTCCCTTAAGTAGGCACATTCAGATTCAAAAACCTTTTATACGTTGTACATCTTGTTAAAATATTAACCTTTTGTAATATACTCAAATTTTTTTTCTTCCTTTTATAGAAATCATGACTTATAACAAACACCCCATACCATCCAGAACATAATTCTGACTGCAGCAGCATCTTTGTCCAAGCTGAAGTGCAAGCATAGACAAAGTCCAGTAAGTGAGGGTGGGACTAGCACTCCTCTATGCTCACTCCTGTCCTGTCAGACTGCAGCATGAAACCAGAGAGGAGGGGGTTACAGAGCAGTCTGCAGTGATTGCATGAAGAGGCACAGCACAGCAGACTCAGAGAGGAAGCCAAGTCAAGCAGAATGAAGACACACCCCTCACAGAATGACAAACCACGTGAGCAAGAGAAAGAAGGTATTTGTAAAAAAAAATATATATATAGGTGCTAGACACATAACAATTATATGTACATGATCAGGATTAGGTACTAAGTAACATATAATTTTTTTTTTTTTTTTTGTAGGATATGACCGGAATGCTTTCAGGCCAGAAACAGCCTCACAGGCGCACCATTAGATTGAGGAGGGTAAATAAGGGTTGTCATATAGTTATAACTTTATAGTCTGTGGATCCCGTCACCTGCAATCAGATAGACTGACACCTGATCTGGGGGGTGAAGCGCACTGGGGTTGCACACTTCACCAGCCTATATACAGTATCTAGAGATTAGTGAAAGTCTCAGTGCTGAGACCTAGTCTGATGAAAACATTTGACATGTCCCAGTGACATGTCAAAGGTTTTGGATAATGATAGTAACACTTTAAGCATGTTCTATTTCTTCATCCTCTGTGTTCCTCCCGCACTGCTGTCATGAGTGTATGGAGGCATACAGGAATAATGCATACAGGAATAATGCATACAGGAATAATGCATACAGGAATAATGCATACAGGAATAATGCATACAGGAATAATGCATACAGGAATAATGCATACAGGAATAATGAACTTAGTGGGGCTGTTTCCAAAGCTGTGACAAAGTATCTCATAGCCTGTTGTAAGCATTTGTTCAGCCAGACATTGAGCCCTAAATCTGATTTACATCAAGCACTACTGCATACCCACCCAGGTCTCTCTTAGTTAGCTTGTATTGAAGGGGTGTTCTGCTTTATACATCTTATCCCATATCCAAAGGAAAGCCCAAGGGCTGCACTGAGATCACGGGGGTTCCCAGCATTGGGAGCCCTGCGATCATAAATCTTATCCCCTATACCCCTTTAAGGACTTTGGAGGTTGATGGAGAACTGTTTGAGAGCTTCTACTTCCTGTTGGTTATTGGTATAGATCGGCAAACTTCCAGTAATTTGATTTTTCACAAACTTCTCGGCTCGGCAGTTGCTGACTTCAGCCTGCATAAATGAGTTCAGCTTTCAGGTGCTCCAGTGGGCTGGAAAAGGTGGATACAGTCCTAGGAGAGAGTCTCCAGCCCACCGGAGCACCTGAAAGCTGAATTCATTTATGCAGACTAAAGTCAGCAACTGCCGAGCCGAGAAGTTCGTGACGAATCGAATTACTGGAAGTTCGCTCATCTCCAGTTATTAGTGTAAAATGTCTTCATAATCTTCAAGGCCAAATCAGGGTCTTCATAAAGTGTTGTGGTAAGGCATATAGAGTGTCTCATTGATCTGCCAGCAGAATTACACCAAAGCACCAAATCTGCATGGTGGGCTTGATGCAGTTGAGCTCCTGTCTTCTTGCTCTCTCTCCAATCAGAGAACAGGACATTATGCTTCTTAAATGTAGGGATTCTTGCTGTGGCTGCTCTCACTATTAGAATGAGAGTACCAGAGGGTGGACAGTTGGTAGCTCCAGTACCTCTGTCTGGGGCATCAGCCATTGTTGACTGTGACATTTGGTTCTGCAGTGCTGCTGACTATACAAAATGTAAGGGAGCGACCCACTTGAATGACGCAGAAGTCTTTGCTGGATAACAGTGGCACAAGTTTTTTAAACAGTCCTTGCATAAAAGCTTTCTTAGCAATTTCTGTATATTATTACAATTTCTGTATGTTACAATTCTGCAGCATTCCTGACTAGTGTTAAGCGGCATAGGCCATATTCGAATTTGTGATATTTCGCGAATATATGGACGAATATTCGTCATATATTCGCAAAATTTGCATATTTGGAATATTTGCGTTCTATTTTCACATATGCGAAAATTCGCATATACGAAAAATTTGCATATGCGAAAATTTGCACGTCAGTCTCACACAGTAGTATTAGAGCCTTCTTTACACCACACAAGCTGGAAGCAGAGAGGGGTGATCACTGTGATGTGTACTGTGAAAAAAATAAATAAATAACGAATATTCGTAATTGCGAATATATAGTGCTATATTCGCGAATATTTGCAAATTCGCGAATATGCGATATTCGCAAATAAAATTTGCATTGCGAATATTCGCGAGCAACACTATTCCTGACTTCACATGCTGCAGTACTGTAAAGATAAAAATAATTTTTAAGGGTATTCTAAATTTTGTATTCAATATTCTAAAAATATGCTCACACTGCTGCATAACATAAATAACCCTATACTTACCTTCCTCACTCCTCCCCTTCTTCCTGAGCCAGTCCCATTGCACAGCACGTCTTTTTGTTTGAGGTCGGTGTGTACACTGCCCATTCAGGCGACCACCTGCTGAGGCAGCCCACAAAACAGAAGAACCTCTGTGCAATGGGACTGGTTCTATTAAAATAACAGGAGCAAGAAAAGTAAGCATTGGGGATTTATTTGTTATGTACCAGGCTAAGCCCATTTTTAGAATACTAATAGAACTCCGAATACCCCTTTAAAATGATATTGCCTTTACAGCGGATTCATAGAAGGAAACCCATCAACGTAACAGAGTTACGTTGATGAAAAGGCTAACATTTCTCCAAGGTGATATGCAGGACTATTACTATTACTGAAAATGTTTAGATGGAGTTATTGCCTCACAAGGTGGTCGTACTAAATACTGAAAAAAAGGTTCACAAACTTTTGCCACTTTTAGCACTTGTGTGAAAATATGATGTCGTTTTTGGTTAAATTTATGCAGAAATATAGTAGAAGATTCTGAAGGGTTCACAAACTTTCAAGCACAACTGTATGCTTTACTTAGCCATCTTCTAAATCAATAAGAGGACTTTTCAGCACCATGGAGGGGGAATTATATGACAGTTTTTAATAAATATGTATTGGAGTAAGATGTGCCAGACATTATTTAAAGGCACGCACATCTTAACAAAATTGGTACATCTTAGACTGTTTTAGCAAAACAAATTAAAATCTAAACCTGCTATGAAATGTAGATGTGTGCTATAATTTACTCCAATTCATTTTGTAATTTTAATAATAAATCTCTTGGATTGATGGTGACCCCGACATATAGGTATACAGACTTTTTCTGACATATTCTGTACCAATTTGACATAAAAAAAATTACGAATAGGCCCTCATTTACTAAGCTGAAACCAACCAGTTTTTGTCTGGCTATTTTGGCGCAGAATGTTTGTTCCAGTCTGCGACAGTGTGCGCCAAGAAAATCTGACAAACCCGACATTGCACTGTAAAAAGCCGGAAAAGGGGCTTGGTCTGCCACAAAGGGGACGTGGCCAGCCCCAAAAAGGGGCGTAGTTTCACAATCTGACCTATTTACAGAAAATCCTGTAAATAAATGGCTGGAAATTTCCACCTAGAAAATGCCGACTTGTAAAGCTGAATCCTCATAGTAAATAGAGGAGAATCCTACAAGTCTGAAACTACATTTCACACTAGTAAAAACCCAACACTCTTAGTAAATGAGGCCCATTACGTAAAATTCCATGTGTATGGAGCTCTTTCACCCTTAGAAGCATTGCCCAGACTATGATCGAGTTCTATATGCCTTCACCTATTGAAAAAAGCCAAGCTATATCCATCATCAAATATAGTACAGCTAAAAAAGATAAGACAGACGCACCATAGGGTAAGTTCATCTAGAACAATAGATGGACTATAGAAGTGAGTATGCGTGGATTAAAGATGCCCACCTTAGTTGGTTGAGCTATTGTGTAGGCACAGCACTATTACAGGCATATCAAATTGTAGAACTACAGGTATACATAATGATCCTTAGTGTCGTGTGCCACCCCAAGCCCAATACTGCCTCTGGAGACTTGAAGAAAGGGCTCACGGTTCACTGCTCTGTGTTCTCTATGAAAATACGATGGCCATCATCATGCAGTGTGTCCTAATGCATATTCTCCTATGGGTTAATAATCTATATCTGTCGCCTCTCTTTTGTCCAGCATCAATGAAAATGAGCAAATCAGATTAGGAACATTCCCCTCGGCTTTTACTAAATGCACTTGTTACATGTTCGGTAATTCTATGGACACATTAAATGATTATCATGGTTACTGATAGAATAATCTGAAATCCCACTAGACATAAACTGTTGAAAATTGATGTGGTTGCTACCTTAAGAATGACATTTCACAAAGCTGCACATAGAAATGGAATTGCTTTTAATAACTGAAGTCATTTGCTGCTGGCAGAAAGCATAAAATACGCTAACACCTAATAATTTCTATTATTCATCTCCTTAAAAAAGACACATTCAGGCTGACATGACAGCTTCATTTACATTGCTATGGGTTTAGTGTGCCCTGTTCACTACATAATGACTGCATAAAATCTTACGTGGAAGCAACACTGCATAAATTGTTAGATTCGGACAAAAAATCTGATTTATCAAAAAATGTTTTTCCTCCCTAGAGTGTCCTGGCCATGTATCACTTATGTACAAAATATTCCATAGAAAAGGAAAAGAGCAGGGGGCCGACACATGCAGGCTGTTTCACATACACACTATTTATAACGATAAAATCCCTTTAATACTAAACACACAAATATAACATATACAGTATCAAGGTCAACAAATAAAAACATGATATCTGTAAACATACCACAATGGCTTCAATTTGTGTGGAATACAATACAGCGTTCTATCATACTTTATTGACTCATCAAACTGGCCTTTATATAATGAAAAAAGTGCAGCGTCTTGTCACATATATGATGATTAGGGATGAACGAATCGAATCTAACGAATCTGAAATTCCTTATGAATTTCAGGAAAAACTCCATTGGCAACGAATGCTAATATTGCCGCGATTCGATTGCGCAAATCGCTTAATTAAACTCCATTTAGTGTGGTCCAGGCTCCAGGGCATCTAAAATGGTGGATCCACATATGAGGACATGGGGCAAGGAATGCTGGGAAGGCGGGAACAAGGGTAGGAGGAATGACCCAGCAGCAAGTCACCCCTGTGATGTCACAGTCCTATATAATCGCCAGCCATCTTGCACCCAGTCACTTCAGCCTTTTATTGCAGAGAGATAGACACCACTGTGTGTTGCACAGAGAAGCATTTTTCCAGCAGCAATTCACCTCCCAGTCACATCAGCGTTCTGTTGCACGGAGAGAGGGAAAGAGCAGTGTGTGTTGCACAGAAAAGCATTTTTACAGCTGCGATTCACCTCCCAGTCACTACAGCGTTCTAATACAGGGAGGGACAGAGAGTAGTGTGTTGCACAGTGTATTGCACAGAATAGCGGCGATTCACCTCAAGCCCAAATCCTGCCTAGAAGCACTGATAGGGAAGGGAGTGAGATTAAGAGTGCAATTATGGGTGTAGTAAACAGCGACTGTGTGCTGCAGCACTGGTGTGTACTGCTGGTGTTGTACACAAATACTTTTTTAAACGCACTGGAGCGCATTGTCCTCCCCTCATAAGTGCATGTAAGTGGTGTACTATTTGGTTCCTGTTAAAGTCTTAAGGGCCTAGATAATGTGAAAGGCCAGCCAAAAGTACACACTGGCTGGTGTTGTACACAAATACTGTTTTAAGCGTACAGGAGTGCATTGTCCTCAGAGTTCCCCTCACTCAGATTTATGGAACGGACTGTTGCAGAAATTTCTACAACTTAAACTGCCCCCCTTTTAAATCCACCCTTGATGACCTTGTCACATATAATACTACCTCTATTTATATAGCACTTTTATCACATAATTTAGTATTTTTTGAAGTTTGTGTTTTTGTACTTGTATGTTCTGTAATTAGGGCTGTTGCTCTGATGAGGCGAGTGAGGGTGCAAGTGGGGTCCAGTACACATTACACTGATGCATTGATTCTCAACCAGGGTGCCAGGACACTCTGGTGGGAAATATTGCGCTAACATTTTTAGATTTGTCTGCCCAGGCCTGCGCACCTGTGAGTCACAGACATGCAGGCCAGGTGGGAGGGGAGTCTGTGTGCAGTCCCGGGACGGGTGATGCTGCAGCTCCAATCCTCGTGTATCCTCCCTCTCCTGTGGAGCAGCTCTGGACTCTGGATTTTCCCTGGTCCCTCAGCAGAATGACGTGGAGGGAGGGAAGGAGCAGAGGCAGTGCTGACAGAGTCCTACTCAGCTTCAGGTAGTGCACCCCCACCCTTCTTTCACTCCTCTACACCTCTCTGTCACCCCTCGTAACCTCGCTGTAACCCCTTGGCACCCCTCTGTTATCCCATGCACCCTTCTGTCAACCCTCCACACCCCTCTGTCACCCCTGTATGCCCCTCTGTAACCCATGTACACCCCTCTACACCCCTGCCTCTGATGTACACCCCTCTATCACTGTGTGGGGTAATGCATTGTGTATGCTTGGGGGGGCTGGAGGCATTTGAGTTAGGCTGGAAACATTGGGGGAGATTTATCAAATCCTGTGCAAAGGAAAAGTTGCCCATAGACACCAATCAGATTTCTTCATTTTGCAAAGGCCTTGTTAAAAATGAAAGAAGCAAGCTGATTGGTTGCTATGGGCAACTGGGCAACTTTTCCTCTGTACAGGTTTTGATAAATCTCCCCCTTTGGGCATTGTTGGAAGGCTGGTGGCATTGTGTTTGGAGGAAGCTGGAGTCATTTGTAGGGAAAAGGGGAGGATAATGCTGGAAAAGTGCAGAGCCTAATACCAATATGTTTGTGTTGCAAGTTCCATGATGTCCTGTGCCAGATGGGGAAGAAAAAAAAAGAGAATGACTGATTATTTGGTAAGGGTGTCCCGCTATTTTTTTTTCAATGGGTGCCCCAAGACAAAATGGGGTGAGGGAGGCACAATTTTCTGTTCTCAGGAGCAAAAACAGCTAGCTACAGCTCTGTCTGTAATGCACATCATTTAACAATGTTTAGCACTTATAAGATCGCTGTTATTTTCTGTTCTCGCCTCAGGAGCAAAAAGACCTAGCTACAGCTCTGTCTTTCACAGATGGCATCAAGTTAGCATCCAAAATTTGCTGAAATTTTATTGAATCCATTTTTCCTTCTACTTGTGAGATGTTCCCTGTGCCACTGGCTGCAATACAACCCCAAAGCATGATTGATCCACCACCATGCTTAACAGTTGGACAGAGGTTCTTTTCATTAAATTCTGTTCCCCTTCTTCTCTAAACGTACCTTTGCTCATTCCGGCCAAAAAGTTGAATTTTGCCCTCATCGGTCCACAGAACTTGTTTCCAAAATGCATCAGGCTTGTCTATATGTTCATTTGCAAAGTTCAAACGCTGATTTTTGTGGTGAGGACGTAGAAGAGGTTTTCTGCTGATGACTCTTCCATGAAGACCATATTTGTACAAGTATCTCTTTATAGTGGAATAGTGTACCAAAACTCCAGTGTCTGCCAGATCTTTCTGGAGGGATTGTGCTGTCAAACGTGGGTTTTGAATTGTTTTCTCACAATCCTGCAAGCTGTTCTGTCTGATATTTTTCTTGGTCTTCCAGATCTTGCTTTAACTTCCACTGTTCCTGATGACTGCCATTTCTTAATTAAATTCCAAACAGAGGATATTGACATCTGAAAACGTTTTGCTATCTTCTTATAGCCTTCTCCAGCTTTGTGAGTGTCAACTCAGTTTCAGATTTCTAGACAACTGCTTAGAAGAACCCATGGTGCTGATTGTTGGGGCAAGGTCAGATGAGTCTGGGCATTTAAAACCTTTGAGACTGACATCACCTGGTCTTCCCAGATGATGATTGAGAACAATCCATGACACTGGCAGGTCTCAACTTTGCAAAGGGGCAGTGCATGCTATAAATTCTAAAGGGTGCCCAAACTTTTTTTTTGTTTTCTGTTATTTTGAAAGTGTAAATGATGATAATAAAATCTAACTTTTGTTGACATATTATAAGAATGTCTAATCTGTAATTTGATGCCTTTTGGAGATTTTTCCATCTTTCCTTGGCTTCTTTATGCACATTAATACAAATGTTTACCTGGGGTGCCCAAACTTTTGATCCACACTGTATATGTATACATGGATGTCTTAGCAGACAAGTTGCCAGTAATCTATTGCAAGGTTTGTACAGAAATAAAAATCGAAGGTTTGTTTTAACTCTCTAGGTACTTGTCATCAGTCATTCCCTTAACCTCTTCAGGACGCAGGGTGTACCTGTACGCCCTGCGCCTGGTCCCGGTATATAACGCGGGGTCACTCCGTGACCCAGCGTCATAGCGGGTCAGTCCTGGTGGCTAATGAAAGCCGGGACCCGGGTCTAATAGCGTGCAGCACCAATCGTTGTGCCGTGTGCTATTAACCCTTATGACGTGGCATTCGAAGTTGATCGCCGTGTTTTAAGTAACAAAAATACACTCCCGGTAGCTCAGTCGGGCTGATCGGGACCATTGCGGTGAAATCGCGATGTCCTGATCAGCTAGAATGCGAGCGGAGGGTGCCTTACCTGCCTCCGTTGTGTCGGATCAGCGATTGATTGCTCCAAGCCTGAAATCCAGGCTTGAGCAATCAACCACCGATAACACTGACCATCTCCATGTTAATGCATGGGGGTGTTCTGTGTATAAGATCAGTATGTGCAGTGCTATAGCCACTAGAGGGGGCTATAACACTGCAAAAAGAAAGGGAAAAAGAAAGTTAATAAAGATAATCTAACCCCTTCCCTAATAAAAGTAAGAATCACCCCCCATTTCCCATTAAAAAAAAAAAACTGTGTATATTAAAATAGACATATGTTGTATTCCCATGTGCGTAAATGTACGAACAATAAAAATATATTGTTCATTAAACCGCATGGTCAATGGCGTATGCGCAACAAAATTTCCAGAGTCCAAAATAGCGTAATTTTGGTCACTTTTTATATCATGAAAAAATTTATAAAAAGCAATCAAAAAGTCAGATCAATACAAAAATGGTACTGATAAAAACTTCAGATCATGGCACAAAAAACAAGCCCCATACCAGCCCGTATGCAGAAAAATTAAAGCGTACCTCTCATCAAAAAAACGTTTGATATATTATGGATTAATGTATGCAGAATAACTTCACAAATGCATGTTATTCAAAAATATGCTTCTTTCTATTTAATTTTCCACTTTGAAGAAATGACCACTAGTGGTCTCCCTACCAGTCCTGGCAGCAAGCATTTCAGACTCATGCTGGAGTCCTAAATACTACGAGCTGCCAGCCTGCTTTGTTCACAGCCTGTTTGGCTGTGAACAAAGCAGGCTGGCAGCTCTGAGTGTTTAGGACTCCAGCATGAGTCAGAAATGCTTGCTGACAGGACTGATCGGGAAAAATACAATAGAAAGAAGCATATTTTTCATTAACATACTATTGGAAAGTTATTCAACATTCAATAATCTAAAATATATCAAAAGTTTATTTAATGAGAGGAACCCTTTAAAAAGTTATAGGGGTCAGAAAATGACAAATTTTAAACATATACATTTTCCTTCATGTAGTTATGATTTTTTTCAGAAGTGCGACAAAATCAAACCTATATAAGTAGGGTATCATTTTAACCATATGGACCTACAGAATAAAGAGAAGGTGTCATTTTTACCGAAAATGTACTGCGTAGAAACGGAAGCCCCCAAAATTTCAAAATTTAATTTTTTTCTTCAATTTTGTCGCACAATTAATTTTTTTTCCCTTTTTGCCGTGGATTTTTTGGTAAAATGACTAATGTCGTTGCAAAGTAGAATTGGTGGCGCAAAAAAAAAAGCCAACATATGGAATTTTAAGTGCAAAATTGAAAGCGTTATGATTTTTAGAAGGTGATGAGGAAAAAATTAAAATGCAAAAACTGAAAAAGTCCTTAAGGGGTTAAGGAAAGGGGCGCATCTTGGATGTCCGCTGTCTCCTTTGCTTTTTAAAATTACATTAGAACCGTTAGATACATATCTGATACTTTTCAAGATATCCTAGTGGGAGACAGAGAGGTTCTGATGTCCCTCTTCGCAGATGATATTTTCTATTCCTAGCACACCCAACCAAGGTGTTACCGTGCATTTTATCTTTCCTGGAACATTTTGAAATGTACTTGGCTCTAAAATAAATGTGACACAAACTGAACTTACTGCTTATTTGTGGCCTTCCCTCTGATATGTCAAATTTAGACTCATGGAGGGAGATTTATCTTGTTCAGAGGAAAAATCAGATTGCTTCTTTCATTTTTCAGAGGCCCTTTTTAAAATGAAAGAAGCGATCTGATTGGTTGCTATGGGCAACTGGTAAACTTTACCTCTGGACAGGTTTTGATGAATCTTCCCCATGGAGTGTGTCTGTGGTGCCATAACAAATCATATACCTAGACACCACCATCTATGACCTCAACTATACTTAATAAATACTTGATAAATAAAGAAGTTTGTTTGTACAGTTGACTGGTGGCCAGCTTGGGTGATGGCACAATCTCCAGGACTTCTTTTCTTCCACTTGAGTTGTTATAGTTTATGTACTTATTATTATATTTTTCTTTTTAGACTCCTCAGGGTCAGTCACTTATGAATCATGTATTACCCAGATCTTCTAGGAGATTGTAAGAGGTAAGGTCTTTATGTTCTTCTATTGTTATGCATCGCCATAGTAACTAATGCTGACATCAATTGCATGAGACGCTTATAGAAAATGTATGTTGTCATTTGCTCATTGCAGATAGCGGTTGAGAAATGCTCCGGGTGGGCTCCAACACAACCAGCATACAGCACTTGTTTCCTTATGTGTGAATAAACATCGGAAAAGAACAAGTGAGTTCTTCGTGTCTACTTCTGGTGCATATAACACTTACCTGAGACAAGCACCACCCTGCACCAGAGCCGACCATTCCTGGTCATAATGGGAGTATAACAGAGCAGAGGTAAGGGGTGAACCCATGGCAAGGCAGGGAAGACCACCTTGTGGAAAAATGGCAAGTCAGACATTTAAGTCATTTCAATAATATGCAGCTTTTACTAATAAACAATGAGCATAGTATTTATGAAAATATTTACAGTTGTTTAATGCTGATGTACAGTGTTTAGTCACACATGAGAACTAATAATAATAAGAACTATTTCCCACATAAATCTCTCTCTCTCTCATTCTCTCTTTCAAGTTCAATAACCTCTGCTTGTAGTTCCACAAGAAGGCTCATATATATATATATATATATATATATATATATATATATATATATGTGCTCCACTCACTAGTCAGCTTACCCTTACACCCCCTTGGTTGTATGTTGCACCTAGCCTAACCCCTGAGTTCATACAGTGACCCTATCAAGGCAGCAGCATGGGTGATAACAGCCGCCTCACATCATAAGTATCTTGTCTTTAGTCAGCAGCAATGACAACAACCCCTTAGTGGGAACCCCTTCCCCCTATTTTATTATATCAGGTCTCCTCATCTACAACCTATATATAGGAACTAAACTAATATACACTATTTTCTTTCTTTCTTTCTCTCTCTCTCTCTCTCTCTCTCTCTCTCTCTCTCTCTCTCTCTCTCTCTCTCTCTGTTTCTCTCTCTCTCCCTCTCTTTCTCTCTCTCTCTCTTTCTCTCTCTGTTTCTCTCTCTCCCTCACTCTCCCTCTCTTCCTCTCTCTCTCTTTCTCGCTCTTTTTTTTCTTTTTCTCTCTCTTTACTTCTTTCTTGAAATATGAACCAGACAGACTCTTTGGTTATGAGTTATATATCAATAAAGAGAGATATATGTCAATAAACCTCAGAAAACCCAGTGCTGTTTGTGTCCAGGTAGGGAGGCACTCAGTCATAACCCATAATCAAGGAATAATGGGGAGAATCATGCCTTAGAGAGATGAACCAATCCCATTGTTACACCGAGCGCTCCGGGTCCCTACTCCTCCCCGAAGCGCTCGCGGCGTTCCTCTCTCTGCAGCGCCCCGGTCAGACCCGCTGACCAGAAGCGCTGCACTGACTCTGCCGGCGGGGATGCGATTCGCATAGCGGGACGCGATTCGCATAGCGGGACGCGCCCGATCGCGAATCGCATCCCAAGTCACTCACCTGTCCCGGTCCCCGGCTGTCACGTCCTGGCGCGCGCGGCTCCGCTCCTTAGGGTGCGCACGCCAGCTCTCTAAGATTTAAAGGGCCAGTGCACCAATGATTGGTGTCTGGCCCAATCAGTCTAATTAGCTTCCACCTGCTCCCTGTGTATATTACCTCACTTCCCCTTCACTTCTTGGCCGGATCTTGTTGCCATTGTGCCAGTGAAAGCGTTTCCTTGTGTGTTCCTAGCCTGTGTTCCAGACCTCTTGCCGTTGCCCCTGACTACGATCCTTGCTGCCTGCCCTGACCTTCGGCTACGTCCGACCTTGCTCTTGTCTAATCCCTTGTACTGCGCCTATCTCAGCAGTCAGAGAGGTTGAGCCGTTGCCGGTGGATACGACCTGGTTGCTACTGCCGCTGCAGGACCATCCCGCTTTGCGGCGGGCTCTGGTGAAAACCAGTAGCAACTTAGAACCGCTCCACCGACACGGTCCACGCCAATCCCTCTCTGACACAGAGGATCCACCTCCAGCCTGCCGAATCCTGACACCCATATGTCTGCCCTGCACATCAGAGGATGCTCAATATTATTGTTGACCAACTGAGCTGGGGTTTAATAGTCTCTGGATCCAGATATATTCAAGAAGATACCAATAAGATGAGGGAATTATAGATAGAGCTCTCATGCCTCACTATATCAGTAAGACATTACCTTGGTAGTAGATTCCCTGTCCATTCTATTGAGGGTTAGGAAGGCCAAAGTCTTCCTTTTGGCTTCCTTGACACCAAAATATCCTTGAATTGAGTCACTATTGTTAATAATTCTATGAACAAATACATTAGATTTTTTTTTTCAATTAAATTAGCTAAAATTGCTTCAAATTTTATTCCACATCATGTAATAGCATGCTAGGTAGCTAAAAGAGATTTCAAAGCATTATTTTGTAGTGGAAGTACTAATATCCAAAAGCGTTCCCTATTTGTATAATGGTGAGCCTACTTCCCATTAAAACTGTTCTCATCAGAACATAAAGAGAAGGGTGTAGAGAAGTCAGACGGCAGATGAGTATAAATGTGACGGGTAGATTAATGTTTCTTATGTGATACTTGTTAAGCTTTTTTTTTCTAGATATTTTAGTAACAAAAAACCCATTAGTTAATGTATAAATTGAAGAGCTGCTTATTCATCTATTCAGCCAATATGGTTTCTGAAAATAGGAAGGAAAATGAGACTTTCCTGTAAAACACGCACAGTAGTCACAGGCATTGCATTTTCTTGATTTATGTCTACAATATATAATAGAAAGTCGAAATGCACGGGATTAAGAACACTGTGTGCCTTTGCAAGGAGGACTCAGAAACACTGCTATAATTTAGTGCACCTTGCACGCTTTTTAAATAGACTTTTCATGAGAATTTTTTCCAAATCCAACTTAGCTGGTTCCAGGAAATGGTCCTGCTGTGAGAAACGAAACATTTTCCCTGGGGACTTTTGTGTATTTGTCCTAATGGAGTCATGGACATGAAAAATTAAGTTCTGTGCTAGGAAGCATATAAAATTCCCACCAAACACTCTGCTAGGCCAGAGATCTTATTAAGTCTTCACTGAAGGAATATCACAATGAAATAAGAACCAGAAACACGAAACAAAATGTTTACATTTATATCATAAATGGAGTGAACTGTAATAGACATAAGAAATGAAGTCTCAGGGAAGTATCAGTATTAAATAAATGAGGCCACATATTTTTTTATTGTGTAGGTAACATCGACATTTGCATTTTTTATTACTTCAAATTCCAAAACAAGTCTAATTGACATAGATATATGCCCATTACTTTTGTTTTCGCAGTACATATACCTAGTCGTTCCAAAATTCACTGCATCATTTCCAGATATTTAGTACTGCCCTCTTTGGTCAACCCAAGCAAAATACAGTATACCATTGATAATTGTATATAGTATGAAGGTAGGCGTGCACCTACAAATTCAACTTGAGGGTTCCAGGAGTGATGTGCACAATGTAATATATCAGGCTGGGTTGGGGTGCAAATAAAAGTGGTACAAGCAATTTAATCATTATGTTGTTGGCATAGCTTTGATTTCCAAACCAACATATAACATACCTAGTCATGCTTAATGGCAATTTGGCACATAAACATGATTTTCCCATATGTCCCAGTCCCACCCATATATGCAGGCTTATATTGTTCCCAGCCAGATTAACTACATTGCTCAAGAAAATAAAGGGAACACTTAAACAACACAATGTAACTCCAAGTCAATCACACTTCTGTGAAATCACACTGTCCACTCAGGAAGCAACACTGATTGACAATCAATTTCACATGCTGTTGTGCAAATGGAACAGACAACAGGTGGAAGTTATAGGCAATTAGCAAGACAGCCCCAATAAAGGAGTGGTTCTGTAGGTGGTGACCACAGACCACTTCTCAGTTCCTATGCTTCCTGGCAGATGTTTTGGTCACTTTTCAATGCTGGCAGGTGCTTTCACTCTAGTGGTAGCATGAGAGGGAGTCTACAACCAACACAAGTGGCTCAGGTAGTGCAGCTCATCCAGGATGGAACATCAATGCGAGCTCAGTGGCGGATACAGGGGGGGGGGGGCAACGGGGCAATTGCCCGAGATTGTTGCCCCTCCTCCTGAACTATCGCATGGTGGAGCGGGAGCTGTCGGCTGTCCCGCTCCACCACCCCTTTCTCACGCCCGTCACCTTTCTATCACACACCGCGGCTGCTCCATTCCTGCAGTCAGTGAGAGCCAATCACGGCAGGCCGGCGCGATGACAGCACATCATCGTGCCGGCGCCCGGAGATCACGTCCCCGCGGTTCTCACTGACTGCAGGAATGGAGCAGCTGCAGCGTGTGAGAAAGGTGACGGGCATGAGAAAGGGGAGGGGGGAGCAAATTATAAGTGAGAGGGGCAAATGATGAGTAAGGGGCACATGTCAGGGGGGCATTATATGTGGGGGCACATGACAGGACCCACCCCCCCTGTCATGTGCCCCTCATATATAATACCCCATGTCCAGTGCCCTTCACATATAATGCCCCCTGACATGTGCCCTTCACATATAATGTCCCCTGTCCTGCCCCCTCAGGGGGCATTATATGTGAGGGGCACAGGACAGGGGGCATTATATGTGAGGGGCACAGGACAGGGGGCATTATATGTGAGGGGCACAGGACAGAGGACATTATAAGTCAGGGTCACATGTCAGGGGGGCATTATATGTGGGGGCACATGACAGGGGGGCATTATATGTGAGGGGCACATGTCAGGGGGCATTATATGTGGGGGCACATGACAGGGGCCCCCCTGTCATGTGCCCATAAAATGTACATATAATGCCCCCCTGACATTTGCCGCTTACTTATGATACCCAAAGTCATGTGCCCATCACTTATAATACCCGCTGTCCTGTGCCCCACACATATAATGCCCCGTCATGTGCCCCTCACATATAATGCCCCCTTGTCATGTGCCCCCCACATATAATGCCCCCGTCATGGGCCCCCACATATAATTCCCCCTGACATGTGCCTCTCACATATAATGCCCCTCTCATATAATGCCCCATGTCCTGTGCCCCTCACATATAATGCCCCCCTGTCATATGCCCCTCATATATAATACCCAATGTCCTGTGCCCCTCACATATAATGCCCCCTGTCCTGCCCCCTCAGGGAGCATTATATGTGAGGGGCACAGGACATGAGGCATTATATGTGAGGGGCACAGAACAGAGGACATTATTATTATTATGTGGGGGGAACAGGACATGTTATAATTATTATTATGTGGGGGCACAGGATGGGGCATTATTACTATAAGTGAGGGGCACAGAGTGTTTTGCATTTCAGAGGTATAGGCCGTCATTTACCATTGTAGGTGTAAGTGAAGTATTTTTCTGTGTAGGAGCACCAAATTTATTAAAAGGTAGCAGACCATTTGATAAATTTTGTGCAGGTCACATTTTCTAAAATTTCACTCTTCACGTAAACCAAAAAGCTAAGTCTGGGCTGGTGTAGTTTTAGAGACTTTTCAGTGGTTTGCGCCTTTTTTGCGCCTTTTCACAAAAACAGTTCATAAAACCCGTCCATATCATGTGTATTGCCAAAATCAGTGGATTGTAACTCAAGCGAAAAAAGGCGCAAATAAACCCTGCTTGCGCCTTTTTTGCACCATTTTTAGACACAAAAAACAGTCTAAAGACAATTATACATGTCGGCCATAGTGTATATTATAAGGAGTTTTTGGGGTATTACGGTTTTTATGGGCCACAATACATATAGAGGATCAAAATCCGCTGACATAGTGAGGAACCATCAAGTTCTGCTGAGTGAACATTTAGCTGGAACAAGTCCTGGCGGTATGTACCATCTGAATTAGATAAGGAAAGACTATAAAGAAGACGTCACCTATAATCACTGATATCATTGTGTATTCTCCTCACTATAGAGAAGACGTCACCTGTAATCACTGATATCATTGTGTATTCTCCTCACTATAGAGAAGACGTCACCTGTAATCACTGATATCATTGTGTATTCTCCTCACTATAGAGAAGACGTCACCTGTAATCACTGATATTATTGTGTATTCTCCTCACTATGTCCTATCAGAGCTGGAGTCACTTGTAAGTTCTGCAGTTATGATGGATGAAACAACAACTCTCAGCATAACCTTACAAAATACTTAAGGCCATACTGGGAGCTGTAGTTTTAAATGGTAAAAACTTCTTTAGCACTTTCCCATTCTGTGGCAATTGGTATATTTGATTATTATACTGGAAATTATTTTCTGCAACATTCTACAGCGCGGGCATCACAACATGCTACAGCGCGGGCATCACAACATGCTACAGCGCGGGCATCACAACATGTTACAGTACGGGCATCACAACATGCTAAAAAAATCAGGGCCTATATCCCTTAATGTTATGTTTTTGCAAGTATTCATCCAGTTGCTGTTTAAACGTCTGTACAGACTAATAAAACCGCATCTGCAGGCCGAGGATTCCACATCCTTATTGTTCTTAGTGTAAAAAACCCTTTCCTTTGCCTTAGACAAAATCTCCTTTCTTCCAGTCTAAAAGTTGCTGAGTTGCCCATAGCAACCAATCAGATAGCTTCTTTCATTTGTAAAAAGGCCTTGGTTGCAATGGGCAACTGGTCATCTTTTCCTCTGGACAGCTTTTGATAAATCTCCCACTAAATGTTTGACCATGTGTCCTATGTATAGTCCTGTTTATGTAAACATTCTAATATATTATACGTAAACTGCTTAAAATGTCTTATGATCTTTGTAATATTGATATATCTGTTTAAACATATTCTATCTGTCCGCAGGGAAAATCTCTCCTAGATAGCTAAGCATTCCGTGCGGTGTCTGCAGAAAGAATGAACGTGTTCATTCTTTTTGCGGTGACAGAAAACAGAATTTCCGTGCTGGAAACATCTGGCATGGATATTCTGCCGTGAGCACAGCGCAGCAGAATCCTGTTGAATTCAACGGGACTCTGCTACAGCGGAATGCCCGTGCCGAATTCCGCACTGGAAATTCTGACGTGTGAACATGGCCTATGGGTCTTAAACAAGGTTAGGACTGTATGATACATTTAATATTGTAAGTACCTTAAGCAACACCTTATTTTCTGTCCGCCAACACAAAATACTCTAATAGTGCCCCTCCCGAGACTAGACTCTGGATCCGCCCTTGTGCGAGCTGTGGCAAGAAGGATTGCTGTGTCTGCCAGTGTAGTGTTCAGAGCACGGAGGCGCTACCAGGAGACAGGCCAGTACATCAGGAGATGTGGAGGAGGCTGTAGAAGGGCAACAACCCAGTAGCAGGACTGCTACCTCTGCCTTTGTGCAAGAAGCAGCAGGAGGAGCACTGCCAGTGCCCTCAAAAATGACCTCCAGCTGGCCACAAATGTGCATGTGTCCACTCAAACGGTCAGAAACAGACTCCATGAGGGTGATATGAGGGCCTGACATCCACAGCTGGGGGTTGTGCTTACAACCTAACAATGTGCATGACTTTTGGCATTTGTAAGAGAACACCAAGATTGGCAAATTCTCCTCTGGTGTCCTGTGCTCTTCACAGAATAAAGCAGGTTCACACTGAGCATGTGTCTGAAGACTCCGTGGAGAGCATTCTGCTGCCTGCAACATCCTCCAGCATGACTGGTTTGGTGGGGGGGTCAGTAATTGTGTGGGGTGGCAATTCTTTGGGGGCCGCACAGCCCTCCATGTGCTTGCCAGAGGTAGCCTGACTGCCATTAGGTATCGAGATGGGATCCTCAGACCACTTGTGAGACCATATGCTGGTGCGGTTGGCCCTGGGTTTCTCCTAATGCAAGACAATGCTAGACCCCATGTGGCTGGAGTGTATGAGCAGTTCCTGCAAGAGGAAGGCATTGATGATATGGACTGGCCCGCCCGTTCCCCAGACCTGAATCTGATTGAGCACATCTGGGACATCATGTCTCGCTCCATCCACCAACGCCACGTTGCACCACAGACTGTCCAGGAGTCGACAGATGCTTTAGCCCAGGTCTGGGAGGACATCTCTCAGGAGACCATCCGCCACCTCATCAGGAGCATGCCCAGGTGTTGTAGGGAGGTCATACGGGCACATGGAGGCCACACACACTACTGAGCCTCATTTTGACTTGTTTTAAGGACTATACATCAAAGTTGGATTGGCCTGTAGTGTGATTTCCACTTTGATTTTGAGTGTGACGCCATATCCAGACCTCTATGGGTTGATACATTTGATTTCCATTGATCATTTTTGTGTGATTTTGTTGTAAGCACATTCAACTATGTAAAGACAAAAGTATTTCCAGACCATTCTTTAGATGGCTGATTAACTATTTTACCAACAAGCAATTGGACATGTTTACATAGTGTCCAGTGAATGTTTAGATACACAGACAAACAGATAGCTAGATATTCATATTAAATGATACCCACTATAACAGTTAGTAACTGATAACCGAACTTGTATTACATTTGTCTTATTTAGGCAGAGAGAATGATGTAAAGGTACACGTTGTACACTTTGCTAATATATGGAGACAGACATCTTTAATATTCCTCTTTAAAGCTGAGAAAGAACACATTGTGCCACAGACTAAGCATTCGTACAGCACACTGGGAAATACAAAATCTATCTTTTTGGCATACACACTATTTAAGGACATAACAACAATGTTATCTTACAGAGATCACACACATTTGTATAACTCGAGTTCTCAGAGCATGACATATCTGTGCAATACAATTTTATGTTGTTTGGTATTATAAATAGTTCAGTAAATACTGAAAATAACTTCAGACTTAGTTCACATGCAATAACATTTTTCACAGTTGTCTTTGATGCAAATCCGTTACAAGAGTGTCACACGCCTTGCATGAGGATTTTGATTTTAATAGAGATTTACAGTCAATATCAACTTTTTAAGTAAGAAAAAATCTTCTCATGGCAAATTCTCCAGACAGAACTTCTTTTGTAATATACACTATTGCAGTTCACAAATAATATTCAGCCATTACACTTAGTCTACACATCTATATTAGAGTATTGTTTAAAAAAAAAGATCTACATGTGTGTGTCTACCCATACATATAGGGACACATATAAATAAGCATTCCCTCCCTAGTTTTATTATGGGAATTGCAATGGGCATCAGCATGAATTCTACCTTTAGCGGAATGACAACCCCATGGCACACATTCAAACAAAACTGCTTCAAAAATTGCTGTGGCATTTTTCCAAACATTTTTCCAAACATAAGGTTGGATTCAGACTTTGTTCTCATCACATTTATTATGTATGGTATGAAATAAATGGCATCTGCTTCCCTGTGTTACAGTATACTGTTGCAAGAAAAAGTATGTGAACCCTTTGGAATTATTTGGATCTCTGCACAAATTGGTCATAAAATGTGATCTGATCTTCATCTAAGTCACAACAATAGACAATCACAGTCTGCTTAAACTAATAACACACAAAGAATTAAATGTTACCATGTTTTTATTGAACACACAATTTAAACATTCACAGTGCAGGTGGAAAAAGTATGTGAACCCTTGGATTTAATAACTGGTTGAACCTCCTTTGGCAGCAATAACTTCAACCAAGCGTTTCCTGCAGTTGCAGATCAGACGTGCACAATGGTCAGGAGTAATTTTTGACCATTCCTCTTTACAGAACAGTTTCAGTTCAGCAATATTCTTGGGATGTCTGGTGTGAATTGCTTTCTTGAGGTCATGCCACAGCATCTCGATCGGGTTGAGGTCTGGATTCTGACTGGGCTAATACTGAGGGCGTATTTTCTTCTGTTTAAGCCATTCTGTTGTTGATTTACTTCTATGCTTTGGGTCGTTGTCCTGTTGCAACATCCATCTTCTGTTGAGCTTCAGCTGGTGGACAGATGGCCTTAAGTTCTCCTGCAAAATGTCTTGGTAAACTAGGGAATTAATTTTTCCTTCGATAGTAGCAATCTGTCCAGGCTCTGACGCAGCAAAGCATCCGCAAACCATGATGCCCCCACCATCATACTTCACAGTTGGGATGAGGTTTTGATGTTGGTGTGCTGTGCCTCTTTTTCTCCACACATAGTGTTGCATGTTTCTTCCAAACAACTCAACTTTGGTTTCGTCTGTCCACAGAATATTTTGCCAGTACTGCTGTGGAACATCCAGGTGCTCTTGTGCAAACTGTAAACATGCAGCAATGTTTTTTTTGGACAGAAGTGGTTTCTTCTGTGGTATCTTCCCATGAAATCCATTCTTGTTTATTGTTTTTTTACGTATTGTAGATACATTGTTCGCATATGCCAGAGACTTTTGTAAGTCTTTAGCAGACACTCTAGGATTCTTCTTCCCCTCATTGAGCAGTCTGCACTGTGCTCTTGCAGTCATCTTTAAAGGATGGCCACTCCTAGGGACAGTAGCAGCAGTGCTGAACTTTCTCCATTTATAGACAATTTGTCTTACCGTGGACTACTGAACAGCAAGGCTTTTGGAGCTACTTTTATAACCCTTTCCAGCTTTATGCTAGTCAACAATTCTTAATCGTAGGTATTTTGAGAGCTCTTTTGTGTCAGGCATCACTTACATCAGTTTTTTTTCCACTGACAAAGGCTAATCAACAATTAGGAGTGCCACTTCCATATAATAGTTCAAAGAGGGAATCAAACAGTATCACCAAAGAGCAAGTCTCTTCTTAGAAGGCAAAATAATGTATAAAACATAACCTTTATTTTCTTCTAGGTAAAAATAATAGTATGTAACTGGTGACAAAAAAAACTAAATGTGAACACTCCACAAACCAACGAATGCCGGTGTCAGGTGGCGGTTATCATAGCATAGAAGTACCTGTCATCGGATGCCTGTGTGTCCACCGCTACCAGGACTGGGGATGGCGTTGACAGTGGATGAGTAACAGGGTTGAAGTGTGCCATTACACACTCCGCCTCAATTTTTTCATCTTTTTCACACTCTATGGAGATACTTAACTTTGGTCCACAATGGGACAACTGCTTTGTGGGACTTGTATTATTTCTATTATTTAAGGCATCAAATGGGCCCCTATTTCCCCTAGCTAGTATCACTTTTTGTTCCTTGTGTACTCTATGCTATTGACAGGTTATAGCTAAGCATAATGTATTGATATCACATTATCTATATCGCTCCTGAGTAAGGGTGTGGCATTTGTTCATTATACAGTGATAATTATCCTGCTACTTTTTGCCATATTAACATTTGATTGAAGATCGCTTACTGCCTATAAGATAGCGATCTGCTATTTTCTGTCTATATTGCATTTTAGATAAATCTCCACATGACATGTATCTGGTGTATTAGATATAATTTGCGTCATTTATAATGGTCTGATACACCTAAAAAGTACTATTCTAACTCTAGCATTGTTGTTCGATAGGTGTTCTGGTTCCCTGATGAAACCGTATATATCGGACGGTGGAAACGCGTTAGAAAAATTATTGGGACCTATTTTATTCACATTTTGGAAGTGGATTTTGTATCAGTGATTACATATTTTTGTGTTCATTTTTTGTTGGTTTATTCACAATGTGGTGTCTGGGCGGTTACGGACTGCGGAGCATATAAAGCTTCTATTCATTTTCTCACCTTACCATTTATCATTTATTATTTTATCCCTCACTTAGTTAAGTTAGGGAACGGCACCATGGGTGAGGCCACCCTGTTAAGGAGGTGGATCCCTCAAAAGGCAGGGACAGGGGGAGGGGTGTCTTATATTTAGAGTGCACCTACCCTTTAATTTTCCATCTGTGCTATATTTATCAATATAATAGCAATTGACATTAATATTTACCTAACACTGGTTCAGTTTACTGATTATAACCCCCCCCCCAGTGTACTGATTATAACCCCCCCCCCCCACTCCAGCTGGATGACACCTCACTCCAATTAGCTCTTGGAGATGTCATTAGTCTAGGGGTTCAAATACTTTTTCCACCTGCACTGTGAATGATCACATGGTGTGTTCAATAAAAATATGGTAACATTTAGTTCTTTGTGTGTTATTAGTTTAAGCAGACTGTGTTTGTCTATTGTTGCGATTTAGATGAAGATCCGATCACATTGTATGACCAATTTGTGCAGAAATCCATATAATTACTGTCACGATGCCGGCTGGCAGGTAGTGGACCCTCTGTGCCAGAGAGGGATTGGCGTGGACCGTGCTAGTGGACCGGTTCTAAGCCACTACTGGTTTTCACCAGAGCCCGCCGCAAAGCGGGATGGTCTTGCTGCGGCGGTAGTGACCAGGTCGTATCCACTAGCAACGGCTCACCTCTCTGGCTGCTGAAGAAAGGCGCGGTACAATGGAGTAGGCAGAAGCAAGGTCGGACGTAGCAGAAGGTCGGGGCAGGCAGCAAGGATCGTAGTCAGGGGCAACGGCAGAAGGTCTGGAAACACTGGCAAGGGACACACAAGGAACGCTTTCACTGGCACTAAGGCAACAAGATCCGGCAAGGGAGTGCAAGGGAAGTGAGGTAATATAGGGAGTGCACAGGTGATAACTCTAATTGGAACCACTGCGCCAATCAGCGGCGCAGTGGCCCTTTAAATCGCAGAGACCCGGCGCGCGCGCGCCCTAGGGAGCGGGGCCGCGCGCGCCGGGACAGAACAGACGGGGAGCGAGTCAGGTAGGAGAGCCGGGGTGCGCATCGCGAGCGGGCGCTACCCGCATCGCGAGTCGCATCCCGGCTAGCAGCAGGATCGCAGCGCCCCGGGTCAGAGGACGTGACCGGGGCGCTGCAGCGGAGGAGGTGAAGCGAGCGCTCCGGGGAGGAGCGGGGACCCGGAGCGCTCGGCGTAACAGTACCCCCCCCCTTGGGTCTCCCCCTCTTCTTGGAGCCTGAGAACCTGAGGAGCAGACTTTTGTCAAGGATGTTGTCCTCAGGTTCCCAGGATCTCTCTTCAGGACCACAACCCTCCCAGTCTACTAAAAAAAAATTTTTTCCTCTGACCTTTTTGGCAGCCAAAATCTCCTTGACCGAGAAGACGTCCGAGGAGCCGGAAACAGGAGTGGGAGGAACAGATTTGGGAGAAAAACGGTTGAGGATGAGTGGTTTGAGAAGAGAGACGTGAAAGGCATTAGGGATACGAAGAGAAGGAGGAAGAAGAAGTTTATAAGAGACAGGATTAATTTGACACAGAATTTTGAAAGGACCAAGATAGCGTGGTCCCAACTTGTAGCTAGGGACACGGAAGCGGACATATTTAGCGGAGAGCCATACCTTGTCTCCAGGGGAAAAAACGGGGGGAGCTCTTCTTTTCTTATCCGCGAACCTCTTCATGCGTGAAGAAGCCTGTAAGAGAGAATTTTGGGTCTCTCTCCATATAATGGAAAGGTCACGAGAAATTTCATCCACAGCGGGCAGACCAGAGGGCAAGGGGGTAGGGAGGGGGGGAAGAGGGTGACGGCCGTACACCACGAAAAATGGGGATTTGGAGGAAGATTCAGAGACCCTGAAGTTATACGAGAATTCGGCCCATGGAAGGAGATCTGCCCAGTCATCCTGGCGGGAGGAAACAAAATGTCGCAAATAATCACCCAGGATCTGGTTAATTCTTTCTACTTGTCCATTGGACTGGGGATGATATGCAGAGGAAAAATTTAATTTAATCTTGAGTTGTTTACAGAGAGCTCTCCAGAATTTAGACACGAATTGGACCCCTCTATCCGAGACAATCTGCGTAGGCAACCCGTGAAGACGAAAAATGTGTACAAAAAATTGTTTAGCCAACTGAGGCGCAGAAGGAAGACCAGGAAGAGGAATGAAATGTGCCATTTTGGAGAATCGATCAACGACCACCCAAATAACGGTGTTGCCACGGGAAGGGGGTAAATCAGTAATAAAATCCATACCAATCAGAGACCAAGGCTGTTCGGGGACAGGCAGAGGATGAAGAAAACCAGCGGGCTTCTGGCGAGGAGTCTTATCCCGGGCACAGATAGTGCAGGCTCGCACAAAGTCCCCAACATCCGTCTCCAGAGTTGGCCACCAATAGAAGCGGGAGATGAGTTGCACAGATTTCTTGATGCCCGCATGACCTGCGAGATGGGAGGAGTGACCCCATTTGAGGATTCCGAGGCGTTGGCGTGGAGAAACAAAGGTCTTTCCTGGAGGAGTCTGTCTGATGGAGGCAGGAGAAGTGGAGATCAGGCAGTCAGGTGGAATGATGTGTTGCGGAGGGAGATCAACTTCTGAGGCATCCGAGGAACGAGAGAGAGCATCGGCTCTAATGTTCTTATCGGCAGGACGAAAGTGAATCTCAAAATTAAATCGGGCAAAGAACAGAGACCACCGGGCCTGGCGAGGATTCAGCCGTTGGGCCGACTGGAGGTAGGAGAGGTTCTTGTGGTCGGTGTAGATAATAACAGGAAATCTTGATCCCTCCAGCAGATGCCTCCATTCCTCAAGTGCTAATTTAATGGCTAGAAGTTCTCGATCCCCGATGGAGTAGTTCCTCTCCGCTGGAGAGAAGGTCCTAGAGAAAAAACCACAAGTGACAGCATGCCCGGAAGGATTTTTTTGTAGAAGAACAGCTCCAGCTCCTACTGAGGAGGCATCAACCTCCAATAGGAAGGGTTTGGAAGGGTCAGGTCTGGAGAGCACGGGAGCCGAAGAAAAGGCAGACTTGAGTTGTTTAAAGGAGTCTTCTGCTTGAGGAGGCCAGGACTTGGGATCAGCATTTTTCTTGGTTAAAGCCACGATAGGAGCCACAATGGTAGAAAAATGTGGAATAAATTGCCTGTAATAATTGGCGAACCCCAAAAAGCGTTGGATAGCACGGAGTCCGGAGGGGCGTGGCCAATTTAAGACGGCAGAGAGTTTGTCTGGATCCATCTGTAGTCCCTGGCCAGAGACCAAATATCCTAGAAAAGGAAGAGATTGGCATTCAAACAGACATTTCTCAATTTTGGCATAGAGTTGGTTGTCACGAAGTCTCTGAAGAACCATACGGACATGCCGGCGGTGTTCCTCTAGATTGGCAGAAAAAATTAGGATATCGTCCAGATATACCACAACACAGGAGTATAATAGATCACGAAAAATTTCATTGACAAAGTCTTGGAAGACGGCAGGGGCATTGCACAGTCCAAAGGGCATGACCAGATACTCAAAGTGTCCATCTCTGGTGTTAAATGCCGTTTTCCACTCGTCCCCCTCTCTGATGCGGATGAGGTTATAGGCGCCTCTTAAGTCCAATTTAGTGAAGATGTGGGCACCTTGGAGGCGATCAAAGAGTTCAGAGATGAGGGGTAAGGGGTAGCGGTTCTTAACCGTGATTTTATTAAGACCGCGGTAGTCAATGCAAGGACGTAGGGAGCCATCTTTTTTGGAGACAAAGAAAAATCCGGCTCCGGCAGGAGAGGAGGATTTACGGATAAAGCCCCTTTTTAGATTCTCCTGGACGTATTCGGACATGGCAAGAGTCTCTGGGGCAGAGAGAGGATAAATTCTGCCCCGGGGTGGAGTAGTACCCGGGAGGAGGTCGATAGGGCAATCATAAGGCCTGTGAGGAGGTAGAGTCTCAGCTTGTTTTTTGCAGAAAACATCCGCGAAGTCCATATAGGCCTTGGGGAGACCGGTTACTGGAGGAACCACAGAGTTACGGCAAGGGTTACTGGGAACCGGTTTTAGACAGTTCTTGGAACAAGAGGACCCCCAACTCTTGATCTCCCCAGTGGACCAATCCAGGGTTGGGGAATGAAGTTGAAGCCAGGGAAGTCCAAGGAGAATCTCCGAGGTACAATTGGGGAGGACCAAAAGTTCAATCCTCTCATGATGAGATCCGATGCTCATAAGAAGGGGCTCCGTGCGGAAACGTATGGTACAGTCCAATCTTTCATTATTTACACAATTGATGTAGAGGGGTCTGGCGAGACTGGTCACTGGGATGTTGAACCTGTTGACGAGAGAGGCCAAAATAAAATTTCCTGCAGAACCAGAGTCCAAGAAGGCCACTGAAGAGAAGGAGAAGGCAGAAGCAGACATCCGCACAGGCACAGTAAGACGTGGAGAAGCGGAGTAGACATCAAGGACTGTCTCACCTTTGTGCGGAGTCAGCGTACGTCTTTCCAGGCGGGGAGGACGGATAGGACAATCCCTCAGGAAGTGTTCGGTACTAGCACAGTACAGGCAGAGGTTCTCCATACGGCGTCGTGTCCTCTCTTGAGGTGTCAGGCGAGACCGGTCGACCTGCATAGCCTCCACGGCGGGAGGCACAGGAACAGATTGCAGGGGACCAGAGGAGAGAGGAGCCGAGGAGACGAAACGCCTCGTGCGAACAGAGTCCATATCTTGGCGGAGTTCCTGACGCCTTTCAGAAAAACGCATGTCAATGCGAGTGGCTAGGTGAATAAGTTCATGTAGATTAGCAGGAATTTCTCGTGCGGCCAGAACATCTTTAATGTTGCTGGATAGGCCTTTTTTGAAGGTCGCGCAGAGGGCCTCATTATTCCAGGACAATTCTGAAGCAAGTGTACGGAATTGTACGGCATACTCGCCAACGGAAGAATTACCCTGGACCAGGTTCAACAGGGCAGTCTCAGCAGAAGAGGCTCGGGCAGGTTCCTCAAAGACACTTCGGATTTCCGAGAAGAAGGAGTGTACTGAGGCAGTGACGGGGTCATTGCGGTCCCAGAGCGGTGTGGCCCATGACAGGGCTTTTCCGGACAGAAGACTGACTACGAAAGCCACCTTAGACCTTTCAGTGGGAAACAGGTCCGACATCATCTCCAGATGCAGGGAACATTGGGAAAGGAAGCCACGGCAAAACTTAGAGTCCCCATCAAACTTATCCGGCAAGGATAAGCGTATCCCAGGAGCGGCCACTCGCTGCGGAGGAGGTGCAGGAGCTGGCGGAGGAGATGACTGCTGAAGCTGTGGTAGCAACTGTTGTAGCATAACGGTCAGTTGAGACAGCTGTTGGCCTTGTTGCGCAATCTGTTGTGACTGCTGGGCGACCACCGTGGTGAGGTCAGCGACAACTGGCAGAGGAACTTCAGCGGGATCCATGGCCGGATCTACTGTCACGATGCCGGCTGGCAGGTAGTGGACCCTCTGTGCCAGAGAGGGATTGGCGTGGACCGTGCTAGTGGACCGGTTCTAAGCCACTACTGGTTTTCACCAGAGCCCGCCGCAAAGCGGGATGGTCTTGCTGCGGCGGTAGTGACCAGGTCGTATCCACTAGCAACGGCTCACCTCTCTGGCTGCTGAAGAAAGGCGCGGTACAATGGAGTAGGCAGAAGCAAGGTCGGACGTAGCAGAAGGTCGGGGCAGGCAGCAAGGATCGTAGTCAGGGGCAACGGCAGAAGGTCTGGAAACACTGGCAAGGGACACACAAGGAACGCTTTCACTGGCACTAAGGCAACAAGATCCGGCAAGGGAGTGCAAGGGAAGTGAGGTAATATAGGGAGTGCACAGGTGATAACTCTAATTGGAACCACTGCGCCAATCAGCGGCGCAGTGGCCCTTTAAATCGCAGAGACCCGGCGCGCGCGCGCCCTAGGGAGCGGGGCCGCGCGCGCCGGGACAGAACAGACGGGGAGCGAGTCAGGTAGGAGAGCCGGGGTGCGCATCGCGAGCGGGCGCTACCCGCATCGCGAGTCGCATCCCGGCTAGCAGCAGGATCGCAGCGCCCCGGGTCAGAGGACGTGACCGGGGCGCTGCAGCGGAGGAGGTGAAGCGAGCGCTCCGGGGAGGAGCGGGGACCCGGAGCGCTCGGCGTAACAATTACAAAGGGTTCACATACTTTTTCTTGCAACTGTAGGTCGCGATCCCATTTTCAACGCTTTAACACCCTGCGCTTGTTATGAGACTTTGTAGCAAGCTTAGTAGCTGAACTTGCTTCAAATCTGACAAGAAATGGCCGATATTAGCAGCCAGGACTCACTGCTAACTTCAGTCAATGGCGCTCACTAGCATTAACCCTCAGATCCTTGCTCTTTCTGAATGTTGCTGTGTAAGAGTGAGCTTAAAAAAGGAGTTTCAAAAACAGTGAATATCTGTTGTGCGGAGTGAATCTGTGGAGTGGGTGCGACTGCCTATAGTCCACACTCATAATTTGGGTAAGTCTGGACTCCTCGTATGACTGGGCCGTTAATCTGCAGGGGTTTACATTGTTTCGCAAGGATAGAATTAACAGAAAAGGTGGTGGAGTCTGTCTGTATGTAAGAAGTGGTATGAAAGTCAGTGTGAACGATGCCATAGTGTGTGATGATTCTGAGGATGTGGAATCATTGTGGGTAGAATTGCAAAAGGAGGGAAATACTGAAAAAATTATATTTGGTGTAATCTACAGACCGAAGCAAAAATAAGGAAAATCCGGCTCCCAGGACTGGATAAAAAATATAGGCTTTAATGAATCATATTAAAATCCAAAATAGAAAAAGGGGATAAGGTAAAAGCACAAACGAAACGCACCAACGCGTTTCGACTTGTTAACAAGTCTTAATCATGGTCAATGCTACAGACAACAGATATACCTTATATACTATTCAAAAAGGTGACGTCACCCTCTAAAATCAGGTGAGCACCCGGCAAGAGGGAAAACAAGACATGGATAAGACTGCACAAATGGTATGAACTGGAGAATCATTGTACACAGCAAACGTATGTATACTTAGTGACCTCTAATATATGTAACTCAGGTCGTGTCTGAAATTGAGTCCATACGGGAAGCGAGTATCTAAAACTAAAATCCAATACGCTTCCCGTCTGAACACAGCCCTACTCCAGTCACCCCCCCGTGATGGTGGGCGTACCCTCTCTAAGCCTGTCACAGTGATATGTGGAATAGTACCTGCATGTTTATCAATGATATGTTTAGTGAAACCTGACATGGATCTATTAGTGATCTTGTTACTGTCTGATATATGGAGATGTTCTTGAATTCTAACCTTAAGTTTTCTGCTCGTGCAACCCACGTATTGTAGATTGCATCGTATACAGGTAATACTATAGACTACATGATGCGTTTGACAGTTAATAAAACTTTTTATATTATGTGTCTGCCCAGTAGTACATGAATGAAATGTGGTTTGGTTAGTCATATACTGACATATAGAACACCTAGAATGGCTGCATTTATAGCTTCCTTTACAAGTCAACCAAGTGTCCTGTTTAGGTGAGGAGCTAAATTCACTAGGGGACAAAATATTGTGAAGTGATCGTGCCCTGCGGGGTATTACTCGGATGCCATCTTGAATAATATTAGACATAATTTTGTCATAGTGAAGAACAGGTAAATGTTTGTAAATTATTTGCTTAATTTGGTGAAATTGTTCAGAAAATGGTGTGGTAAATGTGGGTAGAACCTGTGTATTGGATTTGACATTCTGTTTATCCTGTAAATAATGGTCAGCAGGTTTAGAGTTGACTATATTTTCGGCCCTGTTAATAGCTTGTGGTTTGTAACCTCTGACTCGAAGACGTTTTTTAATGTCAGAACAGGTGTTAGTGTAAGTATAGTGATCCGATGAGGCGCGTCTAGCCCTAACAAATTCTCCTATGGGCAGATTACGAGTGACATGTTCTGGGTGGCAACTAGATGAATGGAGAAGACTATTACCAGCACATGATTTACGGAACATCTTAGTATGTATACTCTGAGAATCATGATCTCCTGTTAGAGTAATATCCAAAAAATCAATCTGGTCAGATGAAGTGTTGCAAGTAAAGGTAAGGGATAAATCGTTGTCATTGAGAAAATTAGAAAAATCGACTCCTTGTGACTGTGTACCTCTCCAAATCAGGAGGAGGTCGTCAATGTATCTCCCATACCAACCCACAAGATGGAAGAATGGGTTGGCAGGGGAGAGCAGGACGACCTCCTCCCAATATGCCATATACAGATTGGCTAAGGAGGGGGAAAATTTCGAGCCCATGGGGCAACCAGTTACTTGTAGATAATATATGGAATCAAAACAGAAAAAATTGTGATGTAATAAGAAATTTAGGACATCTAATATATATTGCTGCAATACTATGCTATATGTGCTGTATTTCTTCAGATGGTATGAAATAGCTATTATTGCTTTATCATGCGGAATACATGTGTAAAGAGCAGTTATGTCACATGACATCCAACTGTCCCCATTGTTCCATTTGCGCATCTTCATAGCTTGCAACAATGTTTTAGTGTCTCTGATGAATCCTGTAGTTCGAGATACTAGCGGTTGTAGGAGGCCATCCAACCATGCACTCAACCTTTCCAGCAATGAGTCTATGCCCGCTACTATGGGCCTCAAAGGAGGGGGGAATTTATCTTTATGTAGTTTCGGGAGAGCATGGAATACTGGACATTTCGAGAAACCTGGTAGAAGATATTCTGCTTGTCTTTTCGTTATGATGGATAGTGTAACACCTTCTTCGAGAAGATGAGATAATTTATTCTTTACAATATTGGTTGGATCACTGGTGAGGAGTCGATAGGTTTGTGTGTCATTCAGCATTTCTAATATCAACTTTTTGTAAAGTAACGCATCCATTACCGCCACTGAACCTCCCTTGTCTGATTGACGGATGATTAATGTTTTGTTATTAGATAGATCACGTAAAGCCTGTCGTTGAGAAAAAGTTAAATTGTGGTGAGGTATGGATGTAGTTTGATGGTACAATTTTTTCAAGTCCTCTTCGACCCTAGTTTGAAAAACATCCATACCTTCCGATCTGGATTGAATTGGATAAAAATTTGGATTTTTTGCTGTAAATGTTTTAAATGTATTTTCCACAACATCAGTATGTTCAGTCGTTTCATATTGTAAATCCACAAGGGTTTGTATATTCATTTGTTCTGCGAAATCACTGTGAAGTGGTAAGCTATTATGTCCCAGAGTATTAATAGGATCCATACTATCCAAAAAATTATCAGTTTCACATACTTCAAAAAAATGTCTTTTAACGGTAAGTAGTCGTACAAATTTATTAACATCCAATAAGGTGTTGTATAAATCGAAATTGCAGGACGGCACAAAAGTTAACCCTTTCTCAAGAACCTCAATTTGGGCCTGGGTCAAGACCTGTGCCGATAGATTAATGACAGAAAAGCTCACTGTTTGTACTTCTGTTGGTATTTGTGCGTTCTTTTGTAAATGGTTCTTGTGTTTTCGGCCCGATCTGTGCCTCCTGCGTCTCCTCTTATGTTTTGAGGATTGTCCCTGTTCACATAATGCGTTTTTACAGATTGTGACGGCACCTGCGTTTTTCCGTTTTTTGCCGGTATTTGTTGTTGTAGAACACTGCGATTTGATCCTGTAGGCCCATCAGTGTAATCACGAGTTTCTCCCTCACTTTCAGTTCCATAGTCAGTTATATCGTTTTCAGACGAGCTAAAACTGACATTTCTTCTTGGCTGGGGTGTATTCTGGGTGTGAGAGTTCTTTAATATAGATCTGGGTCTGCGAGGTTTTTTAGTGTGCCAATCGTAAACCGCATTGGTGGAGTAATCCTTTAGATCACGGTTAAACTTGGATTTTTTGATGCTGGTTACCGTGTCCTCGAGCTTTTTTATATGTTCATTCATATTATTTTGCAGTGATTCTAGGTCAGCAGAGTTCTTATAAGGTTCTATAGATACCATGATTTTATTGATGCTGGACTCTAGATCTGCTAATTTGAGCTCCTCTTTCTCCACTATAAGCTTCATTAGCTCCAAAGAACACCTGGTGAGTGCTTCATTCCATCTCATGGAGAAATCTTCATCATATATCACGGTGGATTTTTTACGTATACGTAGACCTCTGGGAATCATATGTTTCTCTAAATATTGTGTCAACGTAGTTGCATCCCACCACACTTTTAATTGTTGTGATTTTAAGGCCTCGAGATCCCACATAAGTTTTTTAAGGTCAAAGACACATGATGCGTTTTCATCACCAGAAAAAACACTGGCCACTCTGGCTTTATGCGAAACATTATTGAGTGTAGAAAAATCCATTAATTGCGAAACATTAGATTCAGGTATAGGTATATCTGTGTCATTCGTTTGTATAGACATCTTTCAAAATTGAATACGGACAATAATATATTATATACTCGTTTTGTGGCTGAGAAGTATATATAAATACACAATTGTGTGGTGACTGCAGAAAATTCTTTTATAGAGAAGCAAAGATTGGCTTTCAAAATGAATTTTGCGGCTAGCACGAACCCATCACGGAAGTACACAGTCCAAAAAAGTAAGGTAAAGGTTCAGCTCACCATAAGCAGCATGCAGACCCAGATCGCAATGAACTCAGCACACCTTCCAGCGGAAGCCACGGAATGAGCAAGGGCCGTGTTCCCAGGTGTAAGGATGAAGCAAAAATAAGGAAAATCCGGACGAGCAGAAAACTTAAGGTTAGAATTCAAGAACATCTCCATATACCAGACAGTAACAAGATCACTAACAGATCCATGTCAGGTTTCACTAAACATATCATTGATAAACATGCAGGTACTATTCCACATATCACTGTGACAGGCTTAGAGAGGGTACGCCCACCATCACGGGGGGGTGACTGGAGTAGGGCTGTGTTCAGACGGGAAGCGTATTGGATTTTAGTTTTAGATACTCGCTTCCCGTATGGACTCAATTTCAGACACGACCTGAGTTACATATATTAGAGGTCACTAAGTATACATACGTTTGCTGTGTACAATGATTCTCCAGTTCATACCATTTGTGCAGTCTTATCCATGTCTTGTTTTCCCTCTTGCCGGGTGCTCACCTGATTTTAGAGGGTGACGTCACCTTTTTGAATAGTATATAAGGTATATCTGTTGTCTGTAGCATTGACCATGATTAAGACTTGTTAACAAGTCGAAACGCGTTGGTGCGTTTCGTTTGTGCTTTTACCTTATCCCCTTTTTCTATTTTGGATTTTAATATGATTCATTAAAGCCTATATTTTTTATCCAGTCCTGGGAGCCGGATTTTCCTTATTTTTGCTTCATCCTTACACCTGGGAACACGGCCCTTGCTCATTCCGTGGCTTCCGCTGGAAGGTGTGCTGAGTTCATTGCGATCTGGGTCTGCATGCTGCTTATGGTGAGCTGAACCTTTACCTTACTTTTTTGTAATCTACAGACCCCCTAATATCACTGAAGAGATAGAAGGTCGGCTGCATAAACAAATAGAGAGGGCCGCCCGGGCAGGTACAGTGGTAATAAAGGGAGATTTTAACTATCCAGATATAGATTGGGGCCAGGGGCTGGCTAAAACTACAAAGGGGAGAAAATTCCTAAATTTATTGCAGGATAATTTTATGGGCCAGTATGTGGAAGACCCAACAAGAAGTGATGCCTTGTTGGATCTGATCATTTCCAGCAACGCAGAGCTGGTTGGTAATGTAACTGTGCGGGAAAACCTTGGTAATAGCGACCACAATATAGTTACTTTTGACTTAAAATGTAGAAAACAAAGACAAACAGGGAAGGCAAAAACAAATAACTTTAAAAAGGCAAATTTCCCTGGGCTGAGAGCTGCACTACAGGACATAGACTGGGGGGAGGTGTTCTCAAATACTGATACAGAAGGTAAATGGGACATCTTTAAATCAACTCTAAATAACTATACAGCTAAATATATACCAAAGGGGAACAAATATAAAAGATTAAAACTAAATCCTACATGGCTGACAAATGAGGTTAAAAGAGCAATAAACAACAAAAAAATAGCCTTCAAAAAATACAAATCTGATGGGTCAGCTATAACATTTAAACAGTACAAGGAGCTTAATAAAATCTGTAAAAATGTAATAACAGCAAAAATTCAAAATGAGAGACAGGTGGCCAAAGAAAGCAAAACTAATCCTAAATATTTTTTTAGATATATAAATGCAAAAAAACCAAGGACAGAGCATGTAGGACCCCTTAATAATGATAATGGGGAGGTTGTCACGGGCGATAAAGAGAAGGCGGAGCTACTGAATGGGTTCTTTAGTTCTGTATATACTAGGGAAGAAGGAGGAGCTGACATTGGCCAGGTCAGTGCTGGTAACACATCATGTAATGTACTGAACTGGCTTAAAGGGGTACTCCGGTGGTTACTTTTTTTTTGACTATATGGCATCTTCTTTGTAAGTTTAGTTTTTTTGCAATATACATGTGTTATATGTTTTGGCAGCGTGTATGTGTTTTTCTTACCTGTTTGTTGGGCAGGAAGTTCTGTAGTTCAGAAGGTTTTCTTTTACTGTTGTCCACAGTTCTGAGTCTGTTGTGGACAAGATGTCACAGCTTTTTTTTTTTCCTCTCTGTCTGCATGAGAGGAATAAGCCACGCCCCCTCATCTCATCCAGCTGAGTACACAGCTCCTCCCCTCCCCTCCCCCTGCTCTGTATTCTAAGGACGCAGGTCTGCACAGGAGAAGGACCCCACAGAGAAGATAAGTGTTATCTGAAGGGGAGGATGAGAAGGTGCACGGGCTGGGGATGTATGGACTGCAGGGGAATAAATCTCTTACTGGGAATGATCTCTATATGTGAAGGGGGAGATTTATCAAAACCTGTGCAGAGGAAAACTTGCCCAGTTGCCCATAGCAACCAATCAGATCGCTTCTTTCATTCTTCACAGGCCTTCATAAAACTGAAAGCAGCAAGCTGATTGGTTGCTATGGGCAACTGGGCAAGTTTTCCTCTGCACAGATTTAGATAAATCTCCCCCTATATGTGAAGGGGGAGGGGGGGGGGGCTCCTGAATGACACATGCTGGGAGTTGTAGTCCCTGTTATGTGTGTGTATGCTAGTGTTTACAAACCAGTGTGCCTCCAGCTGTTGCAAAACTACAACTCCCAGCATGCCCTGACAGACTTTGGGCATGCTAGGCGTTGTAGATTTGCAACAGCTGGAGGTACACTGGTTGGGAAACACTGTTCTAGTCTATTCAGCATACACATCATGTTACACCAGTGTTTCCCAACCAGTGTGTCTCCAGCTGTTGCAAAACTACAACTCCTAGCATGTCCAAAGGCTGTCAGGGCATGCTGGGAGTTGTAGTTTTTCAACACCTGGAGGCACCCTGGTTGGGAAACACTGGTATATGCCCTATAGAGGTGTGGTGAACTACAACCCCCAGGAGACTACAGAGGCAGGATGCTGGTGTTATACCACAGACTGAAGTCTCCTGAATGACACATGCTGGGAGTTGTAGTCCCTTTTGTGTGTGTATGACAGTGTATCCCAACCAAGGCTGATTATGTTAGTGTGCTGTGTATAAGGGGGCCGACCCGGGAAAATAGTAGGGTGGGTAAAGGGCGGAACAAACAAAACAAAAAAAAGGAGCCGCCCCAAACCAGCAAGGCATGTGGCATGCTGGGATTTGTAGTTTTCAGCACAGCAAGAAACAGGAAATAGAAGCAAAGATAGGAAAACAAAGTGTGGGATAAAAAGACAACAAAGAACGGAAATAGAGTAGGCTAAACAACAAGAATAGAAATGAAACAAAACAAATAGGTAAGTCAAAAACGGAAAAACACACCGGAGTACCCCTTTAATGTAGAGATGTACAAGGTAAGTTAAGTAATTTAAATGTACAAGGTAAGTTAAGTAATTTAAAGTAATTTAAATGTAAGCAAATCTCCAGGACCGGATGGACTACACCCAAGAGTTCTTAGAGAGGTAAGTTCAGTAATATCTGTACCCCTGTTCATGATATTTAGAGATTCACTGGTGTCTGGTATTGTGCCAAGGGACTGGCGCAAGGCAAATGTGGTGCCAATCTTCAAAAAGGGCTCTAGGTCTTCCCCAGGAAACTATAGACCGGTAAGTTTAATGTGTATTGTGGGTAAATTGTTTGAAGGACTTATAAGGGATTACATACATAGGGGATAATTGTATTATAAGTGATAGCCAGCATGGGTTTACTAAGGATAGAAGTTGTCAAACCAATCTAATTTGCTATTATGAAGAGGTGAGTAGAAGCCTTGACAGAGGAATGGCTGTGGATATAGTGTTTCTGGATTTTGCTAAAGCATTTGATACTGTCCCTCATAGACGTCTGACAGGTAAGTTAAGGTCTTTGGGTTTGGAAATTTTAGTTTGTAACTGGATTGAACCCTGGCTCATGGATCGTACCCAGAGAGTGGTGGTCAATGATTCGTACTCTGATTGGTCCCCGGTAATTAGTGGTGTACCCCAAGGTTCAGTACTGGGACCGCTGTTGTTTAATTTATTTATCAATGATATAGAGGATGGCATTAACAGCTCTGTTTCTATCTTTGCAGATGACACCAAGCTTTGTAGCACAGTACAGTCTATAGAGGATGTGCATAAGTTACAAGATGACTTGGATAGACTAAGTGTCTGGGCATCCACTTGGCAAATGAGGTTCAATGTGGATAAATGTAAAGTTATGCATCTGGGTACTAATAACCTGCATGCATCGTATGTCTTAGGGGGGATTAAACTGGCAGAGTCACTGGTAGAGAAGGATCTGGGTGTACTTGTAGATCACAGACTACAGAATAGCAAGCAATGTCAGGCTGCTGCTTCCAAAGCCGGCAGGATATTGTCATGTATAAAAAGAGGCATGGACTCAAGGGACAGGGACATAATACTCCCCCTTTATAAAGCATTGGTACCGCCTCACCTGGAATATGCTGTTCAGTTTTGGTAGCCTGTTCATAAAAGGGACACTGCGGAGTTGGAAAGGGTGCAGAGACGCGCGACTAAACTAATATGGGGCATGGAACATCTTAGTTATGAGGAGCGATTAAAGGAGTTACAATTGTTTAGTCTTGAGAAGAGACGTTTAAGGGGGGATATGATAAACGTATATTAGTATATTAATGGCCCATACAAAAATATGGAGAAAAACTGTTCCAGGTTAAACCCCCCCAAAGGACAAGGGGGCACTCCCTCCGTCTGGAGAAGAAAAGGTTTAGTCTCAAGGGGCGACACACCTTCTTTACCATAAGAAATGTGAACTTATGGAACAGTCCACCTCAGGAACTGGTCACAGCAGGAAAATTTTACAGCTTTAAAACAGGGTTAGATACATTCCTGGAACAAAATAACATTAATGCTTATGAAGAAATATAAAATCCCATCCCTTCCCCAATATCGCGCCACACCCCTACCCTTCAATTCCCTGGTTGAACTTGATGGACGTATGTCTTTTTTCAACCGTACTATCTATGTAACTATGTAACTATCCCACGAAATCTAAAATGGGCAAGAAATAGTTGCTGGTCAGTTGGCTAAAAAGATGGCCCGGAGGACCCTTACCTGTCTCTGTGCCATCAGATTGGCCATTTATCTGTGCAGGCAGCCTTTGGCGGCCTATATAAGCAGATATAGCACCTATAACACTGATCAGTGCTATGCTATAATATATCTAAAGATTGTATATTGTAGTCCCCTATGGGGACAAAAATAAAGGGGGAGATTTATCAAAACCTGTCTAGAGGAAATGTTGCTAAGTTGCCCATAGCAACCAATCAGATCGCTTCTTTGATTTTTCGGAAGCCTTTTCAATAATGAAAGGAGCAATCTGATTAGTTGCTATGGGCAACTCAGCAACTTTTCCTCTGGACAAGTTTTAATAAATCTCCCCCATAGTGAATGAAATAATAATAATAATTAAAAAAGAAGCTGCAATAAATGTAAATAGCCCTCCACTAATAAAAGTTTAACTCATCCTCCTTTATTAGCAAATAAAATAATGTAAACAAAAATAAACATATGTGGTATCAACGCGTGCAAAAATATCCAGAATTGCTGATTTTTGGTCACTTCATAACAGAAACAATCAAAATGTCTCATTAAAACAAAAATGGTACAAAAAAAAACAACAGATTACAGCATGAAAAATGAGTCTTATACATTCCAAAATACAAAAAATAATATTGTTAAAGAGGTCAAAAGAGGACAATTTTAAACATAGAAATTTTTATACAAAAATTGAAAAGTGAGTTTTGAAGTCATTTTATTTTTTCTTTGTTTTTGCTTATGTGCGACACATTTATCAGAATATCAAGGGGGGTTAATAAAATTGGCGCACATAAACAAAAAAATAATAAATCACTTCAGAACACCATTGTGTATGTTTCTTACTCTCCTCTGTGATTTTTTTGTGAGACTTTTTATTAAAGTGTTCTCAAAAGGCAGTTTTGTAAGCCAGGTTTGACCGGGCTTAGGTTTGCGACTTTTTGGAGAGTTTGCAACTTTTTTTTATGCCTATGTGCAACATTCGCACTTCATAAATTTGTGATCACTACAAAGTGAAAATGAAAGCTGTCTAGGTAAAGCTGTTTGGTACTTTCTATGTACCCACAAAAGTCACAAAAAAAAGTGCTTAGGCGCACGTGCAACATTTTGTGTCTGATCGCAGGGGATCAGGCCGCTAGGATCCCCCACTGTCTCCTACATGGCCCCCCCAGCAGGCCCCAGAAATTAATTGTGTCGACCCCGCACAAAGTGGATGCCAACATGCTCCTTCCATGTATCTCAATGAGAGAGTCAGAGATACCCGAACACTGTATCTCTGGCTCACCCATTGAGATACATGGAGGGGGCGCGTCGGCCACCACTTCATGCGGGTGTCGACATGCCCCATTCATAGGAAGCGCCAGGGTGCCATGCAGGAAATCCCACACTGATCCCCTATTTTTTGGATAAGGGATAAGTTGTCCTGCATGATAGTTTTCCTTTAAGTGGTTTGGCAGCATGAGCTGAAAATACAGCCCTGTTACTGTATATAAGCAAAAACAAGACTTCTTATCTGACCAGAATATACTCACTCCTGATACAGTTGGCAGAAAATACAATTCTCAATATTTGTGTAGTTCATATTCTAGAGTGCCTAAATGTGAGGACTGACTAACTTCATATCAAGCCATGAGAATGGTCCCTTAACAAAAAAGTCTACAGATCATCAATCAGAGAATGGACATCTCTCAGATACTTAAACTATCTATTGGGTGCAGCTCCCTTTTCTTATATATTACCGAGGTTACTGGAAATAGACTCCAACACCCCAGGAGTAAAGGAAATAGTGAATAACAAATGGTATTCCAGTCCTCAAGGTTATATATATGTATGTATTAAATAATATTATAAATGGTAAAATGTCCTATGAAAATATTAAAGGGGTACTCCGGCCCCAAAGGATAGGGGATAAGATGTCTGATCGCAGTGGTTCCGCCGCTGGGGACCCCCGCAATCTAGCATGCAACAACCACCTGTAAGCACTGCAGGAAGCGCTGGAGGCTCTCAGTGTTATGATATTCCGTCCCCGTGGTTGGGAGGCATGTCACGACTCTGCCCCCGTGTGACATCACGCCCCGCCCCCTCAATGCAAGTCTATGGGAGGGGGCAATATGGTCCCTGATGTGTATAAAACAACAGCTGGATGACAGATTTTTACACATATTGTGTAAAATGACAAAAATATAAAAAATATAGAAATATACAAAAAATAAGAAATTCTAATGATAAAGTGCATACTAATAATAATAATGGATTTATATGTGAATGGGGTGTATAAGATGACACAATATATATATATATATATATATATATATATATATATATATATATGTAATTCAACAAACTAAAAAGGTTAAAGATAGACAGAAAAGAAGAAGATTCACTACTGAACCATAATTATACAGAGAAAAAAATAAACAAAAAAAAATGAAATAATAAAATAAAAAACTAAATTAGGCAGAAAAGCTAAAAAAAAACAAAAAAAAAACAACAAAACAAAACTAGACAGGATAGCTAAGATGAGGAAATTCTTGCAACCGCATTCAGTTGTTATGAAAGGTGAATAAACACATAGACTGCATTTAAATACATAAAATAAATGAGAGTACATTGAAGGTTCGAATAGATGATGTAACCAGTAGGGCACAAGTGCAGGGTCCGTCACCTCGCTGGTACCAGCGAGGTGACGGACCCTGCACTTGCGCCCTACTGTGTACGCTGTGTACGCCCTGGGTCCCAGTGTAGTAAAAAAAAAAACATCCCCTGTAGAGAAATGTGTTCACGTAGCTGATGATAAATGCAAAGCCACTCGCGCACACTCGCCCCATACTTTTGGTTGTTGGGGGTGTGTACAGCCTCGCTCTGCTCAGTATTTGGTGCCAGCTCCCTGGACACATTTCACTACATCCTGATCTCTGCGCTTTCACAACAGAATATAGCAAACTGTATCCTCAGAGAACAGGGATGTTGAAAACGGTGTTCCGCGCTGCTGCAGCTCGCTCTTGCTGCTGCTGTAAAACTGTGAAACCGATCCCCACAGCTCTCATCAACCTGGGGTATGCAGAAATGTGTGTCCCTGCTGCTGGCTCTCTTCATCCCCGATCCCTGCGACAGGGATGTAGAAATGTGTGTCTTGGGGTGCAGAGGCAGGGGTTACCGCTATCAATCACTACTCTTCCCTGCCTCTGATTACTGCTTCTTGAAATCAGTGTACCCATGCCTCACTGTTTCCCCCCATTCTCTACATCCTCAAAGCAGGGGAGAGTGGTGATCGTGCTCTCCCCTGCCTCTGTGCGGGGGACACTGTCAAGGGGAAGCAGTGAGGCACGGGTACACTGATTTGAAGAAGCAGTAATCAGAGGCAGGGGAGAGTGGTGATGGCTAGTGGTCTCCCCTGCCTCTGCACTAGGATACACATTCCTACTTCCTCGCCGCGGGGATCGGGATGGAGAGCAAGCAGCAGGCACAAACATTTCTGATGAAAGCCGTGTGGATCGGTTTCACAGTTTTACAGCCGCAGCAGCAGGGACAAAGTTTTCAACATCCCTGTTCTCCGCTTCTGTCCCGATCTCTCTGCTCTCATAGCAATGATACAGTTTGCTTTAAACTGCTGTGAGAGCAAGGAGATCGGGTTGTAGTGAAATGTGTCATGGGAGCTGGCGCCAAATACTGAGCTGAGCGAGGATGCACACCCAGGGCTGGTTTTAGGCTTAGCGTGGCCCTAGGCAAAATCAAAAGAGGGGCCCCAAAAGTCGTAATAGTGCACTAACCAGATTTGAACATTTTTGGTCACTTCAAATAACATAAAAAAAATCTAAAAACCAATTGAAAAGTCCCATCAAAACAAATATGGTACCGATAAAAACTACAAATTACAGTGCAAAAAATTTACATCCCTATATACAAAAAAATAAAAGAGTTTATAGGGATCAGAATAGTACAATTTTATATTTTTGTATAGTTCCCCCACATTAGGTTGGCAACACAGTTCCCCCAAATTAGGTTGGCAGTATAGTTCCCCCACATTAGGTTGACAGTATAGTTCCCCCACATTAGATTGGCAGTATAATTTCTCCACATTAGGTTGGCAGTATAGTTCCCCCACATTAAGTTGTAGCTCCCACACATTAGGTAGGCAGTATAGTTCCCCCACATTAAGTTGTAGTTCCCCCACATTAGGTTGGCAGTATAGTTCCCCCACATTAGGTTGTAGTTTCCCCACATTAGGTTGTAGTTCCCCCACATTAGGTTGGCAGTATAGTTCCCCCACATTAGATTGGCAGTATAATTTCTCCACATTAGGTTGGCAGTATAGTTCCCCCACATTAAGTTGTAGCTCCCACACATTAGGTAGGCAGTATAGTTCCCCCACATTAAGTTGTAGTTCCCCACCATTAGATTGGCAGTATAGTTCCCTTACATTAGGTTGTAGTTCCCCCACATTAGGTTGGCAGTATAGTTCCCCCACATTAGGTTGTAGTTCCCCCACATTAGGTTGTAGTTCCCTCACATTAGGTAGGCAGTATAGTTCCCCCACATTAGGTTGGCAGTATAGTTCCCCCACATTAGGTTGGCAGTATAGTTCCCCCACATTAGGTTGGCAGTATAGTTCCCCCACATTAGGTTGTCAGAATAGTTCCCCCCACATTAGGCTGGCAGTATAGATCCCCCACATTAGGTTTTAGTTCCCCCACATTAGGTTGGCAGTATAGTTACCCCACATTAGGTTGGCAGTATAGTTCTCCCACAGACATACAGCCTTCAGCCATATATATAGTGTATGGCTGGAGGCTGTATGTCTGTTTACTGCCCCACTTTGGTGCTCCATCCACCTATAGGCCATAGCAGTAGAGATCGGAGGAGCGGTGGTCGGAGCACTGAAGCTGACATGCAGCTGGAAACTTACCATGCCGGCCAGCGCGCGTCCTCTGCCTCCTCGATGCTTCGCTCCTCCGTTCCTATGGGCGTACAGGACTTCAGTGACATCCCTGCGTTCACTACCTCACAGCGGCCCCTGCATTTTTAAAGTTAACGCGGGGCCGCAGAAAGTTAACCGGGACATCCTTGTGTCCCGAAAAGATCTTTCGGGACACAGGGATGTCCCGAATGTGACAGGGAGCCCCCTGCGGGCTGCTCAGTGGCGGATCCCCCCCCTGGATCCGCCACTGAGCAGCCCGTGGGGGCCCCCTGGGGGATGGGGGGCCCTGGGCAATTGCCCGGTTTGCCCCGCCTTAAAGCCGACCCTTTGCACACACCCCCAACAACCAATAGTATGGGGCAGGGGTGCTCGTCTCAGCCAATTAGAGTGGCTTTGCTGCCATTTATCATCAGCTGCTTGGACACATTTCTCTAAAGGGAACAACAGTTTTCTTCACTACAACGGCTACAAGGCCCTGTACACCTGGCCAGCTCGGTCTTTGATTCAGTAGGTGTAGTAATGAATGGACCAAAAAAATATTTCTTCACTTTGTTGTATACTAATTTTAACATTACTCCTGAATTACTAGAATCAAGGGTGTTATGAAAATAAATAATAATGATAATAAAATAATAATAGTTATCTCTAAATATTAGACACCATATACAACATTGCATAAGACAGTTTTTCCTTTCCCCGCAGTTCCCAGTTATTCCAGTAGATGTCGCTCACACACAGCATTTTCCCATCTCTCTGCAGCATTAGACACCTAATTATTGCCTAAGACAAAACACTCAGGCTGCCAGTAATAGTTGAGCAGGTCAGAGTGTTTCCTCTGCTGCGCTTTATCTCCCTGCAGAAGGGCTGTATTTATTTGAATATCTAAAATCTGTCTGCTGACACAGTAAGGGTGACCTGCACGGGGAATGTCACTGTGACCATGATCAAGGCCTTCATTGTCATTTATTTTCAAAGCGGATCATTAAAATAAACAGCATGCACAGCACTATAGTAAGAGCTAGATACAGTAAATAGAGATGAAGTCTGTTATTCTCTATTATGATAGAGCCCAAGATCTTGCTTGCTCCTATATAATGGCAACACAAATAAATTAAATGGGTGGACTACAATACTCTAAATATATCATTAGCAATTCTTTTCTTTAGAAAAGGACTAAAGGGGTTGACCTAAAGCTATATACAGAGATCTCCTCCATGATCTGTTTATACCCAGAATTGTATATAATGGATTCTTTGCTGTAAGAGCAGTGAGATGATAAACCTCTGTTCTAGAGATGGATTTACTAACAAATTGAGTGTAACAATGAGTGTAATGGCTACAAGATTGCAGAAGATTCAGGCTGCCATACTTGAAATCTGAAACTATTTATTTATTTTTTGTCTGAGACTGGTTTCACAGTATTTGGTCCTCGTTTTACAGCTCATTTTGGGGAATAGTTTTAGCCAAAATCATTAGTGGGACCAACACAGAGAAAAACTATACTGGAAAAGTCAGCTTAGATAAGTGGCATTTACCTCATGTGGGGGAATGCCAAGGTCTTTAAGCAAAACATTACCCAGAGCATCAAAATAGCTCTACTATTTTGGTTCCTTCCATAGTGCATTCATGAGCCATTTCCCCCCAGGTACATGACACGCGCACACGCGCACACGCGCACACACACCTAACTATCAGTGTGGTGTAAAATAAAATGTGATTCTTCGCAGCAGGCCACCTTTTTCCATTGCTTCATGGTCTACTTCTTATACTTTTGTGTCTATTGTATTTTAGACATGTTCAGTAGTGGCCAGTGGTAAAAATTGGCATTTCTCCTGGTCAAGCCATATATGTAGCAAGCTGTGATGCACTGTATGTTCTGACCAGATTGGCAAGCCTTTGATTCTTATTTACATCAATGAACCTTGGGCTTTCATGACTGTCACCTGTTCACTAGTTATCCTTTCTCTGACCACTTTTGGTAGATAAAAATCGTAGTAAAAGGCCACACTTACTGATGCAAATACCAGCACCCAGCAGCATACAGGCAATCCACCCAATCCACATCAACTTACATACCGTACCTACCATGTAGGAGGGAAGTGGCTGCTTAGCATTGTACTAGCAGAGGAATTAGGTTTCATCCGTAGAACACTTTGGTACAGACTAACTATTGCATTCCAGGAATACCCCAAAAGACCAGTAATTTTGGAGATGCCCTGGCACGGTCGTATAGCCATCACTATTTGGTCCTTATCAAAGCCAATTAGATCCATACACATGCCTGTTTTTGCCACTTTCAACACATCAAGGACAAGAACTGATCCTTTACTTTCTGCCTTAAATACCTTACCCCTGGCCGACACCATTGTCACATGATAATCAATGGTTTTCACTTCACCTGTTAATGGTTGATGTTATGGCTGAAAATCGCCATGTCAGTGATAGTAATATATATATATATTTTTTTTTATTAAAGAGTGAATGATTTTAAATTATTACACTATATTACAGGAGATAAAGGACATTTTTGCCATTTACCTTAGATTGCATTGGTTCAAATCATTTAGCTGTGGCAATATAAGTATTGCTACCAATTATAATTATTAAGATATTCTCCAGATTTCCATTTGCCTTTTTTTTATATTTTCTTTATTAAAGTTATATAAAATACAACACAGTATTTATATCTATGGTTTCAACCAATAAGACTACAGAAGCAATTAACCCCTTTACACAAAATCAGGTACATGTATGTGGTGATTAGGGATGACTTCCCACAACACCACGTACATGTACCTGATAACTTTAAACTGTCACAGCGCCACTGGGCGCTTTGACAGTTTATTGAGCTCGACTGTGCTGCACAGCCGAGCCTCCCTAAAGCCGGCCAGGGACAAATCGCAGCGGTCCCCGGCCAGTGATCACTGCTATTGGTCCGTCAGTATAGATGGACCAATAGCAGGCATCTGGGGGGGGGGGGGGGTGTCTCCTCCTTCCCACTCTCCTCCATCGCTTCACAGTTTGAAGCGATCGGTGGTGAGGGGGGCCCCATCAGAGGAGACCACCTGTAGATGCAGCGGTCACTGTGACCGCAGAATCTATTAGGGTTACAGAGGGAGGGAGCTCCCTCTGTCACCAATCGGCGCTTTGCAAAGTGAAAGTAGATTGTTGCAACCCGAGGCCTGACAGTGGCCTCTGTTGTCATGGCAACAGATGTGTCTAATGTAGAGACTGATCTATCCTATACCTGTCAGTACTGACAGACATAGGCATAATTCAATGGAGTACAGATGTGTACTCCATTGAATTGTGTATAACAGTTAAAAAAGTGAAAATAATAAAGAAAATGAAAGCAATAAAAAAAATTTAAAAAAATTAAATAAAAAAATGTGAAAAATTAAATAATAATAAAAAAAAAAAATATATATATATATATATATATATATATTTAAAATGTATATAATACATCCCAAAAAATACTCCCCCCCCAAATACAGCAACATGCCCCGCAAAAAAAAAGAGTCCTCACACAATTGCGTCAGTGAAAACATTTTAAAGTTACAGCTCACAGAAATGATTACAAAAATGACAAAATGATAAAAAAAATAGTTTTTATGCCATAAATGAACTAAAATAAAAAAAGTATATAAATTTTGGCATCGCCGTAATCGTATCAACCTGCAGTGTAACGATAACATGTCATTAATACCGCAGACAAACATAAATAAATAAAAAATAACCGCAGAATAGAATTTTTTTTATGTATACCACCACATAAAAAATTTAATGGAAAACGTTCAGAGTGTCACATGTACCCCAGAATGGTACCAATGAAAGCGTCAACTTGACTCCAAAATATATTTTTGCACCCCAAGGCCCCTGTAATTTTATATGATTACATAAGATGTAGGTGCCACTTCTCTAGTGCCCTGACCAGCCAATGTTTCCAACGCGTGTTGTAGTAGATGAAGCAGTGGGATGACGTTGTTCATCCCGTAATCCTGGTGACTGACTAATAATGTGGCTTCCTCAAAGGCCCAGAGCAAACGGCAGGTATCACGTATGAGCTGGCTCTGGTTGACATCGAAGTTACACACGAGATTACCCCTATCCGCCTGGATCATCAAGAAATCGGTGATGGCTTTTCTCTGTTCGTATAGTCTGTCCAACACATGGAGGGTGGAATTCCAACGTGTGGAAACATCACAAATCAGATTATGTTGAGGGATACCGTTCTGATGCTGCAGCTCAAGGAGGGTGTGCTTTGCGGTGTACGAGTGGCTGAAGTGCATGCAAAGTTTCCTTCCCATTGTTAGGATGTCTTGCAGATAGGGGGAACACTTCAGGAACTGCTTGACAACCAGATTGAACATGTGTGCCATGCTTGGCTCATTGCTCAGGCTTTCTTGTCGCAGCGCAGACAAAATGTTCTTCCCGTTGTCGGTCACCATGGTTCCTATTTCCAGTTTTCGTGGAGTATGCCTTGATTCAATTTCTTGATGAATGACTTTTAGCATTTAGTTCCTCCCCTGTGTGACTCCGTTTGCCAAGGCAAACCATGTGAAGAACAGTGTGACACCGCCGTGCCCTGCACACATGGTATGCTGAAGGGGCACAGAGATTTGTCTGAGCAGTGGAGGCTAAGGACACGGTGGGGGATGAGGAGGTGGAGTCGCACACTGTCGCAGGACCAACGGCCTGAGAGCGTGGAGTCGGAAGCGGTGTGACCTGTCCAAGTTGCTGGTGTGGCTGTACAGGAACCACATTCACCCAGTGGGCTGTAAAGGACATATATTGTCCCTGACCATAGTTACAGCTCCACACGTCAGCATTGCCGTGCACTTTGGTACACACCGACAGGTTCAAGGACTGGCTCACCTTCTGTTCCACAAAATTGTTCAGGGCTGGTACTGCCTTCTTTGCAAAGAAATGACGGCTTGGGACTCTCCACTTCGGCTCGCACAAGCCATCAGTTCTCTGAAAGGTGCAGTGTCCACCACTTGAAAAGGGAGGGACTGCAGCACCAGCAACTTGGACAGGAGCACATTCAGCTTCTGTGCTGTTGGATGAGTGGGCGCATACTGTTGTTTCTTGGACATGGCTTCGCCGATGGATTGCTAGCGGAATGACTGACTCGATGTAGGAGGAGCAGGAGCATCTGGAGCGGCAGAAGATGGGTGTGACACACAGCTGAGGTGGTAGAGCTTTAGCTGGCTGAAACAGGGAGTGGCACTGGGGGATGCAGGAGGCTGGACCACCACATCGGAGCCATGGTGCTCCCAGGCTGCTTTATGGTGACGCTGCATATGTTGACACAGGGCCGTTGTGCCAACATTGGGACCCTGGCCACGCTTCACCTTCTGCCGACACATCTTGCATTTGACCAGGTTAACATCCTCCAGATGCTTGATGAAAAGCAATCACACCGCCGAGTAGCTGATTTTCCCACCAACAGTCCACACTGATTGACTGCTACTGCCGCTGACTCCAGGAACCCCAGTTCCACTACCTCACGGGAAGGTAGGCTGCCGCGAAGCAGGTGCTCTACCCCGGGCACGTCTGGCTCAAGAATTTCCACTTCTGCCACCATGCTGACTGCCAACCATGCTACCACCTTGCTGGCTCAGCTGCTGCCTCACGGGCAACCTGCAACCCTCTTCTCCTGATGATGATGATGACGCCCCTTCTACACCGGGCTCCCAAGTGCGATCGGCTTCATCATCATCATCGAGTTATGTCTGCACGTCACTGATGTCCTCCTCAGGTTCCTCAACAGTGTCTGCTTCAGGAGCCTGAACGCTCGCAACACCACCTCCCACACCACTCTCCTCATCACTACTTGCCCGCCTAGCGAAGGAAGCGGCGGATGTCTCCTCCACCTGGCTGGGCAGAAACTGCTGACTGTCCTCTAGTAGATCATCCTCACTAAATAGTGGAGCTGAACCCACAGCATAAGATACTTCTGTGGGGGAGGGAACAGCATAGGACAGAGGCAATGAGAGGACAGGGACTGCTCCCAGGCCATGCCAACTGAGGGTTGTGTCTGAGGAACCCACCGACTGTTGACTGGGGGTTTCAGATGTCAGTTGTGAGGAAGTGGATGACCGTGTTAACCAATCGATGACGGCAGATTGCTGGTCGAGACATGACCGCTAGCTGATACCGGGAGCTCAGGCCTCTTGCTGCGAGTCCTGCTGACACTCGCCCCTAGTCTGCTGTGACCTCTCCCTGATGAATTTAGGCCTCTGCCACTCCTCTGTGCACGTCCTGACACTTCTCTGCCTGACATACTTGAGGGGAGTACAACACACTCCACTACGATTAAAACAGTATTTGTCTACAACACCAGCAGGTGTGTACTTTTGGCTGGCCTTTCACAGTATCTAGGCCCTTAAGACTTTAACAGGAACAAAATGGTACACCACTTAGGTGTATGGACAGGTTACACACTTGATAGAGGACAATATGCTTTTAGTGCTCTGTTCATCCTAACTGTCTGGATACTATTAGCTTTTCGGTTGTTGTACACACCAGTTCTGCAGCACACAGTCGCTGTGTACTACACCCAAAATTGCACTCTCTTTCAATCTCAATCCCTTCCCTATCAGTGATTCTGGGCAGGATTTGGACTTAAGGGGAATCGCTGTTGTAAAAAAAGCTTTTCTGTGCAACACACTGCTCTCTGCAATAGAATGCTGATGTGACTGGGAGGTGAATCGCTGCTGTATCATGCTTTTCTGTGCAACACACACTGCTCTCTGTCCCTCTCTCTCTTTCTGCAATAGAACGCTGATGTGACTGGGAGGTGAATCATTACTGTAAAAATGCTTTTCTGTGCAACACACACAGCTGTCTGCCCCTCTCTCTCTGTAATAGAACACTGATGTGACTGGATTCAAGATGGCTGCTCATTATATAGGGCTGTGACATCACAGGGGTGGCTGCTGCATGTGATTCAGGGACATCCCACTGACCCTTGTTCCCACCTTCCCAGGATTCCTTGCCCCATGTCCTCACATGTGGATCCGCCATTTTAGATGCCCTGGAGCCTGGACTGCACTAAATGGAGTTTAATGAAGCGATTTGCGCAATCGAATCACGGCAATATTCGCATTCGTTGTGAATCGAATTTTACCTGAAATTCGTAACAAATTCAGATTTTTCAGATTCGATTCGCTCATCCCTCTTGATTACTATTATGCTGGAATTCATAACTTGCCCCATGCTTTATCCTCAATTGTACCAATCTCACCCTCCTGCTTATTATTTGCTTTGATCCTTGTATTTCCTAAATTATCCCCTTTTTCCACCCATGCAACTCAATTAACAAGTGTAGAAACACAAAAAATTTTGTAGACGCTTTAACCAGGCATTTTTTTTTGTGTAGAAATTCCCAAGCTTTAGTCAACGCATAACTAAGTGAACAACAATTAAGTGTTCAATTCTTTCTTTCCTCTTAACTCCTTAAAGACAATATTCATCCAGCATATGAATAGCACTGATCAGTAATAGCAATTTAATGATTGTTATAGATAATCCCCTATAGGGACATAAAAAATTGAATTACTGAAATTAAAGTAATTTTTTTAAATGTGAATAAGGCTCTTCCCCAATGAAAAATTAAAACCCCTTCTTTTTACAAAAAAAGTGTAAGAAAATAAAATAAACATACTTGTATCACCGCATGCATAAACTATTGTGCAAACTATTAAAATATAATGTTAATGGTCCCGTACGGTAAACTTAAAAAAAAAAAAAAAATTGCTGCTTTTTGGTCACATCACATCCCAGAAATATTAAAGGGGTTATCCAGGAAAAAACTTTTTTATATGTATATATCTCAACTGGCTCCAGAAAGTTCAACAGATTTGTAAATGACTTCTATTAATTTTTTTTAATCCTTTCAGTACTTAGGAGCTTCTGAAGTTAATGTTGTTCATTTCTGTCTAAGTCCTCTCTGATGACACCTGTCTCGGGAAACGCCCAGTTTAGAAGCTGTTACACCGAGCGCTCCGGGTCCCTACTCCTCCCCGGAGCGCTCGCGGCGTTCCTCTCTCTGCAGCGCCCCGGTCAGACCCGCTGACCGGGAGCGCTGCACTGACATTGCCGGCGGGGATGCGATTCGCATAGCGGGACGCGCCCGCTCACGAATCGTATCCCAAGTCACTTACCTGTCCCGGCCCCCGGCTGTCATGTCCTGGCGTGCGTGGCTCCGCTCCTTAGGGCGCGCGCGCGCGCGCCAGCTCTTTAAGGTTTAAAGGGCCAGTGCACCAATGATTGGTGCCTGGCCCAATCTGTCTAATTAGCCTCCACCTGCTCCCTGTCTATTTAACCTCACTTCCCCTGCACTTCCTTGCCGGATCTTGTTGCCTTGTGCCAGTGAAAGCGTTTAGTGTTGTCCAAAGCCTGTGTTTCCAGATCTTCTGCTATCCACATTGACTATGAACCTTGCCGCCTGCCCCGACCTTCTGCTACGTCTGACCTTGCCTCTGCCTAGTCCTTCTGTCCCACGCCTTCTCAGCAGTCAGCGAGGTTGAGCCGTTGCCGGTGGATACGACCTGGTTGCTACCGCCGCAGCAAGACCATCCCGCTTTGCGGCGGGCTTTGGTGAATACCAGTAGCATCTTAGAACCGGTCCACCGACATGGTCCACGCCAATCCCTCGCTGACACAGAGGATCCACATCCAGCTAGCCGAATCGTGACAGAAGCAAATCCCCATAGCAAACCTCTTCTAAACTGGGAGGTTCTTGAGACAGGTGTCATCAGAGAGCACTTAGACAGAAAAGAACAACCTTAACTTCAGAAGCTCATAGGTACTGAAAGGATTAAGATTTTTTAATAGAAGTAATTTACAAATCTGTTTAACTTTCTGGAGCCAGTTGATTTGATCTAAAGCTGATTTCAAGTTATGTACCAGAAAGTAATGAGGAATAGAAGATACTATTATTTCTCAACACTCCATGGTATCCAATCAAATATAGGCACTACCTTTCTTTGACACGTACACTTATGTGAGTGATAGACTAAGACAATTCACTCAAAGAAAATTCCAATATCCGTGGGGTGCTCTTTCAAGAAGTGCAATCGGCATAATTCCAACAATATTTATGAAAAAATGAAGACACTCACCACTTCTGATGCTTCTGGATTTTTATTTGATCGGGAATAAAACAGCAAGGTTGGGTTAGGACGCCAACTGAGAGCCGAAATGGACAGCACTGTTTCATACCGTCCGGTGTTACTGGTAGTCTAAAGAAACCCCAGACAGTGTGAAACAGTGCTGTCCACTACAGCTCTCAGTTGGCGTCCTAACCCGACCTTGCTGTTTTATTTCCTGTGCACGATGAAATAAAAATCCAGAAGCATCAGAAGTGGCGAGTGTCTTCATCTTCTCATACATACTCCATGGTATCCATTTACTTAAAGGGGTACTCCGCCCCTGGCATCTTATCCCCTATCCAAAGGATAGGGGATAAGATGTTAGATCGCCACGGTCCCGCTGCTGGGGACCCCGGGGATCGCCGCTGCAGCACCCCGCCATCATTACTGCACAGAGCGAATTTGCTCTGTGCGTAATGACGGGCGATACAGGGGCCGGAGCAGCGTGACGTCATGGCTCCGCCCCTCATGACATCACGGCCCGTCCCCTTAATGCAAGTCTATGGCAGGGGGCGTGACGACCGCCACGCCCCCTCCCAAAGACTTGTATTGACGGGGGCGGGCCGTGACATCACGAGGGGCAGAGCCGTGACGTAACGATGCTCCAGCCCCTGTATTGCCCATCATTACGTGCAGAGCGATCTCGCTCTGCACAGTAATGATAGTGGGGTGCTGCAGCAGCGATCCCCGGGGTCCCCAGCAGCGGGACCGCGGCGATTTGACATCTTATCCCGTATCCTTTGGATAGGGGATAAGATGTCTAGGGGCGGAGTACCCCTTTAAGAATTCTGATGACTTCTCAAGATAAATTACAAGACCAGAGAGTCCACCAGCCTCTTCCAATGATCTAATGTTGGGCAAACTCATATGGGGTCCTTGAGCAATAATAAAATATAATCTGTAAATAAAACAAGTTTGTTCAAACTTACTCTAATTCTGGACCCCTCAAAACAGTTACTATTATTTGATACGCTACTAGAGGTTTAATATATATAAAATCAAATAATTATCAAGTACGGTAACTTTGGAAAAAGCAGGCACCTTTATCTGATGCCCCTACTTAATACAAATGGGTCAGATGGTTTACCATTTATTAAGATCCTGGCCATCGCAGTGTTACTGTATATAATATTTTAATCCAATATATAAACAGATGATCCAATCCAAATGCGTCCAGGCTTTTGGCATCTGAAGACATGATGGAGCTTTTTTTTATTTTGTGCCTTTTCCCAATAAGAACTCATTGTATATTTCAATTTAATCAAAAACACAAAGGTTCATCCGAAGACAAATCCTGCAAAGACTTATAATAATAATACTTTATGATTATATTTTCTTTTTTGAATAGTAAGTTCCTTAAACAGTAACACTCGAATATAAACCTTTTATGCATCTCAAACTGTTTGGATATTTTTTGGATCATTTATTGATATCCTAAAATAATAAACTATCCTTTTTACTTTTTGTGTAGTCAAAAACCAGTGCAGATTTATTCTCTTAATATATTTACTTTTATCCGGCCTCTGTAGGGTTCTGTAACTCCAAATCTGAAATGATTTTAGGTTCACACACCCTAGATTTAACAAATGTCAAAGCAGTTTTATTACATAGACACATATCAATATGTGAAGCTGAATTATAAGATGCACTGTAGCAAAAATAAACATTCACATGAGGATATAGAACTCGCCAAACATCAATCTAGCGTAGCCTGTTTACCCAAAAGAGTCGGCGAAGAAGAAATACATTTAGTTTTTTGGAATACTGTAAACTTTACTTTCTTTCTGAGACCAGTACAGTGCACATATGTTGGAAGCATTGCACGATTATTGTCCAGTTCTTTAGAATACACTTTGACTTCAGAAGAAAGCAGTATAAAGACACTTGTTCCTGTCCTTGTGATATTTAGTGCACTTTACACAGACTTGGGAATTTGCTTGTGTCCTATTTATCTGAGTGAACTGCCAAGTGTCTTCAAGTGTTCTGTGATGAACGTGTGCAAGGATCCCTCTTCACTTACTGCGTGGACTTTGCTATTATTTGACTCTGAAGCATATCAGAAGGTGATCCCCCAACTTTTCTATTGGTTGCTAACTAGGCCTGGTCCTTAAGCTAAAGCACCCAGTTTACAATTGGGCCCATAAGATTCTTTTCACCCAAACACTACCACCTTTTTTCCCCCTTGTGGTGGGACTTCTTATGCAAACTTGTCTTAATATGGTGCTGGTAATGTTGTGGCCTTGCTAAGTAAGAGGTGTGCCTGGCCTGTGCTACCATATGGTTTTTTTCATGTATGCTGTTCACCATATATACGCTTTTTACATTTAATAAGAAAGCAACAAATGTTTTATTATATTTTAATTTTTTTGACTTTTTTAATAGAGTGCTAATAATAAACAATGCTATGTCATTGCATAGCATTGTTTAGTTACATCAGTGCTCCGCTAGTATAGTCTGCCTGATGCTGATCTACTAGCAGATTGGCCCTGAGCTAGTAAGGAGGCTTTGAGAAGGCTACTAGGGATCAATTACCTCTCCTGTCACAAACCTCGTAAATGCCATAATTGTGGCTGAAATCAGCGTGATTACTGATGTTGGTTATTGATGCATAGACTCAATACACTGCTTGACATACATGTACCGCATGGTGCACCAAGTGCCAGTTGGCCATGGCATACATATAATTCAGATGTTGCCAAGGGATTAAAAACCATACACAATTTGCTAGTGCAATGAGTACATCTGTTTACTTATAGCCATACATGTTTCTGTAACTTTGACATTAACATAGCCATAAAAACTGTTATAAAGTACTGGAATACACTACTAGGTCACCTAACATTGTTATACATGAACTTTAGGGCTCTTAGACAATGGTATATGTAAGTTTTAGGGTTATTGCTGAGGTCCGTTTCACCTTAAACTTATTTGGTACAAAAAATTTTTTTTATGGGTTTGGAGAACCTGCTAAACTGAACAGTTGGTTCCCCAAGCCCAAAACATTAGGGCAAAGCAAAGAGGGAGCTACAATGCATGTGGATACACATCAGAGTCTTAGATATATTCCCATAGGCTGTAATGGGGACAGATAACGTTTCTGCTATCGTCTTATTGCAATTGCTATTTTTTGACACCATTACTACAATTGTGCAAAAATAAATACACAAAAAATCAACATGCATGTAGCTTTGCCGAGATGAAGTTTTCTGACCCACCATTATCAACCATCCCCATGTAAATGTTTCATTATACACACACTAAGATCTGTTTATCTATAAAAAACAGTCTGAATAATTTTTGAATCATAAAAATTATTATTTTCTGACCTATACTGAATATATCATACTATATTTACAATAGGATAACCAATGTATAATACATGATAAACTCTGGTATACATGCACATCAAACTATTGCAGGAACTCTAACAAACCACATACTGAACATGGAAAATCATTTGTAAGGCTGAAATAAATTGGAATATTTACTTTGTGGAGAGATTCTCACATCTAAAGCCAGTGTCAAAGCCGAACAATGTCCAATTTATATATTGTCAATAATAAGGGTGATGTCACAAGAGGATTAGACTTGATCCTAAGGCTGAAAGTAATGTGATGAATCAACAGTTAAATCCTCTATGGCAGAGGGAAAGCCAACTCAGCTAAAAGGGCACAGGATAGAGATTTGTATTGGGTCAGCATTACGACATACATGCACATTATCCATGAAGAATGCATTTATTAATGTTATGGCTAAACACTCTTTCTTCCAGTTCACAATTTATTCCATTTTAACACATCTTATGCAATATACAGTGAAATATCTGGTACGCCTGTGCTACATTTCAGGTCACAATGATTCTTCTAGATTCCAGTGACATTCACAGTAAGGGGATTCCATAAAAATTCAAATAGATCCAATTAGAGAAAATGTCCTCAAGCAAAGATCCCGAAAATAATATTGAATAATTTGTGTTATCATTCAGAGCCATGGACTAGTAGTAGTTATAAATTGTATCAACAAATCTATGTAGTCAACAACCAACTGTCAAATCACATAAAAGTATCATAATAAATACATTTGCAACAATAGGCAATTATAGTTTTTACACTGAAGAGATTCCACATCCTAAGTCTTAAAGGGGTACTCTGCCCCTAGACATCTTATCCGATTGCGGGTAGCCTCTCTTTCTTATTCTCTTATATCCCACTTTTCACTTAGGGTGAGGGGAGTTAGCCATCTTTTTTCACCAATAAAGAGGCTAAAGTGATTAAGGTTGTGCTGATGTTTAAGATACGAGCACCCTTGATTTAATGTTGTTTTTTTTAACAGCTCTATGATTTGTGGGACATATATCATTATAGAAGCACATGAAAACACTTTATCTTGGTTTATAAATTTTACGTAAGAACATTAAAAGCTACGTTTTAGGCACCTCAAGCACTGGTTATTGTTTTGGTCTAACTGGTGGGACTTTATACTGTTTATGCCTTGAGGATCATTGTGAATGACGGTCATGTACAGGACCTATATAGTTGTAGTTTTTATTACATTGTTGTGGAGCAAAAAGGTCATTCGCATTTGTATCAACTGCAAAGAGCAAGTTAATCATTCTCATCATTGTGCTCATCAACTCCGCATATGCGTCTGATAGGGTTGAGCACAGTACAATGAGATCAGGATTGTCCTCTTTCATTCTTGCTTCAGCTCCTTTCTCCCTCCCTAACATGACAGTGGCTCCTTCTTGTTCTGTCATTATTGCTATTTTCTTTAACATCTCTTTTATGGTCAGTTAGATGTCCTATTCTCTTGTGCTGGTCTGAAGGGGTGTAACATTTATCAAGTCTTCACAGAATTCTTTCATGTCCTTGTTGAAAAAAACGTACATCTACAGCTAAGCCTATGCACGGTGCTTTTCTCCTATCTCCCGCTCAGGCTATCACTGGCCAAAACAGGACACCGCTGCGGCCAGTGATTGGTTGAGCAGGAAGATCCTGCAACCAGCTGCTTGTCTCGGAAGGAAACACATAGAATGCATTGGGACCACTCGGAGGAGAACGGGATATGCAGAAGACCGTGGCCAGGTAAGTGTCAGTTTTTTAATGTTTCCCCTTTGTCCTAGTACAACATTACATACACACACGGGGGTTGGGTGGGTGGTAGCGGACACCGGACACATGAAGGAGTCAGGTCTGTGACTGCCAACGAAAATTTAAATTGTAAGGGGAATTTGCACATATTCACACATGGCTGCTATTGCAAATTAAATTGCTTCTGCAATTATTCGTGCAGCCATAGTAGCAGCCCCACTGTAGATAGTAATAGTCCCCTGTAATTAACAAAAAATTAAAGAGAACGAGCTGTAACAAGCATAAATGTAGTACATTAGGAAAAGGAGGAGAAGAATAAACAAAAGGTTTCCGGAGGATTTCCTCAAATTGGATGTCAGCTTCGATTCAGATTCTTTAGCTTATTCAAAATTGTACAGTAGCAGGGACTACTTTCGAAAAAACTGAATCCTCTACTTCTGTACACTGAGTAGCGAAACATACCCTGTATACCTCACTGCTCTGCTAACACTTTAAGTGCAGGCCCCTCAGTGCAGAAAATGTAATGGCCTGGTAGCTGGGTGTGAAAGAGGTTATCCAGGGACAGAAAATGGAGCAAATTTCTTCCAAAAAAAGGAACACATCTGTTCTCAGTCATTGTGTGATATTGCAGCTCAGTTTTATTGAAGTGAATGGAGCTAAGTTGTTATACAATATATAACCTGAGAACAAGGGGATGCTGTTTTTGGAATAAATTAGCTCTGTTTTTCTATCCCTGGTGTGAGAAGGTGAAAGGTATCGTGGTGGATGGGCGATATGTGTCACCAAGCCAGGAGCCTGGATAACTCCTTAAATATTGTAAATGCTGGGATGAGATCACATGGAGGAGGTTTAGCTGAGCCTATGCAGAGATATAGCTCATTCCATGAGAATACATCTAAATTTTAGTCATATAATGTAAGAATCAGCAGGAGCATATAAAGTATCTCACAGTAGTGAGTCCTCCCCTCCCATTTTTGTAAATATTTTCTTTTATCTTTTCATGTGACAACACTGAAGAAATGACACTCTGCTTCAATATAACATAGCTGCACAGCCTGTATCCCCTCAAAATAACTCACAGCTAGAGATGAGCGAATCGGACAAATCCAAATTCATTACGAATTTCCTGAACTCCATTTAAACTCCATTTAATGCGGTCCAGGCCAGGGGATCTAAAATGGCGGCTACAGGTGTGAGGACATGGGGCAAGGAACTCTGGGAAGGCGGGATCACCCTAAATCACATGCGGCAAGCAGCCTATCAGCAGCCAGCCCAATGATGTCACAGTCCTATATATTCGGCAGCCATTGCTGAACAGGGACTTCTTGCTCAGAGAGCAGACACTGTGTGTTCCAATACAGAACAGATCTTTACAGCGAATCCATTCATCTGAAGCCAACATCACTGCAGGCAGGCAGATAGACAGGGGCAGTAGAGGGAGAGAGTACACTTTATGTTGTAACTGTACTGTAGTGTATTACTCAGTAGGATAAGCTAAAAGGGGCCAGTTAGTGTGAGCACTAAAAGCCCTAGTCACCTGCTTTTAATGCCTAATTCAGGTGCAACCGTACTGTAACGTGTGTAATGTATTTTTCTATCATAAGTGTAATATATGCGCACTTAGCGCTTTAACGTTTTTTCCTGTTAAACTCATAGGGGCCAGTTATTGTTAAAGGTAGAAATAGGAGATAAAAAAAGAGAAACCGCACAGGCGCCTAGTGCATTATCCCAAGACAGCAATCAGGTAAGAAGAGATGGTTAATATTGTGCTCACCTAGAGCGCAATGAATATGCGCATATCACCCCAATGCAAGGGGTACTCGTATCCAGGGAGTGCTGCAAAGCCGTAGGGAAGTGGAAGCCGGTGCTGGGATCTCCACAGTGCATGCAGTCGAGTGGGTGAAAAAAATCCCTCTAAAGGCGCTGCTTCTCCCAAATGGATGATTCGAGTCAGAAGATCGATTAAAAGATTAATTTTATTGAACCAATGACGCGTTTCGGGTATTAACCCTTCCTCAGATTGGCATAACATGTACAAACAGTGAACTGGTATATATACACAAAATAAGAGCACCAAAATTTTGGGCTGATGAAGTCACAGGGGGAGGGAAAAAAAGATCACATAATAAAAATAGGTTGAGCTAATACAAAATAAAAAGAGATTCTAAGAATGCAACTTCAAAGCCCACATTAACTCTTTAACTATTATCACTATCATTCTTAGAATCTCTTTTTACTTTGTATTAGCTCGGCCTATTTTTATTTTTATTATGTGATCTTTTTTCCCCTCCCCCTGTGACCTCATCAGCACAAAATTTTGGCGCTCTTATTTTGTGTATATATACCAGTTCATTGTTTGTACATGTTATGCTAATCTGAGGAAGGGTTAATACCCGAAACGCGTCATTGGTTCAATAAAATTCATCTTTTAATCGATCTTCTGACTCGAATCATCCATTTTGGAGAAGCAGCGCCTATAGAGGGATTTTTTTCACCCACTCGACTGCAGTTATTGTTAAAGGCCAGAAATCTCTACACACCTGCTTTTAACACATAATTCAGGGGCTTATTTTCCTATAATAAGTGTAATATATACACACTCAGCACTTTTCATTTTTTTTCTGTTAAACTCATAGGGGCCAGTTAGTGTTAAAGGCCAGAAATACCTACACACCTGCTTTTAATGCCTCATTTAGGTTTAACTGTACTGGGGAGTATTTTCCAATCATAAGTGTAATATATATGCACTCAGCGCTTTTATATATATTTTCTGTTAAACTTCATAGGTGCCAGTTAGTGTTAATAGCGTCATAGCGGGTTGGGCCCAGCCTCTAACAATGGCCGTGACCCGTGGCTAATAGTGCGCAGCACTGATCGCGGTGCCGCGCGCTATCAACCCTTTAGACGCGGCATTCAAAGTTGATCGCCGCGTCTAAAGTGAAAGTAAAACAATGCTGGTTAGCTCAGGGAGCTGTTTGGGATCGCCGCAGCGAAATCGCGGCATCCCGAACAGCTTACATGACAGCCTTCCGTCCCTACCTGCCTCCATGCTGTCCGATCGCCGAATGACTGCTCAGTGCCTGAGATGCAGGCATGAGAAGTCAAGCGGCAGAATCATCGATCAGTGGTTTCTATGAGAAACCAGTGACCAATGTAAAAGATCAGTGTGTGCAGTGTTATAGCCCACTATGGGAGCAATAATACTGCAAAAAAAAGTGAAAAAAAAAAAGTGAATAAAGATCATTTTACACCTTCCCTAATAAAAGTTTGAATCACCCCCCCCCCCCCTTTTCCCAATTAAAAAAAAACTGTGTAAATAAAAATAAACATATGTGGTATCACCACATGCGGAAATGTCCAAATTATAAAAATATATTGTTAATTAAACCACACAGTCAATGGCGTACCCGCAAAAAAATTCCAAAATATAGTGCATTTTAGTTCACTTTTTATGTCATGAAAAAATGAATAAAAAGCGATCAATAAATCATTTCAATGCAAAAAGCGTACCGCTAAAAACGACAGATCATGATGCAAAAAATTAGCCCTCATACCGCCCCATACGTGGAAGAATAAAAAAGTTATAGGGGTCAGAAGATGACAATTTTAAATGTATACATTTTCCTGCATGAAGTTATGATTTTTTCCAGAAGTAAGACAAATCAAACCTATATAAGTAGGGTATCATTTTAATCGTATGGACCTACAGAATAAAGAGAAGGTTTCATTTTTACCAACAAATGTACTGTGTAGAAACGGAAGCCCGCAAAATTACAAAATGGCGTTTTTTTTTCTTTTCAATTTTGTCATACAATGATTTTGTTTCCCGTTTCGCCGTAGATTTTTGGGTAAAATGACTGATGTCATTACAAATTAGAATTGGTGGCGCAAAAAATAAGCCATCATATGGATTGTTAGGTGCAAAATTGAAAGAGTTATGATTTTTTAAAAGTAAGGAGGAAAAAACGAAAATGCAAAAACGGAAAAACCCGGGTCCTTAAAAGAGGTACTCCCGTGGAAAACTTTTTTTTTTAAATCAACTGGTGCCAGAAAGTTAAACTGATTTGTAAATCACTTCTATTAAAAAAAAAATCTTAATCCTTCCAGTACTTTTTAGGGGCTGTATACAAAAGAGAAATCAAAAAAAGGAAATGCATTTCCTCTGATGTCATGACCACAGTGCTCTATGCTGACCTCTGCTGTCCATTTTAGGAACTGTCTAGAGCAGCATATGTTTGTTATGGGGATTTTTTCCTGCTCTGGACAGTTCATGAAATGGACAGCAGAGGTCAGCAGAGAGCACTGTGGTCATGACATCACAGGAAATGCATTTCTTTTTTGGATTTCTCTTTTTTATACAGCCCATAAAAAGTACTGGAAGGATTAAGATTATTATTTTTTTTAATAGAAGTGATTTTCAAATCTGTTTAACTTTCTGGCACCAGTTGATTTAAAAAAAAAAAGTTTTCCATGGGAGTACCCCTTTAAGGGGTTAAAGGCCAGAAATACCTACACACTTTCTTTTAACGCCTAATTCAGGTGTAACCTTACTGGGGTGCATTTTCCTATCATAAGTGTAATATATACGCACTTAGCTGTTGTACAAGTATGTCAGGCAGAAAAGTACCAGGATGTGCACAGAGGCCTAAATTTATCAGGCGCAGGCAGAGGTCGCAGCAGAGTAGGGGCCCATGTCCGCAGGAGTCGCAGCGAGAGGTCTGAGCTCCTTGTGTCAGCTAGCGGTCGTGTCTTGACGAGCAACCTAGCAGCCGTCATTGATTTGTTAACTCAGTCATCCACTTCATCCAAAGTGACATCTGACACCCCCAGTCAACAGTGGGTTGGTTCCTCAGACTCAACCCTCAGTTGGCATGGCCCGGGAGTAGTCACTGTCCTCCAACTGCCTCTGTCCTATGAAATTCCCTCACACAGAGAAGTATTTTATGCTGTAGGCTCAGATCCACTATACAGCGAGGACAATCAACTAGAGGACAGTCAGCAGCTACTGCCCAGCCAAGAATTGGAGGAGACATCCGCCGCTTCCTCTGCTAGGCAGGCAAGTAGTGATGAGAGTGGCGTGAGAGGTGGTGTTGCGAGCATTCAGGCTCCTGAAACAGACACCATTCAGGAATTTGAGGTGCAGACATGCAGACACAACTCGATGATGATGAAGCTGATCGTACTTGGAAGCCGGGTGCAGAAGGGGCTTCATCATCATCAGGAGAAGAGGGTGGCAGGTTGCCCGTGAGGCAGCAGCAGAGCCAGAAAGGTGGTAGCAGGGTTGGGAGTCAGCATGGTGGCAGCAGTGGGAAGTCTGGAGCCAAACGTGCCTGGGGTAGACCACCTGCTTCGCGGCAGCCTTCCTGCCCGGAAGGTAGTGGAACAGGGGTTCCCGTAGTCGTCCGGCAGTAGCAGTCAGTCAGTGCAGACTGGGGGGAAATCAGTGACTTGGCGGTGTGGCAGCTTTTTTTTAATCAAGCATCCGTAGCATGTTAACATTGCCACATGCAAGATGTGTCGGCAGAAGGGGAAGTGTGGCCAAGGTCCCAATGTTGGCACCACGATCCTGCATCAACATATGCAGCGTCACCATCAAGTGGCCTGGGAAAACTGTAGCTCCAATGCGGTGGTCTAGCCTTCTGCAGCAACCGATGCATCACCCAGTGGCATACCACTCCCTGTTTCAGCCAGCCAATGCTTCACCACCTCTTTCATCCCCATCCTCTTTTGGTCCAGATGCTCCTGCTCCTCCTACTTCTAGTCAGTCATTCTGGCAGCAATCCATCACAGAAGCGATGTCCAAGAGACAGCAGTATGCACCCACCCATCCAATGGTGCAGAAGCTAAATGTGATCCTGTCCAAGTTGCCAGTGCTGCAGTTCCTCCCTTTTCAAGTGGTAAACTCTGCACCTTTCAGAGAACTGATGGCTTGTGCCAAGCTGAGGTGGAGCGTCCAAATCTTTCATTTCTTTTCGAAAAAAGCAGTACCAGCTCTGCACAAACATCAAGAACAGAAGGTGGGCCAGTCCTTGAGCCTGTCGGTATACCAAAGTGCATGGCAGCGCCACACCAGCAACTTGGCCAGGTCACGCCGCCATGTGGTCTCCTCATGCTGTTGGCACATTAAATTAAACTTGTCAATCTATTCAAAATCTTCAATTTAAATTCTAAAAAATATCTTAAATCTTTTCAATTGTGAGGCCCTATGGTCTCGTTAGGCTGCTGCCACCTCCAGGTTGTGTCAGTGTGCCCGCATTTGATCTCTTCATGCTGCTGGCACATGCTCCAGGTTGTGTCATTGTGCCGCTCTGCAGGCCAATATAGGCTGTTCTAACCTCCAGGCTGTGTAATTCTGCCGCCATTTGGTCTCCTCATGCTGTTGCCACCTCCAGGCTGTGTCATTCTGCCACCATTTGGTCTCTTCATGCTGCCGCCACCTCCAGGCTGAGTCATTCTGCCAACATTTGGTCTCCTCATGCTGATGCCACCTCCAGGCTCTGTCATTGTGCCACTCTGTGGCCTACATAGGCTGCCGCCACCTCCAGGCTGTGTCATTCTGATGCCATTTTGTCTCCCCTTATGCTGCCGCCACCTCCAGGCTATGTCATTGTGCCGCTATGTGGTCTCCTCATGCTGCTGGCTCATTAAATTAAACTTGTTAATCTATTCAAAATCTTCAATTTAAATAAAAAAAAATCTCTTTAATCTTTTCAATTGTGAGGCCCTGTGGTTTTTACATGCTGCTGCCACCTCCAGGCTCTGTCATTGTGCCTCCATATGATCTCCTTGTTATATTTATCTTGTAGTTTGACAGTATTTTTTCAAAGTAAACACTTTGGACACCCATGAGTAGTGTTGCTGGTGAATATTCGCAATGCACTATAGCACTATATATTCACAATTACTAATATTCGCTTTTATTTTCACAGTACAAATCACAGTGATCATCCCTCTCTGCTTCCAGCTTGTGTGGTGTAAAGAAGGCTCTAATATTACTGTGTGAGACTGGCGCACGAATATTCGCATATGCGAATATTCACGAATATTGATCCCTCCTTTCTTTTAGCTTGAAGGCCAATGAGAATGATGCAAATACAGTTGTCGGAGATTAGCAACATACCCAGCAACCAATAGGAAAGTATCCTACCCCTTCGCTATGGGTGGGTTCACATCATGTTTTTACCCATACGGGAGCGCATACGACTGGGGGGAGCTAAAACCGTGCGTTCCCGTATCCCGGCCATATGCGCCCATATGGTAATTAATTTCAATGAGCCGACCGTTGTGAAACGTCCGCTCCGGTCGGCTCATTTTTGCCCCGTATGCAGTGGTTTCCAAACTGTAGCCCTCCAGATGTTGCAAAACTACAATTCCCAGCATGCCCAGGCAGTCAGTGCATGCTGAAAGTTGTAGTTTTGCAACATCTGGAGGACCACAGTTTGGAGGCCACTACTTAGCTGTCTCCAAACTGTTCTTCCCCAGTTGTTGCATAACTACAGTTGTAGTTTTGCAGCAGCAGTAGTCACTGGTTGGGAAATACTGAACTAGAGTCTGTTTCCTAACTCAGTGATTCCAACCCGTGTGCCTCCAGCTGTTGCATAACTACAACTCCCAAAATGCACTGACAGACTGTACATGCTGGGAGTTGTAGTTTTGCAACAGCTGGAGGCACACAGGTTGGAATCACTGAGCTAGAGTCTGTTTCCTAACTCAGTGGTTCCCCACCAGTGTGCCTACAGCTGTTGCAAAACTACAACTCCCAGCATGTATGGTCTGTCAGTGCATTCTTGTAGTTTAGCAACAGGTGAAGGTTTGGGCCCCCCCTATGTGAATATAGAGGGTACATTGAGACAGGCGGGTTTACAGTGGATTTCCTTCTACCAGTGTGAGCTGCGGCAAAATGTGTGCTGCAGCTCAAGCTCGCGGCAGAAAACTCACTGTGAACCCTAACCTGTGTGAATGTGCCCTAAAAACACTACACTACACTTAAACAAAATAAAAAGTAAAACACTACATATACACACCCTTACACGCCCCCCACCCACAATAAAAATTAGGAAACACTACCGTATGAGATGTTTTTCAACGGAGCCTTCAGCTGTTGCTAAACAACAACTCCCAGTATTACCAAACAGCCATTGACTGTCTTGGCAGGCTAGGAGTTTTGCAACAGCTGGAGGCACCCTGATTGGGAAACACTGCCGTAGGGTTTTGGTGGAGACAAGCCCCATCCTTGTATCGGGGTCCGTCCCTTATGGTAAATTCCTAATTTAGGCTTTAAATGCACATGGCGCTCTCTCACTTCAGAGCCCTGTCGTATTTCAAGGCAACAGTTTAGGGCCACATATGGGGTATTTCCGTACTCAGGAAAAATTGCGTTACAAATTTTTGGGGGATTTTTATGCTTTTGCCCCTTATAAAAGGAAAAGTTGAGGTCTACACCAGCATGTTAGTGTAAAAAAATTTTTTTTTTGACACTAACATGCTGGTGTTGCCCCATTCTTTTCATTTTCACAAGGGGTCATAGGAGAAAAAGACTCCCAAAATTTGTAACCCCATTTTTTCTGAGTATGGAAATACCCCATATGTGGATGTAAAGTGCTCTGCTGGCGCACTACAGAGCTCAGGAGAGGAGGAGCGCCATTGAGCTTTTGAAGAGAGAATTTGTTTGGAATGGAAGTCGGGGGCCATGTGAGCTTACAAAGCCCCCCGTGGTGCCAGAACAGTAGACTCCCCCCACATGTGACCCCATTTTGGAAACTACACCCCTCACAGAATTTAATTTTGGGTGCAGTGAGCATTTACACCCCACTGGTGCTTGACAGATCTTTGGAACAGTAGGCTGTGAAAATGAGGGGTGTAAATGCTCACTGCACCCCTTATTACATTACGTGAGGGGTGTAGTTTCCAAAATGGGGTCACATGTGGGGGGGGTCCATTGTTCTGGCACTATGGGGGCTTTGTAAACACACGTGGCCTTCAATTCCAGACACATTCTACACTCTACAAAATCCCAATGGTGCTCCTTCTCTTCTGAGCATTGTAGTTCGCCCAAGGAGCACTTTACATCCACATATGGGGTATTTATATACTCATACGAAATGGTGTTACAAATTTTGGGGGGCTTTTTTCTTGTTTTACAATGTGAAAATGAAAAATTTCGGGTAACACCAGCATTTTAGTGAAAAAAAAATGTTGTTCTCATTTTCCCATACAACTTTAACAAAAAATCGTCAAACACTTGTGGCTTGTTAAGGAGCACTATACCCCGTGTTACGTTCCATGAGGGGTGTAGTTTCCAAATTGGGATCACACGTGGGTATTTATTTTTTTGCGTTTAAGTCAGAACCACTGTAAAATTAGCCACCCCTGTGCAAATCACCAATTTAGGCCTCAAATATACTGTAACGCCGAGCGCTCCGGGTCCCTGCTCCTCCCCGGAGCGCTCGCAGCGTTCCTCTCTCTGCAGCGCCCCGGTCAGACCCGCTGACCGGGAGCGCTGCACTGACTCTGCCGGCGGGGATGCGACTCGCATAGCGGGACGCTCCCGCTTGCGAATCGCATCCCAAGTCACTCACCTGTCCCGGTCCCCGGCTGTCACGTCCTGGCGCACGCGGCTCCGCTCCTTAGGGCGCGCGCGCGCCAGCTCTCTAAGATTTAAAGGGCCAGTGCACCAATGATTGGTGCCTGGCCCAATCAGTCTATTAGCTTCCACCTGCTCCCTGTGTATATTACCTCACTTCCCCTTCACTTCCCTGCCGGATCTTGTTGCCTTTGTGCCTGGAGAAAGCGTTTATTGTGTTTGCCATTACTGTGTTCCTGACCTCTTGCTATCACCATTGACTACGAACCTTGCCGCCTGCCCCGACCTTCTGCTACGTCTTACCTTGCCTCTGCCTAGTCCTTCTGTCCCACGCCTTCTCAGCAGTCAGCGAGGTTTAGCTGTTGCCGTTGGATATGACCTGGTTGCTACCGCCGCAGCAAGACCATCCCACTTTGCGGGGGCTCTGGTGAAAACCAGTAGCAACCTAGAACCGGTCCACCGACACGGTCCACGCCAATCCCTCGCTGACACAGAGGATCCACATCCAGCTAGCCGAATCATAACAGTAGATCCGGACATGGATCCCGCTGAGGTCCTGCTGCCAGTTGTCGCTGACCTTACCACGGTGGTCGCCCAGCAGTCGCAACAGATTGAGCAACTTGGACAACAGTTTGCCCAACAAGGACAGCAGCTGTCGCAGTTGACCGCCATGCTACAGCAACTTCTGCCACAGCTATAGCAGCAACCATCTCCTCCGCCAGCTCCTGCACCTCCTCCGCAGCGAGTGCCCGCTCCTCGCCTCCGCTTGTCCCTGCCGGACAAATTTGATGGGGACTCTAGACTTTTCCGTGGTTTCCTGTCACAATGTTCCCTACATTTGGAGATGTTGTCGGACCATTTTCCTACAGAACGGTCGAAGGTGGCTTTCGTGGTCAGTCTCCTGTCTGGGAAGGCCCTGTCATGGGCCACACCGCTCTGGGACCGCAATGATCCTGTCACTGCCTCCGTACAGTCCTTTTTCGCTGAGATTCGAAGTGTCTTCAAGGAACCAGCCCGAGCTTCCTCTGCCGAGACTGCCCTGCTGAACCTGGTCCAGGGTAATTCTTCAGTAGGCGAGTACGCCATCCGATTTCGTACTCTCGCCTCCGAATTATCTTGGAATAACGAGGCCCTCTGCGCGACCTTTAAAAAAGGCCTATCCAGTAACATCAAAGATCTGCTGGCCGCACGAGAAATTCCTGCAAACCTGATTGAACTTATCTATCTGGCCACCCGCATTGACATGCGTTTTTCTGAAAGACACCAGGAGCTCCACCAGGAAAAAGACCTTGATCTCTGGGCACCTCTCTCACAGTATTCTATGCAAGCTACCCCTGTGCCTCCCGCCGAGGAGGCTATGCAAGTGGATCGGTCTCGCCTGACCCATGAAGAGAGGACTCGCCGCAGAGATAAAAATTTATGTCTGTACTGCGCTAGTACCGAACATTTCTTGGTGAATTTCCCTATTCGTCCTCCACGTCTGGGAAACGCACGCACCCAGCTCACGTGGGAGTGGCGCCTCTTGGTCTGAAGTCTGCTTCTCCACGTCTCACTGTGCCCGTACGGATTTCTCCTTCTGCCAACTCCTCCTTCTCAGCTATGGCCTTCTTGGACTCTGGTTCTGCAGGAAATTTAATTTTGGCCTCTTTTGTTAATAATTTCAACATCCCTGTGACCCGTCTCGCCAAGCCGCTCTACATTTCCTCGGTCAACGGAGTGAAATTGGACTGCACTGTGCGTTATCCCACAGAACCCCTGCTCATGAGCATTGGACTGCATCACGAAAAAATTGAACTTTTTGTTTTGCCCAACTGCACCTCTGAAGTCCTCCTCGGTCTGCCATGGCTCCAACGCCACTCTCCTACCCTTGACTGGACCACCGGGGAAATCAAGTGCTGGGGTGCTTCTTGCCACAAAAAATGCCTTACGTCTGCTCCCAGTCCTGTCAGGCAAGCCTCAGTGCCTCCTCCTACACCTGGTCTCCCCAAGGCCTATCAGGACTATGCTTTGCCTCCTCGTAGCCTCTGTCCTGGTAACACTCTGCCCCGTACCAAGCTTCACCCTCTGACCCCCCCCTCCCCATTCCCACTCCTTTTGTACTGCCGGCCGTTGATATGTGTACCCAGGACTTCTCTGTCCTCCAGAAGGAGACTCTACAATCGCTCCCAAAGTCCACGTCCCTGGTGGAGCGACAACTGGACAATAAGAAGGGGAGACCTAAGGGGGGGGGGGGTACTGTTACGCCGAGCGCTCCGGGTCCCTACTCCTCCCCAGGGCGCTCGCGGCATTCCTCTCTCTGACCCGCTGACCGGGAGCGCTGCACTGACTCTGCCGGCGGGGATGCGATTCGCATAGCGGGACGCGCCCGCTCGCGAATCGCATCCCAAGTCACTCACCTGTCCCGGTCCCTGGCTGTCACGTCCTGGCGCGTGCGGCTCCGCTCCTTAGGGCGCGCGCGCGCGCCAGCTCTCTAAGATTTAAAGGGCCAGTGCACCAATGATTGGTGCCTGGCCCAATCAGTCTATTAGCTTCCACCTGCTCCCTGTGTATATTACCTCACTTCCCCTTCACTTCCCTGCCGGATCTTGTTGCCTTTGTGCCTGGAGAAAGCGTTTATTGTGTTTGCCATTACTGTGTTCCTGACCTCTTGCTATCACCATTGACTACGAACCTTGCCGCCTGCCCCGACCTTCTGCTACGTCTTACCTTAACTCTGCCTAGTCCTTCTGTCCCATGCCTTCTCAGCAGTCAGCGAGGTTGAGCCGTTGCTGGTGGATACGACCTGGTTGCTACCGCCGCAGCAAGACCATCCCGCTTTGCGGCGGGCTCTGGTGAAAACCAGTAGCAACCTAGAACGGGTCCACCGACACGGTCCACGCCAATCCCTCGCTGACACAGAGGATCCACATCCAGCTAGCCGAATCATAACATGTACATAGTGCGCTCTCACTCCTGAGCCTTGTTGTGCATCCGTAGAGCATTTTACACCCACATATGGGGTATTTCCGTACTCAGGAGAAATTGTGTTACAAATTTTGGGGTCTTTTTTTCCTTTTACTGCTTGCGAAAATAAAAAGTATGGGGCAACACCAGCATGTTAGTGTAAAAATTTGTATTTTTTTACCCTAACAGGCTGGTGTAGACCCCAACTTTTCCTTTTCATAAGGGATAAAAGGAAAAAAAGACCCCAAAATTTGTAATGCAATTTCTTCCGAGTACAGAAATACCCCAAATGTGGCCCTAAACTGTTTCCTTGAAATATGTCAGGGCTCCAAAGTGAGAGAGCCCCATGCGCATTTGAGGACTAAATTAGGGATTGCATAGGGGTGGACATAGGGGTATTCTACGCCAGTGATTCAAAAACAGGATGCCTCCAACTGTTGCTAAACTCCCAGCATGCCTGGACAGTCAGTGGCTGACTGGAAATGCTGGGAGTTGATGTTTTGCAACAGCTGGAGGCTCTGTTTTGGAAACACTGCCGTATGATATGTTTTTCATTTTTATTGGTGGAGGGGGGGTTGTATATGTAGTGTTTTACCCTTTATTATGTGTAGTGTAGTGTTTTTAGGGTATATTCGCACAGGCGGGTTTACGGTGAGTTTCCCGCTAGGAGTTTGTGAAACAGGAAACTCACTGTAAAACCGCCTGTGTGAATTTACCCTGTACCCTGTACATTCACATGGGGGGGGGGGACCTTCAGCTGTTGCAAAACTACAACTCCCAGCATGCACCGATATACCATGCATGCTGGGAGTTGTAGTATTGCAACAGCTGGAGGCACACTGGTTGGAAAACCTTCAGTTAGGTTCTGTTACCTAACTCAGTATTTTTCGACCAGTGTGCCTCCAGCTGTTGCAAAACTACAACTCCCAGCATGTACTGGGAGATGTAGTTATGCAACAGCTGGAAGTGCGCAACTACAACTCCCAGCATGCCGAGGCGGCTGTTTGCTGTTTGGGCTTGCTGGGATTTGCAGTTTTGCAACAGCTCGAGGGCTACAGTTTAGAGACCACTGCACAGTGGTCTCCAAACTGTGGCCCTCCAGATGTTGCAAAACTACAACTCCCAGCATGCCCAGACATGCTGGGAGTTGTAGTTTTGCAAGTTTTTCTCATGCGCGAAAACATGTTTAGACTATAAAGAAAATATATTCGCGCATATATGAATAATAATATATTTTCACATATGTGAATAATATTTTCACATACGCGAAGTTTCGCATATGCGAAGTTTCGCATATACGAAAAAAACGCGAATATAACGAATATGCGAATTTAGCGAATATATGACAAATATTCGCGCATATATATGCGAAATATTGCGAATTCGAATATGGCCTATGCCACTAATCACTACCCATGAGCATGGGGGTGGTGCTGAGTGGCAGGGGCTGGGACAGGCGGTAGCTGGACTCGTGGTGGACTACCAGCTCGATTTTAAGATACAAGTGCAAGCTTTTTCACTATAGCAACTTATACACTGCATCAATTATACAATTATGGCCGTAAATGTCGGCATCTCTGAAATTTCTCACAGAAAAGGATTACAGTAACACGTTTTGCTATACACATGTTTATTCCCTTTGTGTGTATTGGAACTAAACCAAAAAAAGGACAAATTGGACATAAAGTCAAACCAAACTCCAAAAAATGGGCTGGACAAAATTATTAGCACCCTTAACTTAATATGTGGTTGCACACCCTTGAAAAAAATAACTGAAATCAGTCGCTTCCTATAACCATCAATAAGCTTCTTACATCTCTCAGCTGGAATGTTGGACCACTGTTCCTTTTCAAACTGCTCTAGGTCTCTCTTACTGGAAGGGCCCAACAGCAATTTTAAGATCTTTCCGCAGGTGTTCAATGGGATTTAGATCTGGACTCATTGCTGGACACTTCAGAACTCTCCAGCGCTTTGTTGCTATCCATTTCTTTTTGACATATGTTTGGGGTCATTGTCCTGCTGGAAAACCCAAGATCTCGGATGCAAATCCAGCTTTCTGACACTGGGCTGTACAGTGTGACCCAAAATCCGTTGGTAATACTCAGATTTCATGAGGCCTTGCACACATTCAAGGCACCCAGTGTCAGAGGCAGCAAAGCAGCTCCAAAACGTCATTGAACCTCCACCGTATTTCACTGTAAGTACTGTGTTCTTTTCTCTGTAGGATTCATTCCATTTTCAGTAAACAATAGAATGATGTGCTTTACCAAAAAGCTCTATCTTGGTCTCATCTGTCCATAGGCTGCCGCCACCTCCAGGCTCTGTCATTGTGCTGCCATATGGTCTGCTCATACTGTTGCCACAACCAGGCTCTATCAAAGTGCCGCCCTGTGATCTCCTCATGCTGCTGCCACCACCAAGCTCTGTCATTGTGCCACCATGTGATCTCCTTGTCCTATTTCTTTGGTTGTCATACAGTATTTTTACAAAGTAAACGCTTCAGGCACCCAGGACACTCAATCATGAGCATCGGAGGGGGGGCTGAGAGGCAGGAGATGATACGGGTGGTAGCTCACCTCGTGGCGGTCCGCCAGCTCGATGATCACCAGACTTGCCCTCCAATTGGTCCTCAAAAAAGAATAAATTTTTTTTAAATTAGGTCCTCAAAAAATAATTAATTTTTTTTAAATTAAAATAAAAATTAAATAAAATAATCTCTTTAATCGCTTCAATTGTGACGCCATATGGTCTCCCAACCCTGCTGTGACATCCTGATGCTCTGCGGCAGTAATTCTAATAGCGACTCTTGTAATCTGCATGTCATACTGAATAACAGTATTATTTCACTAACCCGGCACACTCCCTATGCGTGTTACGAGAAGGCAAAGTGTTCTACTCCCCTATTGAGGCTCTCTGTAGCTTAGAAATAGCCACTTTTAATAGCGATTTGCTGCAAATAAATTCAAATCTAACCAAATTTTTGCAAATCGGCTGAATTGAATTTTTCAAAAATTAGCTAATCTCTACTCATAGCCATTAATGTCTAAACATTGGCAGCAAAAGAGAGTACATCCCTAAGTGGAAATGTCTAAATTGGGCCCAAAGTGTCAATATTTTGTGTGGCCACTATATGCCTCTTTGGCTGCCTAAACTTTACCAGAGCTTTACCAGTTACCACTGAAGTCCTCTTCCACTCCTCTATGATGACATCACATAGGTGGTAGATGTTAGAGACCTTGCGCTTCCCCACCTTCCATTTGAGGATGCCCCACAGATGCTTCATAGAGTTTATATCTGGAGAAATGCTTGGCCAGTCCATCACTTTTACCCTCAGCTTCAAGGCAGTCTAGAGGTTGTCTTAGAGGTGTGTTTGGGGTTGTTATATTGGAATACTGCCCTGTAGCCCAGTCTCTAAAAGGAGGGGAACAAGAAAAGTGGGTCCCTAACAGTTGAGTGTTTAAGAACTAAAACAAAATGTTAATTTTGTTGATGCTATATTCTTTGCAGCATTTCGCTTTAGTGCCACCCAATATTACTGCATCCACTAAGCTTTTGTATCTGATTTGTGATTTGCAACCATAAACATGGCTGTACTATTGTATGAGAAAAGGGCTAAATTGACATGTTTGTGTGGATTACATTGGTCTGCACTGGCCTTCTTATAAAGAGAAACACTTAAAAGAATAAAATCATATTCCACACTTAAGGAGTGTGTGATTCCCCCTCTGCAGAGTCCACCATAGATGTTCTCCTTTATTTTCTTTCCAGATACATAGCCTGTGTGCTTCACCCTATTTGCTTCCTATCTACAATACTACCTGTATGATCTGTTCTTCTTGAAGAATTGGACACTCCATTCAACCTCCCTCTCTTTCTTTCTTTCTTTCTTTCTTTTTGTATCTACAACACAGATGAGGGAGAAGTAGAGCACACAATGCTATAAGCATATGTACAGTCAGATTAATGTCAGAAACAGCAGAACAGTCAGCCTTTTGAAGATGCTCTATAGATTGTACAACAGAGAATGGTAGAAGATATTTAGACAGTTTTGCATTTAGAAAACAAATTATTATTAAGAAATAAATGCCAATGTGTCCAAAGCATTTAAGGCTGAAATTGACTTTGCCTTTAAAGGCTTAATAAATATATTGTAATGGCTTTCTTTAATTTGCATTGTCTCATAAGGCTTTCTTTATTCATGTTTTCCTCAGAGTAGATATGGCAAATACTTCTCTATTTGGGTAATTATCCTGGAGTAATTAATTGGATATGTGTTAATACTTAGCGCTTCATTTCCATTTCAATTGTTTTGTGAATAATTCATTTATCACAATTACATTACAGAAGCATCTTATGAGTGAGTATAATCATATCAATGAGCAATATTGTTCTATTTATTCACTTTCCTTTATTTACATATTACCAGCATATTCTGCAGCACTAGATATGAAATGCATTTTATCATTAGAGTTCCTGACCCTGGAGGAGCATTTTCTAATCTGACAATAAACTGAACTGTAGCAACAAAAGTAGAATTGTAACTACTTTTACTACAACCAAGAATAGATTTCCTTAGTTATAGTAGAATTATTTGCAAAAAGAAGACACTTTGCGTTTTTTATCATAAACCAGGACAATGTGGGAGATTTATTATTGTGTGGCTGTGTGCAGTTATTCTTACTTGCACCAAATTTATCAAAAAGGCCCACAGACTTTGATAAATTTTGCGGAAATGAAAAATCACAATTTGCTGTAGGATATCACTATTATAGGGCAGGGCAGACATGGTATGAATTTACAGGGCTTTCTTGAAAGTTTGTGCACTTTTTTGTACCTGTTGTAAAAATGCACACATGGTGTCATGACCGACTTTGGGGACAGGGAGTGTAAGCCCTAAGCTGTCCCTCATAACACTCTCCCTGCCTACTTGGCCATCTGCCCTAGATGGTGGATCAACAACCACGGTGTCGGTCCCTACCTTCTCTAAAGTGCAATGGGCGTAAAAAACGAATAATAATATACATAGTTGGTCAAAGGCCAGAAACATAACGGGAAAAAATACCAAACAACCAGATATCCCAGACAGAATATAAACAGACAAACATAGCAGAATATAGTGTACTCACAAACAGTTTAGAAACTGGAATCCAGATAAACGGCAAATATAGATAAATGAACTAGACAGGGTATAGAATGACTAAACAGCAGAAACCAGGAAAGGTAGGAGATGAACAGAAGAACAGAATGTTAAACACTAAACTGATCAGGAACATAGAACACTGTTCACACTGGGACACAGAACAGAAACAAACTGGACACCCCACTCCATAAAAGGAGTAGACAGCATTAATAACTCCAAATAGACTACTAGCCAGCAGGCACACTCCAGCGTGGGATAACAATACTGGCCTAGAAGGAAACAGAAACATAATACACAGAACACTAACATGAACGGATACTAGTTCAGAGGACACAGATGAGTAAGCAAGCACAGAGGACATTATGCACCAATGGTAAAGCACAGAGAAAACACTAGATCAGTGATCATGTACTCTATGATCAGTGCATGTACTATAAACTCTTAAGATAAGCAATCATGAACTCTATAAAAACTGATACAGGAAAACCAAACTCCACAACATGAAGGAACACAGGTCAGCATACTAGACAGGATATTTTTCAAGATACAAGACAGGATACATTCAAAATCAAACTCCACAATGTGGAGGGACACAGGTCAGGATTCTCACAGTGTGAACACGGACTAAAAAACAAGGCTAAAGCAGAACGGACATACAATAATCCTAAAAACCGACAAGTGTACTTCAGACTAAAATCAATAATTATCAGGACTATTAACCATGGTTAAAAACTCATCAATTTCACAATATAAATACAAGGTGCATGATTAAGCAGACATGGTCAGAATTGCACAAATCCCCAGCAACCAGAGTGCAGCAGAGCTAGGCTTTTAAAGCCACACCCAAGCTGCAATAGGATGAGAACCTTAACTCTTCCAAGGCTAGCAAGAATTAGGACAAAAACTGCTCAGACATAAAAACCAATGTCTGAACTGACCCCAGGACATAAAAACACAAAGACACAAAAACGGTCATTACACATGGTAAATATTTCCCACTGCAATGTCAATAGTGATTCACTGCATTTCACAGTCAATTTTTCAGAAAGTGTCTATTTTGAAATTGCACAAAATTTGTGCGCAAAAACTAACTGGGCAAAAATTTTGCACCAAATTACAGCCCAAAAAATGTCAGGAGGACAATGATAAGTCTTTCCAATGTTTTACACCTTTAACTCTGATTTCCTCACACAAGCAAGGGAAACTTCATGTAGTGGTGCAGGGGTATTGCAGTGGTGTAGCAGGGTCTGGTGGTATTAACCTTGTGGGGTAAGGTGTTATTAACCCCTGATTAGTCGTGATGGCAGGATGTGGTTGTTTCGGTATAAGGCCCTGCTGACAACCAACCCAGAAACGGCAGGCAATAAAGGAATGTCCACAGCAGGAATTGTGAAAATAACTGGAACTTTTACTTGGAATTTTTATTAAACAGTCTTTACAAATATACAGTTTCCCTAGAGGCAACCGGGATGCAGTATACCTCACAAGCTTGATGGAACTTGTAGTATTGAGATGATTTATGCAGGCCACTGTGCTACTAATATTATTCTTGTGTTGAGTAGTAGTCACTTTAATTGTAGATAGAGCTTGATAACTCACGTTTTGAAGTGGCTGCAGGTTCTTTAGGCTTTGGCCTAGCTGAGATGAATTTAGATAGTACAGGTATTGTGCTTTGCTGAAATCCAGAAGATAAGAGAGTGAATTTAGAAACTACAGCCCCTTATATACTAGGGAGGCTGGACTAAAGCCCATTGGTTGCAAATCCTGTGGTTCCTGTGCCCATGGCACTCTGGGCAGTGTCACATGACTGTGGTTCACATGACTAACCTCTATACATTTGTACAACTTTATGTATAATGAAAAATATGTACACAACACATTTACAATGCATTAACAGAAGGTGAGCAAGGGGTGAGCCCTGCAGGAGAGCCCTATGGACTGCAGGGACTCTTTCAGAGGGGACCTAGAGATGGTACAGGACCATGTCCTGTACCGGGACACCACACTTGTTTAATGTGATAATGTTTTTAGTGCTATCTACTGATAAATGGGAGAATACCCCATACAATATATAGAAGACCATAATAAACATATCCCTAATCTATAACTGTATGTACAGTAACTGGTTTTATTATTTATAGTGTTAACATATTCCTCATCACAGTACAAATAATACTGAAGTATCAGTCGTTGTCACCATTGGGGCTCAGAGCCCTCTGAGGAAGCGGTGAAACATGCGTTGGGGCTTGGGGTGGAGGTTATGGCTGCTTATTCATTTGGTCATATCTGGTAAAATATATGTATATATATTTTTTCTTTCTTATTTTATTGGCAGTAAATGTGGATGGTTTATTAATATTTATTTGTCTTGTTACATGCATACTATAATATTTACATCATTCTTTATGTCTATTTTGTCTATTATTACATATAATATCGTGTTGTGACCACAAGCTCCATTCTCCACATGATGCATGCTTTAAAATATTTTTTATATTTCATGACGTTCTATAGATTTTTGTGGTATTGTTTCCATTGTGAAACTGTAGGGTTGTCATTGATGTATAAGTGCAGTTTTGCCCTGTGTTTCAGTTCACTTAAATTCCTTCTAGAACTATAGGTGTACTAATATTTATACATTTAAACCAGTTTCCTATGAAGTTTTTGGGGTGTTATGTAGTCTGGAGTACCTGGAAAAAAACATTAATTATGATTAGAACATGCTTTTACACGTACATTGTCTGCATCCTATGGTCTATGTTCTGGGCAGTAGTGAAGCCAAATGTCACACTGTCCACCTACTTATTGTCCTTTCTCACCTGACATCACTGGCTGTTACTAAAGGTGGGAAAGTGCACAATAGACCCATTGCTTGGCTATAGTGATTTTTAGGTGTTAATAGCAGCTGACGATCTCATCCCAGTAGTTAATGTTATACTAAGGAATAGTGACAGCAAGGGGGAGCTGGAGAACATGGTGCAGTGCTGTTTAAGTTACATCTGGAACAGTCCCCAACACAGAGAATAATACTACGGCACAACATTTTTATTAATATGTTATTTAATCTCACTTACTTTTACCTATATTTTACTCAACAAGTAAAATGTCAAAATTAGCTTATCAAATTAGCTTATTAAATTATCAAATGACTATTGACCTGGCATTTCTCCTTGTGTATACTCTAAATCTAATTTTTGCTGAAATACTGCAAATCTAATTTTTCTGAAATTCGTAACGAATTCGGATTCATCAGATTCGATTCGCTCATCCCTAATAATTATATTATTAAAGGGGTATTTCAGGCAAAACCTTTTTTTATATATATATATATATATATATATATATATCAACTGGCTCCGGAAAGCTAAACAGATTTGTAAATTACTTCTATTAAAAAATCTTAATCCTTCCAATAGTTATTAGCTTCTGAAGTTTTCTGTCTAACTGCTCAATGATGATGTCATGTCCCGGGAGCTATGCATGATGGGAGAATATCCCCATAGGAACTGCACAGCTCCAGGGACGTGAGTCATCAGAAAGCAGGTAGACAGAAAACAGCAACTCAACTTCAGAAGCTAATAACTATTGGAAGGATTAAGATTTTTTAATAGAAGTAATTTACAAATCTGTTTAACTTTCCGGAGCCAGTTGATATATAAAAAAAATGTTTTGGCCTGGAATACCCCTTTAAATAACATTATTAGTTAAGACGTGTAGACCTGAGTGACCCTTATTGTGGTTGGCAGCATGTGCCTAATTCACTGGGGTACATTGCACTGGGGTACATTTTGGTGACTTTTTCTCCTATTACCCCTTGTAAAAATGGAAAAAAAATTATAATACTAAAAAATTTATAAAAAAATGGGTCTACAACAACATGTTAGTATATAAAAATGAAGATTTTCTCCTCCACTTTGCTGCTATTCCTGTGAAACACCTAAAGGGTTAACAAACTTTTTGAAAGTCATTTTGAATACTTTCAGGGGGGCAGTTTTCATAATGAGGTCCATTATGGGGTATTTCTAACAAAAAGACCCTCAAATTCACAGAAATTATCCCTGAAAAATTCCAATTTTGAAATTCTCATGAAAAATTGCTGCTGAACTTTGAAGCCCTCTGATGTCTTCCAAAAGTAAAAACTTGTCAACTTTATGATGCAGACATAAAGTAGACATATTGTATTTGTGAATCAATATATCATTTATTTGGCATGTCCATTTTCCTTACAAGCAGAGAGCTTCAAAGCTTCAGTAGTCCTCAGCATGGATCTGAAATTAGAAAAAAATACAAAAACAATGGTTGGTACATTTTGAGGCCAGAAAAGGAGAGTGCCCACATGGTTATTGCTTTTTAACATGTTTTTTTTAATTATAGTTTAGTTTTTTAAGTCATGTTAAAGAAGCAGAGAGTGAACACAGCATCACTTACACATGTGGGATCCTGTACACCATCTTCTTTCTTTTATACGTCTGCCTCTAGTGACCATGACGTCATTAGAGGCAAAGCTACAGAAGCAAGAAAACGCCGTACAGGAGGCAATTTGTATAGATTCTTTAACTCTTTCCTGGCTGAGCAGGAGGGATACAATGTATAGCCGCTGGCACAGCATGTACAGAGTTGGGACCCCATCAGTATATTGACGGGGATCCCACTCCTTTACAGTATACAGCTGTGCACTATGCACTGCTATATATAAAATACCCCACCGGACCCACTTAAAGCCGCACTCCTATCATTAGTGAAGTACTGCTCCAGTGCTGTATACAGCCATGCGCTACGCATGGCTGCATTAAGTAAATAGGGCATTTCTCATTCTGGGCATTGGGGCATGCCCCACGCACTAGCAGGATGCCGGCCTTTACATCAGCTTCTGGCTGGCGTGGATTGTGTGACTGTATCTACGACTTTTGAAGCATTTTTCAAAAGTTGCACCTAATAAATTCCGGAATATATAATACACCGGGATGAAAACTCTCTCTCCCCGTCCATTCCTTGCATGGAATATTCTGGCAAAAATAGAAATTTTTACATGCAAATGTACCTTGATACCTGGTGCAGGCTTAAAGCTCCCGATTGCCTATCCTGTGGCCATATCGTAAATGTCTGAGTAGGAAAAACTCCACTAAACAATACTTGCCTATCAAACATTTTACATTAGTCTTTCAAATGATTCATTCTACATGTTATGGATGTAAGCGCCAAGTCTGTCATAATGGGGGCTCTTCATTCTAATTCATACAGAGAGTCCCATCCTACGGACCCTCCTGTATCTGTATAGTGCTTCTGAAATAGACTATGACCACACACTATGTCGCTATGGACAGCAAGGTAGATACTAGACTGTAGATAATACATAGAAGAGGCCCAAGATGGAATGTAGTGCAAAACACTATGACAGATTCTAGAAACATCAGCAAATGAATCAGTATTTTTCCTTACCGGCCACAATGCATATTGAAATTCCACAGTAACTTCACAAAAGGTAACCAAGTGTTCTTTGCAAACAAGATGAAACATGTTAATAAAAAGATTCCTGCTGTGATGAAAAGATGGAATAGTTAATTATCCTGGAAAGAATGTTAAACCTTGTTACAAATATAGAATCCAGAACACATAATATTTATTACAATTCATCACAGATGATGACAGGGTGTATTTGAAGTTTAGACTATAACAAGCAAATCTGTTCTATTTAAAGACACTGGAGGTGTGTTAGAGACTTTTAGCTTTTACACTTGGAAAGTGGCCATAACTGAAAAAATTGCATTACATACAGTTAAAGAGAACGAAAAACTGGATGTCCAGTACCAGGATATGTGCAAAACAGGTTCTTTATTGCTTAAAATGCCATAGCAGGGGTCAGAATGTGACGCGTTTCAGGTGCTAACGCACCTGAAACGCGTCACATTCTGATCCCTACTATGGCGTTTTAAGCAATAAAGAACCTGTTTTGCACGTATCCTGGCGCTGGACATCCAGTTTTTCATTTTGCTAAGTGGTGCTGCCTCGCACAGTCCGTGCGCCTCGGGGCCTCTGAGGGTGAGCTGAGAATTCCATACATCTCCAGTTAAAGAGAACCTGCCATTTCAATCAACGTCTCATCAAGCTACGTGACCCGTAATATATTTGTAAACCACTTCATTTACCAAAAATGAATTCTTACCTTTGAAAGAAAGCCACAAAGGCCTGGCCACTAGGTGCCTCCTGCAAACTGCTGTTCACTGCCTGTTGTTAGGCTGAGTCCTTCTCCATTCGCAGCAGAGAGATGGGATGCAGGAATTGGCGGTGGGACTTAGTTTATGTGTAATGTGTAGGAGAGAGCCCTTCCCTCCCTTTAGCTAGTCATTATCAGCAGCAGTTCACTGCTTAGGCTCGGGCTGCTTTGATACTGTTGCTGTTTTCCTTTCTTTCACATAGAACCTTACAAACCTAGTTCATCCATTATCCACTTTTCATCCAACATATAGTAGTTAAGAGACACTGACAGAAATGGTGGCCAGGAATCACTATGTTTCTCTAAGTTACTTGTTATGTATCTAACAGGGTTCAGGAAGTGCATATTTCATACAGGAAAACCTTGGTGAGATACTAGGAATCCAGGAATTGTTAAATCCCTTGCAGACCATAGCTACTGTGGACTTGGATAAAGCCTTTTTTTGGGCCTGGATTTTTATAGAAGTAGTGGGGTCTTTCATTCCCTTTCTGTGCAGTCACGGGTTGTAATTGGTCCCAAATCAGCACAAGTGCTGAAGAAAGCTGGTTACTGGATTTTAAAACTGGGTATAACTCAGTCTGCAGCCGGAGGCTGTGGGGAACTTTTACCTCCGATGGGAGTTGGAATCTTGATGTCTATAGCCTCGAATATGGACATTTTGATGTGTGAATAACACATATGATGGCTGTTTTGTTGATATGTGTAAAGTGAAAGTGAAGGTGGTGTTTTATGACAATTTCAGACGTGATGTTATAGGATGAGGTCTATACCTAAGGAATGCTTGGGAAAAGTGGTAGTGTACTATCGAAATTTTTGGGGAGATTTATCAAAACCTGTGCAAAGGAAAATTTGCCCAGTTGCCCATAGCAACCAATCAGATTGCTTCTTTCATATTTAACAAGGCCTTTGCAAAATGAAAGAAGCGATCTGATTGGTTGCTATGGGCAACTGGGCAACTTTTACTCTGCACAGGTTTTGATAAATTTCCCCCATTGTGTGTAGCTTTTTGAATCCACTATCAACTTGTGCTGTGGTCTATGTTGCCTGGATGTTGCTGGGGCCATTACAGTGAGGCCTGAGCGCGAGCACTACAGATGAAATGCTGGAGAGGGCGCAGTTTCACTTTTGCATTTTAGATCAGCATAAGGGTGCATTCACATCACGATTTTGCCATACTGTTTTGCATAATTTTTTTTTGTTTTTTTGCAGAACGTATGCCCTGACAAAACTAAGAGGTCCGGATGCATCAGTTTTTGTAATAAGAAACATATACTTTTTTTGGTTAACACTTTAGTACAATAAAGTTCCAATTGTTTTATTGAAATTCCAAGGAAAGTAGGTGTGGTTTGCCATGTACAATAAAAAAATGTATCTCAAAAACCGTCTGGCACTGTAGACACATCGGTTTTTCATTTACTTCTATGTTTAAAAAAAAACGCATACGGTTATTAAACAGGATACAAAACTGTAGTAGACTTTAGTAGTGTGTATGGTAAAAAAACACAAAACCGTACAAGATCAAAAACTTACATAACTGGATGCATCTTGTTGCATACGTTTTTGGATGGGGGTTTGTGTATATGGTTGTCCATACGGTTGTATACGGTTTTCCTACACATAACAGTATGTGGGAGCTGTATAGCAAAATTGTAATGTGAATGCACCCTAACAATGATATTGAAAGCCAAAACTGCTAACGTTTTTTTCCATAAAGAGCTGTGTGCACAGAAAAAAAGAAGAGGTCAGAACCCTGAGAAACAGCAGGAGAAAAAGAGAGGAAGTAGTGGCAGAAGAATACAATAAATGTGCAGTCATAGAGATATGCACATAAATGACCTAGATGGTGAACTGCAGGGGAATAGGCATATCTACTCCTCCACCTTGCTTGTCCTCAGGTCTATAGATGTAAGTAACACCTCAGTGACCTGCACCTATCTTAAGATTGAGGGCTCTCTGGTTCCCTGAGGTGGTCGGAAGGACAAAAATAGCCATGCCAGGTGTTTTGCACAATTTGTGTTACTTCTATTGACTTAAAGGGGTACTCTGGGGGAAAACTTTTTTTTTTTTTTTTTAAATCAACTGGTGCCAGAAAGTTAAACAGATTTGTAAATTACTTATATTAAAAAATCTTAATCCTTCCAGTACTTATTAGCTGCTGAATACTACAGAGGAAATTATTTTCTTTTTGGAACACAGTGCTCTCTGCTGACATCTCTGTCCATTTTAGGAACTGTCCAGAGCAGCATATGTTTGCTATGGGGATTTTCTACTACTCAGGACAGTTCTTAAAAAACACAGAGCTCTCTGCTGAATCACAAGCACAGTGCTCTCTGCTGACATCTCTGTCTATTTTAAGTGTTCTTTTATGTTTGATCAAGTAGCACAAATAGTGATGAATGGGAATATTCCTGACTAGATATGAACCATACTGACAAGGAAAAATCCCTTTCTTCCCCTACATCGGCTTTTCTTTAGTGTGTATCCACACATTCAATAGAGGGAAAAAAGGCACCTAGTGTGTTATACACAACACAGAATGCATGATATCAATGGGATATGTAGTGCGCTCCTCTGGAGTGTATATCAAATATACTTATCACCCTGTTAAAGGGAAGCAATCTGGAATATGAAGGGAAAGCTGCTGAGCTGTGAGGTAACTGACACCTGGAAACTACTGTATATAAGGCAACAAGGACATGAAGTAGTACTCCTTATGTAGACGCTGTGACACAGATGTGACATGGATAAATGGAGTCATCAAAGGCAAAGGACTCTATTGTAGTGGACACTGATTACGCGTTTTAGTGTTAACCCCCTTCATCAGATCAGATGAATTAATGTGATGAAGGGGTTTACCCTGAAACGCATAATCAGGGTCCACTACAAGGCCTTTGCACTTGACGACTTCTTTTATCTGTGCAACACCTGGGTCCTAGCGCCTATATAAGGGGTACTTTTTCTTCTTTATGGTTATAATTGCAACTATTGAATAGTAAGTCAGGAGCAGATCATAGAGGATACACAAAAAGGAAAGAATGAGACTTTTCCTCTTTTCAAATCCATTCCGGGATATAGCGTAAACAAAAGACAAGTAGGAAAATACGATTGGCCCTACACAGGCCTCTCACGCCCTTTGAAACCCTGTGTACCTCAACCTCCCAAGGTGAGAGCTGGGTAACACAATTACGCCAGTGGAGTGGAAGGGAGCCTTTCAATAGTGCCATCGGTCCTCTGTATCGTGCAAAGCTCACAAGACCAACTATAAGATACTTACATGTTGGTATCGTGTTCCCTCACTGCTGGCTAAAATATACCCGGGAGCCTCTGATGTATGTTGGTGGTGCGGAGGACCGGGTGGTACCATGTTGCACATATGGCTAACTTGCCCCGAGTTGGACTCGTTCTGGACTCAGACCCTGGACATTATGTCTAGGCTGACTTCTTTCGTGATCCCCAAGGACCCTAAGACACTCCTTCTATCCATTCTCCTAGACCGTATACCCAAGTCGACCTCGAGACTGCTTCATTTCCTCCTATTAGCCGCCAGAACCGTGATCCCGAGGTTGTGGAAATCTTCAGTCTCTTCAGGTCTCGGTCTAGCTCAAAGAAGTTTCCCATCTCCATAGAATGGAGGAACTCCTGGCTGACTCCCACAAACAGTTAGATCGCTACTACAGTATTTGGAGGCCCTGGTCGGAATTCATGTCCTCGAATAACTTTGAAGCCCTGTACACCACCTCATAGCCTCGTAGCCCACTGTCTCCCGCCACTCACTGACTGTGATGACTGCCTGGGTGGCCCCGATGTTCGTACCCTGCCTGGAATGCCTCCGGATTGCTGGTCTGACCTCTTGCTCTCCCTCCTGCTCACTCCACCTATGTTTTCCTTTCTTCTTTCTTCCATCCCTTTTCTGTTACTCCTCCACTATGTTTTCTCCCATCCCTCTCTTCCTCCCCCTACTGCCATTTGATGCTCACTGACACATGTACTCCTACCTGAGACCCGATATCGGGTAGGTTATCGCAAGCCTTTTGATATGTATCTCCTGAGTAGTGTGACTTCGCTCCTAAGTGACTTAAACCCACGTACCTCCACTCCCCTCGCAGGGTTATCCATCTTCTATCTCTTTTCCGAATTTACTGCACGTGACCTCAATGCTCAATTGAAACCCTGGAGTGAACAGTCATAACTACTGAGCACTCTTCTGCCTATGTTTCTGTCATGTAGAATATTAATGACATCCCTGTTACAAATGTTGCTCCCCATAGGCAAAGCTTGCTGTTACTGTTATTGTTTTTGTTTATTCTTGAAAACTTAATAAACTCGCATTGTGAAAAAAAAAATCTCGGACCCCCGCTCTCCACCTAGCTCCCCCGCCTGTACCATCATTGATGTGACCGGCATCCAATAAAGACCTGGATGGTGAGTGCAGCTCCTACTTGTCTTTTGTTTACGCTTCATGCTTCTCGCTGTCACGATGCCGGCTGGCAGGAGGTGGATCCTCTGTGCCAGAGAGGGATTGGCGTGGACCGTGCTAGTGGACCGGTTCTAAGTCACTACTGGTTTTCACCAGAGCCCGCCGCAAAGCGGGATGGTCTTGCTGCGGCGGTAGTGACCAGGTCGTATCCACTAGCAACGGCTCAACCTCTCTGACTGCTGAAGATAGACGCGGTACAAGGGAGTAGACAGAAGCAAGGTCGGACGTAGCAGAAGGTCGGGGCAGGCAGCAAGGATCGTAGTCAATAAGGTAATAGCAGGAGGTCAAGTACACAGTATGGACAAACACAGTAACGCTTTCACTAGGCTCAAAGGCAACAAGATCCGGCAGGGGAGTGCAGGGGCAGAGATCAGATATAGTCTGGGAGCAGGTGGAAGCCAATTAAGCTAATTGGGCCAGGCACCAATCATTGGTGCACTGGCCCTTTAAGTCTCAGGGAGCTGGCGCGCGCGCGCCCTAGAGAGCGGAGCCACGCGCGCCAGCACATGACAGCAGGGGACGGGAACGGGTAAGTGACCTGGGATGCGATTCGCGAGCGGGCGCGTCCCGCTGTGCGAATCGCATCCCCGACGGCCATGACAGTGCAGCGCTCCCGGTCAGCGGGACCGACCGGGGCGCTGCGGAGAGAGAGACGCCGTACGCGCTCCGGGGAGGAGCGGGGACCCGGAGCGCTAGGCGTAACAGTACCCCCCCCCTTAGGTCTCCCCTTCTCTTTGTCCGGTAACTGCCTCCCCTGGGATGAGGACACCGGGAAAGAATGGAGGGATTCCTCAACGGCAGGCAGTACAGCAGGAGTGGGAATGGGGAGGGAGGGCAGAGGGCGAGGCCTGGCACGGGGCAGTGTGACACCAGGACGAGGGCCATGAGGAGGCACTGAGGCTTGCCTGACTGGACTGGGAGGGGGGGAGAGGCACTTCTTATGGCAGGCAGAGTCCGTAAAGACCTTAGGGAGACCGGATACAGGGGGAACCACAGGGTCACGGCAGGGAGTACTGGGAACCGGTTTAAGGCAGTCCTTGAAGCAAGAGGTACCCCAGCTCTTGATCTCCCCTGTGGACCAATCCAGGGTTGGGGAATGGTGTTGAAGCCAGGGTAGTCCAAGGAGAATTTCGGAAGTGCAATTGGAGAGGACCAAAAACTCAATTTTTTCGTGATGAGGTCCGATGCACATTAGGAGGGGCTCCGTGCGGTAACGCACGGTGCAATCCAACCTGACTCCGTTGACCGCGGAAATGTGGAGTGGCTTGACGAGACGGGTCACCGGGATGCGGAATTTATTCACCAAGGACTCCCGAATAAAATTCCCAGAAGCACCAGAGTCCAGACAGGCCACGGCTGAGAGGGAAGAGTTGGCTGAAGGAGAAATCCGTACAGGCACCGTGAGACGTGGAGAAGCCGACTTAGCATCAAGAGACGCCACACCCACGAGAGCTGGGTGCGAGCGTGCGTTTCCCAGACGTGGAGGACGGATAGGGCAATCCACCAAAAAATGTTCGGTACTGGCACAGTACAGACAAAGATTCTCTTCCCTACGGCGATTCCTCTCTTCCAGGGTCAGGCGAGACCGATCCACTTGCATGGCCTCCTCGGCGGGAGGCCTAGGCGCAGATTGCAATGGAGACTGTGGGAGAGGTGTCCAGAGATCTAAGTCTTTTTCCTGGTGGAGCTCTTGATGCCTCTCAGAAAAACGCATGTCAATGCGAGTGGCTAGATGAATGAGTTCATGCAGGTTAGCAGGAGTTTCTCGTGCGGCCAGAACATCTTTAATGTTGCTGGATAGGCCTTTTTTAAAGGTCGCGCAGAGGGCCTCATTATTCCAGGAAAGTTCAGAAGCAAGAGTACGGAATTGTATGGCGTACTCGCCAACGGAAGAATTACCCTGGACCAGGTTCAGCAGGGCAGTCTCAGCAGAAGAGGCTCGGGCAGGTTCCTCAAAGACACTTCGAATTTCCGAGAAGAAGGAGTGTACAGAGGCAGTGACGGGGTCATTGCGGTCCCAGAGCGGTGTGGCCCATGACAGGGCTTTTCCAGACAGAAGGCTGACTACGAAAGCCACCTTAGACCTTTCAGTAGGAAACTGGTCCGACATCATCTCCAAGTGCAGGGAACATTGCGAAAGAAAGCCACGGCAAAACTTAGAGTCCCCATTAAATTTGTCCGGCAAGGACAAGCGGAGGCTAGGAGTGGCCACTCGCTGCGGAAGGGGTGCAGGAGCTGGCGGAGGAGATGGTTGCTGCTGAAGTTGCGACTGAAGTTGCTGCACAATGGTGGACACTTCCGACAGCTGGTGGGTTAGATGGGCGATCTGTCGGGATTGCTGGGCGACCACCATGGTGAGATCAGAGATATAAGGCAGGGGAACCTCAGCGGGATCCATGGCCGGATCTACTGTCACGATGCCGGCTGGCAGGAGGTGGATCCTCTGTGCCAGAGAGGGATTGGCGTGGACCGTGCTAGTGGACCGGTTCTAAGTCACTACTGGTTTTCACCAGAGCCCGCCGCAAAGCGGGATTGGTCTTGCTGCGGCGGTAGTGACCAGGTCGTATCCACTAGCAACGGCTCAACCTCTCTGACTGCTGAAGATAGACGCGGTACAAGGGAGTAGACAGAAGCAAGGTCGGACGTAGCAGAAGGTCGGGGCAGGCAGCAAGGATCGTAGTCAATAAGGTAATAGCAGGAGGTCAAGTACACAGTATGGACAAACACAGTAACGCTTTCACTAGGCTCAAAGGCAACAAGATCCGGCAGGGGAGTGCAGGGGCAGAGATCAGATATAGTCTGGGAGCAGGTGGAAGCCAATTAAGCTAATTGGGCCAGGCACCAATCATTGGTGCACTGGCCCTTTAAGTCTCAGGGAGCTGGCGCGCGCGCGCCCTAGAGAGCGGAGCCGCGCGCGCCAGCACATGACAGCAGGGGACGGGAACGGGTAAGTGACCTGGGATGCGATTCGCGAGCGGGCGCGTCCCGCTGTGCGAATCGCATCCCCGACGGCCATGACAGTGCAGCGCTCCCGGTCAGCGGGACCGACCGGGGCGCTGCGGAGAGAGAGACGCCGTACGCGCTCCGGGGAGGAGCGGGGACCCGGAGCGCTAGGCGTAACACTCGCCCAGCTTCGCACCTCCGCTACAGGCTATACTTCCACCCCGCTTTGTGTGTCGCTATACGTCTGATTGGTCGCCTAGTTTCGTATGTGGCGGCAACTTTCCCTCTTTGCTCACTCCATTCCTGGATATGTATTTATTAATTCCAATTAAAAACCTTAAGATGTTTATGTGAGATGTGTAGACAATTGTTTGATTTCCTGATTAATTTTCTCACTGTCTCTGTCTGGTCTTGTCAATAAATACATCTTTCCTATATACATACCATAAACAATTATTAGAATTCATCCGCTTTACCTTTGGAAGAAACATAACTTTAGTTCTAACATTAGTCAGATGGTGGCGCTCTGAGAACACTAGTGGATAATATGACCTAAACTGCAAAGAAGCGAACACATACTAATCTGAAATAGGTGAAGTGCTAAGCACAATGTTAAGTTTCTTTTTACAGATAAAATTGCATACTAAAACATAACATAACTGAATCAATTGAAATCAGTACACACCTAAAGACTGACAATAATAGCAATGAATCCCCATATGACTCTCCTTATCAAAGAGATAGTGATTTAATGCTATTAGTGTCAATCTTCTAATGTCCACTAAGTATATTTGATTTGATTAAAGGGAATGTTGTGGACCATTATATTATTTACATGTGGCTGGTGATGTGTTAAAAATATGCAATAAGGCATACACACCTACCCCGATCCCTGTAACTACCATTCTAATGCCACTAGGTCACTGCTAATCACAGTCCTTTCCTGGTCCCTTCAACCCCACAGGAACTACTGCTCACCCACTGATTGGCCGTATGCATTTCCTGTGGGGTTGACGTCTCACAGGGACAAGGAAGCAGGGATCATGAGCGCGGGGGGCATGTACAACCAATATTAGCCAGCAAGACTTAAAGGGGTATTCCGGCTTTATACATCTCATCCCCTATTCAAAGGATAAGGGATAAGATGTATGATCACAGGGGTCCCGCCGCTGGGGATCCCCATGATCTCGGTGCAGCATCCGTCATTCTGTACCAGCCGCTGCCTCGAAGATGGGGTTGTGAAGTCTCGCCCACGCCGCTAGTGACGTCACACCATGCCCCTCCATTAATGTCTATGGGAGGGGGTGTCACGCCCCCTACCATAGACATTAATGGAGGGGGCATGGCTTGACATCACTAGGGGCGTGGCTGTGACGTCACATCCCCCTCTCGGAGGCAGCGCCTGACAGAATGTCGGAGGCTGCACCGAGATCGTGGGGTTCCACAGCAGCGGGACCCCTGCGATCATACATCTTATCCCCTATCCTTTTGACAGGGGATGAGATATACAAAGCCGGAATACCCCTTTAAAGGGGTTATCCAGGAAAAAACCTTTTTATATATATGAACTAGCTCCAGAAAGTTAAACAGATTTGTAAATATCTTCTATTAAAAAATCGTAATCCTTTCAGTACTAATGAGCTTCTGAAGTTGAGTGGTTCTTTTCTATCTAAGTGCTGCTCTCCGATGAAACGTGTCTCTGGAACCGCCCAGTTTAGAAGCAAATCCCCATAGAAAACCTCTTCTACTCGTCCCGAGACAGCAGAGAGCACTTTTGACAGACAGAAAACAACAACTGGACTTCAGCAGCTGATAATTATTGAAAGGATAAAGATTTTTTTAATACAAGCAATTTACAAATCTGTTTAACTTTCTGGAGCCAGTTGATATAAAAAAAAAAAAAGTTTTTTTTTCCTGGAATACCCCTTTAAGGAATATGCATACCTTAGTGCAGGCTAAGTGGGGTAAAGCAGCCATCCAGCAGTAGTTCTCTGTAATCACAAGTGCTATAAATGGAAATATCGTAATGTAAGGGGGAAGGGGACATTGCTATGTTTCTCCAAAACTATGGTACAAATCTATATGAGCTCATGGAAAGCCCCAGAAAAAGAAGTTCTGGTTTGAAAATTCAATGATCTCACATTGTTCCTGCATTTAATTAACAGGGAATATGTTTAAAGATTTTTTTCTTCATATTTTTAAAGCAGCCTCTTACTTTGATGGCAGCTTTGCACACTCTGCATTCTCTCAGTCAGCTTTATCTGGCAAAGCATTTTCTTGTACTTGTTGTTCATCAGTAGTGGCATAAAAGCCTGTTTCTTGTAGTCTCCTCTGAACAGTTGATATTAAGATGTGTCTAAATACTTGATCTTTGTTAAAGGGGCATGCCAGAAAGTTATACAGCTTACTAAATTACTTATATTTAGAAATCTCAATCCTTCCAGTACTTTTGTCCGTGTCAGTGTGCAGGTGGTAATTAGCAGATATTGTATTTTTGCTTGACATGCGGTGCATTGTGTCCCACATACGAACAGCATTAAAGGAGTTATCCAGTTATAGAGCTAAACTGAGCTAATTTATTGTAAAAACAGTACCACATCTGTCCACAGGTTATGTGTGGTATTACAACTTGACTCCATTCACTTCAATGAAACTGAGCTGCCATACCACATACAACCTGAGGACAGTTGTGATCAGTAATCACTAGTAAAGCTAGCTGTCATCAACTTACCTGTCCTCACTCCCGGGGTGATTCTGGATATAACTGCACTGTAATCATTTATATAGTCTGTCCTGGTAATGATAATGGATGTTGTCAGTTTTGGAGGTCCTCAGGTGAAAAGCTGACAATATTATTGCTGTTAGGGAGATATTCCCACAATTTAAAATTATCTAGTTGATCAGTGTGGGTCTGACTGCTGGGGCCCCCACTGATCACCAGCAGTATACAACACTAGGAGAATATTGAAGAGGCTGGGTGTGGCTGAATTTGTTGTAAGGGGTGTGCCCGATGGTAAGGTTCATGGCTGTGTACCCTTTATCTCTCAGCAAAAGTTGAGAGGTATAATATAGTGGTGGTGCCAGGTAACTGCAGCCAAGTGCCTATTGAATTGGCAACTTGTTGATTTGCGATTGATGGCCTAAACTGTGCCAACACCTTGCACTCAGAGCTGTGGCATTGCCAAACACAGACAGAGCAGGACTGTATCTATAAAAAGGGGACATCCTCTATGTCTAGAGCAAAATAGATTTCTATACCAGCACATTGAGGGGTTCTTTACTGTAAGAGCAATGAGGCAATAGAACTCTCTACCAGAGAAAGTGGTCATGCCGAACTCAATAAAAGAGTTCAAAAGAGGCCTGGAGAGCTATAACATTACAGGTTATGGATACTAAATTTAAAGGGACAGAACGTTGATCCAGGGATTTATTCTGGTTTCTATAGTTGTAGTCGAGAAGGAATTTTTCCCCATTTTATGGGGCAAATGGTCTCAGTCTCATGAGGGTTTTTTGCCTTGCTTGGAATCAATACATTAGAGACACAGTAGGGATATAGGTTGAACTTGATGGACATTTGTTTTTATTTAACCAGCTCCGTACAATGTGTAGTGGTAGTTCTGGGTTACCGAAGCTCAGCTCTTATTCACTTCAATAGCAGCTGAGGTACAGCAACCCGACTCGACCACTATACAAAGTATGCAGCTGTCTGCTTTCTGTTCTGTTTTATGTAAGTGCCGGATGTAGGAGCTGATCAATGGGAATGCCAGGTGTCAACACCCAACCGATCAGATATTGAGGAAGTATCTTGGGGATAGGTTGTTAATAAATTGGAGTCTCCAAATAGTGTCAAACCTTGAAGTTCTGGACTTGACCTATATGTGCCGTGTTGGGCCAAGACCTGGTTATCAGATATAGGTAGAAAGCTTACCCTCAAAATTGAGATAGATGACTCCTGATAAGACGTGCTGTGGAGCTGTGAACTAGAGCTTGGGGATCATGATATTTAAATCCATTGGGAATGGAGGATGATGTTGCTACTGAGAACCGAGCAATCTCTGGTGGAAGAGATAGGCATGTTACACCATTTATGCTGCCACTAACATGGGTTCCTCAGAAGTGTATCAACTTCCGTGAGCAGTGTGGTGCTCTGGGGTCAACTATGACTAAGTCTGGCCAGTGCTGTGAGATGTGCCAGTGCTGTGAGAACCAAACTATGTTTTTTCTCTGCAGAGGAGTTGCCCTAAGAATCGTACCTGGGCATTGGATAAAAGGCAGGGACCTTGATAGGAGTCCTAGTAAAAGTAAATCAAATGTATTACTCTCACCCACAAAGCTCCCCACAATGTTGCATCTCCTTAAATCTCCTTCATATCTGTCTACCACCCCACCTGCACTCTACATTCTGCAACCGATCGAGAAGTAATCCATGAGTCTCTTACGGGCTGGATTAGGGGTAAAGCTAAAAATGCACAGGGTTATATGGAGACAGAGTGGGGTTAGAGCCTTTAGTCTCCCCTCCTATGCTATTCTGTCTCCCACTCCCCTGCCCTCCAAACTCTGTGTCTCTCTGGTCTCCAAACAGTGTGATTCAGATTTATTATATTTATGTAAAGCTTATTTATTAAAAAAATTTTATAAGACAAAATATCTAGATAATAGTCTACAAAACATCTACAAAATAGTCTATATATATTTATATGATATTTATGTGAGTGTGGGCCTGTCTATGTATGTATACAGAGTATAATATATATTGAAACAGTTACAGGTATGGTTGTTGGGGATCAATTAAATTTCCTAAAGGTACCCGTTGTATGTGGACACCAGGTGTTAGGAATCGTACATCCCATCTATGCAAAGCTAGGTAAGATATGGTGAATCCAGCATATAGTTAAAATCCCTGGAGAGACTTAGCTTGCTATGAATTTGGTAAGTTGTGTTATAATGCCTGATTTTTTATTGCAGTTTGGTACTGAGGCCTTTCTCCCCTCTCTCTAGGCCACACCAAATTTTCTGGTTTGCCCCAATTCAGCACAGGTGCTGAGGCAGAATAATACCCGGCTTACAAAAGATCTGCAATTCTGCACTGGGAGGCTGTGAAAAACCTTTGATGGGGGTTGGTGTCCTGAAGTGGGCAACCTCAAAAAGGGAGCATTTATTTAGTGTAGGCAACACTTTTCTGTTTTGTTGGGTAACTGGTAGTAAGCCACTTGTACAGAGAGGGAAGATGATGCATAGTTTGCACTGGACAAGCAGGATTTATTTTGTATTCCTCTATGTGTTTGTGTTTTGTGCTAATGTGGTGTCCCAGTACGGGATATGCTTCTACAGTCCTGTCAGGTTGAGTCCCTCTACATCCTCAGGGCTCTCATGCAGTGTAAAGGACCTTTGACATAGGTCACATGATTGTTAGTCATCTGATAATGTTTGTCACATGTTTTATGTCATAAGTTTGTTACCCAGAGAGCACCAGGTGACCCGCAGGTTGCCTATGGCCTCCTTACACAGTCCCCCTTTATAAGATAGGGAGGAGCTGCAATCTCTCTCTTGTGATTCTTTCCTGCTGAAGTTCAGCCCAGTCCAGAAGTCTCAGGGTCAGTGTCCAGCACATCTGGAGGCCTCAATCTAAATTGCAGCCACAAGTCAGTAAGTCAAGTCGTCTTTACCATCTGTCATCATCTTCAGTCAAGTCAAGTCAATTGTAGTCAGTGTTGCCTGCAACTATAGTCTGTCAAGTCACTGAAAGTCCCAGCAAGCTGCAAGGTCCCCTGTGTTACTGGTCACCTCTCTGGGATCCTGGCCGAACTGTATTGACTGTACCATCTGTCTACCTCAGTAAAGCTACTGTTAACCTTAACCTGGCCTTGGACTATTTTTTGCCTCTGCCTAACCTAGGACTAGCGGTGCTACCTTCGGGTAATTAAGGTAAACGTCATGAGGGGGCATGGCTGACCCCCGCAGCGTGCACACAGCGTTTGGAACAAAATGTTTTGAATGCTGGCCAGTGGAGTACCCCTTTAAGATGATGAATGAATTGTCCATTGTAGGGTGCCCTTGACACCAGTTTTGGTTTTCTATGTTCATGTATACTAATGGCTACTCTGAATAAGCATAGGTGATATGCTTTAAGTTCCAGCAAATCTTTAGATATCCACTTCCTATGTAAACAATCATTCTCCTCCAAAATTAACCCAAATTTGTCCATTTCAAATCTTCTTAACATTGTTTTTTTAAGCTATGTAAATTCACCTATGTTCTTGCTTCATTAACACAGTTATCTTTTTAAGAAAAAAATTAAATAATAGAAACATCTTAACACTGAATGCTATTTGGATAAATCTATAGAATTACAATTATAAAGAGTCATTGTGTCACCATACTGTAAAGATACATTGTCCTTTCTTTAAATAACCAGTGTGAACCAGTGTGAATGATATTCTTCAAGTTCATTTCTCAAGAACAAAATGTGAACTTGAGATGTGGACGCATCTGCTAAATACCATGTGATTCACATGTGATTCACAGTCTCCCTAAAATGATATCCTTCCCTGTAATGTAAACATGAGTGATCATCTTACGCGCTGGTCACCTGATTCCTTAATTATCTCTTTGCACCTGATATGTCATGTGACAGAACACTTTTAATGGTAAGTGTGAAAGATGTTTGTGTAGCTAGTCTGGAGTTATGTGGATTACACTGGAAATCTGCTATTTACCTGACGTGAACTTCAGCAAAGTGTATTTCGTAATCCTCACTTTTCTTTCAATGAAGCAGAATCAGCGACAAATACAATTGCTTCCTCTTACATGTTTCCTATGATACATATGATCTAGTATGGCATATAATGTACTAGTCAATCCACAAGAGGAGACTTCAACTCAAGATGCCTTTTTACCCAGTATAAGCCATTTCAACTATATTAATATTTCCTATTATGTAATGCAGGTTTTGGGGATCCATCATAAATTTGAAGTTTTCTTTAGGTGACAATTTAACACATGGACAATATGGAGTTTGAGAGTTCAATTGACAACCAATATGACGTAACTTTCTGCTGTCACTTATGCAAAAATGGCAGCACCTGAATAGAAAAATCTGCCTCTATAGATTAACAAAGTAATTTAACTGTGTTATTGCAAAATTTATGTTAATTTTATGAGATATATCTTCTCAAATTGTATACATTTTTAAAATGTTTCCATGGTTTAGCTCAGAAGTCGCTCCTTCAAGTGACAACCATCTGCTCTCTCTCTTAATCCTTCTACACTTAGCTGCTGGAGACATCTCTCCTAACCTTGGCCCACCTGCCACTAATATTTCTTTATCTTTACCTGCCTCTTTCAGAAGGTGATTTTAGTAGTACGTCACCATGAGGGGATTTTCGTAGTATGTACCTGCCAGAACTGGGTATTTCCTGTTGAATTTCGTTCTCTAAACTACACATGCCATAGTTACATAACTTGTAAGTATGAAGTCACTTTCTTCCCTCCCACACATCAGCCACATCCCACCCATTGAAACACACCTGTGATCCCTTCAATGCAATACACCATTGTTTCCTAATCAGGGTGCCTACAGCTGTTGCAAAATGAACTCTCTCTCACCCAGCGGTCGCTCCATCCATTGAATCAGGACAGACTCTCTCTGATCACCTGATGTCAGTGATGTCAGGTCTCAACGCACTGCAACCTGGGAAATCCCGAGACAGCAGTCATTTTGTATGCTGTTAGAAATAAATATTGGGGCGATAATCACAGAAGAATTGTGAGAAAACCGTCACACACAGGTACAGACGCTATAATATAATCTACACTAACTTAACAGCCCCTGTAGCAAAAAAAGATCCTGGAATACCCCTTTAAACTTTGTTAAGATTCACTGCATGCCTTCTCCTGTCCCTCTTGTTTTCTTTAACTGCCATTTCCTAAACTCTCCATCTGTGTAACAAACTCACCCAGATTTATGACTTGTTTATCCCTCAATGTTTATCCCTTAGGCTAAGTTTCCACTTGTTTTTTTTGTGGTCCAAAAAAATGCAAGAAAAAAACGCCAGAAATACTGCCACGGCATTTTCCTGTGTTTTGCATTTTTTTCTTGCGTTTTTTTCTTGCGTTTTTTGCCTTTGAGTGGAAATTGCATTTTTGGCCCCTTTGACATTTTTCCAAAATTTGTTGGGTGCCAAAAAAAAAAAAAAAAAAAGCATGCCGTAGTGAAGGAAATTTTTTTATTTAACAAAGTGTATATTTTTTATTATGAAATTTTTATAAATTTTTAAACAGGGATCAATTTATGTGGGTGGGCAGGGCACTAAAAATGTAGCCGACAATATTAAAAATGTAGCGTGTGTGTGTGTTTTTCACTTTTTTCCCTTTTTTTAAATAAATTTTAGGTAGTACTACTACTTCCAGCATGGAACACACTGTTCCATGATAGGAGTAGTAGTTCCTGTACTAATAGACAGACCGACCCGGATGTCACTCCTGACACCAGATGCGATCATCCATAATATAGCAGAGATGCGGAGCGGCTCTCTACAGCGCTTGCATCTCTGTACTATACTCCGGGCCGGCCGGAATATGAATTCACACCATATTTTCAGCCAGAGTGGGGATTGGCAGGATGGTGGCTGCCGATCCCTGCTCTCTGCAGGAAATATGAATAGGTGTATATATATACGGCAGTGCAGAGGACCATAGAAGAGCGGCCGTCCGCATCTATACATTATACAGGAGGATCACAGCGGGTGTCAGGAGTGACACGGACGATCTGTCAATTAGTACAGGTACTACTACTCCCATCATGGAACAGTGTGTGAAAATTGTGAAAATCACACACTACATTTTAATTATTGTGGGCTACATTTTTAGTACCCTGCTTTCACACATAAATTGATCCCTGCTTAAAAAATGATAAAAAATTTTGTTATAAAAAAGAAAAATTTCGTTAAATACAATTTTTTCCATCACTACTGTATCTTTTTTTAATATATTTTTTTTTATGGTACCCTACGAAATTTTATTAAAAAAGTATTAAAAAAAAGATAAAAAATGCCTGCAAAAATGCCTGCAAAAATGCCAACGTTAAAGCCCACATGTAGTTTTTCTTGGTGTTTTTTTACTCCCATAGTCTATGGGAGAAAAACGCCAAGATTTCAGGGAAAAAAAAACGCCATAGGTTCAACATGCTGCAACTTTGCAAAACCGCTACAGCAAACTGAAAAACGCAAAGTGGAAAAATAATTTAGTGATTTCTCATTGATTTCCAGCTAACATCTGGCTGCAGCATTTTTCCAATGAAAAAATGCCATGGGGGCCATTTTGGCGTTTTTTGGGGGGAAAACGCACACAAAAAAACAAGTGGAAACTCACAGAAACATGCCTACAACCTTCTAACACTGCTTCCCCTGCTGTTTTAACCTATGGTGATCTTGTGTGCTTCTCCCCCCCCCCCCCCCAATTCACTTTCCAGGTCATTTCTCCATTACCCACACTCATATTTACCTCTTTTTAATGTCCACACCCTCAGACTCTTTTGCTCATTTAGCAATTTCTCTCTGTTGATTCTCATAGTTCTCTCTGCGACCTTTGACACTGTTGATCACCAACTCCTTCTCTGTTTCCTCCGCTCCATAGGTCTTAAAGGGGTTCTCTTGTGCTTAGACATCTTATCCCCTATCCAAAGGATAGGGGATAAGATGGCTGATCGCGGGAGTCCCGCCGCTGGGATCTTGCACACGGCACCCCGTTTGTAATCAGTCCCTGGAGCGTGTTCGCTCTGGGTCTGATTACGGACGACCACAAGGCCGGCGGCGTGTGACGTCACGCGCCGCCGGCCTTGTGGTCGTCTGTAATCAGACCCGGAGCGAACACGCTCCGGGGACTGATTACAAACGGGGTGCCGCGGGCAAGATCCCGGGGGTCCCCAGCAGCGGGACTCCCGTGATCAGGCATCTTATCCCCTATCCTTTGGATAGGGGATAAGATATCTAAGCACCGGAGAACCCTTTTAAAGGGGTACTCCAGTGGAAAACATTTTTTTTTTCAAATCAACTGGTTCCAAAAAGTTAAACATATTTGTAATTTTTTACTATAAAAGAAATCTTAATACTTCCAGTACTTATCAGCTGCTGTATACTACAGAGGAAGTTGAGTTGTTCTTTTCAGTCTGACCACAGTGCTCTCTGCTGACACCTCTGTCATGTCAGGAATTGTCCAGAGCAGGATAGGTTTGCTATGGGGATTTGCTTCTACTCTGGACAGTTCCTGACATGGACAGATGTGTCAGCAGAGAGCACTGGGGTCAGACTGAAAAGAACTATACAACTTCCTCTGTAGCGTACAGTAGCTGATAAGTACTGGAAGTATTACAATTTTTATATAGAAGTAATTAACAAATATGTTTAATTTTCTTTCACCAGTTGATTTAAATATTTTTTTTTTTTTACCAGAGTACCCCTTTTAAAACTGACTGTTCAGGTGCTACTATAACAAGATTGTCATTGGTTTAGTGTTCAGCTGATCATTGTATGTATGATATTAACTTCTTTATCTATAGATTGAGAACTATATTAAAAATGACAAGTCATGCATACTCAAGCTATTACAGAGCATATCTGGTTAACAAAGTCAGAACTAGTAATCGTTATTACAGAAACATAACACAATGTCCATAAACATGTTTATGTTGAATGCCTGATGTTTTGTGTCTGCATGGAAAACTGGTTCAAACTGTTTATTTCCTTATTTAACAGTACCTGGAAATGTTTAGGCTTTGTTCTTGAAACTGTGATTTGGCAGACTTTTCCACACCAGTTTCCACCTATTCATCTCATCATCACCATAGTCTTTGACACCCTCCTACAGTGGTGCTTGAACGTTTCTAAACCCTTCAGAATTATTTCTGCAACAATAGGATCTAAAAGTCAAAAATTATTCATTATCTAGTATGACCCCTAAATGTTTCTGATAAGAGTTGATTAGTCCTGCACATCGGCTTGGAGACATTTAGGCTATTTCTCTATGCAATAGAGCCTCAACTCTGTTGTTTCAATGGGTTGTCTACTATGTAGTTTTTACTTTAGGTCCTTCCACAACATTTCCATTGGATTAAGGTTAGAACTTTGACTTGGCCATTCTTCTTTAGCCATTCTTTGGTAGAACATTATGTGTCCTCATGGTTATAGTCTCTAAGCCGATGTGCAGGACTCATCAACAATTAGCAAAAATCTTTAGATGCAGCTCTTGCTTCACAAGGGGGGTCATACCAGATACTGAAAACACCTGATATTGGATAATTTGGCTTACTAAATAAACTAGTCTTACATTGCTTACTTGTTTGTTTCAGGACTTGTGTAATGTAGTTTTAGGTAAATTTTCTGTAGAAATAGAGAATTCTAAAGGTTTCTCAAACTTTTAAGCACCATTGTAAACCCATTTATTACTATTACTACTATTACTACATTATTATTAATTACAGGCCTATGGACAATACTTCCCTTGAATATAGACTACTACATATATATATACAGTATATATACATATATATATATATACAGTATATACCATTAGGCACAGACAGTGTAGCAAAACTCACCCTGTTTGTTGTCCATAAACAAGATTGGTGCCTTAACTGGTGTCACGATTCGGCTGGCAGGAGGTGGATCCTCTGTGCCAGAGAGGGATTGGCGTGGACCGTGCTGGTGGACCGGTTCTAAGTTGCTACTGGTATTCACCAGAGCCCGCCGCAAAGCGGGATGGTCTTGCAGCGGCGGTAGCAACCAGGTCGTATCCACTAGCAACGGCTCAACCTCTCTGACTGCTGAAGATAGGCGCGGTACAAGGGAGTAGACAAGAGCAAGGTCGGACGTAGCAGAAGGTCGGGGCAGGCAGCAAGGATCGTAGTCAGGGGCAACGGCAGGAGGTCTGGAACACAGGCTAGGAACACACAAGGAAACGCTTTCACTGGCACAATGGCAACAAGATCCGGCGAGGGAGTGCAGGGGAAGTGAGGTATAAATAGGGAGTGCACAGGTGAACACACTAATTAAGCCAACTGCGCCAATCAGTGGCGCAGTGGCCCTTTAAATCGCAGAGACCCGGCGCGCGCGCGCCCTAAGGAGCAGGGCCGCGCGCGCCGGGACAGGACCGACGGAGAGCGAGTCAGGTACGGGAGCCGGGGTGCGCATCGCGAGCGGGCGCCACCCGCATCGCGAATCGCATCCCGGCTGGGAGAGGTATCGCAGCGCACCCGGTCAGCAGGTCTGACCGGGGCGCTGCAATTGCGAGGATGTTGCGAGCGCTCCGGGGAGGAGCGGGGACCCGGAGCGCTCGGCGTAACAACTGGTCTTCCACACATGCTCAGTCCCTCTTATCCTTCCCAATGAGCTGTAGACAATATTCAAGCACTGAAGTACTTAAACACAATTCTATAACACCAATTTATTAAAACTATAATGTAAGGCACATAACATACAGAATTAATTGGGGTCCTTGCCAAGACATTAAATAATTAAATTAATGTGCTGGCAGAACAACACAGGGATATGGAAAGATAGTATAATACGGAAGTAATATTATTGAAGAAAGCAGGGGTGTGGAAATTTAAAGAGCACCTATTATCAACTAAACTTTCCCTAATCCCCCTCCCCATCTTTCCTTGTCTCTAATATCTATCCTAGTGTTTATTTCAATTGTAAACACCGTATAAATACCTTTTTATCTTCATCTTTGGAAGCTCAGTTAGGAGCTTGTGAGAGGGGAGGAAGTGGGCGTTCCCGAAAGTCCTGACGTCATGTGAAGCCTTGCCTGGCTGGCGGCTTCCGCCCTTCTTCCTTCTATCTAAACGATCCTTTTATCTTCATGAGCTGCGCTCCACTGACTCTCAGAGCGTGGTAAAAATCGCTGAAAAAATTCAGCAATTTTATGCAAATTGCAGCAGACTACAGTAAGGTGACAAACAATGATAGGTCCAGCTTCTCAGCAGAAAAAGCTGTTAAAATCCAAGCTTTAATGAAATCTCTTAAAACATGGGGAATCCATAGATAAAAACAAGCACGCCTCCCATGTGATCGAATTGGCGTGTGACGACAGTTCTGGAAGTGGAGATAGGTAGAGTCATCAATAAACCATACAGAACAGTATATGTGAGATAGGGGGACATGCGGAGCAGTATATGTGATAGGGGTCATACAGAGCAGTATATGTGAGATATGGGGTCATACAGAAAAGTATATATGAGAGAGGGCCATGGGGAGCAATGTGTGAAGGGGGGGGGGGGGTCTTTTGGTCCAGTCTGGGGTCTGTACACCAAAGTTTATCACCAATACACAGAATATTTGATTGGGAGACATGACCCCTGGGCCCGCCACCGATCATGATAAGAGAGGTCTCTTGTCCCCCAAATGAATGGAGCAGCAGCACATGATCACCTGTAGCTCCATTTGTTCTCTATAGGACTGATAAACATTGCTGATCGCTGCACTCATGTGTATGGAGACCCCATAGAGAATGAAAGGAGTAACATGAGATCATATGCTGCTGCTCCAATCACCCAGGGGTTCCAGAGGTCGGATCCTACAATTTAGATTTTTACACTGTCCCCTAGGTATGCTGTAGACATGATAAAGGGGCAGCAGCAAGCACAGCATTAGCGAAGCAGGATTGCAGTGTAAAGGATGGGGGTTGTGTTACTATAGAGTTTTGGGTAGACTGCAGAAGGGGCCACAGATGTCTTGGTATAGTCTTCAGTCATCAGGAGACATCATCATATTTGCCTGGGCTGGATGGAGAAGAGAACATGTACAATCAGAGAAGACACCCCCTGTGGTCACTGGATTTAATAGTCCTGACTGCTTCTGATCAGGTGAGAGCTGCTCTAACATGGCCACAATACAGGAGTGTTTTAGGGTCTGATTTATTTTAATGATTAAAGCGCAACTGTCGCATAAAAATAAGTCAATAACCATCAGCACAGCCTACGAGCTGATCACTGGTATACTGCAGCCTACGAGCTGATCGCTGGTATACTGCAGCCTACGAGCTATTCACTGGTATACTGCAGCCTACGAGCTGAACACTGGTATACTGCAGCCTACGAGCTGAACACTGGTATACTGCAGCCTACGAGCTGATCACTGGTATACTGCAGCCTACGAGCTGAACACTGGTATACTGCAGCCTATGAGCTGATCACTGGTATACTGCAGCCTACGTGCTGATCACTGGTATACTGCAGCCTACGAGCTGATCACTGGTATACTGCAGCCTACAAGCTGATCACTGGTATACTGCAGCCTACGAGCTGATCACTGGTATACTGCAGCCTACAAGCTGATCACTGGTATACTGCAGCCTACGAGCTGATCACTGGTATACTGCAGACTACGAGCTGATCACTGGTATACTGCAGCCTATGAGCTGATCCCTGGTATACTGCAGCCTATGAGCTGATCACTGGTATACTGGAGCCTATGAGCTGATCACTGGTATACTGCAGCCTACGAGCTGATCACTGGTATACTGCAGCCTAAGAGTTGATCACTGGTATACTGCAGCCTACAATCTGATCACTGGTATACTGCAGCCTATGAGCTGATCACTGGTATAATGCAGCCTACGAGCTGATCACCGGTATACTGCAGCCTACGAGCTGATCACTGGTATACTGCAGCCATCTCTCTGTTTGGCACTTTGTGTATTCTATGCTGTAAAAATTACTTTTACCCACAGTTGCCAGAAGTCAGAGAGGAGTGGCCATGGATCTACAATGCCCCCCCAATCATAGTTTTCGTCCAGGCCCCTGATGGCAGGCCCTCCATTCCTACTATGATGGCGGCCCTGATCTCCATCACCAAAGACCTTTCATGTCAGAGCGCATGTACATCAGACAGGAGGATAGGTACTGTTTATATCCTTCTAGATGTGTCTCCACATCTACATAGGAATTGGCACACAGGCAGCGTGGTGGGTGGTGATGCCATTCTAGCCGTGTTTCTCAAGTATGAAGATAGATGCCGGCATTAAATTGCCGTAAATTCTGCCTATAAAACTGTAGAGGAGTGGATCTTGTTATATTTGTGGAAGGTATTGCCTCTTATTTACATTTCCTCTGCATTATGTATTATTGAATATGTTTTTTTTTTGTGTAAATCGTATTTTATTCACGTTTTCACAGTAGAAATGCAAACAGAAATGCAAAATATCAAATAAACATGCTTTTACAATGGTCAGAAGGAGTCTTCTGCGGCCTCTGCATTACTAAACCATAAACAGTCAAAAATTAACAGAAACAAGTAGTATAATGTATAAGTCTTTGCTGTCATTGTAGGCCATGGTCAGGTTATGCATGGACATGGTATGAAAAAATTACTAAAACAGTGTCTATCGCTACTTAGCAGGATATCGTATAGGTATCAGCAATCGGTAACTGCCTAGAGGGTGAATGGGTGAAAAGTAAATGTATGAGTCAGGCATAAGCAGTGAGGTGTATTTATACATCTCTACAGTGAGTGGAAGATTTCCACATCTTCCAGCGTTTATGAAAAACAGGTAAAGTTCCCGCACCTAGGGCTATGATTTTTTCATATGAGTAAGTACGATTGATTTTGTTTAACAGGGTGTATCTGGAATGGATTTTTGCTCTCTTCCAGAAGCTAACTACAAGAATTTTGGCTAAGATGCATACAATATAGAATAAATCTCGGTTGTCAGGCAAAATAATACCTAACTCCATGAAAAGTAAAACAGATTGAGGGTACCAAGGGAGAAGAGTGCCAAATAAATCTAAAAGGAGTTGTTTGCAGGAGGTCTAGAAGGGTCTTCACTGGGCACTGCCACAATTTGTGATAAAGAGTTCCCCTAGCTCCACATCTCCGCCAGAAAAGATGTAGAACCGCCGAATACATTATGGAAAGGCGATCCGGGGTGTAATACCATCGGAGTACCGTTTTTAAAGCAGACTCCAAGTGTGAGGAGCATTGGAATGTTCTATGTATTTGTTTGAGTGCATGTTGCCAGTCTTCTGCCGTAAAAGATTTTGCTAGATCCCGTTCCCACAATCTCATGGGGTAAGATTTAATGAAGTCAGAGGCATGGTTAAGATTGTCATAATATAGTTTTAAGCCCTTAGGGGGCCTAGTCAAATGTTGCAAGGTTAGTGTGTCAGTGTGTCAAGGTTAGTGTGGCTTGCAAATATTTGTAAAAATCATGCATCGGAATGGTATAGCCCTCTCATAGAGTCTGAAAGGTCAGAAGCTGATTTTGATCGTAAAGCAGGTGTGTGTGAGTAAGCCCCTCAGAGATCCAGGCAGAGAGGTCTAAGCCAGAAATGGAGGCCTGGAGAAGCGTGAGCGTCAAGTAATTTCTAGAAGGGGCAGAAAGGGAGGTATTTACGGCTACATATGATGTCCATGCAGCGTATGAAGCTTTGACTAGAGGGTTATGCAAGTGGGGGCTGGTAAATTCCAATAGGGTAGGTGCAAGAGGTCGCTAAGTGTATAGGGCTGAACTGACAAACTCTCCATGTCCACCCATGGGAGGTTTGTTAGATTACTCCGCCAATGCCTTAATAGAGAGACTAATGTTGCCATGTAATAATGTTGTATGTTAGGAAGACCAAGTCCTCCCATGCGCCTATTCCTCGCAAGCAGTGTCAGGGCCACCCTAGGACGTTTTCCCACCCACACATAGGAAGAGAGGAGTTGGTGTGCAGCCTTAAAGAAAGAAGACGGAAGAGAGAAGGGTAAGGTACGAAAGAGGTAAAGAAAGCGGGGTAACAGAATATTAAATACGTTTTTAACGTGTTGTTTCTCTTATAAAGAATGTATTTTTTAGGACTGTTACTCAATGGGGATAATCGTTGGTTCTTATAAATTAGGTCTTATATTGTTTGAGTGCCATCACAAAATATATCTGGGGCCATTATTTTTCCGCACTTTTGTTTGTTCTGCAACAATGAAACATAAATAAAATGATTATATAATTACAAGGACAAATGTGATAATATAGTTCCTGGAATTTCCAAGCAGGAAAGCATGGGGATTTCTGTCAAGCGTAACATGAACCAATTTAATATAAAACAAGCTGGGGATTTCTTCTATGTGCTTCCCATTTTAGTTTATGATCTTCATGGATTATTCGGATTACAATTTAACATTGGGCTCCACTAGCAGGGGACATCACATTAGTTCACTTTAGCAATAATAATAAACTACCATGAATTATGTGTCATTTATAAGATGTTTATAAAGTGGAATATCTATCTATCTATCTATCTATCGCATGTCTATCTATCGCATGTCTGTCTATCTATCTATCTATCATTTGATTTTCATGGATTATTCGGATTACAATGTAATTTTGGGTTTAACCACCAGGGAACATTAGTTCACTTTATTAATAATTGATAAATTTCGGTAAATGGCGTGTCATTTATAGGATTTTTCAAAAGGGGAATATCTATCGAGCTATTCTTAGTAACATAGTTTTAAATAAGATTTATCTTATTTTTGATCAATAGAAACCTAATTTTGGAATGGCCAAGGCTGAAATATAATAAGACTAAATAAGCAATGAATGGACATGCAACTTGCTTACTTAGATGTAAGAGAGGTCGAAAATATGTAGTGGTGGCCTAGTGGTCAACATCTCTTTGTGGCAAAAAGTCCAGCGGTGACTGCCTCATTAGTGTAATAGAGCAGCAGTAACTCTACAAACATGGTCTCTTTGCTTAAAGGGGTACTCCACCTCTAGGCATCGTATCCTCTATCCAAAGGATCTGGGACCCCCCCCCCCCAATCTCTGCTGCGGCACCCCAGTCATTGGGCACATGGAGTGAACTTTGCTCCGTGTCTGATGACTAGCGATGCAGCACCAGAGGCCCGTCGCATCACGGCCATGCCCCTCCCATGGACTTGCTTTGAGGGAGCATGGCTTGACATCATGAGGGGGCGTGGCTGTGACGTCACGAGCCTCCGGCGCCGCAGCTGGTGTTCAAAACAAATGCCGGGTGCTGCAGGAAGATTGTGGGGGGTCTCAGTGATCCCCCTAAGGATAGGGGATAAGATGTCTAGGGGCGGAGTACCCCTTTAAAGACAGTGAAAAACACTTTAGCTTCTAGAGGCACCTACAGTTTTATGGTTTCAATAAATGTATATTTAAGATCACAGTGCTTGGTGGTTCTGACTCGAAGGTATATACTTCTATACTTAAATATCAGTTTTAGAAATAATAGAAGGCATGTGGCAAATTCTCTGATCAGTCTCTGTGCTCTGAGCCAGAGGTTTGGAGACACACAGTCTCAGCTATAACCAGGAAGCAAAGAGTATAATATCTCAGTCCAATATTAGGACTAGGCACCAGGTAAAACCCTATTATATCTGTGTGTTGCCTCTCTCATGTCATTGATAGTGCTTATTGTCACGCTCATCCATCTTCTGCTCCAGGAGTCCTCTCGCATTATCACTACTAGTGTCCTCTCAGTCACTTATGGCAATTATGTGGGTAACCATTCGTTTTACTACAAGCATGGAAACACACTCACACAGTCACATGTCACATTCTCACCCATCGTAGTCACACAGTGGGGTTCCCATGCTAGCCCTTGTTAACTCCCTAAGACAATATGGCATTTGAAGGTGAACTCCCCTCCACCTTGGTGCCAAACTGCACAGATACCACAGCAAGCACAATTACTTACACTGCAAATTTAGATCAGTGGACAATATATAAAAGCCCAAACACAAACTGTAATAAAAGGCACAGTGCTTAGCATAAATGTCTAACCATAGCAACAACACCCTTCCATCCTCCTCTAAAAAAGTCTTTGCTTTGGCTCTGCACCTAAGACTAATCCTCACATTTACACTCAGACTCCTTTCACTATCCCACGAGTATAGCTTTATAAACCATCAGCTTTCTTCATGAAATAAAGCTGTACCTTTTCACAGAAGCAGCCATGTTAAATAATGTATTGTATGATACATAGGCAGAGCTGCTAAAGGTAGTGAATCTCAGCTCTGGCTAATAGAATGGGGTCTCAAGCAGAGCTAATAGCTGCATGCGACATGACAGGTGCCCATGGAGGGGATTGTCTTCATGTAAAAACAACAGGACCCCAATTGTATATGATCCTAATTAGATCTAGTATATTAACCACATTCAGACTGCCCAACATCAATCAACATCATGCTGGTCTGTATATTACTCCCACAGGAAATGGTAGTTTGTTCCTTTTCATGAATTATACAATGGGTAACAAACCACATTGCTAGCCTTTTTCTGGCTACCCATAACTAGAGTTGAGCTTGCTCGTTTATTTCTAGTTATGGGTAGCAAGTTCACTGTGAACTTTGCCTGTCTGGGAATGAAGGGAGTTTTAGTTAAGCAACAGCGAGCCTTCATCTTTTGCTAAGCTACAATCTCCATCAGCCTTAGACTGTCTGGGAATGATGGGGGTTGTAGTTAAGCAACAGCGCTGCTGGGGACACCTGGGATCTCAGCTGCAGCACCCCGCTTTCATTACTACACAGAGAAAACTCGCTCTGTGCGTAATGACGGGTAATACAGGGGCCGGAGCACCGCAACCTCGGTCAGCCTTATGCTGTCTGGGAATGATGGGAGCTGTAGCTAAGCAACAGCGCTGCTGGGGACCTCGGGATCTCCACTGCAGCACCCCGCTTTCATTACTGCACAGAGCAAACTCGCTCTGTGCGTAATGACGGGTAATACAGGGGCTAGAGCACCGTTACGTCACGGCTCCGCTCGCTCATGATGTCACGGCTCTGCCCCCTTAATACAAGTCTATGGGACGGGGCGTGGCGGCCATCACACCCCCTCCCATAGACTTGCATTAAGGGGGCAGGCCGTGGTGTCACGAGGGGGCGGAGCACATGGACAATCACAATGCTCCGGCCCCTGTATCGCTGGTCATTACACACAGAGTGAGTTTTCTCACTGTGCAGTAATGAAAGCGGGGTGCTGCAGTGGAGATCTGGAGGTCCCCAGCAGCGGTACCCCAGCGATCTGACATCTTATCCTCTATCCTTTGGATAGCCTGCCTGGGAATGATGGGGTTGTAGTTAAGCATTAGCAAACCTCCAGCTGTTGCTCAACTACAACCCCCATCATTCCCAGACAGGCAAGGGCTTTGAGTATATTTAGTACATTAGCAGTTTGTTCCCAACCAGGGATCCTCTAGCTGTTGCTAAACTACAACCCCCATCATTTCCAGACAGCCTTGACTGTCTGGAAATTATGGGGCTTTTAGTTAAGCAACAGCTAGAGGATCCCTGTTTGGGAACACACTGCCAGTATACTCACCAACCTCGTTCCGTGCTGTGAAGTTCTTCTTCTGTAGTTCAGCCTCTGGTGACGTAATCCTTAGAGGAGGGGCTACAGAAGAAGACCCCCCCCCCTATACACAGGTTGTTTCTTTCCCTGGACAATCCCTTAAAGAAGGAAAAAGTGGCACAATACTGAAGCTATTACCATGATTTTACAATGTGGTTGGGTCTGTATGTAGATGTAGAGAGAACATAGCTGACAAAACAGCATGAAGAATGCAGTTTTTGTGAAAATAGGTAAAGGTTATTTTGGTTGAGCAGCTCAGACACATTTTAGGGGTTTCAGATAAATATAATACCAAATAACAAGCCCTATGTAATTCAGGGTTAGCAATATGTAATCACCATCTTCTATTACTGGTAGGTGAGGGATCAGAGGCTCTGCAATTATATCCGTGTGGTTTATAATACAAGGTGTCAGTAAGAAAAAGCTTCTCATTGTGGAAATGGAATGAATTCACAAAGACATTTAGTATGTTGGCTTCAAGCCACACACACACACACACTTGTATAATGGCACTGTGGGAGAACTCACTGTAATGCCAAGCGTTGTTCTTCTCAGTTAATGTTACAATACAGTGACAAAGGATTTACAGGCACAATTAATAAGAAGGAACAAAATGTGTGCAACCATTATGCTGTACCTCCAACTATTCGAAAACTACAAGCCTCAGCATTACAGGACTACCTAAGGGTGCGTTCACACTGCGGAATCTCCGCTCGCTGAATTCGGCAGCCGCCACCGAGGTTACTTCGGCGCTAGGGCCGCGGGGCACTGAGCCGTCACCATTGACGGATATGTAATGCTCGCTGAATCAGCGCAAAGAATGAACATGTTCTTTCTTTGCGCTGAACAATTGTCCGCCGCTGAAATTCTGCAGTGTGAACAGGTCTTGTGGAGACCAATTCACATTAATGTTAAGTTCACACCGTGGAATTCCGCGGGAATTCCGTAGTGTGAACGTACCCTAAGGATGACACACATGAATGACACAGGAACATATAGAACAGATAGAAAATGTATGCATAAGAAAATACTGTACTTTAGGCACTAAACCTTTGCACTAATTTATGAAGATCTAAGTTATACACTCATCATATTGTCTTTGCAACATGTACAGCATGTCCTTCTGTGTAACATGTACAGCATAAAACTAGAGATGAACGGGTTACAGAGCAGGGCTGACAGGCTCGCTCTGAGAGCAGTGAGTTAGCAGGGTGAGGGAGAAAAATCAGTCTTGCACAGTGCAGGTAAGAGTGGGACACGCCTCTCCACAAGAGAGGATGCAAACAACAGTGAGCAGTTTTAATATACTTTTTTTGTGTGAAATATGGATGATAGAGAAATTATATGTAAATGATCAGGATTAGGTACTGAGTAACATAGAACAGTTTTGTTTTTTATGTGACATCTGACAGGTACGCTTTAATGTTTGTTACCAAATAATACCAGTGTACAAGAAAGAAATATCACCATACACACTAACCTCAGACTGTTATTTAACAAATTCCAGTATACCAAGATAAACATTATCAAAAATACAGCACTGCCCTTACCTCTGCAAACTCTCCATCTGTATTTTCCTAGTGCCCACTTTGTGCCCTTTCACATAGTAGTTAGCTCCCCCTGGCCCTATAACGGTAGGGCTCCTCTATATGTGCCAATAAACTCGTTAAGCCCGTCTATTTGCCCCCGTATAAAAGTTAGGCTTCCATATTGTGCCCTTAAATGCCTTTCTATGTGCCCTCAAAGTGTGCTTCCATATAGTTGTTTTGGCCTTTGCATGTGTCCACCCACTGGGCCTCCATATATTAGCTAGACCTCTCCATATGCCCCCAAACTGTGCCCTAATATAATAGCTAGGGCCCTCCATGTGTCTGCCACACTGTCTCCTCACATAGTAGCTATGTCCTCCCATGTGCCCCTGTATAGTAGCTAGGTCCCTTCATGTGCTCCTTCACTGTGCTCCTATATAGTTTTTAGGTCCTATCAAAATAAAAATGTACTTACCTTTCACAACGCTCCACTGATGCTCAATTCCAACATCCCTTCTCTTCCATCCTATCTGAAGAGCTCATGGCACCAGCAGCACCACACACAGAGACACTGCCTGAGCTGGAAGTTCGGGCTGCCTCCAGTGACAGAGCAGGGAACAACTGGCAGTGACTTGTATGTCAGATCCTCAGGTGGGCCGCAATTACCCTGCAGGCCCAGTCATGATTGCTGGTCCTGCAACTGTGATTTTAATGCCCCTGGTGTATTAACTTTTAGTGCTTTTGTTTATTGGATGCTACTGGAAAATGATGTCTCATTGCTGCAGACAGGCTACATTGTAAGTCTATGGAGCCCAAATTAGAATGGCGGCCAGCCAGGAAGTATAGTGCACAGCTGAGAACTTCTACCAGCTATGTCTGGAGAATAGTGGGGATCTCAGCCCTGAGATCCTGACCAATCAAATCTTTTGACATGTTTAAAGGGGTACTCCACTGGAAAACTTTTTTTTACATCAACTGGTGCCAGAAAGTTAAACAGATTTGTAAATGACTTCTATTAAAAAATCTCAATCCTTCCAGTACTTATCAGCAGCTATATGATCCACAGGAAGTTCTTTTCTTTTTGAATTTTCCTTTCTGTCTGACCACAGTGCTCTCTGCTGACACCTCTGTCCATTTTAGGAACTAAGAGCAGGTTAGGTTTGCTATGGGGATTTTCTCCTACTCTGGAAAGTTCCTAAAATGGACCGAGGTGTCAGCAGAGAGTTCTGTGGCCAGACAGATAGGACATTCAAAATGAAAAGAACTGGAAGGATAACATTTTTTAATTGAAGTAATTTACAAATATGTTTAACTTTCTGGCACCAGTTCATTTAAAAACAAAATGTTTTCCATTGGAGTACCCCTTTAAAAATGGTATATTCTTGAGTGGCAGCAAGTCCCAAAACATTGCATTTTGCTGCATTCATATTTTTTGTTAAATCATTATAAAAAGTGAATATAAAATTTAATGTAAACACTACATGCTACCAGCAACAAAAAATAAAATAAAAATATGTGTGTCTTACTGCTTAGTCATAGCATCTTCAACTATAATAAAATGGAAGAAATAAAACAGTTGGTCACATTGGAAAGTGTAATTTCTACTTACACATTTAACCTAAAGAATGATAGAACTACAGTGGGGAAAAAAGTAATTAGTCAGCCACCAATTGTGCAAGTTCTCCCACTTAAAAAGATTAGAGGCCTGTAATTTTCATAATAGGTATACCTCAACTATGAGAGACATAATGAGAAAAAATTATCCATAAAATCACATTGTCTGATTTGTAAAGAATTTATTTGCTAATTATGGTGGAAAATAAGTATTTGGTCAATAACAAAAGTTCATCACAATACTTTGTTACATACCCTTTGTTGGCAATGACAGAGGTCAAATGTTTTCTGTAAGTCTTCACAAGGTTTTCACACACTGTTGCTGGCATTTTGGCCCATTCCTCCATGCAGATCTCCTCTAGAGCAGTGATGTTTTGGGGCTGTCGCTGGGAAACATGGACTTTCCACTCCCTCTTAAGGTATTCTATGAGGTTGAGATCTGGAGACTGGCTAGACTACTCCATGACATTGAAATGCTTCTTACAAAGTTTTTGCCCTGGCGGTGTGTTTGGGATCATTGCCAAGCTGAAAGACCCAGCCACGCTTCATCTCCAATGCCCTTTGCAGAAAAATGCCCCAAAGCATGATGTTTCCACCCCATGTTTCACAGTAGACATGGTGCTCTTTGGATGCAACTCAGCATTTTTTCTCCTCCAAACACGACAAGTTGAGGGTTTTTTTAACCAAAAAGTTCTACTTTGGTTTCATCTGACCATATGACATTCTCCCAATCCTCTTCTGGATCATCCCAATGCTCTCTAGCAAACTTAATATGGTGCCGGACATGTACTGGTTTAAGCAGGGGGACACATCTGGCACTGCATGATTTGAGTCCCTGGCGGAGTAGTGTATTACTGATGGTAGCCTTTGTTACTTTGGTCCCAGCTCTCTGCAGGTCATTCACTAGGTCCTCCTTGTGGTTCTGGGATTTTTGATCACCTTTCTTGTGATAATTTTGACACCACAGGGGGAGATCTTGCGTGGAGCCCCAGATCGAGGGAGATTATCAGTGGTCTTGCATGTCTTCCATCTTCTAATTGCTCCCACAGTTGATTTCTTTACACCAAGCTGCTTGCCTATTGCAGATTCAGTCATCCCAGCCTGGTGCAGGTCTACAATTTTGTTTCTGGTGTCCTTCGACAGCTCTTTCGTCTTGGCCATAGTGGGGTTTGGAGTGTGACTGTTTGAGGTTGTAAACTTGTGTCTTTTATACTTATAACAAGTTCAAACAGGTGCCATTAATACAGGCAACGAGTAGAGGGCAGAGGAGACTCTTAAAGAAGAAATTACAGGTCAGTGAGAGACAGAAATCTTGCTTGTTTGTAGATGACCAAATACTTATTTTCCACCACAATTTGCAAATAAATTCTTCATAAATCAAACAATGTGATTTTATGGATTTTTTTCTCTCACTATGTCTCTCATAGTTGAGGTATATCTATGATGAAAATTACAGGCCTCTCTCATCTTTTTAATTGGGAGAAATTTTTAAGTGGGAGCTGACTAAATTCTTTTTTGCCCCACTGTATACGACCCTTGATGTCCAACAGTAAGCATTGATGTAAAGAGGATGCTAACAGAGTATTGAGAATTCTCTTAGGGATGATTGTACGACTTACTATGCAGGTAATAGGAGAATTTGTACCATTAAAAAACAATATGTGTTATGCCGAGCGCTCCGGGTCCCCGCTCCTCCCCGGAGCGCTCACGGCGTCTCTCTCCCTGCAGCGCCCCGGTCGGTCCCGCTGACCGGGAGCGCTGCTCTGACATGGCCGTCGGGGATGCGATTCGCACAGCGGGACGCGCCCGCTCGCGAATCGCATCCCAAGTCACTTACCCGTCCCGGTCCCCTGCTCTCATGTGCTGGCGCGCGCGGCTCCGCTCTCTAGGGCGCGCGCGCGCCAGCTCTCTGAGACTTAAAGGGCCAGTGCACCAATGATTGGTGCCTGGCCCAATTAGCTTAATTGGCTTCCACCTGCTCCCTGGCTATATCTGATCACTGCCCCTGCACTCCCCTGCCGGATCTTGTTGCCTTAGTGCCTAGAGAAAGCGTTTACTGTGTTTGTCCATACTGTGTACTTGACCTCCTGCTATTGCCATATTGACTACGATCCTTGCTGCCTGCCCCGACCTTCTGCTACGTCCGACCTTGCTCCTGTCTACTCCCTTGTACCGCGCCTATCTTCAGCAGTCAGAGAGGTTGAGCCGTTGCTAGTGGATACGACCTGGTTGCTACCGCCGCTGCAAGACCATCCCGCTTTGCGGCGGGCTCTGGTGAAAACCAGTAGCAGCTTAGAACCGGTCCACTAGCACGGTCCACGCCAATCCCTCTCTGGCACAGAGGATCCACCTCCTGCCAGCCGAATCGTGACAATATGTTTTCATTTTATAAAGATATCCATATTTTAAGCTGAATATAATAAGTGTTACAATTTTCTAGAAAGATTGAAATAGACTAGAAATGTTCAACACAGAAGAGATCATGAAAGCTGTCAAACATGTTTTTACCTCTAATACATATTTATTGAATCTGTATTATAAACTGCAGTATTTGTGTTGGACTGTTCTAAAGTAATTATTAACTGGGCTGAACTAGCACTGTAAAGAAGCCGAAAAATGCCCTAAAATAGACCTGTCATTGGTGCCAATGTGTTTAACTTGGCAGAACATAGTAAAATAAACAGTTTATGTAGGGAAAGGATATTTGGGACACATCTGATTTGTCAGTTAGTCCAGCTAATGTAATCATTGCTAATGTTACTGCAAGGAAGAGAAAACAAGTAATAATACAATGTTTGTATTGATCGCATGTTATGTCTGTAGAAGAAGGTGATCTGTATATCTGTTGAAAACACTGTCACCATGGTCGATACTCTTCTGAGGGAAGTGGATTACAATAATTCGGTATTATAAATTATTTAATCTGTCATCCACAGACATCAATGTAAAATACAAAAACAAAACCCATCAAAGTAGGGAGTCCATGCAAATTCCATGGTATGCTCTCAGATGGCTTATTTGTTGTAGAATTTTCTGAAGCTTTCCCATTTAACTGGATTGGGTTTGTAGAAATCCATGCATATGCTTAATATTTGAGTCACTTAAATTTCTGCAATGATTCAGCCACCGATTCTGCATGGATTTTGAAGCTGAATTTTTAAGCTCCTTATCTGTCACGTGAACATGTCCTGAAGATACACCTAAGATAATGGTTAGCCAAAAGGAAGGATTTTGTCAATTTTGGCCAACCATCATCTGTAAATCATGTGTAAATGATCATTTGCCATGGCCAGTTGCAGGCCTAGGTCTGCCAAAGGTTTGATCCACCATGCTGTATTTTTTTTTCAGTTGACTGCAGCTAAAAAACAACAACAGTGTTTTGTATGATCATCAGCATTTGGCTGAACAGTCTCTACTGTGCACAACCTCACAGTTTTTTATTTGCTTGTTCTTACTGCATTTATTGTCCCACTTGTTTGCATAATTGATCCCATACGACTTAGCCATATTTTTCCAATCAAAGCCTCAGTGTAAGGCTAGCCTTTCACAGACAGCTCACCCACCTTTTCAAAAAAAATCTCTGTTTGCGGCGAATAAGTTCTTAACAAAAACGCAATTCAATAACCTTGAAAATATGTTTATAACACTGCTCTAAAACCCTGTATAACACTGCTGGGTATGTATTAGGCCCCCTTTACATATGTCCGTCGTCAGTTGGAAAATGAAGCCAGAACTAATCCCATTCATTTGAATGGGACCGTTCACAATCATCCGGCATCTCAGTTAAGACGCCGGGTGATTGGACTCACCGGACTGGCACAGGTAGGGGAACGCATCTTGCTGTGTTCCCCCCGCCCGGCGATCACAAACAATGGACACCGGATGATGCACAACTGATGCCGACTGATGCACTTCTGGCATCAGTTGGTGCATCAGTTGTGGCAATTTTTACCCAGTTTCGCTGGAGCCGGATGCCGGATATATGTAAACCTAGCCTAAAATGGGCACTGTCAGATATAAAAACTTTTCATATGTTGTACATCTTGGCAAAATAATAGTTCTTCTAATATACTTCTTTAAAAAAATTTTTTCACATTTTATTAGAAAAAACTGCCTTTGAAAATCCCACCACTAGGGGTCCCTATACCTCCTGGGACACTGATGAGTCCCTTAGCAGCATGAGCATGTCCAAGGGTCATGGACATGAGATGGCTGATTGACAAGGCTGCAGGAGGAACACAGCCTGCAGCAACACTACTTTAACAGAGTTTTACCAATCATGTGCCTCCAGCTGTTGCAAAACTACAACTACAAGCATGTCTGGACAGCCAAAGCATGTCTTGACATGCTGGTAGTTGTAGTTTTGCAAAAGCTGTGGGCACACAGCTGAGGGCAACACTGCTGCAAAAAAAGAGTTATCCAAATACTGTACCTCCAACTATTTCAAAACTACAAGTCCCGGCATTACAGGATTGGCAAAGGATAGTACACATGAATGACAGAGAAATATCTAAGTTATACAGTTACCATATTGTCTTTGTTGAGAAAAAGAAGAGAGGCGCTCCCTGTGGAGTAAAGCCAGCCCGAGGGTGGGGGAGGGGAAAGAATGAAATATCCGTGCTCACCCTGCTAAGTTGTGTGAGGACATACACAACTATGCTGAACGCTTGTGATTTTGAGGATCACAATGCTGTTGTCTGCAGCCTTCCTGGAAGATATGTGGAATAAAACCAGACTTCAAAGAGAACCAGGATTTTCGGTGCTGACCATGAAGGAGATAGCAGAGCCCAGGTAAGGAAAGAGGTTTAATAGGTTTAATAGCAACGCATTAAACCTTTTTCCTTACCTGGGCTCCGCTATCTCCTTCATGGTCAGCGCCGAAAATCCTGGTTCTCTTTGAAGTCTTGTTTTATTCCACATATTGTCTTTGTTGGTATAGTTCAGACAATCTCCAATAATCATTGTGTGTGTGTACAGCATCAAACCAGAGAGGAAAGGGTTACAGAGCAGTGCAGACAAGAGAGGGGCACACCCCCTCCCTTTGACAAGATAGAAAAGACAGTGAGCAGCGTTAATATGCTATTTTTTTTAATTTAGATATAAAGGATGAGATACTGACTAATATAGAACAGTTTTTTTGTGGCATCTGAAAGGTACATTTTAAAGTATTTTTTAAAATGTTTTTTAAGGCTCAATTAATATCATAGTTACAGTGACATACAGTAACCCATGGTAACTAACAGCTTGTTTAAAAACACACTACTCTAGTGGATTATGTATGCTTTTTAACATTAAAATGAAAGTACATAAAGTATCCCTTTTGCTAGCAAATACCTGCCAGTGTTAAAATGCACACAGAGGGCTCTTTCCAAGCATTTCAAATGTTCTCTTTTTTTTGGTAGTTGCAACAGGATTGGTGTCCCAAAATAGTGAAGGAGGAATAGCTTTTGTATAAAAAGCCAACAAAAATATCCCTTTTTGGGGGGATCATGGGTTATTTATGTGTAGACCTGGCTGATAGTAGCGGCAGCAAGGGTGATGGTGGACAACAATCTGTAGTAGACTGATTGTAGATGTAGTAGCCAGTGGACAGCAGGCAGTGGTGGACCCTAGCCATGGCTTACTTTCTAAGACAGCAGTGTGCCATATTATAAGCATCTGGTAAGGTAGAAAAGAGTTTTCACACAGCAGAATTCCAGCTAGGTACACCACTTGATGTGCCCCTCCTCTGGAAAGTTTTTTCTCAAGCCTACAGATGCAGAAGATGTCCAAAACATCATCTATATCATCAAAGTTTCCTTATCAACCCTGCCACTACTCATTATGATCTTCTGATGTCTGATCATGGGCTCCTTGCTCCTCCTTACCATATCCACCATGATGCTTTATAATATCACCACCACGCCTACCACCACCAGAAGTCCCACTAGTGCTATGCTCGGCCACTGCTTCCATCCCCACCACCTCTGAAGCACACTCCAAAGACTGACTGGGAAAAAACTCCTCCTCATGGCTAATGCTAACCTTCTGCTTAGCACTAGAAGGGGAAGCAGAGACAGAGATGATGGAACAGACCATCTCAAAAAGACACTTGCACTGCGCCATGTAACTGTAGACGATGAGTAATCCACTGATACCTAGCTCAACTTCATATATTCAGATTGTACATCGAGTCCAACCAGTCTTCAATGGCCATATTGTCTGAAACAACACAAGTACTGGAAGAAATGGACAATTTGACTTGCTGATGCTGCTACTACCCCTAGGCACCTGATTGCAGTTGCTATCTATACTGGACCCGGGCAAATGGGTGATAACCACAGTGCTGGTACTTCCACCATCATGCTTACTGGCAGAGGGCATGGCAAGGGTGCTCTTTCCTCTACCTCATCCTCGTCCAACCATTCCTTTACCAGACATTTATTGACTGGCGCACAAAGGCCCAGTCAACTTTCATTCTCATAACTAGAAATCCTTTATGTTTTGTTAAACTCACAGCTAGAAATGCAGTTTTTTTTGTTAAAACCAGAACATACAGGTAAAGTGGTGCACAAAGGCCCAGTCAATTTTCACTCTCCCAGCTAGAAATGCTCTGTTTTTATTAAATCCAGCTACAAATCCTGACCTCATTCACTGGATTTAGTCTCAGCCTGTGTTTTAGATGATGCAACTGGACAGGATTATGTTCTAGATGGTATGGGGACCCCTTGTGATCTTTTTTTTCATAAGCCAGGATTTCTATAAAAAAAGAGATACATTTTTTATGAAGTATACTAGAAAGGTTAATGTTTTGCCAACATTAGTATGATTTCTAACAAACAGTGCATGTACGTATTTAAAAACACCTTATTAACTTTGGAAGTACATTTGTTTGGTCATGAGACGTGTTTGCATTGCGTACCCCTTTAAAGCAAAGCAGTGGAAGATCTAGTGAGAACTAAAAAGGCAATAGGCAAAAAGCAATAGTAAAACAAATGCAAGACCAACTTTCAGGATGTGCATAACAGATCCTATTCATACTGGCTACACTGCTTGACCTGCATCCGTGCTCCCCCACCAATCATCCTTCCAGTGGCAACTTCATCCACAAGGTGGTGAGCTGGTCTACATATATTTTTTCATGTATTTTTGTTACTGCCGTTATATGACTGTGCTTCCCTTATTGAACTTTCAATTTAATTTATTTTTATGCCTACACTGAGAAGGTCTATCAATTTTGATCAGCTATATACAATACGGTATCTTTTTCACACTATACTACTATGAGTTTCCAAGCTAGTGATACTAACAGCTCACCAGCAACTAATGCGTCCTACAATGTCAGTCTGGATAACGAGGAGCGCCTTGCACGTGTGGCAAATCTGTTTTCAGGGCAAGAGGAATCTTCTGTGTCTCTTGATATAAAAAAGACCATATGGGAATTGGAACAACTTAAAACAAAACAACTTAGTATGTGGTGGAATATCACCACATTAAAACAATATACAGACAAGCACATGATCCCCCGAGGTCTTAGGCTTAAAAAAACATCAGTTGCGGCAACAGAGGAAGAATATGCAGATAGGTGGCATAACGCATGAATGCTAACATAAACTGATTGCAATTTTAATCGAGAGACATCAGAAAACAATTGCAGAAGTTGAAGAAAATATAGAAACAGTCAATAACTCCATGGAAACTTATAAAGAAGCCACCGATTTTTCTAAATTAAATGAGGAAATGGACATAAAATTAAAAGAACTTGAAGAAACCATTGCAGCCACCAAAAAAATCTAAATTTAACAGAGACTTAAAAGACTATTCTACTAATACAGTGTATACATGGTATAAACATAAAAAATACTCAAAACCTGTAAATTTTGAAAAAACGCAACCATGGGAATAATGGCCAGCATTAAAAAAAAATCAGTTAACTTTAGTTCATCTGACCTGGACACCACGGACAACTACACGGACCACTCAGAGGATGATTCTTATGACCATGCTCACCGCCCTGTTCACACACAAATTTCAAAAAACGAGGAGCGTTATTCCAAGAAGGATACCAAAAACGAAAAAAACACAACTACAAAGAACATAAAATGGACAGACAGAGAACAAGGTGGGGACACAGAGGAGGAAGGAAGCATTGCAAGAACAAGATCAAGTCAGAACAAAAAATCATAAATAATAAAAATCCTGTATCCCCTGTCATCAATTTATCGGCTACCATTCTTTCAGCAGCACAACTTAGTGTCCTTTCTAAGGGTTTGAATTTTGTCCCTAATCAATTTATATCATAAACAATTTATATGAAACAATTAAAGATGTAAATCGGTTTTTCAGGGTTCTGACAGTTAAAAAAAATTTTTTTTTCTATGGATGGTGAGGACGACACCCAATTTACGACCCGGCGGTTAGATCCTGTGTCTGGAACACAGTCCTCTTCAATCTCTCCAGCATTTTCAAATCCAGTACTAAACCTTAAAGGTCTTTGAATATGTTGTTTCAAGACTGTAAATGCATATTTAACTTGATGGAATTAAAGGATCCCGTGCAAAATCAACAGGAAGTTGATAACACCAAAAAAAGTTTCCTTACGTCTAATCCCACTTTTTATCCAGTTAACTCACGAACCCCTTCTATGGACATTTTCCAGCAAAGGATCGAACAAGATCTACAGAATCTAGAAACAGAACAAAAACAGAAGAATCCATCATGGATAATTTGTCAAAACAAGAACGCTTAGCTATAAAATCTTTGAAAGAAAATTCTAATATTATAATCAAAGATGCAGATAAAGGGGGTTCTGTGGTTATTCTGGACATAAAATTATATGAGAATCTGGTACTGAGTATGCTGGATGATACATCAACATACAGTAAAATATCTTCTGATCCAAGCCAAATTATTCACGTCAAACTGGAAAAATTGTTGATGGATGGGGTCACTCTGGGGATCTTAACTGAACAACAAAAAATCTTCATGTGCCCTGCCTTTCCAAAGTGTCCTGTTTTCCATGCCTTGACGAAAATTCATAAACAATGATTCCCACCTCCATTGCGTCCAATTGTTGCGGGCATTGGATCATTGTTGGAAAGGCTGGGCACATGGGTAGACTCTGTATTACAACCATTGGTTTACCGTACACCAGGATATATTAAGGACACTAAATCAATGCTAAATGCAAAAAAAGGTTTTACCATGGCAACCTGGTTGGTCTTTCATATCTTGTGATGTAATTTCATTGTATTCTTGTATCCCCCATATTAAGGCTCTGATAACTGTAGAGTACCATCTTCATAAGTACAGCACTTACAGTAATGAACTTGTTAATTATACTATTGAGGTTTTGGAGTTTCTTCTGAAACATAACTTTTTTCGCTTCAATGAAGATTTTTACTTACAGACAACAAGCTCCCCTACACTGGCCTTTAGGGAGGAGACATGCCTTTTTTCGTCCACCAGTTTACTGCTTGATGCGGGGAACTGGTATGGTCGTTACATAGATGATGTTTTGATTGTGTGGAAACAGACTTCAGAGGAGGCTCAGAAACTCCCTCAATGCTGGAAGCAATAATTATCTTAATTCCAAAGAAAGGAGGGAATAGTGACCAAATAGAAAATTTTCGCCCGATTTCTTTACTAAATACAGATTACAAAATTATTCACGAAGTTATGGGCTAATAGACTTAATAAATTGTTATTTAAAATTATAGGTGAAGATCAGAGAGGATTTGTAGCAGGAAGGAATATGGCAATAAATTTACATAGATTTTTTTTGAATATTCAGTCTAATTTTCATCCTGTCGCTTGATGCAAATAAAGCATTTGACAGGGTGGAGTGGGGTTTTCTTTTAAAGGTACTTGATTATTTTGATATGGGGGAAGAGTTCCCAAAGGTGATTAGGACAATTTATTCATCACCCTCTGCAAGAATAAATATTAACGGTGTTCTCTCTGAAAGGATACATTTGGAAAGAGGAACAAGACAGGGTTGCCCCCTCTCGCCATTGCTTTTTGCTTTGTTTATGGAACCATTAGCTATTAATATTCAGGAATCAGAAGCCTTTAATGGGTTTGGCTCTCATGGGGATAAAGAGAAGATTCTGCTTTATGCAGATGATGTTATTATGTTTATTAAAGATCCAACTCAAAAAGTCCCGGTGGTAGTTCAAAAGGTTGAGGAATTCGGGGCAATATCCGGGTTTAAAATAAACTGGCAAAAATCAGGGCTGCTCCCGTTGGATGAGGAAATTAGTTTGCCTATAGGTAATATAAAAATATTAAAAACAACAGACAGCTTGGAATATCTGGGTATAAAAATCTCAAAAAATGTAGAGGAGTTCTATAAACTTAATCTATTGCTTTTGCTGGAAAAAATAAAAACAAAAATTAATATATGGATTAAATATGGCAGATAGGATAACTTTAATTAAGATGGTACTGCTGCCCATGATCCTTCATTTCTTAAGGGTATCTCCTATATGGATCAAAGAAAGTTTTTTTGGCTTACTAGGGAAAAAATGTAATGAATTAATTTGGGGACGGAAACGTGTGAGAAATAAATTACATTTCTTGACACCTTCTTTGGAAAGGGGTGGACTTAAGATTCCGGATTTTCTTCACAATTTTTTAGCGTCACAAGCACTGTTTTTGATACAGGAACAGGAGGTAATAAAGAAATTCTTTTTGAAACTAGGGATTAAAAGTAAATCAATATGGGAGCTATTAGAAAGTGGTAGATTAAAATGGTTGAAGGAAAGAACAACTGCTCTTTCTATTAAAATTAGCAAGGTATGGGAGAAAATAAAGATGATAATTGGGATAAAAGGAAGTATTTGGTGCACGCCTTTGTGGCATAATGAACATTTTCCAGAATTAAAAAAAATGTCTAGTTTTACAGATTGGGAAATTGAAGGGATATTTGTAGTAAATCACATTTTTGCACAGTGTAAATTATTAGAGTGGGTTGAGATAATGGAGAAATTCAAGTTAGACTCTAATAATATTTTTAGGTACATTCAAGTTAGAGAAGCTTTTGGGAAAGAGGTAGATAAAGGGAGATTTATAACACAGGCTCACGCACTGATTGAAATAATGAGAATGTCAAGGGGTAGTGAAAAAAAAATTAATGAACAAAATTTATAACCACTTAGTTAATAGTAAATATGAGATAGCACATTGTAGAAAAGAATGGGAAAAAGACACAGGTGATATTAATGAGGAAGAATGGGGAATAATTTTTAATAATTTAAAGTTAGCTTCAATTAGTGGGAACCATAGAATATCACATTTTATGATGTTATACCGTACACAATACACTCCAAGACTTATGCACAAAATAAAATTTAGGGAAGATTCAAACTGTCCCAAATGTAATAGTGAGGATGCTGATTGGCTCCATATGGCATGGAATTGCTGTAAAGTTTGAGAATTTTGGCGAGAGGTAGTGGACACTGTTAATGATAGATTTCAAGCAAGGATAGGAACCCAGAACAGTGTTGCTAGGTTTAAATCTGGATGGATTTAAATATAAAAAAAATTATCTTAAAACTGTTCGGACTAGCGAAAATTATAATTCTCAGAAATTGGATGTCCCCAAAGGCTCCAAATAAACAAGATTGGATAGAGCTCTCTAGGAAAGTTAAAACGTATGAAAAAATGTATTATAAAAATTCAAAAAAGTGTAAGAAAATAGAGGAGGAATGGTCAGGAATGGATGAGGTATTTAGTGTGCCAGTCTGACTGGGTAGGTATGGGAATGATGTTGGGAGGGTAGGGGAAAGGTTATAATTGGTATGCTTATATTGTAATAAAGACATTTTGTAATGTTTTTTTCTATGAAAAAAATAATAATAATAATAAAAAAAAAAAACAATAAAGGGAGGAAAAAAAAGCAAATTGGACATAATGTCACATCAAACTCCAAAAATGGTCTGGACAAAATTATTGGCACCCTTTCAAAATTGTAAAAAAATAAGATTGTTTCAAGCATGTAATGCTCCTTTAAACTAACCTGGGGCAAGTAACATGTGTGGACAATATCAAAATCACATCTGAAAGCAGATAAAAAGGAGAGAAGTTCACTTAGTCTTTGCATTGTGTCTGTGTGTGCCACACTAAGCATAGACAACAGAAAGAGGAGAAGAGAACTGTCTGAGGACCTGAGGACCTGTGAACCAAAATTGTGGAAAAATATCAACAATCTAAAGGTTACAAGTCCATCTCCAGAGATCTAGATTTGCCTTTGTCCACTGTAGCTGTAGTACCTGCATTAATAGACAGATTGCAGCGAGTGTCACTCCTGGCACCCGCTGTGATCCTCCAGTATAATGTACAGATGTGGCCAGTGCCGCTCTTCTATGGTCCCCTGCACTGACTTATATATACACCTATTCATATTTCCCACAGTGAGTTGTGATTGGCTGGAACCATCTGGCCAATCAAAGCTCTCTGTGGGAAATATGAATAGGTGTATATATACGGCAGTGCAGGGGACCATAGAAGAGGGCCGCATCTATAAATTATAAAGAAGAATTGCAACGGGTGTTCCATGCTGGGAGTAGTAGTACTACCAAAAAAAATTTAAGAAAAAAAAGTGAAAAACATACACAATACATTTTTATTATTGTCCGCTACATTTTTAGGTCCCTGCTCGCCCACATAAATTGATCCCTGTTTAAAATTTTTTATAAAAATTAAGTTATAAAAAAGATAAATTTCTTTAGCTACATATATAGTTAAAACCCACATGTCGTTTTTTTTACTCTCATAGACTTCTATGGGAGAAAAATGCCATTATTTCAGGGAAAAAATGGCATAGGCTCAACATACTGCGACTTTGCAAAACCGCCAAGGAGCTAAAAAAAAGAGTGAAAAACACCAAAAGGATAAAAAAAAAAAACCCAAAAGGATTTAACCCCTTAAGGACCGGGGGTTTTGCCGTTTTTGCACTTTCGTTTTTTGCTCCTTGCCTTTAAAAAAAATAACTTTCAATTTTGCACCTAAAAATCCATATGATTGCTTATTTTTTGCGCCACTAATTCTACGTTGTAATGACATCAGTCATTTTGCCCAAAAATCTACGGTGAAACGGGAAAAAAAATCATTGTGAGACAAAATTGAAAAAAAAAATGCCGTTTTGTAAATTTTGGGGTCTTCCGTTTCTACGTAGTAAATTTTTCGGTAAAAATTACACCTTATCTTTATTCTGTAGGTACATACGATTAAAATGATGATACCCTAATTATATAGGTTTGATTTTGTCATACTTCTGGAAAAAATCATAACTACATGCAGGAAAATTAATACGTTTAAAATTGTCATCTTCTGACCGCTATAACTTTTAAATTTTTCCGCGTATGGGGCGGTATGAGGGCTAATTTTTTGCGCCGTGATCTGAAGTTTTTAACTGTACCATTTTTGCACTGATAGGACTTAATTGTTGATAGGACTTTTCATTCATTTTTTCATGATATAAAAAGTGACCAAAAATGCACTGTTTTGGACTATGGAATTTTTTTGCGCGTACGCCATTGACCGTGCGGGTTAATTAAAGATATATTTTTATAATTCGGTCATTTCCGCACGTGGCGATACCATATATGTTTATTTTTATTCTTATTTACACTGTGTTTTTTTTTTTTTAGGGGAAAAGGGGGGTGATTCAAACTTTTAATAGGGGAGGGGTTAAATGATCTTTATTCACTTTTTTTCACTTTTTTTTTGCAGTGTTATAGCTCCCATAGGGACCTATAACACTGCACACACTGATCTTTATCATTGATCACTGGTTTCTCATAGGAAAGCAGTGATCGATGAATCTGCCGCTTGACTGCTCATGCCTGGATCTCAGGCACTGAGCAGTCATTCGACGATCGGACAGCGAGGAGGCAGGTAGGGACCCTCCCGCTGTCCTGTAAGCTGTTTGGGATGCCGCGATTTCGCCGCAGCTATCCCGAACAGCCCACTGAGCTAACCGGCACTTTTTACTTTCACTTTTAGCCGCGTGGCTCAGCTTTGAGCACGCGGCTAAAGGGTTAATAGTGTGTGGCACCGCAATCAGTGCTGTGTGCTATTAGTGGCGGGTCCCGGCTTCACTATGACACCAGGCCCGCCGTGATATGATGCGGGGTCACTGTTGGACCCCGCGTTATATCACGGGAGCGGGACTAAGGACGTACTCCTACGTCCTTGGTCCTTTAGAGGTTAAAAAACGCCAAACTGAAAAACGCAAAGTGGAAAAAGAATTTTCCGATTTCTCATTGATTTACAGCTAACATCTGGCCACAGCGTTTTTCAATGAAAAAATGCCATGGGGGCTGTTTTGGCGTTTTTGGGGGGAAAACTTAGCCTTAGCCTGTTTTAGCAGGTCAGGATGAACTAGCCTGCTGGTAGATTCCCTTTAAGGCTAGGATTCCACTTGGTTTTTTTTCTGGCAGTTTTTGGAAAACTGCCACTGAAGTTTTCGAGCCAAAGTCAGATGTGGATCCATAAGGGAGGAGAAGTGTATGTCCTTCCTTTATATGTCCTATTCCTTTTGAATACACTTCTGGCTTTGGCTCAAAAACTGCAGTGGCAGTTTTCCAAAAACTACCAGAAAAAAACCGAAGTAGAATCCTAGCCTAAAAGAATCTTTCCCATTGCTGTGCTTTCTGCTCTGTTGTTACACCTTATATATAGTACCAAAGGTGCCGTGTATTACTGTAGTTAAATATGGTTATTGTAATTAGAGACTGGTACTTTTCTACTTGTTTAACCAATAACATGTGCTTACTCTGCCCTCAAGAGAGGCTTGAGCCAGGAGGTAGTCATCTATATTGATGATAATATTTCACCTATTGTGTGTAGAATATAATTATTGTCTTTAGTGCTTTGTATTCTAGTACAATAACTCTGCAGTCTTTAATTCTCTTGTTATACTTAATTTGACATACAAAAGGCATCCCTTGTTAGAAGTACAGCCAGATCGATCTTTATTGGCAATTTGCCTTCGTATTGGTTGACATTTTCATGTTCTCCTGCTCCAGCTTCCCATGTCTGAGTTTTGTTTATTTAGATATAAGTCTTGTGTGGAACCTGTGGGAAACTACTCATAGCTTTGTTTTATCCCTGAAAAACCACAAACTGTAAAACCACAACATTTCTTGTTATCATTTAATCTTAGTAATAATGCATATATTAGGCATTGTGTATTGCTGTATTTACTTTAAATATAGGTGAAAAAAGGATGGGAAAATGTATTTCACTTTATTTATTAATGTTGTGCACCAAACATGCACAAACATTTCCCAGTTGTTTTTTTTCACCCTGTTCACCATTTTTTTCTGAAAAGTGAGCGTGGTTTTACATTTTTTTTCTGTGATGTTTCACTTTTAACAGAGAGAATAAATAAATGAAAACCACTGAAGTTTCACAACACCTATAAATACAGTGAGGCATATGAGAGAAAAAAAAAAAACAAGAAGGCTAGGTTTCCACACAGGTTTTTTCCTGGTGTTTTTTTGGAAAACTGCCACTGCAGTTTTTGAGTCAAAGTCAGAAGTGGATCCACCAGGAAGGAGAAGTCTAAGTCCTTCCTTTGTTTTAAATACACCTCTGGCTTTGGCTTGAAAAATGCAATGGCAGTTTTCTAAAAGAAACGCCAGGAAAAAACCTATGTGGAAACCTAGCCTAAACATTCACAATGCAAAGGGGAAACAGCACACACGAGCTATAGTTTAAGTTCATCAATGACATTTCTCGTTTAGAAAACAAGGTTTAAAGTGCTGGTTACTCGGTTTGGGACTATTTCTGTGAGTTAACATGTCCAGAATGTCAACCATGGGACGGGCACGATACTGACCATCGAATGGGTACAATACTGTTAATGATATTCAGAAAATAGTTTGTAACCCTAGAAAGCCAACAGAATAAGAGAAAGTAAATTGACTATCATTTGATGGGCTCCATGCAGGAACATTGTACATAAAGTACAAAGGAAAGAAAGGTATATGGGTCCTACTGGTAAACGGTGTAGACTTTGATTTTGGGGTTGGAGTGACCTCTTCTACAGGTATGTGGCATTAGAAAAAGTTATTTGTCATTAGTGATATACATGTAAACAGGAAAGCTGGGGAAATCTTCCATATCCAGTAGAAGCCTCACAGATCTATATGGCAGCTTTTTTACAGATCCATACAAATGAGAGCCGTAATATGCTAGTGTGGATGAACAACTAAATGTACCAAAATATGCTACATTTAATTTGTTCCCTGAAAATTTGCTAAATGAGTGCTTTAGCAGTTTGGAAGTAGATTTGGAAGTGCAACATAAGTTATCATTTATGCAATAATGTAGAGGCTGTCTTAGGTACTGTATGTCTTGTGTACATCTTTGTTAGCTGATGTATCAAATATGGGCTGCTCAGTGATAAACATTAGAACTTGTGTCCTTTAGTGTTCTTCAACTCACATTACACAGACTTAGTGTATTCCTTTGTGATGCCACATCACCCTGTCTCCTGTGTTCTGCTACTGCATTAGTATGTCTGGGCTGCAGTTTTTTTTATTGTTATTCTGGGCCTGACCAATGGGACCATTTTAGCATATGTATATAATATGTTGACTTATAGTATGAGTGGTAAATGTGTTTATTAGTTTAAAGTCATTGTCGATTTATGGTGACACATTTGATGGCTTTCCTGTAATGTGTTCTGTCTGGGATTGAATGTTGATAGCTAATACATCTGTATTGGTTTATGATTTCAAGCCAGTACATGACAGGTGTTCTTTTTTTGCCACTTCCCTCTGTCTTTCCAAGCATGAAGACTTTCTATAATCATCTTTCTCTTCTCGTATAGTATATGTGTAAAATATGAAAGTTGCAGCCTGGTCATTTGAGCAACTAAAAACATCTTCAGTTTTATCTCTTCCATTATCTGCAGTAGTCTTTTCCAGGAACAAAAACTTCTATCTTTCTGTCTTGTTTCTTCACTAACCAACTTTCACACCCATATGTGGCTTCTGGGAACACTGTGGCATGAACCAATCTAATGGTATTTAAATACATCTTGGCACTTAAGGATTTTGTCCATGTCCATCATGACTCCTTTCCCTGGAGCAATATGTTGGCAGATATCTTGACTACCTGACCTCACATCGTTGACTACAGATCCGAGAAGGCTGTAGCTGTTTACATTGACTGTCAATTTCTCTCCGTCAATACAGTAATGGACAATCTTGCCAGTTGTTATGATCTTGGTTTTCATAACATTTGTTAAATGTAAGATCATCTTGAGACTATGGGGGATATTTATCAAAGCCTGTGCTGAGGAAAAGTTGACCAGTTCCCATAACAACCAATCCGATCACTTCTTTCATTTTCCAGAAGCCTTTTTAAAATGAAAGAAGCGATCTGATTGATTGCTATGGGAAACTCGGCAACTTTTCCTCTCCACATTTCTTGATAAATCTCCCTTTATGTTCCTTAACCTTGGTCGGCAGATGTTCTTAATCACCTTTACTTTTTGCTTAGACCATGGTGTCATCAGCATAGTGACAGGTACTTCGTTCCTTCCTCTGATCTTCACCCTTCTTTGCTTATCATAAACCCCAGCTTCTCTGATAGTCTTCTCTAAGAACAGATTAGAAAAAATATGGAAAAGCAATGTGACCCTGTCGTACTCCTTTGCCAATCTTAAACCAAACATTTTCTTCTTGTTTTGTCCACACAGTTGCCTCTTGGTCAACTTGCACAAGAGAATGATGAGGTGTTTAGGACTGCCTATGTTCCTCAATGTGGCCCAGAGTTTTTTTTTTTTTTTTTAACTTATGCAGTAAATGGCCTTGCTGTAGTCGGTGAAGCACCATTAGCACACATTTATATATTATCATATGGTATATTAATGGTCAGAAGAATATTTTAGTAGACATAAGCACTAACGGGGACAATTATCAAAAAACAATAAATCACTTTTGAATACCATTTTTTTAGCACACATAAGCAAAAACCAATAAATGACTCCAGAACACCACTTTGTAACCTCACCTCCTCTCCTCTGTAAAAAAAAAATGTGATATATATATACACACACACACACACATATATACATACATACAGTCATGGCCGTAAATGTTGGCAACCCTGAAATTTTTTAAGAAAATCAAGTATTTCTCACATGTTTTTCTATACACATTTATTATATTTGTGTGTATTGGAACTAAACCAAAAAAGGGCCGAAAAAAAGCAAATTGGACATAATGTCACACCAAACTCTAAAGATGGGCTGGACAAATTTATTGTCACCCTTAAATTAAAGGGGTACTCCCGTGGAAAACTTTTTTTTTTTAAATCAAATGGTGCCAGAAAGTACAGATTAAATGCTTTTCTTTTTGGATTTCTCTGATGTCATGACTCATGAACACAGTGCTCTCTGCTGATCTCTGATGTCCATTTTAGGAACTATCCAGAGCAGCATATGTTTGCTATGGGGATCTTCTCCTGCTCTGGACAGTTCCAAAAATGGACAGCAGAGGTCAGCAGAGAGCACTGTGGTCGTGATATGAGAGAAATCCAAAAATAAAAGCATTTCTTCTGTTGTATATAGCCCATAATAAGTACTGGAAGGATTAAGATTTTTAATAGAAGTAATTTAAAATCTGTTTAACTTTCTGGCACCAGTTGATAAAAAAAAATAAAAAAATAAAAAAGTTTTCCGTAGGAGTACCCCTTTAATATTTGGTTGCACACCCTTTGGAAAAATTAACTGAAATCAGTTGCTTCCTATAACCAACAATAAGCTTCTTACACCTCTCAGCCAGAATGTTGGACCACTCTTCCTTTGCAAACTGCTCCAGGTCTCTCTTATTGGAAGGGCACCTTTGCCCAACAGCAATTTTAAGATCTCTCCACAGGTGTTCAACAGGATTTAGATCTGGACTCATTGCTGTACACTTCAGAAGTCTCCAGCGCTTTGTTGCCATCCATTTTTCGGTGCTTTTTGACATATGTTTGGGGTCATTGTCCGCTGGAAGACCCAAGATCTCGGATGCAAACCTAGCTTTCTGACACTGGGCTATACAGTGAGACACAAAATCCATTTATAATCCAGATTTCATGATGCCTTGCACACATTCAAGGCACCCAGTGCCAGAGGCAGAAAAGCATCCCCAAAACATCATTGAACCTCCACCATATTTCACTGTAGGTACTGTGTTCTTTTCTTTGTAGGCCTCATTCCGTTTTCGGTAAACAGTAGAATGATGTGATTTATCAAAAAGCTCTATCTTGGTCTGATCTGTCCAGAAGACCTTTTCCCAGAAGGTTTTAGGCTTACTCAAGTTCATTTTGGCAAAATGTAGTCTTGCTTTTTTATGTCTCTGTGCCAGCTGTGGGGTCCTCCTGGGTCTCCTGCCATAGTGTTTCACTTAATTTAAATGTCGATGGATAGTTCATGCTGACACTGATGCTCCCTGAGCTTGCAGGACAACTTTAATATCTTTGGAACTTATATGGGGCTGCTTATCCACCATCCAGACTATCCTGCGTTGACAAGTTTCATCAATTTTTTTCTTCCGTCCACACACACCCGTCCACACCCATTTCTACCCAGTGCCATAAAAAAACAATGGCGCCCTACAGACCCCATAAAAGTGAATGGCATCTGTCGTGACCCATTGTTTCCCATTGTGCCCCGTCAAAAGTAATGTCTGTTAAAGACCAAAAAAAAAAAAAACTAATTGTATGAAAATAAGCACATGTAAAATTATCCTCTTGTGACCCCTCTAACTTTTAGATTTTTCCGTATGCAGGGAAATGTGAGGGCTCATTTTTTCATCACGGGAGTTGTAGTTTAGAAACTCCAGCTGTTACTAAATTACAACTTATATCTTAAGGCTGTCTTGCAATGATAAGGGTTGTAGTTTAGCAACAGCTGGAGGCTCCGTGTTTGGAAATGCTGGTTTATGGGCATTTTCCCTAAGGGAGGGAACCATAAATGTACTAACCAACGTCGATGACCAGCGTTTCTTTAATGGCCCTACCTTTTTCGGACTGGTCAAAATTTAATGGCCCTACCTTTTTCGGACTGGTCAAAATGTAATGGATCTCTTCTATTTTTTGGATGGTAGACATGTGGGAACTGGGGTTCCATATTTTTGGTGAAATTATTGGATGGTTCAGAAGTGGTTCTGATAGGACTTGAGGAAGTCCTAAAAAAAACGGTGATGTAGGAGAAGGTGTTGATACGGGAACAGTCTCCATATGAGTCATGTTCAGACTGTCTATGGGTCCTGCTGCGGTAATTCCTAAATTGACTCCATCCTGAATGCAATGTATTATGTTGGACTCTGCCTCTTCCATTACTACCCCAGGGAAAGGAACATTTCCCTGTTTTACAGTGACAGTGGGAGGCATAAAATTATTGGAAAAGGATGAGGTGGATGATTTATAAGAAAAATAGTTATACATTTGCTTTTTTATATATTGTCATTTATAATGATAATGTTGCGGAGAAGGGGGAGGAAAATTGCTATTGTAAAAAATCCTAGTAAACTGTGTGACTAAACTAGGTACAATGGTTGTGGCTGTGCTGTTGGACTGTGTAGTCCCTGTTGTTTTGGCTGGGATAATGATCAATCTTGCTGTATTGTTTTGGGAATTTTGTTGATATTTATATTGTGAAATAAGTGCACCTACTACGTGTATCTGCCATTTGGGGATAAGAAGTGATAGGTGTGTTCGCTCCTCGTTTTTTCCTTCTTTCATAGTCTTCCATGTCGGGTGAGCAAGTCCCACCAGAAAGGAGTGCAGCGGCTACCTAAAGAAGATTCTCCTGTTGAATTGAACGTGCAAGTTACAGTTGTGAGTGGTCTCTTTTTCGGCCACTCACAAAGTGTAAGTTATTCAGTTATCTCTGTTCCAGTGTGTTTGTTTTTTTAAGTGAGCTGCAGCCGCTCCCCAGTGTATTTTTTCTTAATTGATTTCAGAAAGTTTTCTGCATCCTGAAGCTCAGAGTGCGGTTTAGTGGTGGTTGTTAGCGGGCGGCTCCTTCTCATCTGCATTTTATTTGTTAAACCATGGAAGCCTTCAAGGTAATTCTAAAGGTGAAAACCTGATTTGAGAGACGGTTGGACTCTTTGGAGCAAAAAAATGGACAAAGTAATGGATATGTACCATGTGTCTGCACTTTAAAAACTGTCTGTTTGGATACTATGTGTGGGAAAGTTAATAATCCTACTTATCTCTCAAAAATTGAGGAGAATTCCTTGATTAGAGATATGGAAGATTATATTAGACATAGTATTGATGTGTTTTTTTTTTTATTTTTATTTAAATTCAAGAAAAGTGCCTAAGAGACTTCAGATAACACATAAACCAAGTTTTGGGAAGGATATGATGTTTGTAAATAGTTGGAATGATGCAAAATATTTGTGCTCTAGCAGATTTATGCATATCTTGATAGAAAAAAGAAATACATTATGTACTCTGCTTTTGAAAAAAAATCCTAACTAAATGCATAGGGGTTAAAATTAGTTTAGAAGGTTCGAAGTCTTTAGAAAGAGCAGAAAAATATTACTGCGTGAAAAATTAAACAAAATAAAAAGAGACTTTCATTCCATAAATATAGATTCCTCAAAAGATGTAGTACAGTTAGATCACCAAGAAAAAAATGGGGTGAAAAGGGTTAATGTTCCCTACAAAGTTTTGCACAATAATAATGAATACTATCATAAACAATATAAATATCAACAAAATTCCCAAAACAATACAGCAAGATTGATCAATATCCCAGCCAAAACAACAGGGACTATGCAATCCAACAGCACAACCACAACCATTGTACCTAGTTTAGTCACACAGTTTACTAGGATTTTTTACAATAGCAATTTTCCTCCCCCTTCTCCGCAACATCATTATAAACGACAATATATAAAAAAGCAACTGTATAACGATTTTTCTTATAAATCATCCACCTCATCCTTTTCCAATAATTTTATGCCTCCCACTGTCACTGTAGAACAGGGAAATGTTCCTTTCCCTGGGGAAGTAATGGAAGAGTCCAACATAATACATCGCATTCAGGATGGAGTCTATTTAGGAATTACCACAGCAGGACCCATAGACAGTCTGAACATAACGCATATGGAGACTGTTCCCGTATCAACACCTTCTCCTACATCACCGTTTTTTTTAGGACTTCCTCAAGTCCTATCAGAACCGCTTCTGAACCATCCAATAATTTCACCAAAAATATGGAACCCCAGTTCCCACATGTCTAGCATCCAAAAAATAGAAGAGATCCATTACATTTTGACCAGTCCAAAAAAGGTGACAGATTTTTTTCCAAAGAAAGGGAGGAAAAAAGACCAGGAAGAGACAGATTGTGGAGGAAGAAGAAGATGGAGAAAAAGAGGAGGAAAACGCATGCAAAAGAAAAAAAGAGGTATAGAAAAAGAAATGCCATATCCAGATGAAGATTGTCTAAAAAGGGGTGGAGTGTTTAATTTGTCGTCACACAGTCACGTGGGATGAATTAAAAGTGTTTCAGAGAGGCTCGTCATATTGTCCAATGGCTGATATGAATTTATTTGAAGTGTACAAGGACCTGAACAAGTTCATTAGAAAACTTACTTTAAAGCGTTTTTTTTTTCAGATAAAAAAGAAGAAGGAAATTTCATCTGTAGATTTAATTGAATTACAAAACAAAAGCTTACACACAATTTTTGAAGAACCAGAAAATTTGTCAGACACTCTTTTGAACAGTCCCATCTCTTCTGGTTTAAAGAATCCTTCTAATTTTTATCCTACCCAGAGCCGTGGGAATTTTCTTGAAACATTTTATGAACTGGTACTAAATGACCTGAGAGAATTAGATAAAAGTAATAATAAAAAGATGGATGAAAAATATAATAACCTTACAAAAAAAGAAAAAAATGCTTTAAAAACACTGAGAGAAAACAAGGAAATTATTATAAAAAAAGCAGATAAAGGTGGAGGGACGGTTCTTATGAATAAGGAATACTACTTACAAGAAAGTTACAACATTTTAAATGATGAGAATCATTATAGAAAAATAAAAGAGGAACCTACTGATGTTTTTAAAAAACAATTGTATGTATTGTTATTGAGAGGTTTTGATGACGGTGTTCTAAATAAAATGGAGAAAGATTATCTTTTTATTAATAATCTGGCTATACCGTATTTCTATATTCTTCCAGAAATTCAAAAAAATCCGGTATGCCCCCGGGGCGACTGATTATTGCTGGTGTAGACTCTCTTACAAGTCATCTGGGATAATACATTGATTGTATTCGACAACCATATGTCATGCCATGCCAATATCATTGCCATCATTTTTAAGGGATTCGGGTCAATTAGGGGATTTAAAAAGTTTTACTTGGGATAAAGATATGTGGCTAATTACTTTGGATGTAGTATTCCTTTATTCAAACATCCCCCAAAAGAAGGGTGTCCAGGTCATCGCCGATTTCTTAAAAGAAGATCTTTTAATGCCAAATTCATAGAAAGCGTTTTTAATGGACACTTTAGAATTTATTCTTACTAATAATTATTTTGTATTTAATGAGGAATTTTATTTGCAGCATAATGGTACGGCGATGGGTGCGAAATGCGCGCCAGTTTTCGCTAATTTATATATGGGGGCCTTTGAAAATAGCAATTTTATACCATATATTACATTTTTTAAAAGATACATAGACGATCTTATCATTATATGGCATGGAAGTAAGGAATTTTTTAATGAATTTTTTAGCATGATTAATTCTAATGATTGGGGCATGCAATTTACTGAAAGCATCAGTAAAGAAAGTATAACTTTTTTAGACTTAGAGATTTATGTTAAAAATAATTCCCTGCATACTAAAACACACTTTAAAACAGTAGATGAGAAATGGATATCTCCACTTTAAAAGTGAGCATCAAAAAAGCTGCAAAATTTATATTCCTTTTGTACAATTAACAGAAATAAGGAGGAACTGTTCAGAAGAAGAGAATTATGAAAAACAAGCAAAAATTATAGAAAATCGTTTTTTAGAAAAAGAATACCCTGTTCAGGTTGTGAAGGGTGCAAGGAAAAAGGCAGATTTAATAAAAAGAATAGAACAAATAGATGCACCAAAATTAAGACATAATAAGAAAAATAAAAAGAAAGTACAATTTGAAACAGCGTTTATTTCCCGGTTTTCCAAGAACAAAAAATTATTCGAGATCATTGGAATATTGTGGAGAGTGATCCCTTCTTAAAAGAGGCTTTAGGCGATGATAGTGGAAAACCAGGGTTCATTTACAGAAGAGCAAGAACAATTGCTCAACAAATTGCCCCATCCTATCCTTGTTTAAATAAAAAGAATAAGATCAATACTATTAATGTGAATAAAGGGGTTAGAAAATGTGGACACAAAAAATGTGGCACTTGTAACAATATAGAACATGGTGCAAAACAGATTACTAGTAAAATTACAGGTGAAACTATGGAAATCAAATCGGCATTAAGTTGCAGTTCAGATTTTGTCATATATGTCCTAGAATGCCCGTGCGGCATTCAGTATGTAGGGAGGACATCCCAATCCCTTAGAAAAAGAATCACCTCACAAAGATTTAACATTAGGCATAGATACCCTAAACATAGTGTGTCCAGGCATTTTGCCATAGCACATAATGCTAACCCGGAGTTACTAAGGGTTACCCCAATTGAACAGATAGAAAAGGGGCTAAGACATTTCTCAACACTATGCAAGAGGGAAAGCTTTTACATATTTAAATTAGATACATTATCTCCGAAAGGTTTTAATGAGATGTTGGAGCGTGTATGATTTATTATATGGATTATAATTTATTGTTGGGTTTAATTTAAAATTTTGGTATTACAAGTAAAAATGTGGAAGTTTTCTTTGTAGTTAGTTCCGGGGGAAGGAGTAGGGTGGGATATAAAAAGCAGGATAGGATCACTAGTAGTCATTCCCTGAGGAAGGAGGCAACTCCGCAACGCGTCGGATGTATCTATTTGCATTGTTTTTTATTGTTTTAAAATGAATGCTGTACCTTTAAGAAGTGTCTGCAGTCCATATGAGCCTTTTGAGTCGAAGAGAAATATAAAGAAATATCGTCTGTCTCCGTGTTCAGGTGGACTTACAGGTGAACCGGCACGAGGGGAGCAATATGGACCTTGCTCCACTCGGTGAAGTAAGTGCACCTACTACGTGTATCTGCCATTTGGGGATAAGAAGTGATAGGTGTGTTCGCTCCTCGTTTTTTCTTTATTTCATAGTCTTCCGTGTCGGGTGAGCAAGTCCCACCAGAAAGGAGTGTAGCGGCTACCTAAAGAAGATTCTCCTGTTGAATTGACCGTGCAAGTTACAGTTGTGAGTGGTCTCTTTTTCGGCCACTCACAGAGTGTAAGTTATTCAGTTATCTCTGTTCCAGTGTGTTTGTTTTTTGAAGTGAGCTGCAGCTGCTCCCCAGTGTATTTTTTCTTAATTGATTTCAGAACTATGCTAATGTAGAAAGACAACTCAATGGTGATATGACAAAATGTATTAAGGCCCCATTAAGCCCTATCTTTACCAGGTATATGGAGTACTTCATATGTCCTTACAATAGCGTGATTCTATCCAGAGTTGCCATCTCTTATAAAATCTAGTCATGTGTCCTGCTCCCATTGCCGGAATTTTTTCAAATGAATAGGTAGTATTTATACCCCCGATCAACTCATCTAGAGTGGGGGTCTTGTTTGTCTTCCACCTGCTTGTCAAGAGATTCTTTGCTATAATACAGATGATAGAAAGAATATCTCTACTATGTGGCGGGATCACCTGGAGTTGCACAAAAAGCAACGCCACCTTCGGGGACCACGGGACCCCCTCACCACACACCTCCCTTACCAGTATTGCGCAGGTCTTCCAGTACTGCTTTATAAGTGGACAGAGCCACATAATGTGATACAGAGTGCCCCTACCCCCACATCCCCTCCAACAAAGATCCGAGGAACCGGGATAAGCCCTTGCAATTTTATCAGGAGTAAAATACCATCTTAACAGCATTTTATATGCCAATTCAATATGTGCAGAGCACTGAAAGGCTCTGCGGATACTTCTAAAGGCGTGCAACCAATCCTCCTCCGGTAAAGTCATCTCCAAATCTCTCTCGCTCCCACATTTTCAGGGGGTATGACTTTATACTAACTTTATGTTGTGTATATGATCTGTAAAAGGATTGAAGGCCCTTTTTTGGTGACTCCATCAAAGCTAGAGTTGCTCTATCTACCCCAACTGTGGCAGGTTGCAGGGTCTGGAAAAAGTGTCTGACCCTAAGATATTTATAAAAATCATTCTTCGCAATAGCGTATTTATTTTGTAGGGTCTCAAATGTATGCAATATGCCCCCTTCATATAAGTGCTGCACATGTGTAATACCCCTAGAGATCCAGTGGTCTAGAGCAGTGGCGTTGCGACCCGGGTGCGGGGGGTGCGGAGCGCACCGGGTGACACCAGCCTGGAGGGGTGACACCACGGCCGGCAGCACCCCCCACATCTGCAAACCGTCACTCAACTCAGCCGGTATTTGCAGCATCCCCAAACAGAAGAGGCTTCTTTCATGACCTGCAGGCTGCCGTACTCCAGTTTCAGCCCCCGACACAATCCTATCCCCCAGCCCCAGGAAGCTGCCTCTTTAAGACCTGCAATGCTTTCTGGGAACAGAAGTGCCGTGCGCACGTCTGCTCCCTCCCCCGACGTGTCCCTGCCTCATGTGCTCCGCGTCTGCATGGGTGATAAATTCCTCCCCAACCCCCGGACATTCCTGGACCTGGAGCCGCCCGGGGAGAGGAGAAACTGAAGAACAAGAGACTGGTGAGACCTCTCTGCAAAACTGTTTATTTAATGCAGTGTTTCCCAACCAGGGTGCCTCCAGCTGTTGCAAAACTATTACTCCCAGCATGCCCAGACAGCCTTTGGCTGTCAGGGCATGCTGGAAGTTGTAGTTTTGCAACAGCTGGAAGCCCCCTGGTTGGGAAACACTGATTTAATGTTTTAATGTAACAGGGAGAAAGGGGGTGCTGAGAGGCTCTGGGGGGTGCCATTGCCAGGAGGATGATCCTCCTTATGTATGATGGGGGTGCTACTGATGAATGATGGGGGTGCTGCACCCCCATCATCCATCAGCAGGATCATCCTCCTGTGAGTAGCACCCCCATCATCCATCAGCAGGATCATCCTCCTGGATGATGATGGGGGGGGGTGCCTCTGGCAGGAGGATGATCCTCCTTATGTATGATGAGGGTGCTACTGATGAATTATAGGGGTGCTGCACCCCCATCATCCATCAGCAGATCATCCTCCGGGATGATGGGGGTGCTACTGGCAGGAGGATGCTCATGGAGATGTAGCACCCCCATCATCCTGGCCGTAGCACCCTCATAATCCATTGGGAGGATCATCTTTCTGCCAGTAGCACTCCCACCATCCTGGATGATGGGGGTGCCACTGGCAGGAGGATGATCCTCCTTATGTATGATGAGGGTGCATAAGGAAAGACTATAGAGAAGTCACCTGTAGTCAATGATATTATTGTGTATTTTCCTCATTATGTCCCATCAGAGCTGTAGTCACTTGTAAGTTCTAACTACAACTCCCAGCCAGGGCCGGTGCAAGGATTTCTGCCTACACAAGCGAAGCTCCATTTCCGGAATCTCGGTGGGCCGCAGCAATAAAACCAGAGAGGGTGGAGTGGTAGCAGTAACCTTTGCTGTGCAGCGGCGGGGCGCACAGGTGGGGGTCTTAGTATAAAAAAAAGTCTTCATTTTTCCGCCCCATCAGCTGCGAGTCCATGCGCCCTCAAGCGGACGCATGGTTTGCCTTATGACAGCACCGGGCCTGCTCCCAGCATAACCTCACCACTGCTTAGGTCATACTGGGAGCTGGAGTTTTAATTGGTGAAACCTTTAGCGCTTTCCCATTCTTTGGCAATTGGTATATTTGATTATTATACTGGAATTTTTCACAATACGCTACATCAGTGGCTTACTGGGGGGGGGGGGTAGGTATGGGGATGACACCATTTTATATCGCACCGGGTGACACCAACCTTAGCAACGCCACTGGTCTAGAGCTAGATCGACCAGAGAGGACTGCACCCATGACAAGGGAAGCCCCTCCCCGTCTCGCGAAGGGGGCGCCGCCAAAACCTCCAAGTATCTGGTCCATGCTTGATAAGAGGCGTTAAGGATGGGATTGGTTAGAGAGGGTGCGGGTACGGACCATGCTAGGGTAAGTAAGAGGTCTCGGAGCATGTAAGGGGAGACTAAGTGGTTTTCTATAGTTACCCAAGGGACCTCCAAAGACATACGCCACCATCTTTTTAGCATGGCCACCTGAGTCGCTATGTAGTAGCCTTTAATGTTAGGTACTCCTATTCCGCCCGTCTGTGGGGATCTAGTTATAATTGCCGCTGCCAACCTGGGTTTCCTACCCGCCCATATAAATCTGAACAGTATAGTCTGAGTTTTTTGAAAAAAGCTACTGGGGAGGCATATGGGGAGAGTCTTGAATAAATACAACAATTTAGGGAGCATGAACATTTTAAACGTGGCGACTCTACCAGTCCACGGGATATCTGATTTTAAAAAGTTCAGGGCTTCTTTTTCCAGGTCCGCTAGCAGGGGTATTTAATTTGTGGTATACAACGTGGCATGAGGGTAAGTAATGTGTACTCCCAAATAGTCTATACCCTTCGCGCGCCAGTCAAATTTAAAGTTGGAGCGTAAAAAGGAATCGGTGTTCGGGGAAAGGTTAAGGGAAAGAATCTGGGTCTTAACGCTATTGAGGTAGTAGTAAGAGAAGAAACCATATTCTTCAATTCTTTCTAAGACCGCTGGTAGGGAGATGGTGGGATTTGTTAAAGACAAAAGAATATCATCAGCGTATAGAGATATGATATGGTCTGAGGATGCTAAAGGTATGCCTGAAATTCTGGGGTCCTGTTGAAGAGCCCGTATCAGGGGTTCCAATGATAATATATACAACAGGGGGGAAAGAGGACACCCCTGCCGTGATCCGTTGGTAATAGAAAACTCTGAAGACAGTGTACCGTTTGCCAAGACCCGCGCCGAGGGCTGGGAATACAGTGAGGAGATTGCATGGAGAACGTCCCCCTCGAATCCCATTTCCCGGAGCACAGAAAAAGCAAAGGACCACCTCAATTTATCAAAGGCCTTCTCGGCATCAAGTGCAAGGACCACGGCAGGGATGTGGGTATGTTCAATATGGTGGAGAAGGTGTAATAATTTTCTGGTATTGTCCAAGGTCTGTCTACCCATGACAAACCCAGATTGATCGGGACTGATAAGGGTGGGAAGAACTAGTGACAATCTATTTGCTAACAATTTGGCATATATTTTTAAATCTTGATTTAATAAAGAGATTGGCCTGTAATTTTGAGGGATGTCCGTAGATTTACCGGGTTTGGGAATAGTGGTTATCAAAGCTTGTAGGTTTTCTTTTGGAAGCTGTCCGGTGGATATAGCTTGTCTACAAAAGTTACGTAAAGGGAGTTAAAGGGAGGCACGAAAATGTTTGTAATATGCGCTCGAAAAGCCATCGGGGCCCGGGGCCTTTCCTGATGGCAGTGTACGGATGATGTCCTCAATGTCCTCCGTCTGTATCTCTTTATTTAAATTAGTCAGTTGGTCTGGCGTAAGTCTGGGGAGGCCAAACTTTTGTAAGTATGTTTGAATAGCAGATTGGGCATCAGGGCAAGTGGGGAGTTTATCCTGCAGGTTATATAAATGGGCATAAAAGGCTTGAAAGCCATCCACTATGTCTCGTGGAGTATATAGAGTAGCCTTAGTGTCTGGATGCGTGAGCTTGGGAATGCGGGACCGCAGGTTTTGTGACTTGAGACGATGAGCCAAAAGTTTTCCTGCTCTGTTATCCTGAGCATAATACACTGCTCTTGTTTTTCTATGGGCTTTTTCATAAGCCGACAGCAAGTGACACCTCAGGTCACGTCTCAAATCTCCAAGCTGCTCTGCAATACTGTCCGAGGGCACTGTTTGATTAAAAGTCTCAAGTGTTTTTATGTTAGCTATGAGGGTCGCTATTTGTGTTTCTCTTTGTTTTTTAATTATGGAGCTATATTTGATGCACATTCCCCTCACCACTGCTTTGTGACAATTCCACAAAGTATAGGGGCAGGAGACGGACGGACCGTTAGTTTTAAAATATTCAATAATGTTGTTTTAAATTTGTGCGGAATATTCCCTATGAGACAACAAAAAACGATAAATCCTCCACATGTACGTCTGGGGGGAAGAGACCGTGTCTGCGAGTGTAAGTGTAACTGCTGCATGGTCAGTCCATGTGATTGTTTCTATAGAAGAATCGGTAGCGGAGTATAGTAGCGGGCTGCTCACCAGGAACATATCCAAGTGAGCATAGGTATTATGCGCTGTCGATAAAAAGGTGTATTCTTTAGATGAGGCATTGTGAATGTGCCAAATGTCATACAGGTCATGTTTCCAGGCCCAGGGGGAGAGGGATAGAGACAGGGTCTGGGAGTGAGATGTCAAGTCAGCGGTAGGGTCCATTACTGTATTACAGTCCCTGCACAATATTAGGGCACCCCAGGGGGATTTATTGACTAATTTTAAAAGGCGGGTCAAAAACCTGAGCTGACCTGTATTAGGGGCATACATGGACACTATTGTCAATCGCACTTCATTCACTATGCATCGCAAAATAAGGAATCAACCCTTAGGGTCAGACACTGCCTCCTGAAGTTGAAAAGCCACAGTATTTCTGATTCCCACCAGCACACCCCTTGATTTAGCAGAGTGATGAGACTGAAAAATATGTGGGAAGCCCAAGTTTTTTTATACTGTGCGCATCTCCAGAGAGAAGATGTGTCTCCTGGGCTCATACTATGTCGCAACGCAAAGACCTAACCTCTTTCCAGAAATGCGACCGCTTGTGAGGGGCATTGAGGCCATTAACATTTAAACTAGCTAACTTGATCACCATTGTAAACAGTAATAAGAAAGATATCATATCTTGCAATCAGTAGTAAAAAGAGAGGTGGCGCCCCCCAGCCAGCACGCGCCTCCTCAGACAAATCATGTAAGGCAACAGGGTTTAAACTCACAGTGCAAATCACAGTGTAATAAAAAGAAAATTGTCTGAAACTAAAAAAACAAACAAAAAAAACAAGTAAACAGTCATTAGTGCATGGACCCAGGAAGGAAGGAACCAGCACTGCATGGAGGGCAACAGTCCACACTGAAACCGGAGAGGAACAGATCCTGAGTGGGGCCCCACACCCGACAAAAGAAAGTCAATAGTTACCACCACCTTCCGTTCATGTCACAGTCCATTCTCGGGGGAAACGGGCTCTGGAAACAGCAGATGAAGGACGATCTAAGGACTCCAGCTCTAGATTTCAGCCGTGTAGGGGTGCATGACCCTCTTCCAAGGTTTTGACCACGTGTACGGCATCTCCCTTTTTCACCAACAAATGGACTGGAAAGCCCCATTGATAGGCTATCTTTGCATTACGTAGAGCTTGTGTCACTGGATGCAGCTGGCGTCTTGATTGTAGGGTGGCAGCCAACACATCCGTGTAGACAGCTATGTGATGGTAAGGAGCCGGCAACCCGCCCTGCCTGCGGGAGACCTCCATTATCTTTTCCTTTATAGTAAAGAAGTGGACTCTATCTAAAATGTCTCTAGGAGTCATGTCAGGCAAATGGCGCGGTCGAGGAATACGGTGGGCTCTGTCCACCTCAGCTTCCTGATCAGTGCAAGATGGTAACACTGCTCTTATTAGGGATCGGACGTAGTCAGGAATTTCAGCAGGGGTGATAGATTCTGGCATGCCGCATAGCTTAATATTCTTGCGGCGGCTCCTGTCCTCAAGATCCACCACTTTTGACCTGAGCGCTGCCGCTTCTTCCTCCAACTCTGTGTGGGAGTCAATGAGGGTGTTGTGGGAAGCGGAAAACTCCTCAAATTTATTCTCTAAGTGGTCCACTCTCTCACCCAGGTCTTCAATGGAGGCCCTGACTGGCGCCACCACCGCAATCATATCTAGCAAGACCATGCGGTGTAGTATCACCAACATAGATTTCATAGAAACATCAGTAAGGGCTCCACCAGTAACAGCAATTGAGTCTATAGCCTCCTCCCCTGCGCTGGCTCGCACTATTATTGGGTCCTCTGTGTCGCCCCCCAAGTCCTGAGAGTGAGGAGAAGCTGCGCCATGAAGATCCCCAGGGTTAAAGGCAGAGGCCTCCAGAGAGTCTCGCCGCGCAGACCGCACAGCAGTAGCAGGTAAGGTTGTGGCTGTTGAGGGAGAGCGAGGCAGGGACCGGGGAGAATGCTGAGATGTTACCTCCGAAGGAGAAAGCTGGTGGAGTTCGGGATCGGAGGCCGTTCTACGCGGCGGGGTATGCTGTTTGCTGCGCACGTCCCTGTCAGCAGCAGTAGAGGAGTCCTCCCGAGGTGAGCGGCCGGCGCCATTTTGCGGTGCGCGGGCCTCGCGATTAAAGCTGAACTTTGCCAGCGATGTCCGCTCCGTTTGCTTTCTCCTGGTCACCGGCATGGTGGCTGATGTGTCAGGTAACCAGGGAGTCAGAAGAGCGGCGGTAAATGCTGGAAATAGTCGCTGGATCGGGCGTTTAGAGCGGATACCAATACACGACCATCCGTCCCGGCAGCCAGGCCAGTCCCCAAACAAAAGGCTCTAAATACCTTTATAAATGTCCCCCTAAATCACTCGTATGTGGAATAGTCTTTAGGTTTTCCTTGATCTATGCCTAATACATTATTTACTACAAAATTAACACTGAAATTCACACAATGTGAAAAGCATATATGTTCCTTTTAACCTAGCAAATGGGAAAATGATTATAGATGTTTTCCCAAATGTTACATGTTAACACAAAATTTCAAAGCGATGATTTTTTAGAATGTGAACAACCCTTGCTGACAAGTATGATGGCTCTATAAACACTCAGCAGTTTTAAATGTTTATGAATGCAGGAAATGTTTTATGGGATTTAGTTGATGTTCTGACTACTGTAACACTAATTTCCGGACAATAATAATCTATCTTTGTACAGTTGAATACATCGGTGGATTTCCCCATATACATTAACCCCTGTGTGGACATTGTTTTCCTTGTTGTACAAGTCAACAATATCCATTAAAAATGAAAAGTATTTCAGCGTGGACAAGCTTTTTTTTGTTGTCAAGAAATGATTATGTAATGTTACAGGAAGAATAGTTTCACAACTCACTGCCAGTAATGCTAGAGGGAATTCCAGAGGTCTTATATCTAGATTTGTAACAGACTTTTTCTCAAGAAGGAAAGTAAGTGGTAACAAACAGATTAATGTTCACAAGAAGTTTTAAAATTACATGAAGGAACAAGTGGTTCATACGGAGGTCAATGTGTTTATAGGTGAATGTGTACGAGCCGCATACATTATTCAACTGATAGAAATGCCTTATGTGAATTCTGGAAAGTAATTTATAGCCTATAAAAGCCTGCAATGGAAAGCATTTTAAAAACTCTAAACAGATAGTTATATTTAACCCAAAGACAGGTTACCAGTTATACCAATTACATACATGAAACAGAAGGAATCTTGCATGTTTAGTACACTAATAGACAAAAATAAAATGTACAATTATCCAACAGTAACATCCACTCACTTTCTCCACTTCCAATTCTCCTAAATTCAGTCTGATAGAAGTATGCCTGAGAGACAAGATGATAGCTTACTGAGGGATCAGTCACATGCTGCCCATAGAAGTTTATGGACAGGGGAGGGTACATGAAAAATTAGCTGTAAAAAGCGATAGTGGTATAGAGATATGTATAGAGAAGACATTTAAGTAAGTGTTTTACCCATAGGCTTGAAATATAGTTTATACACAGTACTTTTCTATAATGTCTTCCATACTGCTGTTTCTAAGGTTGTGCTAAAAAGTTATAGGCAACTGGATGTGCTAAAAAGTTATAGGCAACTGGTGAAAATGCCATTTAACCCCTTAAGGACGCAGGACGTAAATGTACGTCCTGGTGAGGTGGTACTTAACGCACCAGGACGTACATTTACGTCCTAAGCATAACCGCGGGCATCGGAGCGATGCCCGTGTCATGCGCGGCTGATCCCGGCTGCTGATCGCAGCCAGGGACCCGCCGGCAATGGCCGACGCCCGCGATCTCGCGGGCGTCCGCCATTAACCCCTCAGGTGCCGGGATCAATACAGATCCCGGCATCTGCGGGAGTTCGCGATTAAAATGAACGATCGGATCGCCCGCAGCGCTGCTGCGGGGATCCGATCATTCATAACGCCGCACGGAGGTCCCCTCTCCTTCCTCCGTGCGGCTCCCGGCGTCTCCTGCTCTGGTCTGTGATCGAGCAGACCAGAGCAGGAGATGACCGATAATACTGATCTGTTCTATGTCCTATACATAGAACAGATCAGTATTAGCAATCATGGTATTGCTATGAATAGTCCCCTATGGGTACTATTCAAGTGTAAAAAAAAATGTAAAAAAATGTAAAAGTAAAAGTAAAAAAAAAGTGAAAAATCCCCTCCCCCAATAAAAAAGTAAAACGTCCGTTTTTTCCTATTTTACCCCCAAAAAGCGTAAAAAACATTTTTTATAGACATATTTGGTATCGCCGCGTGCGTAAATGTCCGAACTATTAAAATAAAATGTTAATGATCCCGTACGGTGAACGGCGTGAACGAAACATTTTTTAAAAAGTCCAAAATTCCTACTTTTTTAATACATTTTATTAAAAAAAAAATTATAAAAAATGTATTAAAAGTTTTTTATATACAAATGTGGTATCAAAAAAAAGTACAGATCATGGCGCAAAAAATGAGCCCCCATACCGCCGCTTATACGGAAAAATAAAAAAGTTATAGGTCATCAAAATAAAGGGATTATAAACGTACTAATTTGGTTAAAAAGTTTGTGATTTTTTTTAAGCGCAACAATAATATAAAAGTATATAATAATGGGTATCATTTTAATCGTATTGACCCTCAGAATAAAGAACACATGTCATTTTTACCAGAAATTGTACGGCGTGAAAACAAAACCTTCCAAAATTAGCAAAATTGCGTTTTTCGTTTTAATTTCCCCACAAAAATAGTGTTTTTTGGTTGCGCCATACATTTTATGATATAATGAGTGATGTCATTACAAAGGACAACTGGTCGCGCAAAAAACAAGCCCTCATACTAGTCTGTGGATGAAAATATAAAAGAGTTATGATTTTTAGAAGGCGAGGAGGAAAAAATGAAAACGTAAAAATTAAATTGTCTGAGTCCTTAAGGCCAAAATGGGCTGAGTCCTTAAGGGGTTAAAATGAAGTTACATAATTAAGAAAATATTACTTTTTTATCAGATTGTTAAATTTGCAAAACATCAATAAAAACTAACAAGTAAAACAAAATACCAAACCCCTCTCCACTCCACCCCCCCCAATTTACCACAAAACAACTTCAAACAGTCCTACACCACACATTCCTTAGAAAGGAGACCCCACCAGCCAACCAGGTCAGGCCATAGACCCAGACAACAGCACAGCCTGCCCATGCGGTACTCCCTATGCCATGGATCCCATACCAAATAAAAGAAAATATTACTATTTCACAGGTGCACACTCAACAGCGAATTTTTAAAACTTGGTTAACAAGTCAGTGATCATTTAAACCTATAAAGGATCTTTACACCCAAATAAAAAAATCTTTTTATTTTTTTAATGAAATATCCCATATTGAGGTCTCCTGCTCATAATGTTGGATCTCCACAAGTTATGCAAGGGTACCCAATGGCCTGCATTTAAATCCTAGGATTAACCCTTTGGATAGAAAGCAAATAAAGTAACAAAAGTGCTGAATTTGGTCTGTCAAGGATGTAATCACATATATTACATGTCAAATGCTATAATTCTGACTTCTAGAAATCATTTATTCCAGTGGAATGTTTGCTAGATGTGAAAATCTCTGAAATATGAATGAAAAATAGAATAGGGCTACCTTTGTTACAGAATTTCTATAACCAAAAAAGCCTGTGGTTGTAAATGTCATAAGCTCTGAATGAACAGGGGTCCAGTACCTAATACACAACAGTGAAGGTGTCGATTAAAGTTGGGGAAGAGCTGGTGTGGTTTATTGAGAAACAGTATTGTCAGAACTTGTGACTTGTTACAGAATTGATGAAACCCTGCAATCCCCCTTTATGATATGTCTGTCTATTGTGTCATAAATGTAGGTTACAAGAAACATCATGTTTCACTTAAATTTATTTAAACTATTTTGCTGGTAAAATGATATGTCAAGAACAGTACATGATCCGTGTAGTAGTGCATACCACTCACATTTGTAAACATTTCCAACAGCATATAGCCAATTCTCCCCCCCCCCCCCAGGCGATATAAGGGCACCCAATTTGCCAGGGATCCTGTTGGCTGTTTCAACCGTGAGGATACCAGAAGGCAAGCTTTGCTGCAGGTCCTATGCTTAATGCGCATATAATTATTGTGGCCTTTGTCAGTCACTACACTGGTTATTTCCTCACTCTCACCCCCAAAGCTCTCCACAGTGCCATACCTCCCTATATCTCCTTCCTCATTTCTATCATCCAACATGTCCTCTCTGCTCTAATAATGATCTAAAACTTACATCATCTCTAATCCGAACCTTTTACTCCCGTCTAGAAGACATTTTACTTTCTGCCTTTTGTCTCAACCCCATTCCCCATAGACTGTAGTGCCCTCACTCCTCTTGTTCGAATATTTAGTGTGTAATATTGTAATGTCTGATACTTGTATTTATTTGTACCCCCAAAATTGTAGAGTGCCACAAAATCTTTTGGTTCTATAAAATACATATTTCTATTCTTATTCTTGTATTTTTTTCAGCCCTATTCTGGGAACTGTAACAGGAGAGTTTCTCCCCTTTGGAGAACTTTTATAGAACAGTCCATGCAGTTTCTTCATACTGGAGGTTGTGCTAGTCATTGATTGCACAAATGTTCATGTCATTTCCAGGGAGTCACTATATTATTACATGACCTAAGGGCATACATACCATAGTCCCAGAGCATGTGGCTACTATAAAGCAAAATCAGATGCCAAAATATTTGGTCCATTTCAATATTTGCTATGTAGGCCCTTTTCTTCTATGTGAAGCACTGACATGACCCAACTGAATAAAAAAAAGGAACTATATAAATTACTAAATTCGGTGATACTAGCTGAACTATATATATATTGGGTGACTAGCAACATAATCACTAAAAAATCTAGCTGTAGTGCTTTTTTAACAAATGGAATTATATTGCTACTGGGAATTACTTTGTGTAAATGAACCTTTACTAATACACTTCTAAAATGCATGTAATGTTTCTTCTTTATGACATCCCATGGGTATAGGATACAGGCACTGCTGTATAAAGTAGAAAAGAGCTGGAATAATTTCATATTGGTTACCGGAAACTGTTTATGCATTTCATATAAATGAATATTTTCCTATTGCCAATTGCACAATCGTGTTTTAGTTAATTCATAGGAAATCTTAACATGAAACTTCTTTGGAAAATGATAACTTGCAAGCCTGGCACAGATCCTTGTTTTCTTACATCAATACAACTGCTTAGTCATGTTATTGCATGTTAAGATTATGACACAGATTTTTAGTTGTGCAAGAGTTGTTCAGGGCAGATTTCCTTACGTTTTCCCTTCTGGCTTCACTTACTCTTATTTCCAGGAGGATCTGATTAGGATTTGGATGTAATAAGTGAAAATTCCAAAACTTCCAAAGCAGCAAAAAACATTATTTACCACTGTTCTGCAGAACATTGTACTAATTTCATTAAGAAATGGCAGAAATCTGTTTACTAGTAAGTCCATAGTACTATGCATATCTAAGAGAACCTGTCATTAGTTTCATGCTGCCCGAACCATAGGCGAAATGAAACACTAAGGTTTCCTCACCACAATGATATATGATTCACTTTAAATGGCTGTGCCCTGTCAGAGAAATCATAGTTGTAACTTTGGCTGAAAATGGGGCTCTGAGTCATTCGGGGGGGGGTCAACTGGCACTTATTGACAGATCTCTCCCCATACAGCCATTAAGAGTGAATATTGCATCATTGTGATAAGGAAGTAAGTCCGTTAGTGTTTCATGCCGCCTGTGATTTGGATAGATTAAATCTAGTGACAGGTTATATTTAAAGAAATTATACAGTAAAATGTCTTTGAGAAGACCACCCAAAATTGCATTGAAATGTAGTCTTCTAAGGTCCTTCTTATGGAGGTGGCATATAGATGGATGGATGGATTGATGGATAGATAGATACTGTGTCTCTCTTTCTCTCTCTTTGTTCTTTAGCTCATATTTCTTTAAAAAATGCCGTCACGACCCCTCCCATAGACATGAATGGAGGGGGCGTGGTGTGAAATCAATAGAGGGCGTGGCCATGACATCACATCCCCGTCTCAGAGGCAGCGCCCGACACAGAATGCTGGGGTCTGCACTGAGATCGCGGGGGTCACTAGTGGTGGGACCCCTGTGATCATACATCTTATCTATCCTTTGGATGTATAATGTTGGAATACCCCTTTAATAAAAGCAGTGGCAGAATTACTTTTTTTTTTACATTTATTTTTTTCTTTTTCTAGCTAGTAGACAATTTTTTAGAAAATCCTATAAACACCATTCAAATATGGTTTGTACTCCTGTTCTGTCCTATAGTCTTTCTAATGTACACCCATCCTAATTTTACTTGTCACGTATGGGCAGGGAAGGAGTGCTCGCTAAGCTTACCCGCGCCCCTGTCCCTGCCTACTTGTCCGCCTATCCTAAATGATAGGCCGGCAACTGGTCGACAATCCCTTTCTAAATAAGTGAGGGGAGTCAAATGTCAACACAATAAAATACAATCCTGTCAGTTGTCAGGAGCAACAGGGAAACAAGCAACTAACAAAGACAACTAAACATACACACATAAAGTCGATGTCAGTCAAACCGATTCTAGCCAGGAGTGGGAAGAGGTGCCGAATCGCTATAACCAAAGTCAGTCAGATATGAAGCCAGAAGTCAAGTTTCCGGGTATACAAGGAAATAAGGGAATGCTAGCTTCTCAGGTAACGACCGCTTTCACAGGAATCTTCCCAGAGTCTGATGCCTTGTAATATAGGGAGATGCACATGTGGTCAATCAGTAGCTAGCCACTCAGACAGCAGGGCATAACCCGGCAACCTAGCAACAACATCTTGTCAGCACCTGTTAACCCTGCTGGTGCTGACATTACTACTTGGGTAGTGGGAGGAAAGCAGCAATGGAAAGCTATTTTTGTATACAAATACTATAACATAATATCATAGTGCAATCTAATATTCCCCATAATAACGATTATTATGTCCAAAGAAAAAGACATCTTGTACTATATAGTTGCAACTACAGCTTCCTTTATAAAGTCTTGTGTACATTTAGTCAATTTCAGAAATTTCTTGACATGTTGTGTAAGGTGTTACAGAAAGTCCCTATTGGGGGGGAAAAAAACTATTACAAAAAAACACTTATGGCTTGTTCATAAGGGAGGATTTAAGTGCGAACTCACAGCATGTTTCTCGCCACAGACCCCATTTAATTCAATGAGGTCTGCAGCCGATTTTCCACATCGGAAATTTGGCTGCCAAAAATCTGTCAAACATGCAGCGAGTTCCCGAAATACTTCACATGTGTTTATTTTGTTGCATAATGCTGCAGTTTTTCTACGGTCTGTTTTCCTACCCATTGACTTCAAGGGGTAAGAAAATCAGCAACAGAAAATCTGCAGAAAATACACAGCAAAATAAGCTCATGTAAATGTACCATTATACTACACAAATGTTCTGTAAAATATATGGAGTTCATTATTATATACTTATTATTACAATGATTTTGTAACAAAGTATAAATATATAAACCTCACAAAGGGCAAACCTTTCATGTTTAATGCGTACGAATATGCAATATGTACGAATACGATTACAAATTTTCTATACGAATAGATAAGACGTTCATATATTTGTCGTGCCTACTAACATAGTGCAGTTTCATTTTACTAGAAGAGTTTGCTAGTTTGTGGGTTGGAAAGTGATATAGTGAATAATACCTTAAGGAATGCAATTTATTGAGATCCCAGCCAAGCCTATTTTCCCAGGGTGTTTATTGCTTCACTATATGTTTGCATCATTGTACACACCTGCTGGAGAGTACAGATGTTGCGTCGTGCTATGTATGTGACAATAATTCACACAGCAGCCAACCCTTGACAGAAACTTGACTTATATCTACACTTTAAAACTAGAATTATTGCATAGTCCACTTCCAGCATGAATAATGAACTGTGTCTGAACATGTTAAAGATACCGTTACTCATACCTTTTTAACATGCTCAACGTGCAGTAATACACAAAATGGCTAGCGTCTCTGAAATATGTAACTTGTTTGAAAAATATCTTTTTTTTGTCTAAAAGCTAATTCAATTAATTCATCAAGAGAGAGGATTGCTTTTTACTCAGCTGACATTTGCATCGTACTATAACAGATGGATGGGTTTGCAACTATAGCAACCAACACTTTCTCCATGTACAGAGGCTTTTATTGATTTAATGATGCAAATTCCATAAAAATGTACTTTATTGTTAAATTTTATCAGAATATCTGCATGAAGACATAAAAAGTAACCTAATTTGTTGCATATTATCTTCATTAAACCTCAGGTGTGCAACCATTTGGTTTTATTGTACAATATTTGCTTTAGGTCCTAAAGAACTCCATGTTATCTCACAGTACATATATATGTGGTTTCCCAGTACAGAATATGGTCCTGTATGGTCCTTCTGTCCCGTCAGGTTGAGTCCCTGTCTGTCCCTGGGGCTCTCCTGCAGTATCTCCCCCTGTGTATATAGGTTTCCCATAAAGGATTTTCACATAATGAGTAAAGGACCTTTCTTGTTAGTCACATGATTATGTTTAAGTCACATGTTTAAGTTATATGATTGTTACCCAGAGAACCCAGTGACCAGGTGACCTCTCTAGTGACCTATGGGCTCCTTGCACAGTCCCCCTATATAAGATGGGGAGAAGCTGCAATCGCTCTCTTTTCGCTCTTCTCTCCTGTTTTCCTGCTGAGGTCCAGTGCGGTCAAGTTATTCCAGTGTCTGTGTTCAGAGCATTGGGGGCCTCAAGCCTAAAGTCTGCAGCCACCTAACAATTGCAAGTAAGCTGAAGTCATCTAATTGTCAGTCATCAAAAAAAGCCCCACTATCTTTGTACCCCATATATCACACCATACCATAATTTTTTGTGTTCCAACAGTCTTGGAGGGATCTATCCAATGTGGGTTAGTGTCAGACAAATAGCAGTGGTCCCGATCTGACCCCCTTAGACGTTTATCTTTGTGGTCATCTGAAGGCAATTGTCTATGCTGTGAAGATACGAGATTTACAGCACCTGAAACTACTGATACTGGAAGCCTGTGCTAGCATTTCTCCTGCGGTGTTGCTATCAGTGTGTGAAGAGTGGGAGAAGGGGGTTGCATTGACAATCCAACACAATGGGCAGCACATTGAACACATTTTATAAGTGGTCAGAAACTTGTAAATAACTCATGAAAGAATAAAGTTACGTTAAAACCAAGCACATCATTGTTTTTCTTGTGAAATTCCCAATAAGGTTGATGTGTCACATGACCCTCTTCCTATTGAAAAAACAAAAGTTGGATTCAAAATGGCCGACTTCAAAACTCTGCTGCTTTGGAATTTTCCAATTCCAATGTGGAATGTAAACATAGCCTCACAGTAACACACACTAACAGAAACTTGTCACTTCAAGTTAAATGTATTCCCTCTATAAGTCCCAAAATAGGGGAAAGCCTCCTCCCTTATCACACTATGCATTAGAGATTCAACCACATGCACTCTGTGACAAGCTACACCACAAGGAGTCTCTATTGTGACCACACCAGTAGGGTACTCACTGGTTCCTTTGTGGATGCACAAGACCCTGCATTATGTTCACTGTATGCTCCTGAGTCATTCAGAGTCATGTGTCACCAAGAGTCCAACAGATCCAGCACAGTGTAACCTCCTACGGTCACTGTACACACCTGAGGCTAAGTCTCTATCATAGTCTTTGTGACAAGAACTGGTCATTCAAATATGGATATATGTCTGAAGAGGATGCATTTCACAGGCTCAGCCGTCAGGGGACAATTGGCAGCTATATGACTATATATATACATATACCATGGCATCTCTAATACTGTATTCCACCTTGGTCTCTGCCTTGAGGACGGGGTTGGTTTCTGAATAGCCCACTGGGACTGGGCCCAACTGCTTACTTCCCCTTACAATATTTCTCATCCTTTTCGGAAATTGGAACCATGTTACCTGACAACTTGGATGACCTGCTGTCCCTAATGCTGTAGCATTCTACATATGTCTGGATTCGCTCTTGTAGCACTGTACCTCTCCTCTCCATGCACACTGCACGCATTTAGGGAAAATGGGAGGAATACCTGTTGGCCGAATCAGTGCTTGGCCAAAACCTATTGAAGATTTAGAAGCCTCTTTATACTTGTGCTAGCCTTATCTTTAGCTAAAGTATCACACACTAATCTCAATACTTGTAACTTTGCCATAAGATAAATGTGCCTGGTATTTATTATGCTTTTTAACACAATTTTAAAGTCTGACAGACTCTGAGCCAGCAGTAGATGTTATAGGATTTCTTATTTGCTTATATAGTGCAGCATAGGCTATTATTAGATTATTATGTAGAAGTTCTTGTGTATGGCTACTGCTTACTTTTTTTTTTAGCTGATGTGGCAGGCATGAGTTTTAAGCCATGCTTGTTTCTGGTTCAGCACAAAACTGAAATTTTCATGTTCCTACATTTCCCATGAATTCCCTGGCTTTGCAAAGAGATGGTAAGATTACATTTACCTGATGAGACCAGCCTATTCACCTGGCTAGACTCCAGAAACCAGAAGCCTAAACAGCTAAGACTCATAACTGGGTAAAAATAAAAGTTCTTACTGTGATTTGCACAATAGCGGTAAATTATCACTATTTTAGTCGCTATGTTGGAAAAATTGGAAAAATCACTGCAAAAAAAAAAAATAGTTTGAAGTGTCATTGTCATTAAAAAAAAACTTTTGACATGTCAAAAGTTTTGATCGGTCAGGGTCTCAGTGCTAAGGAGCGGGGAAAAATAAATACTTCACTCCTCGGCTCACAGTGATCGCCATCCAGCTAGATTTATAACGGGGCTGATGGACAGAGGTTACTGTGAGCTGGGGAGTGAAACACTTAAAGGGGTATTCCAGGCAAAACCTTTTTTTTTATATATATATCAACTGGCTCTGGAAAGTTAAACAGATTTGTAAATTACTTCTATTAAAAAATCTTAATCCTTCCAATAGTTATTGTTACGCCGAGCGCTCCGGGTCCCTGCTCCTCCCCGGAGCGCTCGCGGCGTTCCTCTCTCTGCAGCACCCCGGTCAGACCCACTGTCCGGGAGCGCTGCACTGACACTGCTGGCGGGGATGCGATTCGCATAGCGAGACGCTCCCGCTCGCGAATCGCATCTCAAGTCTCTCACCTGTCCCGGTCCCCGGCTGTCTCGTCCTGACGCGCGGCTCCGCTCCTTAGGGCGCGCGCGCGCCAGCTCTCTAAGATTTAAAGGGCCAGTGCACCAATGATTGGTGCCTGGCCCAATCTGTCTAATTAGCCTCCACCTGCTCCCTGTCTATTTAACCTCACTTCCCCGTCACTTCCTTGCCGGATCTTGTTGCCTTTGTGCCAGAGAAAGCGTTTACAGTGTTTGCCTTACCAGTGTACCTGATCTCTTGCTATTGCTATTGACTACGAACCTTGCCGCCTGCCCCGACCTTCTGCTACGTCTGACCTTGCCTCTGCCTAGTCCTTCTGTCCCACGCCTTCTCAGCAGTCAGCGAGGTTGAGCCGTTGCCGGTGGATACGACCTGGTTGCTACCGCCGCAGCAAGACCATCCCGCTTTGCGGCGGACTCTGGTGAATACCAGTAGCAACCTAGAACCGATCCACCGACACGGTCCACGACAATCCCTCGCTGACACAGAGGATCCACATCCAGCCTGCCGAATCCTAACAGCAGATCCGGCCATGGATCCCACTGAGGTCTCGCTGCCAGTTGTCGCTGACCTTACCACGGTAGTCGCCCAGCAGTCTCAACAGATAGAGCAACTTGGACAACAGTTCGCCCAACAAGGACAGCAGCTGTCGCAGTTGACCGCCATGCTACAGCAACTTCTGCCACAGCTACAGTAGCAACCATCTCCTCCGCCAGCTCCTGCACCTCCTTCGCAGCGAGTGCCCGCTCCTGGCCTCCGCTTGTCCCTGCCGGACAAATTTGATGGAGACTCTAGACTTTGCTGTGGTTTCCTGTCACAATGTTCCCTACATTTGGAGATGTTGTCGAAGGTGGCTTTCGTGGTCAGTCTCCTGTCTGGGAAGGCTCTGTCATGGGCCACACCGCTCTGGGACCGCAATGATCCTGTCACTGCCACTGTACAGTCCTTCTTCGCTGAGGTTCGTAGTGTCTTCGAGGAACCAGCCCGAGCTTCTTCTGCCGAAACTGCCTTGCTGAACCTGGTCCAGGGAAATTCTTCTATAGGCGAATAAGCCATTCAATTTCGTACCCTCGCCTCAGAACTATCTTGGAACAACGAGGCCCTCTGCGCGACCTTTAAAAAGGCCTATCCAGTAACATCAAAGATGTGCTGGCCACATGAGAAATTCCTGCCAACCTGCATGAACTTATCCATTTGGCCACCCGCATTGACATGCGTTTTTTTGAAAGACACCAGGAGCTCCGCCAGGAAAAAGACCTTGATCTCTGGGCACCTCTCTCACAGTATCCTTTGCAATCTACCCCTGTGCCTCCCGCTGAGGAGGCTATGCAAGTGGATCGGTCTCACCTGACCCATGAAGAGAGGACTTGCCGCAGAGATAAAAATTTATGTCTGTACTGCGCTAGTACCGAACTTTTCTTGGTGGATTGCCCTATTCGTCCTCCACGTCTAGAAAACGCACGCACGCACCCAGCTCACGTGGGAGTGGCGTCTCTTGGTCTGAAGTCTGCTTCTCCACGTCTCACTGTGCCCGTACGGATTTCTCCTTCTGCCAACTCCTCCTTCTCAGCTGTGGCCTTCTTGGACTCTGGTTCTGCAGGAAATTTCATTTTGGCTTCTTTTCTTAATAAGTTCAACATCCCTGTGACCCGTCTCGCCAAGCAGCTCTACATTTCCTCGGTCAACGGAGTGAAATTGGACTGCACTGTGCGTTACCGCACAGAACCCCTGCTCATGAGCATTGGACTGCTGTTACACCGAGCGCTCCGGGTCCCCGCTCCTCCCCGGAGCGCTCGCTACACTCTCGCTACTGCAGCGCTCCGGTCAGATCCTCTGACCCGGTGCGCTGCGAAACCGCCTCCAGCCGGGATGCGATTCGCGATGTGGGTGGCGCCCGCTCGCGATGCGCACCCCGGCTCCCGTACCTGACTCGCTCTCCGTCGGTCCTGTCTCGGCGCGCGCGGCCCCGCTCCCTAGGGCGCGCGCGCGCCGGGTCTCTGCGATTTAAAGGGCCACTGCGCCGCTGATTGGCGCAGTGGTTCTAATTAGTGTGTTCACCTGTGCACTCCCTATTTATACCTCACTTCCCCTGCACTCCCTCGCCGGATCTTGTTGCCATTGTGCCAGTGAAAGCGTTTCCTTGTATGTTCCTAGCCTGTGTTCCAGACCTCCTGCCGTTGCCCCTGACTACGATCCTTGCTGCCTGCCCCGACCTTCTGCTACGTCCGACCTTGCTTCTGTCTACTCCCTTGTACCGCGCCTATCTTCAGCAGTCAGAGAGGTTGAGCCGTTGCTAGTGGATACGACCTGGTCACTACCGCCGCAGCAAGACCATCCCGCTTTGCGGCGGGCTCTGGTGAAAACCAGTAGTGACTTAGAACCGGTCCACTAGCACGGTCCACGCCAATCCCTCTCTGGCACAGAGGATCCACCTCCTGCCAGCCGGCATCGTGACAGTAGATCCGGCCATGGATCCCGCTGAAGTTCCTCTGCCAGTTGTCGCCGACCTCACCACGGTGGTCGCCCAGCAGTCACAACAGATAGCGCAACAAGGCCACCAGCTGTCTCAACTGACCGTGATGCTACAGCAGCTACTACCACAGCTTCAGCAATCATCTCCTCCGCCAGCTCCTGCACCTCCTCCGCAGCGAGTGGGCGCTCCAGGCCTACGACTATCCTTGCCGGATAAATTTGATGGGGACTCTAAATTTTGCCGTGGCTTTCTTTCCCAATGTTCCCTGCACTTGGAGATGATGTCGGACCAGTTTCCTACTGAAAGGTCTAAGGTGGCTTTCGTAGTCAGCCTTCTGTCTGGAAAAGCTCTGTCATGGGCCACACCGCTCTGGGACCGCAATGACCCCGTCACTGCCTCTGTACACTCCTTCTTCTCAGAAATTCGAAGTGTCTTTGAGGAACCTGCCCGAGCCTCTTCTGCTGAGACTGCCCTGTTGAACCTGGTCCAGGGTAATTCTTCCGTTGGCGAGTACGCCGTACAATTCCGTACTCTTGCTTCAGAACTATCCTGGAATAATGAGGCCCTCTGCGCGACCTTTAAAAAAGGCCTATCCAGCAACATTAAAGATGTTCTGGCCGCACGAGAAATCCCTGCTAACTTACATGAACTCATTCATCTAGCCACTCGCATTGACATGCGTTTTTCCGAAAGGCGTCAGGAGCTCCGCCAGGATATGGACTTTGTTCGCACGAGGCGTTTTCTCTCCCCGGCTCCTCTCTCCTCTGGTCCCCTGCAATCCGTTCCTGTGCCTCCCGCCGTGGAGGCTATGCAGGTCGACCGGTCTCGCCTGACACTTCAAGAGAGGACACGACGCCGCAAGGAGAATCTCTGCCTGTACTGTGCCGGTACCGAACACTTCCTGAAGGATTGTCCTATCCGTCCTCCCCGCCTGGAAAGACGTACGCTGACTCCGCACAAAGGTGAGACAGTCCTTGATGTCAACTCTGCTTCTCCACGTCTTACTGTGCCTGTGCGGATATCTGCCTCTACCTTCTCCTTCTCTACTATGGCCTTCTTGGATTCCGGATCTGCAGGAAATTTTATTCTGGCCTCTCTCATCAACAGGTTCAACATCCCGGTGACCAGTCTCGCCAGACCCCTCTACATCAATTGTGTTAACAATGAAAGATTGGACTGTACCATACGTCTCCGCACGGAGCCCCTCCTAATGTGCATCGGACCTCATCACGAGAAAATTGAGTTTTTGGTCCTCCCCAATTGCACTTCCGAAATTCTCCTTGGACTACCCTGGCTTCAACACCATTCCCCAACCCTGGATTGGTCCACTGGAGAGATCAAGAGTTGGGGCCCCTCTTGTTTCAAGGACTGCCTTAAACCGGTTCCCAGTACTCCTTGCCGTGACTCTGTGGTTCCCCCTGTAACCGGTCTCCCTAAGGCCTATATGGACTTTGCGGATGTTTTTTGCAAAAAACAAGCTGAGACTCTACCTCCTCACAGGCCTTATGACTGTCCTATTGACCTCCTCCCGGGCACTACTCCACCCCGGGGCAGAATTTATCCTCTCTCTGCCCCAGAGACTCTTGCTATGTCTGAGTACATCCAGGAAAATTTAAAAAAGGGCTTTATCCGCAAATCCTCCTCTCCTGCCGGAGCCGGATTTTTCTTTGTGTCCAAAAAAGATGGCTCCCTACGTCCTTGCATTGACTACCGCGGTCTTAATAAAATCACGGTAAAGAACCGCTACCCCCTACCTCTCATCTCTGAACTCTTTGATCGCCTCCAAGGTGCCCACATCTTTACCAAACTGGACTTAAGAGGTGCTTATAATCTCATCCGCATCAGAGAGGGGGATGAATGGAAAACGGCATTTAACACTAGAGATGGACACTTTGAGTATCTGGTCATGCCCTTTGGCCTGTGCAACGCCCCTGCCGTCTTCCAAGACTTTGTTAATGAAATTTTTCGTGACCTCTTATACTCCTGTGTTGTTGTATATCTGGACGATATCCTGATTTTTTCTGCCAATCTAGAAGAACACCGCCAGCATGTCCGTATGGTTCTTCAGAGACTTCGTGACAATCAACTTTATGCCAAGATGGAGAAATGTCTGTTTGAATGCCAATCTCTTCCTTTCCTAGGATACTTGGTCTCTGGCCAGGGACTACAAATGGATCCAGACAAACTCTCTGCCGTCTTAGATTGGCCACGCCCCTCCGGACTCCGTGCTATCCAACGTTTTTTGGGGTTCGCCAATTATTACAGACAATTTATTCCACATTTTTCTACCATTGTGGCTCCTATCGTGGCTTTAACAAAAAAGAATGCCAATCCTAAGTCATGGCCTCCTCAAGCGGAAGACGCCTTTAAACAGCTCAAGTCTGCCTTTTCTTCGGCTCCCGTGCTCTCCAGACCTGACCCATCTAAACCCTTCCTATTGGAGGTTGATGCCTCCTCAGTAGGAGCTGGAGCGGTCCTTCTACAAAAAAATTCTTCCGGGCATGCTGTTACTTGTGGTTTTTTTTCTAGGACCTTCTCTCCGGCGGAGAGGAACTACTCCATCGGGGATCGAGAGCTTCTAGCCATTAAATTAGCACTTGAGGAATGGAGGCATCTGCTGGAGGGATCAAGATTTCCAGTTATTATTTACACCGATCACAAGAACCTCTCCTATCTCCAGTCTGCCCAACGGCTGAATCCTCGCCAGGCCAGGTGGTCTCTGTTCTTTGCCCGATTTAATTTTGAAATTCACTTTCGGCCTGCCGATAAGAACATTAGGGCCGATGCTCTCTCTCGTTCCTCGGATGCCTCGGAAGTAGAGCTCTCTCCGCAACACATCATTCCTCCTGACTGCCTGATCTCCACTTCTCCAGCCTCCATCAGGCAAACTCCCCCAGGGAAGACCTTCGTCTCTCCACGCCAACGCCTCGGAATCCTCAAATGGGGTCACTCCTCCCATCTCGCAGGTCATGCGGGCATCAAGAAATCCGTGCAACTCATCTCTCGTTTCTATTGGTGGCCGACTCTGGAGACGGATGTCGTGGATTTTGTGCGAGCCTGCACTGTCTGTGCCCGGGATAAGACTCCTCGCCAGAAGCCCGCTGGTCTTCTTCATCCTCTGCCTGTCCCCGAACAGCCTTGGTCTCTGATTGGTATGGACTTTATTACTGACTTACCCCCATCCCGTGGCAACACTGTTGTTTGGGTGGTCGTTGATCGATTCTCCAAAATGGCACATTTCATCCCTCTTCCTGGTCTTCCTTCAGCGCCTCAGTTGGCAAAACAATTTTTTACACATTTTTCGTCTTCACGGGTTGCCCACGCAGATCGTCTCGGATAGAGGCGTCCAATTCGTGTCAAAATTCTGGAGGGCTCTCTGTAAACAACTCAAGATTAAATTAAACTTTTCTTCTGCATATCATCCTCAATCCAATGGGCAAGTAGAAAGAATTAACCAGGTCTTGGGTGATTATTTACGGCATTTTGTTTCCTCCCGCCAGGATGACTGGGCAGATCTTCTACCATGGGCCGAATTCTCGTATAACTTCAGAATCTCTGAATCTTCCTCCAAATCCCCATTTTTCGTGGTGTACGGCCGTCACCCTCTTCCCCCCCTCCCTACTCCCTTGCCCTCTGGTTTGCCCGCTGTGGATGAAATATCTCGTGATCTTTCCACCATATGGAAAGAGACCCAAAATTCTCTCTTACAGGCTTCATCACGCATGAAGAAGTTTGCTGATAAAAAAAGAAGAGCTCCCCCCATTTTTTCTCCTGGAGACAAGGTATGGCTCTCCGCCAAATATGTCCGCTTCCGTGTCCCTAGCTACAAATTGGGACCACGCTATCTTGGTCCTTTCAAAATTTTGTGCCAGATTAATCCTGTCTCTTACAAACTTCTTCTTCCTCCTTCTCTTCGTATTCCTAATGCCTTTCACGTTTCTCTTCTTAAACCACTCATCATCAACCGTTTCTCTCCCAAACTTGTTTCTCCCACTCCTGTTTCCGGCTCCTCGGACATCTTCTCCGTAAAGGAGATACTGGCCTCCAAGAAGGTCAGAGGGAAAACTTTTTTTTTAGTCGATTGGGAGGGTTGTGGTCCTGAAGAGAGATCCTGGGAACCTGAGGACAATATCCTAGACAAAAGTCTGCTCCTCAGGTTCTCAGGCTCTAAGAAGAGGGGGAGACCCAAGGGGGGGGGGTACTGTTACGCCGAGCGCTCCGGGTCCCCGCTCCTCCCCGGAGCGCTCGCTACACTCTCGCTACTGCAGCGCTCCGGTCAGATCCTCTGACCCGGTGCGCTGCGATACCGCCTCCAGCCGGGATGCGATTCGCGATGCGGGTGGCGCCCGCTCGCGATGCGCACCCCGGCTCCCGTACCTGACTCGCTCTCCGTCGGTCCTGTCTCGGCGCGCGCGGCCCCGCTCCCTAGGGCGCGCGCGCGCCGGGTCTCTGCGATTTAAAGGGCCACTGCGCTGCTGATTGGCGCAGTGGTTCTAATTAGTGTGTTCACCTGTGCACTCCCTATTTATACCTCACTTCCCCTGCACTCCCTCGCCGGATCTTGTTGCCATTGTGCCAGTGAAAGCGTTTCCTTGTATGTTCCTAGCCTGTGTTCCAGACCTCCTGCCGTTGCCCCTGACTACGATCCTTGCTGCCTGCCCCGACCTTCTGCTACGTCCGACCTTGCTTCTGTCTACTCCCTTGTACCGCGCCTATCTTCAGCAGTCAGAGAGGTTGAGCCGTTGCTAGTGGATACGACCTGGTCACTACCGCCGCAGCAAGACCATCCCGCTTTGCGGCGGGCTCTGGTGAAAACCAGTAGTGACTTAGAACCGGTCCACTAGCACGGTCCACGCCAATCCCTCTCTGGCACAGAGGATCCACCTCCTGCCAGCCGGCATCGTGACAACTGCATCACGAAAAAATAGAACTTTTTGTTTTTCCCAACTGCACCTCTGAAGTCCTCCTCGGTCTGCCATGGCTCCAACGCCACTCTCCTACCCTTGACTGGACCACCGGGGAGATCAAGAGCTGGGGTGCTTCTTGCCACAAAAGATGCCTCACGTCGGCCCCAAGTCCCATCTGTCAAACCTCAGTGTCTCCCCCTATACCTGGTCTCCCCAAGGCGTATCAGGACTATGCCGTGCCTCCTCATAGCCCCCGTCCTGGTAACACTCTGCCCCGTGCCAAGCTTCACCCTCTGCCCCCCTCCCCATTCCCATTCCTTCTGAACTGCCTGCCGTTGATGAGCATACCCAGGACTTCACTGTCCTCCAGAAGGAGACTCTACATTCGCTCCCAATGTCCTCGTCCCATGTGGAGCGACATCCGGACAAAAAGAGGGGGAGACCTAAGGGGGGGGGTACTGTTACGCCGAGCGCTCCGGGTCCCTGCTCCTCCCCGGAGCGCTCGCGGCGTTCCTCTCTCTGCAGCGCCCCGGTCAGACCCGCTGACCGGGAGCGCTGCACTGACACTGCCGGCGGGGATGCGATTCGCATAGCGGGACGTGCCCGCTCACGAATCGCATCCCAAGTCTCTCACCTGTCTCTGTCCCCGGCTGTCTCGTCCTGGCGTGCGCGGCTCCGCTCCTTAGGGCGCGCGCGCGCCAGCTCTCTAAAATTTAAAGGGCCAGTGCACTAATGATTGGTGCCTGGCCCAATCTGTCTAATTAGGCTCCACCTGCTCCCTGTCTTTTTAACCTCACTTCCCCTTCACTTCCTTGCCGGATCTTGTTGCCTTTGTGTCAGAGAAAGCGTTTACAGTGTTTGCCTTACAGTGTACCTGACCTCTTGCTATTGCTATTGACTACGAACCTTGCCGCCTGCCCCGACCTTCTGCTACGTCTGACCTTGCCTCTGCCTAGTCCTTCTGTCCCACGCCTTCTCAGCAGTCAGCGAGGTTGAGCCGTTACCGGTGGATACGACCTGGTTGCTACCGCCGCAGCAAGGCCATCCCGCTTTGCGGCGGGCTCTGGTGAATACCAGGAGCAACCTAGAACCGGTCCACCTACACGGTCCACGCCAATCCCTCGCTGACACAGAGGATCCACATCCAGCCTGCCGAATCCTAACAGTTATTAGCTTCTGAAGTTTTCTGTCTAACTGCTCATTGATGATGTCACGTCCCGGGAGCTGTGCATGATGGGAGAATATCCCCATAGGAACTGCACAGCTCCCGGGACGTGAGTCATCAGAGAGCAGTTAGACAGAAAACAACAACTCAACTTCAGAAGCTAATAACTATTGGAAGGATTAAGATTTTTTAATAGAATTAATTTACAAATCTGTTTAACTTTCCGGAGCCAGTTGATATATAAAAAAAAGTTTTGGCCTGGAATACCCCTTTAAGCATGCGTTTCTCCCAGCTCATTCTCAGCACTGAGACCCCCAACTAATTAAAACATTTGACATATCTTTGTCACATGCTCAAAGTTTTTTTTTTTTATTATTATAGGGAGACATTAAATAAAAGCATATGGAAAAAATAGACAGTTTTATTAATGTTTACAGTTTAAATAAAAGAAGAAGTCTCATTTCTGGTTGTGGCTATGTTTTTTAAGGCATTTTCAACTCTGGAATTTCCCTAACTAAGCAAAAGATACAATTTTATTATAATTTCCTTATTTGATCCATTTCCTTTCAATTCTTAAATAATAGTCCTTTTTTATACCAGCTATGTTCTCTCCGGGGCCTAATGAGAGCGGGGTGCTGCGTGCAAGATCGCGGGGGTCCCCAGCGGCGGGACACTGCGATCAGGCAACTTATCCCCTATCCTTTAGATAGGGGATAAGTTGTCAGCACGGTAGTACCCCCTTAACTCACAAAAAACAAGCCTTCATATAGCTCTGTGGGAGGAAAAAACAAAACTTGAAGGTAAAAATTGGCTGTGTCAAGATCAAAAATGGCAGTGTTTCCCAACTGATCAGGGCACCACTTGGAAAATAATTTTTACCATATGCTACTAAATAGTTTTCTACAGTAGATAGAAAATGGCTAAAAGACGTAATGTGCAATACAGTGCTGTGATATGGTCACAGGTGACAAACATGTCACTAATATGGGGGGTACAATTTTTTTTAAATGGGCTGCCAAGGGGTACTCGGCCAAAAAAAAAAGGTTGGGAACCACTGATCTGGTATATAACTGCCTCTTTACTTTCTCTAGCGCTGGGTTCTTGTGTAATTTTCCAGCAAATTAGCAACAAATGAAAATTATTTTTCAATGTGTGCCTTAAGACTTTTCTTATATTTATAGATAACAACAGTATCAGAAGGCTGCCATTTTGTTCCCATGACACTCACAAAGAGAAGGAATTTATTTCTGTCCATGGCTTAGTGACTTTATTGCTTTTTGCTTTCTATATTACTGTAATTAAAGGAAACATTTGTACTGGTGATGTGTTACCTAATTAACCAGAAAGAATAAATGCCACTTGTATTAATGGAATGATTTCGCCGAGGTGTTCAGCTCAGTGACACGAATGCCTCCAGGTTTTATCCTCTGCTTTCATGTGTGATGAGGAGCCGTAGCCTATAATACTGAATCTTTCCAAAATATACTCTTCATCTATGTGTAAAGACATACTGTATGCCATTGTCTCACTGCACAGTTGTTCTGAGACATGTACAGTGCTGTAAAAAAAAGTATTTGCTCCCCCCCGCCCCCTACCAATTTGCATATTTGTCACACTTAAATGTTTTGGATCATCAAGCTATTTTTAATTTTTGATAAAGATTACAGTACTGATTTCCTTTTTAAGGGGAGTGTCACATGGGGCGCATCCGCAGCGTATTTCACATTGCGGATGCACAGATGGCAGTCACAGAGGGACTGCAGGGTGAGCTCCCGGTGGCAGCCTTGTAGCTCTGTGTGTCAGCTGCAGCAGGGAATCAGCCACTATGAGCAGACACACAAAGCTACCCGGCCATAGCCGCGCACTTGTTCTGCAGTCCCTCTGAGACTACTGTTGACCATGTATGACCCTGCCCTAAAGGAGCAATTCTGTTCATCTCATGTGGCAATATGTGAAAAAGTAACTGCCCTTATAGCTACTAAATCAATCAGTTGATCAAATTTAACTGGCAATTGGGTTTTTACAGTACAAGACCTGTTAAATCTAGATATCACTTGCTTGGCACTGTGAAGAACTGTTTGGTAATATGAAGAAACTAAGGGTCTCAAAAGGCAGCACATGACACCATAAGAAGTCAGTAAGTAAATACCATTTTACTTCATTTATTGGCATTTTTTAAAGTATTGTAATGTTTAGAATTTTTATGGGATGATTTACTATTTTATTGTACCTGTATAGTAGTCAGTACTAAGTGATTTCTTTTGGTCTATATCAATGGTATATTCTATGTAGTTTATTTCTTCATTTAGGTTTGCAATTGTATTTTTTATTATGACTATGATTATTTAAAATAATGATATATGTTTTTTTTTTTTACTTTTCTTGTTGACTGAAGTAGAATTGGACAGGAGTGAGGAGTGAGTACTGGGGTAACTTTAAAAAAATTTCTATCATTAGCAAAGCGTGAATATCGTTGATGGCCTCTTCTAAATTACCAATTACCCCAATGGGCAAAACTCAGTATGGTATGTAATAAGTTCATGTTAATTTAAATGAAAAGGTAATAATAATTCAAGATTTGTTAAAAATAATTTTATATTTATATATGAGAAAGTGCTTCTCAAATAAAGGTCTGTTTGGAATACAGGGTGGGCTATTTATATGGATACACCTTAATAAAATGGCAATGGTTGGTGATATTAACCCCTTAAGGACCGTTTTTTTTCCGTTTTTGCAATTTCGTTTTTTGCTCCTTGCCTTTAAAAAATCATAACTCTTTCAATTTTGCACCTAAAAATCCATATGATTGCTTATTTTTTGCGCCACCAATTCTACTTTGTAATGACATCAGTAATTTTGCCCAAAAATCTACGGTGAAACGGAAAAAAAAATAATTGTGCGACAAAATTGAAAAAACCCCGCAGTTTTGTAACTTTTGGGGGCTTCCGTTTCTACGTAGTACATTTTTCGGTAAAAATGACACCTTATCTTTATTCTGTAGGTCCATACGATTGAAATGATACCCTACTAATATAGGTTTGATTCTGTCGTACTTCTGGAAAAAATCATAACTACATGCAGGAAAATTAATACGTTTAAAATTGTCATCTTCTGACCCCTATAACTTTTTTATTTTTCCGTGTATGGGGGGGTATGAGGGCTCATTTTTTGCGCTGTGATCTGAAGTTTTTAACAGTACCATTTTTGCAATGATAGGACTTATTGATTCATTTTTAAATTATATAAAAAGTGACCAAAAATGCACTATTTTGGACTTTGGAATTTTTTTTGCGTGTACGCCATTGACCGTGCGGTTTAATTAACAATATATTTTTATAATTCGGACATTTCCGCACACGGTGATACCATATATGTTTATTTTTATTTTCATTTACACTGTGGTTTTTTTTTATGGGAAAAGGGGGGTGATTCAAACTTTTAAGGGGAGGGGTTAAATTATATTCATTCACTTTTTTTTCCACTTTTTTTTGCAGTGTTATAGCTCCCATAGGGACCTGTAACACTGCACACATTGATCTTTATCATTGATCACTGGTTTCTCAAAGGAAACCAGTGATCGATGATTCTGCCGCTTGACTGTTCATGCCTGGATCTCAGGCACTGAGCAGTCATTCGGCAATCGGACAGCGAGGAGGCAGGTAGGGGCCCTCCCGCTGTCCTGTAAGCTGTTCGGGATGCCACAATTTCGCAGCGGCTATTCTGAACAGCCCACTGAGCTAACCGCCAGCTATTACTTTCGCTTTTAGCCGCTCTGAGCGCGCGGCTAAAGGATTAATAGCGCGCGGCGCCACGATCGGCACTGCGCGCTATTAGTGGCAGGTCCCGGCTTCACTATGAAACCGGGCCCTCCATGATATGATGCGGGGTTACCGTGTAACCCCGCGTTATATCACGGGAGCAGGACCAAGGACGTACCTGTACGTCCTTGGTCCTTAGGGGTTGACTTCCTGTTTGTGGCACATTAGTGTATGTGAGGGGGCCATTTTGAAGTCGGCCATTTTGAATCCAACTTTTGTTTTTTCAATAGGAAGAGGGTCATGTGACACATCAAACGTATTGGGAATTTCACAAGAAAAACTATGTTTATTTACAAGTTTCTGACCACTTATAAAATGTGTTCAATGTGCTGCCCATTGTGTTGGAATGTCAATGCAACCCTCTTCTCCCACTCTTCACACACGGATAGCATCACCGCAGGAGAAATGCTAGCACAGGCTTCCAGTATCTGTAGTTTCAGGTGCTGCACATCTCGTATCTTCACAGCATAGACAATTGCCTTCAGATGACCCCAAAGATAAAAGTCTAAGGGGGTCAGATCAGGAGACCTTGGGGGCCATTCAACTGGCCCACGATTACCAATCCACTTTCCAGGAAACTGTTCATCTAGGAATGCTCGGACCTGACACCCATAATGTGATGGTGCACCATCTTGCTGGAAAAACTCAGGGAACGTGCCAGCTTCAGTGCATAAGGAGGGGGACACATCATCATGTAGCAATTTCACATATCCAGTGGCCTACATGATGATGTGTTTCCCTCTTTATGCACTGAAGCTGGCACATTCCCTGAGTTTTTCCAGCTAGATGGTGCACCACCAATTATTAGGATAAAGGTTTATTAGATCATATTTGAAATCAAAATTGTTTTTGAACACATGCTTTTACTTTTTGATCAATGTTCTCTGGGGACACTGTTGTGAGAATGCGCCATTTTGATGTCGCAATTCCAAATGTGCACTTCCCATAATGGCAGGTCCTGGTCAGCCGGTAATTGAAGAATCTGTCTTTGGTATCAGCCTTTGAGATCCATAGAGATATAACAAATAATCACTTAAGGCTTTCTGATGCAATTAGGAAATCAGATGAAATCACTGGATCAACATTCTATCCCCATAAGTGTTAAGCCTATCAGGCTATATTTGTGCGAGGGTCTGGAATTTTCCACCACTAAACTACTAGGCGGAGCATATAGGTGTTGTGGGGGGTAGGGGGGGGGTAGGTGTATATAATGCCCCATGCTCTTACTGGCAGGGCGTTTGGGACATTTTTCAGATGAAGGGGAGGTCATGCTGTCCTGTTGGTGCCAGCATTTGAATTTTCCCCCCATGTCGGAGTTCCCACGGCCCGCTCCACTGCACTTACTACGGTACTGTAGTCTGTAGTTGGTTGCAGGTGACACGGTGGTTGCCCTCTCATGTCTATGCAAATAATGCGGCCGCCACTGCTGTCAGATCACTCAGGGTAAGGTACTGTGGCTTGTGTTGTGAGTGGCAGTGTCTGGATCGGGGTAAGTTCTGGTGTCCCGTGTGCATGTGTGCAGCCGAGGGGCTGCTGTGTTCCTGCCCATATACCTATGCTTGTAAGTGCATGGCAGATTCCTGTTCTGCGGTGGTGTCTTGCACCCGAGTCCTGAGGCGGGCATTTGTTTTCCCCGCCATGTTCAGAACTCATACAGCCGTTCATTCCTTGTGCTTTGCTGTAGTTATGTTTGCGCCAGGTGAAGTGGTTTCAGCATCTGTTTTGGGGCAAAATGCCGTTCTGCAGTTATCCAGCGGGGTCACAGTCAGGCCTATCTTCAGTGATATATAGTATTTAGATGCAGCGCATACGGTCTTAGTTTCATAGTACTATATGCAGTGCATACTTTGATAGGGTTGCATACAGTACATGCGCTCATAGTGTCATATGCAGTGCATACAGTTACAGTATTATATGTGGTGCATGCGGTTATCCTATTTATTCAGTTGCAGTACATACTGTTATATTATGTATATATGTATTTCTGTATGTGGTATAGCATTTACACATTTATTAGTCATAGAATATATAAGATGTATACATTCATAGGATTAAGAATGTGTATACATCTTCATGGCATCATGATGTTTATGTTCATAGCATTGTTAATGTTCATATGTTCATAGCATTGTTAAGGTGTATACGTTTATAGCATTTATAATGTGTAGGTGGTCATACTGTCTTATACAGTACACACTCTCAGTGTTACATGCAGTGTGTACAGTTATAGGGTTGTATACAGTACATACACTCATAGTGTTATATGCAGGGCGTACAGTTATAGTGCTGTATACAGTACATACATATAGTGTTATACGCAGTTCACATGGTTATTGTGTTATATGCTGTGCACGCGGTTTCATATTTATTTAGTTGTAGTACACACGGTTATTTATAGGCATTTAGCTATATGTGGCATAGCTCTCATAGCATTTATAAGGTGTATACATTTCATGGTAGCATTTACAGTGCGCAAATGTATATCTACTTTAATTTTCATATGTTACAGTGTTTACAGTGCATATACCTTTGTAGACACATTACAGTGTCTGCAGTGTGTATGTGTTCACAGCATTTGGGCGCATACATTCTTTGCATTAGTAGTGATACGTCTGTTGCGGTCAGTGCGTATGTGTTTCATAACATTTATAGTGTGTAATCCTGATAGCATTTTCAATTGGTGTATCTGGCTGCATTTTGGAATACTCTCTATCAGTGTTGTGCCTGGGTCTCTAAGCACAACTTACGGGGTAAGCGCTGCCATTAATTATCGGTATAGCTTACCTACTCTTTTAATGCACTATGGAGCGCTTCTTGTTGTGTTTTTTCTACATGTTTATACAATCATGGTATTCACACTGTTCATATGCTTTCATTGTTCATACATTCATAGCATTCATGCTGCATGTGCACTCTTGGCATTTTGTGCTGCACATGCGCCTGTGCGTTTGGGTCCAGGCATTAAGGGCATTTTTATTGCACATGGCATTTATACAGTTTTATGCGCTTATAGTATTGCGTTTGTTTTCCCTTCATAACTGCCACGTCTGCAGGGGCTTGGACTGCATAGTTGATGTTACTGACACATTTTCAGAACGATAATATTAGAATACATAGGTGGTTGCATACCCTCTGTACCTGCCACATCTTGTTGTTACTGACACGTCTTCAGAGCAACAGCATCACGACACATAGATGGTTCTGTACCATTCATACCTGCCACGACTGCAGGGTTATACATTGCACAGTTGTTGTTACTGACACGTCTTCAGAGCAACAACATTATGACACATAGGTGGTTGTATAACCTTTGTACCAGCCACGTCTGCAGGGGGATGAACTGCGCAGTTGTTGTTACTGACACATATTCAGAGCGACAACATCATGACATATAGACGGTTGTATACCCATCATACCTGCCATGTCCGCAGGGGGATTCATTGCATAGTTGTTGTTACTGACATGCATTCAGAGCAACATCATCACGACGCATAAGCACGTCTGAAGGGGGATGCACTGCACAGTTGTTGTTACTGACTCGCCTTCAGAGCAACAGCATCATGGCACACATGTGGTCGTACTCCCTTCATACTTACCACACCTGCAGTGGATAGTTATTGTTATTGATGCCCTTTCAGGAAAAATAGTTTCATGACATATAGGTGGTTGCAAAAAACAACAAAAAAAAGATGGTTATGCAACCCCTGTCACGTCTACAGGTACGATGGTTACAAAAGACCTGTCTACTGGCACGATGACAAGGAAGGTAACGGTCACTTGTGGCAGCACGTCACCCCCGAGACCAGTTTTTGAGTCGGAAACTCGGCAGTTAAGGTGTGGTTAGTGTCCAGGTAAGGGGTCATTCGAGTGTAGTAGATGGTACATAAGATCTGTCAGGTCGTCATAGACCTGGCCCGTCATCAGGCAGGATGTTTACTCATAGACCTGGCCCACCTATAGGCACGATGGTTATGCAAGGATCGATCACGTGCAGTGCGCCATTACTTCCAGGACCAATTGGTTTGTAGTTAGGGTAGGGCGGTTGGTACAGTTCGGGTAGTATTCAGGTAAGTTTCTCGAGCCTAGTTCTGGTTACAGGTAACATGGAGATCATGATCAAGGTCTGTCATGTGGTCCAGGTACTTGTGTGTCAGTTAACAGTTTGTGTTTTTTGGCCCAGGGACTTGGATAACTTAGTGTTAGGCCTGACCAGCATCGATCCGCCATAATGGCACAGGTGAGTATGTTTAGCCATTATGCCAGCCTGGTCCTGATTCAGTGTCAGCTCATTCTTCAGAGTAGGCATAGTGGCAATTAGCTCCTCAGTACCAGGCACTGCCTTCATTGAAAACTAGTTGGTTGATTCTATTCTGTCTCAAGGGTAGGGTCTGAATTAGGGGTTTGTGCTGGTCAGTGTACAAGTCCAAAATAGCTTATTTTTGGTCACTTTTTATACCAGAAAAAAATGAATAAAGAGCGATCAAAAATTCCGATCAAAACAAAAATGGTACCGATAAAAAATTCAGATCACAGCGCAATTTAAACGTATACATTTTCCTGCATGTAGTTATGATTTTTTCCAGAAGTAATACAAAATCAAACCTATAAAAGTAGGGTATCATTTTAATTGTATGGATCTACAGAATAATGATGAGGTGTCATTTTTACCAAAAAATGCACTACGTAGAAATGGAAGCCCCCAAAATTACAAAATGGCTTTTTTTCTTAAATTTTGTCGCACAATGATTTTTTTCCCGTTTTGCCATGGATTTTTGGGTAAAATGACTAATGTCACTGCAAAGTACAATCGGTGGCGCTAAAAATAATTGAAAGGGTTATGATTTTTTAAAGGTAAGGAGGAAAAATCTAAAATGCAAAAATTGAAAAATGCTGAGTCCTTAAGGGGTTAATGTTTAATGTTTCCATTCAGGTGTGTGTAACGTTTGTGACACGCGAGCACGAGTGTAAGCCACAAGCACAAATCTAGTTTCCATAACCTGTAATATTAAATTTTTTCAGAAAAACTTCCAGGCCCCATTAAACTTTTTCATTAAGTCAGACATCACTAGAAAGATATAGATGTGACTTATACTGTGATTGAAGCTTCTTCCATATTATTCAACAGGTCTCTCTGACAAGGCATTAAAGGGGTGTTCCGGGCAAAAACATCTTAATCCCCATAGAAAGGATAGGGGATAAGATGTCTGATCGCGGGGGCCCGCCGCTGGGACCCCCGTGATCTCCCTGCAGCAGCCCGCATTCTATGCGTAGCTGCGTTTGCAGTTTCGGAAACCGCCGGGCTTCTGAGACAGGGAAGTGACTTCACGCCACGCCCCCTCCATTCATGTCTATGGGAGGGGGCGTTGCGGCCGTTACGGCCCCACCCATAGAAATTAATGGAGGGGGCGTGGCGTGACGTCACGTCCCCATCTCAGAAGCCCGGCGGTTTCCGAAACTGCAAACGCAGCTACGCATAGAATGCGGGCTGCTGCAGGGAGATTGCGGAGTGTCCCAGCGGCGGGCCCCCCGCGATCAGACATCTTATCCCCTAACCTTTCTATAGGGGATAAGATGTTTTTGCCCGGAATACCCCTTTAACTCACAGATTTCTTTAGACGAAACTAGAAGCTAGATACTTTCCACAGAAGCAAGGTATCTATGAACAAACACATTGAAGGGGGGGGGGCTCAACCGGCTTTTTGGATAACAGACTGTGATAACCAATTAGCACCCCAATTACTTGGAATTCCATTCCTGGAAACTTTTTAACCATGATTCTACTGAAATGATGATGCAACATTTTGTATCGAGCCATACAATTTCTTGTAACATCTGGTCTCAGCATTTCTAGGCAAAAGAAAAAAAAAATGTTCAAAAAATAATGTATATGAATTAACCCTACATTCACACGTGGCAGACCTGTTACTGAAATTTCTGCTAGGCAAATATTTTCATACAACTGAATGGGATTGCAGTACTTTCTGCATTTCTTTACTGTACACGGGTCTCAAATCTTCAAATCTGCTATTTGTGCATATACCCCTAAGCTGCTTTTTATACAGGGATTGAATAGGTTCCCCATAGTAGTCCATGAGGCCTCTGCTGTACCATTGTATAATGCCACTGATTCCATATAAAGGCAAACAGAGTTGTTTATTCTGTTGAATTCCACACAAACGGGATTGAATAATACTTGTGACATGTTTCATCAGACTACAGTACATATGTATGAATGTATAGGGAATCATTGCTGTCTCTGTACAGGGTTAAGGAGATATTATAGCAGTGTATAAAGTCCGTACTTCTCCAATCTGAGGAGTCACATAGGCTCTAAGTGCAGGGCTCTGCTATGTCTTCCAGCTGTGACCCAGTCATGAACCTATGTATTAGTATGCCTGGAGATGGAAATGTTTTGTTTTTATAAAGGGAAGTCTTATTGTTATACTTATGGTATTAAGTGTAACATGATTCATAATAAAAATGTCATCATAACAGACTTTGGTTGTAAGTCTAAAGAGTACTATAACTATATAATGCAACTTCTATTTTAAGAAGCATTTTAGATTTGGAGTTATTCTTACTCCAGTGGCTAGACATATCATATTTACAACCTGCGCAGTTACATGAGGACACACTTCCCCACCTATAGTGCTATATGAAAGGTGCACTAGCATTAGGCTAAGTTTCTGCTTTTTTTGTGTGTGTGTTTGTGTGTGTGTGTGTGCGTTTTTCCCCAAAAAAACACCAAAACGGCCCCCATGGCATTTTTTTTTATTGAAAAAACACTGTGGCCAGATGTTAGCTGTAAATCAATGAGAAATCGCTAAATTCTTTTTCCACTTGCGCTTTTCAGTTTGGTGTTTTTTTTTTTTTAAATCCTCTTAGCGTTTTTTCACTCTTTTCTGGCATTTTTAAGCGGTTTTGCAAAGTTGCAGCATGTTGAGCCTATGGCGTTTTTTCCCCCCTGAAATCGTGGCATTTTACTCCAATAGAAGTGTTTGCAGGTGTTTTTTATTCTTTTTTGGACTTTAGCCATCCAAAAAAAGTGATGGAGATACCTTTTTTTAATAAAATTCCGTAGGGTACCATTAAAAAAAAAAAAAGATACAGTAGTGATGGAAAAAATTGTATCTAACGAAATTAATCTTTTTTTATAACAACATTTTTATTAATCTTTTAAACAGGGATCAATTTATGTGGGTAGGCAGGGCACTAAAAATGTAGCCTACAATAATAAAAATGTAGTGTGTGTGTGTGTTTTTCACTTTTTTTCTTTTTTGTTGTTGTAATTTTTTAGGCAATACTACTACTCCCAGCATGGAACACACTGTTCCATGATGGGAGTAGTAGTACATGTACTAATTGACAGATCACCCAGAGTCCATTGCGATTCTCCTGTATAATGTATAGATGCCGCCCGCCACTCTTCTATGGTCGCCTGCACTGCCATATATATACACCTATTCATATTTCCCGCAGAGAGCTGTGATTGGCCAGATGGTTCCAGCCAATCATAACTCTCTGTGGGAAATATGAATAGGTGTATATATATATGTCAGTGCAGGGGACCATAGAAGAGTGGCCTCCAGCATCTATACATTATACAGGACACACTCCTGAAACCCGCTGTGATGTTTCCTTAACTGCAGGTACTACTCCTCCCAACATGGAACACACTCTGCTCAATGCTGGGAGCTGTAGTACCTGCATTAATAGACAGATTGCAATAGGTGTCAGAAGTTACACTCACTGCGTCTGTCTATTAAAGGGGTATTCCAGGAATCTTTTTTATTTGACTATGCTACAGGGGCTGTAAAGTTAGTGTAGTTCATAATATAGTGTCTGTACCTGTGAGTGATTGTTTTCTCACAATTCTTCTGTGATTTTCACCCCAATATTTATTGTTACCAGCATACAAAATGATTGTTGTCTCGGATTTTTCCCAGCTTGCAATGCGGCCGAGACCTGACTCACTAGACAGCTGATGACAGGGAGCCTGTCTGCTTCAATGGGGGGAGGGATCAATCTGCAACTAATGCAACAGCTGTAGGCACCATGATTGAAAACCACAGGTCTTTTGTTTCAATGGGTGGGGTGGCTGATGTGTGAGAGGGAGGAAAATGACATTGTGGGATTTGTAGACAAAAAAAACATAAGTCAAACAGGAAATACAAGTTCACAAAAAGCTAGCCAGAGTGTTATGGTAATCTCATGACATAGCCATTTAGCCCTAAGACAAGCGCAGATCTTTCCTAAGCATGTCCATTACTGTCTGCCAGGTACGTACTAAAATCACTTTATGGTGGATAACCCCTTTAATGCAGGTACCACAGCTCCCAGCATGGAGCAGAGTGTGCTCCATGTTGAGAGTAGTACCTGCAGTTAAGGACAGATCACAGCGGTGTCACTCCTGACATTCAATGTGATCGCCCTTTCTATTGCAGAGATGCAGAGCGGCTCTCTACAGCGCTCACATCTCTGCACTATACTCTGGCCGGTCAATGATATGAATAGAACATCACTCATTTATATTTTCCTCTGAGAGCGGGGATTGGCTGCAACCATCTGGCCAATCCCCACTCTGGGCGGAAAATATGAATGAGTGATGTGAATTTCTATTCACATCACTGGCCGGCCCGGAGTATAGAGCAGAGATGTGAGCGCTGTATAGAGCTACTCCACATCTCTGCAATAGATAGGACGATCGCGTCGGATGTCAAGAGTAACACCCAGGGCGATCTGTCTATTAGTACAGGTACTACTACTTCCATCATGGAACAGTCTGTTCCATGCTAGGAGTAGTAGTACTACCTAAAAAATTTAAAAAATAGAGAAAAAAAGTGAAACCCACACTCTTTAATTAATTTTATTAAAATTTCGTTATGAAAATATAAATTTTGTTAAATACATTTTTTTTCCATCACTTCTGCATCCTTAGCCTTAACCCCTAAAAGAGTAGCGCCCACCATCCTATATATTTTTATTTCTGTCCCTGCCCGTGTTGAAACCCCCGTGTTGAAACCCCAAGCCCCGCTCTCCCCCAACCCCCGTGTTGAAACCCCGATCCCCATACATACAAACAAACTGCAGAGTCCAGCAGCATCAGCGGCGTGCAGGGGCAGCATCAGCGGCGTGGTGCGGGAGGAATGGCCGGCGTCTGAGGCCAGGGAGCCAATGCGCTCGCTCCCGCCTGTCTGATTGACAGGCAGGGAGCGAGCGAAGGCTGAATGAATTCGGACCGATTGCCCAGCCGGCATCGGTCCGAATCCGAATTCAGGCGTGACATCACGTCAGCTTGCAGCCGGCCACTAGGAGGGAGACCCCTAGTGGCCGGTTTTCAAACGTTAATTAGAACATTTTAATAAAAAAAAAAAATATGAAAATATATTAGAGATATGTTGTAGTACATATGTACTACAACATATAAAAAAAAGTTGATGACAGTGCCTATTTAAGGACTCAGCATTTTTCCGTTTTTGCGTTAAAATTTTTTCCTCATCACCTTCTAAAAATCATAACGCTTTCAATTTTGCACATAAAATTCCATATGATGGCTTATTTTTTGCGCCACCAATTCTACTTTGCAGTGACATTAGTCATTTTACCCAAAAATCCTACTTATATAGTTTTGATTTTGTCGTACTTCTGAAAAAAATCATAACTACATGCAGGAAAATGTATATGTTTAAAATTGTCACCTTCTGACCCTTATAACTTTTTTCTTTTTCCGCATATGGGCCGGTATGAATGCTCATTTTTGTGCCGTGTTCTGAAGTTTTTATTGGTACAATTTTTGCATTAATCGGACTTTTTAATCACTTTTTATGAATTTTTTTTGATATAAAAAGTGACCAAAAATACGCTATTTTGGATTTTTTTTGTGCGTACGCCATTAACCGTGTGGTTTAATTAACAATATATTTTTATAGTTCAAACATTTATGCACGCGGCAATATCACATATGTTTATTTTTATTTACACAGTCTTTTTTTTTTATTTATGGGAAAAGGGGGTGATTCAAACTTTTATTAGAGAAGGGGTTAAATGACCTTTATTAACTTTTTTTTCACTTTTTTTTTGCAGTGTTATAGCTCCCATAGGGGGCTACAACACTGCACACACTGATCTTTTACCCAGATCCCTGCAAAGCCATAGCTTTGCATGGATCAGCGTTCTAAGGGCTCGATTGCTCAAGCCTCTAGCTCAGGCTTGGAGCAATCAAACGCCGATCGGACGCGACGGAGACAGGTGAGGGGACCTCCGCTCACGTCCTAGCTGATCGGGACATCGCGATTTTATTGCAATAGTTCCGATCAGCCCGACTGAGCTGCCAGAAACCTTTTACTTTTGTTTTGGAAGCGGGGATCAAATTTGATTGCCGCGTCTGAAGGGTTAATAGCGCGTGGCACAACGATCTGTGCCGCGCTCTATTAGCCCAGGGTCTTGGGTATCATTAGCAGCCGGGACCGACACGCTGTGACCCCGTTTTAAACACCGAGACCGGGCGCAGTGCGTACAGGTACGCCCTACATCCTTAAGAAGTTAAAGGGGAACTCCGGTGGGAAAAAAATATTTTCAAATCAACTGGTACCAGAAAGTTAAACAGATTTGTAAATTAATTCTATTTAAAAATCTTAACCCTTCCAGTACTTATCAGCTGCTGTATACTATAGATGTACTACAGAGAAATTTGTGAAGTTCTTTCCAGTCTGACAATAGGGCACTCTGCTGACACCTCTGTTCATGTCAGGAACTGTCCAGAGCAGGATAGGTTTGCTCTGGGGATTTGCTTGTACTTTGGACAGTTCCTGACAGGGACAGAGGTGTCAACAGTGAGCACTGTGGTCAGACTGAAAAGAACTATACAACTTCCTCTGTAGCATTCCTCAGCTGATAAATACTGGAAGGCTTCAGATTTTGAAATAGAAGTAATTTACAAATCTGTTTAACTTTCTGGCACCAGTTGATTTGAAAATGTTTGTTTTCCACTTGTCCCCACCGGAGTTCCCCTTTAATTCCTCAGTTTTTTTTTTGCAGAGCAAAGGGCCTCTTTGTTTGTCATGCACAGGAGACCTCAACTGTTTCTGTCCAATTCTGTCTCTAAGTCACGTTCCCACATCTGATAAATGCATGTGGCCGATACCACACCCTCATGCATTTACCAATGGTCATGCAAAAGTTTGCTGTCAATAGAGGCACCATTGCTCATTGTCATCAGTGTTTTGGTCATCAGAGTGTATACTAGCTACCTATGCTTGGGCCATTGAAATGAATGGGGTCTATTCCTGTCCGAGTACGGATATGTCGGCTTGTCATTTTGACATTTTCCTGACACATTCGTGCCTCTAAGGCACCAGTAGTCATGTGAACAAGGCCTAAAATCTCGTAGCCAATACTGATGCGATCAGAAGTCAGAATTAGAGATGAGTGAATCTAAGTTGACGAACCCAAATTCGTTACGAATTTCATGAAAAATTTGATTTGCAACGAATACGAATATCGCCGCGATTCTATCGCGCGAAACGCTTCATTATTCTCCATTTTACAGCGTTCCAGGCTATTGGAGACCTAAGATGGTGGATCCACATGTGAGCACATGGGGCAGGGGATTATGGGAGGGTGGGAAACAGCGGCAAGAATGAAGGTAGGCGGGCTGACCCTGAATCACATGTGAGATGCAGCCTATCAGTGTTCACTGACCCCTGTGATGTCACAGCCCCTATATAATCGGCAGCCATCTTGCCTCTCTTCATTTCATCTATGCACTCAGATGGAGAGGACGGGACTGCATGTGTGTGAATAGCTCATACCACAGCGTTACACTGCAACTGCTAGTCACATCAGCATTAGGGAAAGACAGGAGTGCAGAGTACTTTGCTGTAACACTGAAAAGGATCATTGATTGCTAAACCTCCTATTCACGTTATTGAGCATTGCAGCAGAGAGGGGCAGATAGCTGTCAGCTGCCTCATACAGATCAACAAGCTGCCTGAACTTTCTGAAGCATCTTATCTCCTCATTTCTCAGCCCAATCGAGTTTATTTTTATTTGCTCCACAAATCTTCTGCTGCCAAGAATTGTGCAATTTAGGGTTAAATCCCTGAATGATTTTTTTTTTTGTGGTGCTGCACTGTTGGGTCCTGCTGCTGTTCAGAAATACGCTATTGTTCAGTGGACTGTAGTGCATTTGTACCATTTTGTAACTGTTAATCTGTCAAGGGGCTTCATACTGTGCAAGTCCAAAAAATACTATTCACCGGCTATTTTTATTTTTTAAACAGTTTTATCTGCGTATAGTTACGCATATATAACTGCCCTCATCAGTGCATACCACATAGGTACATGCAAGTATTGTACCATTTAGTACCTGTTAAGCTGTCAAGGTGCTCCATACTGTCAAAGTCCAAACAATAGTATCCACCGGCTGGTTTTTTACAAAAATACAGATTTTTTTTCTGCGTATAATTAGGCATATTACTGCCCTCATCAGTGCATACCGCATAGGTACATCCAAGTATTGTACCATTTAGTACCTGTTAAGCTGTCAAGGTGCTCCATACCATCAAAGTCCAAACAATAGTATCCACCGGCTGGTGTTTTACAAAAATACTGAGTTTTTTCGGCTAATATTTAGGCATATTACTGCCCTCATCAGTGCATACCGCATACATACATCCAAATATTATACCATTTAGTGCCTGTTAAGGGCCTACATACTGTTCAAGGACAGCCGTAAGTAATCACCTGCTGCTGTTCTAGATAAATACTGTTTAAAGAGTAGTGTAGCGTATTGTAATACCCTCATAAACACACTAAGTATGTAAGGCAGAGAAGTGCCAGGACGTGCACAGAGGAGTGGCAGAGGCCTGTATACTTCAGGCAGAGTTGGCAGAAGACTTGGGGCGAGTGGCAGCAGAAGTTGCAGCGAGAGGCCTGAGGTCCCGTCATCAGCCAGCGGTCGTGTCTCCACCAGCAACCCATCTGCCGTCGTGGATTGGTTAACACGCTCATCCACATCATCACAAATGCCATCTGACACCCCCAGTCAACAGTCGGTGGGTTCCTCAGACACAACCCTCAGTTGGCATGGCCCGGGAGCAGTCCGTGTCCTCCCATTGTCTTTGTCCTATGCTGTTCCCTCTCCTAAAGAAGTATCTTATGCTGTGGGTTCAGCTCCACTATTTATTGAGGACGATCTAATAGAGGACAGTCAGCAGCTACTGGACAGCCAAGAAGGGGAGGAGACATGTGCAGCATGCTCCGCTAGGCGGCAAAATAGTGATGCGGAGAGTGACGTGGGAGGCGGTGTTGCAAGTGTTCAGGGTCCTGAAGCAGACACTGTTGGGGAACCTGAGGAGGACATCAGTGACGTGCACACAACTGTTGATGATGATGAAGCCGATCGCAATTGGGAGCTGGGTGCAGAAGGGGCTTCATCATCATCAGGAGAAGAGAGTTGCAGGTTGCCCTTGAGGCAGCAAGGCGGTAGCACGGTTGGAAGTCATCGTGGTGGCAGTAGTGGAAATTCAGAAGCCAAACGTGCCTGGGGGAGACCACCTGCTTCCCGGCAGCCTACCTTTCCGGGAGGTAGTGGAACAGTGGTTCCTGGAGACGGCGCCAGTAGCAGTCAATTAGTGCAGACTGCGGGTGGGAAAATCAGCTACTCGGCGGTGTGGAAGTTTTTCATAAGGCATCCGGAGGAGGTTCACGTAGCCACATGCAAGATCTGTCGGCAGAAGGTGAATCGTGGCCAAGGTCCCAATGTCGGCACCACGGCCCTGCGTCAACACATGCTTCGCCACCATGAAGCGGCCTGGGAGAACCGTGGCTCCGATGTAGTGGTCCAGCCTGCTGCATCACCCAGTGGCCATCCCCTCCCTCCTTCATCCAGCCAAGGCTCCACCATCTCAGCTGAAGGGAGCTGTGTGTCAAACCCTCCTTCTGTCGCTCCTGCTTCTCCCGCTTTTAGTCAGCCATTCCGCCAACAATCCATCGTTGAAGCCATGTCCAAGAGACAACAGTATGCGCCCACTCATCCAACGGTGCAGAAGTTGAATGTGCTCTTGTCCAAGTTGCTGGTGTTGCAGTCCCTCCCTTTTCAAGTGGTGGACTCTGCACCTTTCAGAGAATTGATGGCTTGTGCCGAGCCGAGGTGGAGAGTCCCAAGCAGTCATTTCTTTGCGAAGAAGGCAGTAGCAGCCCTGCATAAGTTTGTACAAGAGAAGGTGGGCCAGTCCTTGAGCCTGTCGGTGTGTTCAAAGTGCACGGTAGCGCTGACGTGTGGAGCTGTAGCTATGGGCAGGGACAATACTTGTCTTCTACGGCTCACTGGGTATATGTGGTTCCTGCACAGCCACAACAGCAACTTGGACAGGTCTCACTGCTTCCTCCTCCACGCTCTCGCTCCCAGGCAGTTGGTCCTGTTACAGTGTGCGATGCCGCCTCCTCATCCTCCACCGTGTCCTCGGCCTCCACTGCATGTCCAAATCTCGGTGGCAATTCATAGTACCATGTGTGTAGGGCACGGCGGTGTCAAGCTGTTCTTCACATGGTTTGCCTTGGCGAACGGAGTCACACAGGGGAGGAACTGCTAAAGTTCATTCGTAAAGAAATTCGAGTATGGCTTACTCCACGAAATCTGGAAATGGGAACCATGGTGACCGACAACGGGCAGAAAATCGTGTCCGCGCTGCGACAAGGAAGTGTGAAACATGCGCCCTGCATAGCACACGTGTTGAATCTGGTTGTCAAGCACTTCCTCAAGTCTTCACCCCATTTGCCAAACATCCTGAAAATGGCAAGGAAACTGTGCATGCACTTCAGCCACTCGTACACCGCCAAGCACACCTTCCTTGAGCTGCAGCGTCAGAACGGTATCCCACAACATAGTCTTATTCGTGATGTTGCCACACATTGGAATTCCACCCTCCATATGTTGGACAGACTATACGAACAAAGAAAAGCCATCACCGATTTCTTGATGATCCAAGCAGATAAGAGTACTCCCCTGTGTAACTCCAATGTGAACCAGTGGCAGCTCATACGTGACACCTGCCGTTTGCTGACGCCCTTTGAGGAAGCCAAATTATTTGTGTCGCCTGGATTACGCCATGAACGACGTAATTCCACTCCTACATTTCCTACAACAAATGATTGAAACCATGGCTGGTCACGGCAATGGAGACGTTGAGCCTACATCTCAAGGCTACATGACCCCAGTGGGGGCTGAACTGGAGGAGGATAATGAGGGGCAGAGCGGAGCACAGTTTAGGTTGGATGAGATGGCCGGTGTTTCTAGTCTTCGGACAGGAGAGGAGGAGCAGGAGCAGCCAGAGGAGCTGGAGGGTTATGAGGAAGTTGAGACAAAGGAACCAGACACACTGTGGCAGTATGCAGTGGAGATGGACGCAGGTAGTCCCTCCGAGTCACTGGAGCAAATGGCACGATGCATGCTCAGTTGCTTGCGTAGTGACCCCCGAATTGTCAAAATTCGTCAGCGGGATGACTTCTGGATCTCCTCCTTATTAGACCCTCGCTACCGTCCCAAAATGGGGGCCTTTTTTACACCCACTGAGAGGGAGGACAAACTGACCTACTACAGAGAGATTCTACGTAGTCAGTTGGCTGATGTCTATCGGCCACATGGTCCATCCACTCGCAGGTCTGACTCGGAGGGCCCTCTGCGCTCACCTTCCACTGCCACGGCTGCTGGCAAGGGGAGGGGTGGGAGGAGCAGTACCAGCTCAATCAGTAGCAGCCTGAGTCTACAGTCGCTGATGAGTAGCTTTCTTCACCCGCATAGTGAAGCAACTCATCAGCAGCAGGTAGACATGGAGCAGGACCAGCAGGTGGTGGCATACCTTGACATGGCCATGCCAACAACCATTGAAGATCCGCTGGACTTCTGGGCAGCCAAACTTGATTTATGGCCACAGCTAGCAGAATTTGCCCTGGAAAAGCTGTCCTGCCCGGCCAGTAGTGTGCCATCAGAGCAGGTGTTTAGTGTGGCCGGGGCCATAGTCACCCCAAGGTGAACTCATCTGTCCACCAAAAATGTGGAGAGACTGACGTTTGTCAAGATGAATCAGGGATGGATCAGCCAGGATTTCCAGCCACCAATGCCAGATACCTCAGAGTAGATTGACCATGCTGCTACACCAACATTTCCCAATTATGGTTGGTTATGAAACCCTCTTGGGTTATCAATTAAGGTTAGGAAACCCTCTTTGGTACTGCGATTGCCTGCTCCTGGCTCATCCTGTGTCTTTCAGGAACTGCTTGCCCCATGATGCTTCTGGCCTTGGTCCTTTATTTTTTGGATGTTTAGCAGTAGCTAAATATATGCTCAATGCAAATGTCAACATTGATCTTTAAATGTAAGGGGTTATGTAACCCTCTTGGGTACTGCGATTGCCTGCTCCTGGCTCATCCTGTTTCTTTCAGGAACTACTTACCTCACTGATGCTTCTGGCCTTGGGCCTTTAATTTTTGGATGTTTAGCAATAGCTAAATATATGCTTAATGCAAATGTCAACATTGATCTTTAAATGTAAGGGGTTATGAAACCCTCTTGGGTACTGCGAATGACTGCTCCATACTCATTCTGTGTCTTTCAGGAACTACTTGCCTCCCTGCCCTCAGGCCTTCAATTTTTGGATGTTTTGCAGTAGCTAATTACATGCTTAATGCAAATTTCAACATTGATCTTTAAATGTAAGGGGTTGGTTAAGAAACCCTCTTGGGTACTGCGAATGACTGCTCCTGACTCATTCTGTGTCTTTCAGGAAATAATTGCCTCCCTGATGCCTCAGGCCTTGGGCCTTACATTTTTGGAAGTTTAGCAGTAGGTAATACATGCTTAATGCTAATTTCAACAATGATCTTGAAATTTTCAGCGCTCTGCTAGGGCCTTCTCCTACCCCGCCGGGGCCGATCCGAGGACCTCACTAAACCATCCAATCGGTAGTAGAGACATGCGGTGTGTACAAAGGGCAGGGACTTAATGAACCCGAGCTTATGACCGGCGATTAGTTGTGATTCTTCTTTCCTGGCAAATAATTGCAATCCCTGATCCCTATTGCGAAGGGGGTTCAGCGGGTTACCCGCACCTGTCGGTGAAAGATGGACACACGCTGGTCCATTCAGTGGCGCGCGCGTGCAGCCCAGAACATCTGAGGGCATAACACCCCTGTTATTGCTCGATCTCACGAGTGATCGTGCAATGTAAGGGGTTATTAAAGCCTCTTGGGTACTGCTGATGCCTACTCCTGACTGCTCCTGTGTCTTTCAGGAACAACTTGACTTCATGATGCTCTGGGCTTGGGCCTCTAATTTATAGGATTTTTGAAATACATACATACATGCTTAATTAAAATTTCAACATTTATGGTGCAATGTATGGGGTTATTAAACATTTTTTTCTGATAATTCTCACAGTAATAAACTTGAATTTTCCACAATAATAACCATTACACCATTGAACGATTGTTGCGTGTGATTTTTTAAGTAAAATTTTCAAAAAAAATACGCAGAGGGATGAACTCTGCTTCTTTAGTTCATAAAAAATTATTTGATAGAAGAATGTCTTTTGGTGGTCCACCGTCCTGCATTATATAGTCTTCTGGACTCTTGGATATGCGCTTGTTCTTAAATAAAGGTACAAAAACCAAAAATGGCCGGTCAGGGCTATGGAGACGTTACGCCTACATCTTACGGCCACATGAGCCCTGTGGGTGCTTGTGAGATTAGGTCCTTTGTACCCACACGGTGGGGTCCGGGACACAAATTTTGATTTAAATTTCAAAGAAAAAAATCACACATATCAATGGTCTCCTCATGCTGCAGCCAACTCCAGGCTGCGACATTCTGGTAATATATAGAGAGCACTCACTGTCCCTAATTTTCATTAAAATTTTTCGTAAAAAATGTTTGTCTTTTTTATTAGGGATTGTGAAGCTTTGGTGCGTACTCATGCATCAGCCAACTCCAGCCTGTGTCATTCAGGCAATATATGGTTTACTGATGGCGCTGCTGGGCCTGGGTCTGGGAATTTCAAATTTTCTCATAGGTAGCACCCGCTATCCATAAGTCTTCTTCATAAATTTCTACAATTGTTGTGTTTTTTTTTGAGGGATTGTGAAGCCCTAGTGTGTACTCATGCATCAGCCAACTCCAGGGTGTGTCATTCATGCAACATATAGGTAGCACCCGCTGTCCTAAATATTCTTAAAATAATTTTAAAAATGGTTGTTTTTTTCTTTGGGATTCTGAAGCCCTGGTGTGTACTCAATGCTGCTTCCTGCTACACTCTTTCAGCCCGTTGGTCCTGCGACAGTGTGCTACTCCGCCTCCACATCCTCCACTGTGTCTTAAGCCTCCACTGTCGGACAAGTCTCAGTGGCCCTTCAGCATACCATGTGTGCAGGTCACGGCGGCGTCACGCTGTTCTTCACATGGTTTGCCTTGGCGAGAAGTCTGGGAAACAATGGCCGGTCAGGGCAATGGAGACGTTTCACCTAAATCTCACGGCCACATGAGCCCTGTGGGGGCATGTTGGATTTGGTCCTTCGTACCCACACGCTGGGGTCTGGGACACGCAAAGGTTGTTTTAAATTTCAAATAAAAAAATGATGGCGCTGCTGGGCCTGGGTCTGGGAAGTTCAAATTTTCACATGGGTAGCACCCGCTATCCAAAATCTTTTTCAAAAATTGTGGTGTTTTTTGGGGGGGATTGTGAAGCCCTGGTGCGTACTCATGCATCAGCCAACTCCAGGCTGTGTCATTCAGGCAATATATGGGTTACTGATGCCGCTGTGGGGCCTGGGTCTGTTAATTTCAAATTTTCTCATGGGTAGCACCCGCTATCCAAAATCTTTTTCAAAAATTTCTAAAATTGTGGTGTTTTTTGGGGGGGATTGTGAAGCCCTGGTGTGTACTCGTGCATCAGCCAACTCTAGGCTGTGTCATTCAGGCAATATATGGGTTACTGATGCCACTGTGGGGCCTGGGTCTGGTAATTTAAATTTTTCTCATAGGTAGCACCCACTATCCAAAATCTTTTTAAAATTTTTCTAAAATTGTGGTGTTTTTTGGGGGGGATTGTGAAGCCCTGGTGTGTACTCGTGCATCAGCCAACTACAGGTTGTGTCATTCAGGCAATATATGGGTTACTGATGCCGCTGTTGGGCCTGGGTCTGGTAATTTCAAATTTTCTCATAGGTAGCACCCGCTATCCAAAATCTTCTGTTTAAATTTCTTAATTCATCTTTTAATCTTAGGGATTGTGAAGGCCTAGTGCCTACTCATGCTGCTGGCAACTCCGGGCTGTGCCATTCATCCACTATATGGTCTCCTCATGCTGCCAACACCTCCATGCTGTGTCATTCAGCCACTATATGGTCTCCTCATGCTGACAACATGTCCATGATGTGTCATTCAACCACTATATGGTGTCCTCATGCTGCCAACACCTCCACACTGTGCCATTCAGCCACTATCAGGCCCGTCGCTACCGGACCAAGCAATTGCTTGGGGCCCCGAGCTGGCTGGGGGCCCCGAGCAGAGCCGGTGCTTGCACATCCAGTAGTGATGGGGCACTTCGGCGGGCCCGCACATTTCAATTAAATTACTTTTGTAGGGTGCGGGCCCCTTAAGAGGCAAAGCAGGGCCGGCACCGGACAGGTCAGGGGCTGATGGGAGTAGAGACGTCCCGTGCCCAGCGCAGTCACGCACGTCCACTCCGATCACCTGACCTGTCCGTGCTTACGTCCCTACGCAAACCTCCAGCATCCGCCTCATGCAGTGACAGGAGCAGCAGAAGACTCACGCTGCGGCAGGGTAAGTAAACTAGCCCGGGGAGGGGGGTAGGGGGTGGTCGCGGGATAGTATGGTGGTTAGGGGACTACAATGGTGATGAGAGGTGTGTGTGTGTGTGGGGGGGGTGTTATGGGGGTGATAAGAGGTGCAGTGGTGTTATGGGGTTGATAAGAGGTGCAGGGTGTGTTTTGGGGGTGATAAGAGGTGCAGGGGGGTTGTTATGGGGGTGATAAGAGGTGCAGGGGTGTTATGGGGGTGATAATAGGTGCACAGGTGTTATGGGGGTCATAAGAGGTGCAGGGGTGTTATGGGGGTGATGAGAGGTGCAGGGGGGAGTGTTATGTGGGTCATGAGAGGTGAGGGGGTGTTATGGGGGTCATGAGAGGTGCAGGGGTGTTATGGGGGTCATGAGAGGTGCAGGGGGTGTTATGGGGGTCATGAGAGGTGCAGGGGGGTGTTATGGGGGTGATAAGAGATGCAGGGAGGGGTGTTATGGGGGTGATAAGAGATGCAGGGAGGGGTGTTATGGGGGTGATAAGAGGTGCCCCCCCTGCACCTCTCCTCATCACCCCCCCCATAACCCCCCCTGGTTATAGTAGTATTTTATTGAGGGTACAGTGTGGGGCAGTATTTTATTTAGGGTACAGTGTGGGGCAGTATTATATTCAGGGTACAGTGTTTGGCAGTATTATATTCAGGGTACAGTGTGTGGCAGTATTATATTCAGGGTGCAGTGTGTGGCAGGGTTATATTTAGTGGGTACAGTGTGGGGCAGTATTATATTCAGGGTACAATGTGGGGCAGTATTATATTCAGGGTACAGTGTGTGGCAGGATTATATTTAGTGGGTACAGTGTGTGGCAGTATTATATTCAGGGTACAGTGTGGGGCAGTATTTTATTTAGGGTACAGTGTGGGGCAGTATTATATTCAGGGTACAGTGTGTGGCAGTATTATATTCAGGGTACAGTGTGGGGCAGTATTATATTCAGGGTACAGTGTGGGGCAGTATTATATTCAGGGTACAGTGTGTGGCAGTATTATATTCAGGGGTACTGTGTGGGGCAGTATTATATTTAGTGGGTACAGTGTGGGGCAGTATTATATTCAGGGTACAGTGTGGGGCAGTATTATATTCAGGGTATAGTGTGTGGCAGGATTATATTCAGGGTACAGTGTGTGGCAGTTTTATATTCAGGGTACAGTGTGGGGCAGTATTATATTCAGGGTACAGTGTGTGGCAGGATTATATTCAGGGTACAGTGTGTGGCAGGATTATATTCAGGGTACAGTGTGGGGCAGTATTTTATTTAGGTTACACTTTCTGGCAAGGTTATAATGATTACTGTCTTCATGCAGAGGATGAGGATCTGCTAACAGTGAGGAGCCAATGATGTCTGGATGTCAGACTCTGCAGAGAAGATGGAGCTGGAGGAAGACCTGGTCTCTGGACCCGATGAAAAAAAGAGAACAGAGAAGACGTCACTCAGGTCACTGATATCATTGTGTATTCTCCTGACTGTCCCATCAGAGGTGTAGTCACTTGTAAGTTCTGCAGTGATGATGGGTAAAAGTGTATCCAATCTGTGTCTCTCCAGCTGTTACAAAACTACAACTCCCATTGCCAGAGGCTCTCCAGACATGATGGGAGTTTTATCTATCCAACAGCTGGAGAACCACTTCAACCGAGGTGATCGGTGGGGGTCTCAGCAGTCAGACCCCCACCAAAAAAATGGCCCTGGGGGGGGGGGGTCTGGACAGGGGGTATGGGTAGGGAACACTGCTGCACCTAATGTGGGGGGAACACTGCTGCACCTAATGTGGGGGGAACACTGCCTGCCTACTAAGGGGGAACACTGCCTGCCTAATGTGGGGAACACTGCCAACCCAATGTGGAGAACACTGCCAAACTAATGTGGGGAGAACTGTGCTGCACCTAATGTGGGGAGAACACTGCTGCACATAATGTACGTCGTATCGACGTTCGCTCACGTTGCGCTCTAGAGCGTGACGTGCGTGAACATTAAAGGGGGGGGGGGCCTCCATGTCCATTCTGCTTGGGGCCCCCAAATTCCTTCAAACGGCCCTGGCCACTATATGGTGTCCTCATGCTGCCAACACCTCCATTCAGTGACATTCAGCCACTTTATGATGTCCTCATGCTTCAGCCTCATCCAAGCTGTGTCATTCAGCCACTATATGGTGTCCTCATGCTGCCAAGACCTCCACGCTGTGCCATTCAGCCACTATATGGTCTCCTCATGCTGCCAACACCTCCACGCTGTGTCATTCAGCCACTATATGGTGTCCTCATGCTTCCAACACCTCCACACTGTGCCATTCAGCCACTATATGGTGTCCTCATGCTGCCAAAACCTCCATTCTGTGTCATTCAGCCACTATATGGTGTCCTCATGCTGCCAACACCTCCACACTGTGCCATTCAGCCACTATATGGTGTCCTCATGCTTCAGCTTCATCCAAGCTGTGTCATTCAGCCACTATATGGTGTCCTCATGCTGCCAACACCTCCACACTGTGCCATTCACCCACTATATGGTGTCCTCATGCTGCCAACACCTCCACACTGTGCCATTCAGCCACTATATGGTGTCCTCATGCTGCCAACACCTCCATTCTGTGTCATTCAGCCACTATATGGTGTCCTCATGCTTCAGCATCATCCAAGCTGTGTCATTCAGCCACTATATGGTGTCCTCATGCTGCCAACACCTCCACGCTGTGCCATTCAGCCACTATATGGTCTCCTCATGCTGCCAACACCTCCAAGCTGTGTCATTCAGCCACTATATGGTGTCCTCATGCTTCAGCCTCATCCAAGCTGTGTCATTCAGCCACTATATGGTGTCCTCATGCTGCCAACACCTCCACGCTGTGCCATTCAGCCACTATATGGTCTCCTCATGCTGCCAACACCTCCACGCTGTGTCATTCAGCCACTATATGGTGTCCTCACACTTCAGCCTCATCCAAGCTGTGTCATTCAGCCACTATATGGTGTCCTCATGCTGCCAACACCTCCACGCTGTGCCATTCAGCCACTATATGGTCTCCTCATGCTGCCAACACCTCCACGCTGTGTCATTCAGCCACTACATGGTGTCCTCATGCTTCAGCCTCATCCAAGCTGTGTCATTGAGCCACTATATGGTGTCCTCATGCTGCCAAAAACTCCACGCTGTGCCATTCAGCTACTATATGGACTCCTCATGCTGCCAACACCTCCACGATGTGTCATTCAGCCAATATATGGTGTCCTCATGCTTCAGCTTCATCCAAGCTGTGTCATTCAGCCACTATATGGTGTCCTCATGCTGCCAACACCTCCACACTGTGCCATTCAGCCACTATATGGTGTCCTCATGTTGCCAACACCTCCACACTGTGCCATTCAGCCACTATATGGTGTCCTCATGTTGCCAACACCTCCACACTGTGCCATTCAGCCACTATATGGTGTCCTCATGCTACCAACACCTTCATTCTGTGTCATTCAGCCAATATATGTTGTCCTCATGCTTCAGCCTCATCCAGGTTGTGTCATTCAGCCACTATATGGTGTCCTCATGCTGCCAACACCTCCAAGCTTTGCCATTCATCCACTATATGGTCTCCTCATGCTGCCAACACCTCCACGCTGTGTCATTCAGCCACTATATGGTGTCCTCATGCTTCAGCTTCATCCAAGCTGTGTCATTCAGCCCCTATATGGTGTCCTCATGCTGCCAACACCTCCACACTGTGCCATTCAGCCACTATATGGTGTCCTCATGTTGCCAACACCTCCACACTGTGCCATTCAGCCACTATATGGTGTCCTCATGCTGCCAACACCTCCATTCTGTGTCATTCAGCCATTATATGGTGTCCCCATGCTTCAGCCTCATCCAGGCTGTGTCATTCAGCCACTATATGGTGTCCTCATGCTGCCAACACCTCCACGCTGTGCCATTCAGCCACTATATGGTCTCCTCATGCTGCCAACACCTCCATGCTGTGTCATTCAGCCACTATATGGTGTCCTCATGCTTCAGCTTCATCCAAGCTGCGTCATTCACCCACTATATGGTGTCCTCATGCTGCCAACACCTTCACACTGTGCCATTCAGCCACTATATGGTGTCCTAATGCTGCGAACACCTCCATTCTGTGTCATTCAGCCACTATATGGTGTCCTCATGCTTCAGCCTCATCCAAGCTGTGTCATTCAGCCACTATATGGTGTCCTCATGCTGCCAACACCTCCACGCTGTGCCATTCAGCCACTATATGGTCTCCTCATGCTGCCAACACCTCCATGCTATGTTATTCCTTCACTATATGGTCTCCTGACACTGATGCCACCACCAGGCTCTGTCATTGTGCTGCTGTGCGGCAGTGATTCTAAAAGCGATGCCGGTAATCTGCATGTTATTCTGAATAACAGTATTATTTCACTACCCCAGCACACTCCATATGTGCAAATCAGCCGAATCGAATTTTTGAAAAGTTTGCTCATCTCTAGTCAGAATGTCAGAAACCCTATACAAGTATATAAGACTTCTGCATTTCAACTCCTGATTGTGTCAGTTTTGCGGTTAATGGGGTTCTCCGGTGAAAAACCTTTTTTTTTAAATCAACTGGTGCCAGAAAGTTAAACAGATTTCTAAATTACTTCTATTAAAAAATCTTAATCCTTCCTGTACTTATTAGCTGCTTAATACTACAGTGGAAATTCTTTTCTTTTTGAAACACAGAACTGTCTGCTGACATCACGAGCACAGTGCTCTCTGCTGACATCTCTGTCCATTTTAGGAACTGTCCAGTACAGCATATGTTTGCTATGTTTGCTATGGGGATTTCCTTTTACCCTGGACAGTTCCTAAAAATGGACAGAAATGTCAGCAGAGAGCACTGTACTCATGATGTCAGCAGACAGCTCTGTGTTTCAAACGGAAAAGAATTTCCACTGTAGTATTCAGCAGCTAATAAGTACAGGAAGGATTAAGATTTTTTAATAGAAGTAATTTACAAATCTGTTTAACTTTCTTGCACCAGTTGATTTAAAAAAAAAAAAAAAAGTTTTTCACCGGAGTACCCATTTAAGTCTATGTCACGGCTCATTGTGACAGTGCAGTTAAAAAAAATTTCAAAGTCCAAAATAGAGTATTTTTGGTCATAAAAAGCGATCAAAAGTTCGATGAAAACAAAAATGGTACCATTAAAAACTTCAGATCACAGCGCAAAGAAATGAGCCCTCATACATCCCTGTATGCGGAAATATAAAAAAGTTATAGGGGTCAGAATAGGACATTTTTAAATGTTTTAATTTTCATCCATGTAGTTAGGATTTTTTCCAGAAGTAAGACAAAATCAAACCTATATAAGTAGGACCTACAGAATAAAGATAAGGTGTCGTTTTTATAAAAAAAAAAATGCACTGCGTGGAAACGGAAGCCCCCATTTTGTCGCACAATGATTTTTTTTTTGTTTCGCCGTAGATTTTTGGATAAAATTACTGATGTCATTGATGTCATTACAAAGTAGAATTGGTGGTGCAAAAAAAATAAAATAAAAAAATAAGCCCTCATATGAGTCTGTAGGTGTAAAAAGGGTTTTGATTTTTAAAAGGTGAGGAGGAAAAAAACAAAAGTGCAAAAATGGAAAAACCCTGAGTCCCCAAGGGGTTAAGGACCATGCCAATTTTAGTTTTGGCACTTCCGTTTTTCTTCCTTCTCTTCTAAAAATCAACACTTTCAATTTTGCACCTACAGACCCGTATAAGGGCTTGTTTTTTGTGTCACCAATTGTACTTTGTAATTACATCATTTATTTTATAACATAATCTGCGGTGAAACAAAACAAACGCCATGTTTGGGGCTTCTATTTCTACGCAGTGCACTTCTTAAAAAATGACACCTTATCTTTTTTCTGTATGTCCATACGGTTACAAGGATAACCAATTTATGTAGGTTTTATTTAATTTTTCTACATGCACCAAAATTAATATGTTTAAAATTGTCATCTTCTGAGACCTATAACGTTAAAATTTTTCCGCATATGGGGCTATATAAGGGCTAATTTTTTGTGCTGTGTTCTGTAGTTTTTATCATATCATTTTTGTTTTGATGGGACTTTTTGATCGCTTTTTATAATTTTTTTTATGGTATATGAAGTGACCAAACATGCACAATTTTGGACTTTGGTATTTTTTACCCTTATATTTTAATAGTTCGGACATTTACACACACAGATGTACCACATATGATTATTTTTATTTTTTTATTTTATTATTTTATTTAAAAAATGGGAAAAGGGGTGGGGATTTACACTTTATTAGGAAGGGGTTAATTCCTTTTTATAAAGTTTTTTTTTAACACATTTTTTTTTTTTAGCCCCCATAGGGGGCTATAACATGCAATTATTTGATTGCATATACTGATAAATGCTATGCCATAGCATAACTCCACCACATCTCCCAGAATAGCCATCTAAACCGATATTTCAATGGTGAGCCCATATTTATGTTCAATAAGATGAAAAACCTCTGACTAAAATATTTTCACCTTCTCGCAGCTCCATAATAGACATACTAAATTTGCATTTACCTTTACACATTTAGGAGAGAGGAGAATCCCCCTCTACATTTCGCTTTCCATAGAAAAGTTGGGGACTAATATTAGCGATGTATCATTTGAGAGAATTTGAGTTTCTTGTTGCTAGAGCAGACAGCTGCATTCTGTAAAATATGGTGCCACATGGCCACTTCAATAGTCACAGTACCTCTATTCTTACTTACTCCTAATATTCCATTAAAAAACATAAAATGTTAAATATTGTAAAATATCCTTAGTATTTTAGTGATATGTGTTTCCTCACTTAAGAAAGTGAACAATTTGTGGATCTCCAAATACATTTTTATTTTTTGTTCTCCTGTAAGCTTCCCCCAGTTGTAAACATAGTGTACCACAATTTTAGATCTTCCCTCAAATCATAATCTTGTCCAAAGGATAGAGGATATCCATCCACCACTGGGGACCTCTGTGATCTCTACTGCAACTCCGTGGCTGATGACAGGTGATACAGGGGCCGAGGTATCGGGCGATCAAACCCCCTCCCATTGGCTTACATCGAGGGGCCGAGGTGTGATGTCATGAGGGGGTGGGGCCATGACATCACGATACCCCGGCCCCTGTATCGCCCGTCATCAGCCACGGAGCAAACATACAGTCATGGCCGTAAATGTTGGAACCCCTGAAATTTTTCAAGAAAATGAAGTATTTCTCACAGAAAAGGAATGCAGTAACACATGTTTTGCTATACACATGTTTAAGGGAGGAATAAAAGCAAATTGGACATAATGTCACACCAAACTCCAAAAAGTGGGCTGGACAAAACAATTAGCACCCTTAACTTAATATTTGGTTGCACACCCTTTGGAAAAAGTTACTGAAATCTTATTTATTTTTTCCTATGCTATGGCAGGGTCCTCCTGGGTCTCCTGCCATGGCATTTCATTTAAATGTTGATGGATAGTTCGCGCTAACACTGATGCTCCCTGAGCCTGCAGGACAGCTTGAATATCTTTGGAACTTGTTTGGGGCTGCTTATCCACCATCTGGACTATCCTGCATTGACACCTTTCATCAATTTTTCTCTTCCGTCCATGCCCAGGGAGATTAGCTACAGTGCCATAGGCTGCAAACTTCTTGATAATGTTTATGTAAGGGAGAAGTGGAAAAGCCGGCACTGCACTGCGGATTCAATGAAGCAGGGGTACACTAGATAACAACCAGTGTTTCTATGGACAACAATGCTGATTTTCGGGGTGCTCAGTTTAAAGTAACACAAAAACAATATAGAATATGCAGAAGGAACCAAACGACACTCACCAGGCAAATGGAACAGCGATATTTTAATTTCTCATGCACGGATCCGCAGGCGGGTAGGACTCAGCGGTCGGCAGGGGGCGTGTGGGACGTTTCGTGCGCAGTGACGCACTTCCTCAGCCAACGCGTTGGCTGAGGAAATTAAAGTATCGCTGTTCCATTTGCCTGGTGAGTGCCGTCTGGTTCCTTCTACAAAGTCTTTTCTTGATAATGTTGCGCACTGTGGACAAAGGCAAATCTTGATCTCTGGAGATGAACTTGTAACCTTGAGATTTTTGATATTTTGCCACAACTTTGCTTCTCAAGTCCTCAGACAGTTCTCTTCTCCTCTTTCTGTTGTCCATGCTTAGTTGTGGCACACACAGACACACAATGCAAAGTCTAAGTGAACTTTTTATCTGCTTTCAGGTGTGATTTTTATATTGCCCACACCTGTTGCTTGTCTCAGGTGAGTTTAAATGGGCACTGTCATGAAATCAAAAAATTGATGTGTTGTAGTACTTAAGTACTACAACATATCTCTAATATACTTTAATTTAAAAAAGAGATTTAAACCAGTTTGAAATCACTTTTAAATTCGGCCACTAGGGGTCGCCCTCCTAGTGGCCGAATGCATTCGGCAGTGACGTCACTAATGAATTTCGACTCATTGAAGCCTGGCAATGAGTCGAAATTCAATCATTGCGGTGCTCGCTCCCGCCTGTCAATCAGCCTTGCACACCGGCCCCGCCTCCCGGCATCCCGTCGCTGCTGTCCTGCACCAGCTGATCGGGACACCGAACTTGTGAAGACACAGAATTGTTCATTACACCGGCCCCGTTGCTGCACTGTTCTAGTATGTCTGGGAAGGGGGGGGGGTTCGGGTAGCGGGGTTCAGGGGAGGGGGGGCGGTGTTCGGGTGGCGCCGCGGCCATGTATTGTTTATAACACAGGGTGCCTCCAGTTTTTCCCCACTAAAACTCCCAGCATGCCCTGACAGCCAATAGATGTCAGGGCAAGCTGGGAGTTGTAGTGGTGAAACAGCTGGAGGCACCCTGTGTAGATGAACTAAGGGTAAAAGTCACCCCCAGCAGGCATCAGTGACGTGGTGCCTGCTAGGGAAGTCTGCCTGGTAGTGAGCACACTGCCAAGCAGAAAAAACTGCATTTTTTATATAGTAAAAAAAAAAAAATAGGCAGGGAGGAGGTTAGGGATAGATGGGAAATAGGCAGGGACAGAGAGGGAAAAAAGAGGGATGGTGGGAGCTACCCTTTAAAGGAGCATCACATGCTTGAAACAATCTTATTTTTCCACAATTTTGAAAGGGTGCCAATAATTTTGTCCAGACCATTTTTGGAGTTTGGTGTGACATTATGTCCAATTTGCTTTTTTTCCTCCCTTTTTTGGATTAGTTCCAATACACACAAAGGCAATAAACATGTGTATAGCAAAACGTGTTACTGAAATCCTTTTCTGTGAGAAATACTTAATTTTCTTGAAAAATTTCAGGGGTGCCAACATTTGTAGCTTCATGCTGCTGATATGCGGGGTGCTGCAGGAGAGATCGCGGGTGTTCTCAGCCGCGGGACCCCCGCGATCCTTTGGATAGGGGATAAAATGTCCAGGGGTGGAGTACCCCTTTAAACCAAATAAGTGTAAAATCCAGACTACCATTAATATTACATAATGCCTTTAAACTCCTCCACACTTTATAATATAGGTCAAAGTAGGGGAAATGCATTTAATACCTTGGGCTTTTGCCACGAGGGAATGCAAAATTAGGGAAAGCCAAGCCTCTTGCACCCTCTGAGAGAGTCATGTAAGCCTACATGCATACTCTCCCTCTGGGTACAGCACTTGGGTCTCTTTGGTGCTTCCATAGAGAATGAATGAAGCATGTGCCGACTCCAGCATGCACTCCTGTCAGAAATCCGGGGCCCAATCAGGAGATCGCGGAGGTCGCAGCGGTAGGACCACTGCAATTTGAAACTTATCCCCTATCCTCTGGAAAGGGACTAAGTTACTTTTCACTGCAGTACCCTTCAAGCAAGATGTTGGCTACAGAATTAATGTATAGCAATTTATTTCAGCTAATAATGCCTTCCCCAAATCCAAGAAAAGGACACCAGAGGCTCCAGGATGCCGTAATTATTCATTTTATGGACCTGAGGAAGGCACATGCTGGTGCCGAAACGAGTTGTCCGTTTGTTCTAAACCATAATAAACTGTCCTGTGCTTTATTGACGTTCCGCATCCATTTTATTTCAGCAGTAGCGCTCGTCCAGTACCCCCTTTTTTTACTCTCCTCTTCCTGGTCATAATATATCCGTACACCTTCGCAGTCACGGACAGGGGATCTCGAGCAGCACAACTGCCGCCATTAGTCTCCACTTTACACTCGCCTGGTGAGGTGCTGTCCCCGTTGATAACCTCGGCGGGACATCACACCACCCAGGGTGTAGTGGTTCTCGACCAACTCATCACGCCGCCATCATCCACGAGAGAGAGCCCAACCTTTTTGCCTCTTCTTCACACTTCCCCAAATCCAAAGGATTCCAATATATGCCATAAAAAGCTCCATTTCACCCTGTCAAATACTGTATCCAATGACAGGATGGAACGGAGGGGTCCATCGCCGACCCAAACGTTGGCCACCATTTTGATCAGATTACCATGAATGGATCTCCCTGGGATAAACCCAGATTGATCTTTAGTAATCAAAGTCGGTACCACAGTGACCAACCTCCGGGCCAGCAGTTTCTCCAGGATCTTTACATCTGCATTAAAAAGGGATATTGAGCTAAATGAGGTGACATCCATTGAACTTCTGTCCTTATACAAAGTATTTATACTCTAATATATAAAAGGAAAATGCTTTGCTTTTCACAGAAGTGAAGCTACAACACAAACATGACATATCTGTTACCAATATGTATTCAGTACTAGATTCATCAAGTGTTCGGATGACCAAATTATGTTCCACAGAAAAATCATTTATTAGCAAACTCCAAATCCAAAAATATGTATCAACTTTCTCTGTCCCAGTACACATTTTTTATTAAAAGGCATGAAATCTGGCACATTGGCATAATAATTAAAATTTGGATAGGCTCCCATAATTTGGGCCAGCTGTTTATGGGAATTTGCGAGCAAAGTGCTTTTTCAATTCCAAAACAAATAAAACCTCTTAGTCTCACATGAAGCATACACTAAAGGGAGCATTCATAACTGCTGCTGGGTTCTTCGCTCCCTATCTGCAAGTCTCCCACATGACCCCAGCACATTACATGTTACTCAGGCCAATTCTGTCTGCCTCTACAGCAATGCCGAACGCTTGTAGTAAAATTCTAGCTTTTATTTTATGTACAGTTATTTAATCTGATCTGGAATTTCTCCGATTTCTTTATACATTTATTCATTTTTTCACATGTAACAAAATGTTTACGAAACATACTAAAAAAACACACACACACAATATAAAATGGAGTTCTTTCCCTTAAAATACTGCTCGAATATATAAACTTTTCTAATACATAAAATGTGTTTGGATCTCAAACCTTTCAAAATTTTTTTTTAAATGATGCTTTAAAGGGTCACTGCTTGTTTTGCTACATATCACAGCTCCCAGACTATAGTCTCCAACTTAGCTCATTTAACCTCATCCTACAATTAAAGAAATTATCATTCATAAATTAGGAACACTTTGGAAGAATGTATTAAGGCGCCTGTTTCTTGCACCAGTCTTATTTCAAAGTACACTGCAAATTGCGCCAAATTTATTAAGCCATTTAAAACATTTGGCAGATCTTATGTGTGTCTATATAACAGAAAAGCAAATCTACAACAGATACTGTATGAGCAGGCCTAGATTTGTGCAATAGTTCTGTCATAAATTATGATAAATCTGCAGGCCACGTGTTCTCCCACTACACCATGTACATATTTCTCATCACTTTTAGAAAATCATGCAATTTGGGGATTAGTGGGAGGTAAATAGGCACCATCTCATGCAACAGTTGGAGGCACCCTGGTTGAGAAACAATGAGGTAGTGTTTACCTCCATTTCATTGTTTTTCAACCAGGGTACCTCCAGCTGTAGCAAAACTACAACTCTCAGCATGCCTTTAGCTGTGTGGGCATGCTGAGAGTTGTAGTTCTGTAACAGCTGGAGGTACCCTGGTTAAAAACAACAACGAGATAAAGCCTATTTACCTCCATTTCATTGTTTCTCAACCAGAGTTCTTCCAACTGTTGCAAAACTACAACTCCCAACATGCCTTTTGCTGTGTGGGCATGCTGGGAGTTGTAGTTTTGCAACAGCTGGTGGCACCCTATTTGGGAAACACTTTTATATCTATCTATTTATTTATTTAGGGCCCATACTCACTAAACGCCAAGTCTGGCGGCGAGCCATAGCTATCTATCTATCTCATATCTATATATCTATCTATAGAAAAAATGCAGGCAGCACACCACAACTAAAATCCAAATAAGGTAATTTTATTCACGCTGGCTTTTTCAAGGCTGGAGAAACATAGTCTCTCTCACATCATGGAATAAACTTACCTTATTTGAATTCTAGTCGTAGTGTGCTGCCTGCATTTTTTCTATGGATTGAAGAGCCAGTGGGCCGAGGTTCAAAACATGCGTGCACCCCTATTGTTTCTTCACTTTTTTCTGGATGTGCTGTTTCTATTGGACATCTATCTATCTCATATCTATCTATCTCATATATCTATATATCTCCTATATCTATCTATCTATCTATCTATCTATCAATATCATATCTATTTTTCTATCTATCTATCTCATATCTATCTATCTATCTATCGATCTATCTACTGTATCTATTTATATCTATCTATCTCATATATATATATATATATATCTCAATCTTTCTATCTATCTAATATCTATCAATCTTTCTCATATCTATCTATCTACTGTATCTATTTATATCTATCTATATCATATTTATCTATCTATCTATCTTATATCTATCTATCTATCTCATATCTATCTATCTATCTATTTATATCTATCCATCTATCTCATATCTATCTATTTATCTATCTCACATCTATCTATCTAAATACGGCAAGGAGAATCAGCACAATCACTCTATGGTAAGTGATGACGGGTTCAAGGTGGTAAATGTCCCAGGTTACAGGGCATAAACTACATCCATCCAAATAAAAGTAATCCTGCAGCACTCCGGATTGTGTAAAAATCCAGTGTAGTTTATTCACCCAAAAATCAAGGCAACGTTTCGGCTGCCCACTTGCAGCCTTTCTAAAGCAATGCTTGATTTTGGGTGAATAAACTACACTTGATTTTCACGCAATCCGTAGTGATGCAGGATTACTTTTATTTGAATGGATATCTATCTATCTCATATCTATGTATCTCATCTATCTATCTACTGTATCCATTTATATCTATCTATCTATCTATCTATCTATAAACAGGAGAATACAGCAGCACACTGCTAGCACAAATATACAGATAAAACATGAAATGCTATACAGCTATAGTGCAAAAAATGAAAAATGAAAAAGTGAGGTAATTAGCTCACAATTTGGCGGCCAAATAGTTTGGACCATCTCACCACGGTATGGTGACCTAATTGGGACGGACCCTACACTGTGAATATGCCTCTGTGTAATCAGTTTAACAGGCATTGCAAGGTCTGAGACGTCCAGCACCTTATACACACCTAATAGAGGTGGGTGGGGTGCAGGAGCCAACATGGAGGCAGCCACTCCCCCATATGTATAACACAAACAAGGATAAGTTGGCCCACCCACCTCTATTAGGTGTGTATAAGGTGCTGGACGTCTCAGACCTTGCAATGCCTGTTAAACTGATTACACAGAGGCATATTCACAGTGTAGGGTCTGACCCAATGAGGTCACCTTACCGTTGTGGGATGGTGCAAACTATTTGGCTGTCAAATTGTGAGCTAAGTACCTCACTTTTTCATTTTTTGCACTATAGCTGTATAGCATTTCATGTTTTGTCTGTATCTTTGTGCTAGCAGTGTGCTGCTGTATTCTCCTGTTTATGTATATTCAGCCTAGCAGCGTGCACCTGTATGCCAGGTCCATGCAGTAGTTTTGGTATCAGTAGTGCTGGCCAACTTATCCTTGTTTATCTATCTCTCTATCTCATATCTATCTATCTCTAACTTATTTCTATCTATCTAGAACCACAGGGTAGGCAGCACAACCTCAGGTGGTACTTTAGGAATAGGGGTGCATGCAAGAAAATATGGGGTCCCAGTCAAAGACCACGTCCATCGGTACAATACCAGTAGAAACAGCAGCACACCCAAGCAGCATTAGGTGGGGGTATTAACTACCTGGGAGAATTACCTACTACCTATTGGGGGCATTATCTACTAGGGGCATTATCGGCCTACTGGGGGGTTATAACTTATAAGGGGATTTCCTACCTACCTACTGGGGCCACTACTTGATAGGGAAGGGGAAATAACCTACCCATCATCACCCTATCCCCCTACCCATTCACACACACTTAACTACTTCTTTATACTATTCAGGGCACCAAGGGGGACATCATTTTGGGCACTTAGGGTAGTGAACATATGGGAAATGTGCTGAAAAAGTGCTGAGCCTAATATGATTGTTGTCTGGCAGATTCTGTGGAGACAAGTCCTGGTTGGAAGAAGACTTTATGATGGTTGAGCAAGACAGAGAAGTAAAGGAAAGAGAAAAACTCCAAGAAGACGCCTCCTGGGAGTCAGCAGATGTAACTGCACTGTAATTACTTATATGGTCTGCATAGCCTGTGTAGAGCCTGGGTCATTACTATGTGGGCTTTGTATGGGGGAATATTGGTCTACGTTGAGTAGTGTTATTTTAATCACTATGTGGTGGCAATAGTAGTGGTCATGGTGTAGTGGTATTTGCCTCCTTTTATACTGGTATTATTGTTATTATTATTATTATTATTATTGGTAATATTGGTCTCAGTATACAGGATTTAGTCAGTAACAATATGATGGGAAAATGTATGGTGATTATATTCCTCCTTGTATACTGGTAATATTTGTCTCAATATACTAGATTTAGTCATAACAGTATGGCGGTGATATTTCCTCTTTCCTTCCTCTCTAAACTAAAGGGCTCTTGTTTTTATTGTCCTGTGTTTTAAAATATTTTTTCATAGATGATGGGTAAAATAGCAGGCAGACACTGGGCAGACTTGGTGTTGGGCCACGGGAGGGGGAGGGCTTGAGCCATGTAAGGGGCCTCAAAATTTCTGATGGCAGCCCTGGTGTAATGACTATTGAACAACAAAAGGGGACGTGTACGGATTATATTGGTACTATGAAATTACTTTTGTAATGCACTTTTGGAACTAACATGTACTAACTACAAATAGTTACATGAATAGCTAATGAATGTGGAATATGTGTAACTAATTTCTACTAACAGCTATGCACAAAAAGTGGAAAATAATACACTTAAAAGTCATCTAGTGGATATGCCAGTGTAAGATATATGTGCCCCAGAGCGAGGTATGCATGCATATCTAAATCCTAACACAAGATGATGCAGGAACATAAGGATTGAACCAAATGTTAATTTAATGTGAATGTGGACTCTAAATATATTCTTCATCTACAGGAAAACGCACTGAGATAAAGGAAATTACAAGGCATTGGATGGTGGCGGCCAATAAGTTAATAGTTTTGTATATGTGTTGTGAGCAGATAACTACCTTTTAAGTGATTAGATAATAATAAAAGGGATGTTTTAATAGGTTACCTTTTGTTGTTTGAGAACATTATTGGATTAAATTTGGGAGACCAACAGCAAAAAAGTTTTTCAGTGCTTGTAGTGTAATGACTCCTATCATTGTTGTCACATTTAACCTTCTTCCTTACACCAGGAAGACTAGAGTCTTTATTAGGCTGGGTTCACATATGTCCGGCTTAGGTGAACTCAGCCTAGATCTGGATGCATAACTTGAAGATTCAAAGGAAACAATTGCAATTCACCAATACCGGTCAATTCAGTCTTTATTCAGCGATATCCATGTGCAAATACAAACACTGAGACGGGGAGCTGCTGATCTGTTCAGCAGGAGTAAGGAGTCAGCGCGACAGCTGTTCCCTACGTCACCACGTACTTCATCAGAGACGCCTGATGAAGTTCGTGGTGACGTAGGAAAAAGCTGTCGCGCTGACTCCTTACTCCTGCTGAACAGATCAGCAGCTCCCCATCTCAGTGTTTGTATTTGCACATGGATATCGCTGAATAAAGACTGAATTGACCGGTATTGGTGAATTGCCATTGTCTCCTTTGAATCTTCAAGTTATGCCTTTGTGATAGCTAAACCACTACAATAGAGCACCACCGACATACTACAATACGTGCAGTTATTCCCTTGGAGTAGCGAAGGCCTCCTGAAGTGTAGTTAACCCCACGTTAGCTGAAGTGCCAGACTATACGTATTTTGAACTAGATCTGGATGCAACTGATGCCACAAGTTGTCATCAGTTGTATGGCATCTGGCATACATTGTTACTGGATGCCAGACAGGGGAACGCAGCAAGCTGTGTTTCCCTGACCGGTGCTCTCCGGTCGAGTATCAAACTATGTGGCGTCAAAATTGAGGCGCCTGATGATTGTGAACTGTCCCATTCAAAGGAATGGTATCAGTTCTAGCATCAGTTTCCCTCCGGTGCACGCCGAAGGGAGACTATGCCGGACGTCTGATATATGTGAACCCAGCCTTACAGAGTCAGATGGGTGTACCCAGCAAATAAAGACTCTCTAGAAAGTCTAATTTTTCTTAGTGTTTTGTCTGACCATCATTTAATCTTACAGCAGTCTGGTTCTCTCGTGGTCAGAGGGGCGTCATGGTTCTCTTGATCTATTGTGTCATGTAATAATCCCAAAGCTTTGCTCCAAAATAATGATCTGGATCTTCATACGTTGAGCTCGGCACAAAGGCAAGACCACTGCATACCAAGGCAAAGTGGTGTTAAAAATGATACACCACTACTTGAAAATGTAGGACCACAATGTAGCCTGGTTCAGAGCTACACGTTTTATTACTTTAACCATGGAAAAGTTGAGGTTGGAATCACTTTGGCTGTAGCAGATGAGTACTTCAGTTTTCTGTCTACATTGGTTTTTATTCATATCAACACATATGTTATTCTTTCCACCCCATGCATTTTGAGATAGTAGGAAAATATCCAAAGCTGACTTTTAAATAAAGACTTATATAATAAGAAAAGCTAGTAAAGTGATAAAAAATGAGTTAGTGCTAAGCAGAGAAATGTGGCCCCATTCCCAAAGATTTAAAAGAAAGAAATAAGGAACATATTACTATAAAAATATTTGCATTATGCATGTGATACCAACCAGGCATTAGCAATAGCATTGTGCATCTTGTAAAACACTAAACTAAAGCAGCTTAAAATCATTCCAGTAAATTTGCATTTTCTTTCTTAGAAGCGATTCAAAATTAAACAGGACATAAATTTAACTATAGGAAAACCCAACATTGACATTTTAAGTGGAAATAACTAATCCATCTTCAGTAGGCCAGTTTTTTTTGTACTCAAAGTCATATATTTTGACAAAAATGATATTTGTGCTATTGTTGCACTTCTCTGATCACTTTGTTAAAGTGATATGGAATGTGGAAACTAAGGGAGAAGGTCCAGCGAGACAAATCTTGTGGAATGGAAAATGCTTTATTTCTTCAAGCTAAAAATAATAACATAAGAAACATCCTGTAGGCTGATATCCTGACACGTTTCACGCTCCATGAGAGCTTAGTCATAGGCAGCAATTAAAACTAGACATGTCTTCAAATACTGACACTGGGGAACACTTACATCTATTAACCCTTTCAATGAAAAAAGTGGAAAAGTGGAGGAAAAGGAACATACTTAGTAGACGGTATATTTTTTTTGTGTTAACAATGTTCTACATTGAAATGTGGCAGTGTTTAGCAGAAGGAGTGTGGCTCACCTGGACCTACAGTAGTGTGTAACCATACCTTATGCCAGAAATTAGCGTAAGTTATGTCATAAATGTATGTGATGTGGCCTACCCAGAAATACAAGTTACCATAACTTACACTGAATATTGGTGTAAACATGGTGTAAATTTAAAGTGGTGCTCTGGGGAAGTTAAGAAAAATAAAAATGCCCCAAAGCCTCCACAATACCTGTTCTGTGTCCCCTGTAGAATTCATGTGATTTTGCCAGCTCCTGTGGCCTCTGGTGTCTTTGAAATTTAATTTTTCCTTGCTTGCAGCCCAGACTACAACTCAAAGAAGTCAGTGCAGCTCCGCGTAATGGCTGCCAGCCAATTGCTTTTACTATCTGTGTGCATGCTGTGTTATTGTAAACACAGTGAGCAGCAACCAGCAATAAATCATGCTATGCTCTGAATGGCAGCAGTCAGTGATTAGATCTACATTAGAAAAAGAGCAGCATTATGTGCTGAATTGTGACCGAGAATCTTCACTGGGCTTCTCTGCTGGCAAGCTCCTCACACAGGGAGGGGGAGGGGAGCTGTGAAGACAGAAATCATGTGGTGTTTGTTTTCCAAGAGGGTGGGGGCTAGTCTCAGTGAGATGTTTACACAAAGACAAGGAGGATCTGAATATGACATATTTCTCTCATTCCCTGCATGTAAGTGACAGCCAGGGCCGGATCATCTTTGGCGCTCTTGGAGCGCCTGCTCCGGGCCCCGTGCCCCATCCCTGTGTCCCGAAAAATATTTTCAGGACACAAGGATGTCCCGGCGGTTACCTCTCTGCAGTGGCCCCCGCATTAACTTTAAATACGCAGGGGCCTCTGGGAGGTAGCGCACGCTGGGACATCACTGACGTCCCGTGCGTGCGCCCATAGTAACCAAGCAGAGCGGAGCGGAGCATCGAGGATGATGTGCCCGTATGGTAAGTCAACAGCAGCACGTCATCTTCAATATTCTGACCTCCGATCCCGGGACCTACTGCTATGGCCCGCCATAACCCATAGCAGTAGATCGTGACCCGGGTCCCCGGACCGGAGGAGCGGTGGTCAGAACACTGAAGTGGGGCAGTAAACAGGCATACAGCCTCCAGCCATACACTGTATATGGCTGAAGGCTGTATGTCTGTGGGGGAACTGTACTGCACCTAATGTGGGGAACTATACTGCACCTAATGTGGGGGAACTGTACTGCATCTAATGTGGGGGAACTATACTGCACCTAATGTGGGGGAACTGTACTGCACCTAATGTGGGGAAGTGTACTGCACCTAATGTGGAGAACTATACTGCACCTAATGTGGGGAACTATACTGCACCTAATGTGGCAGAACTGTACTGCACCTAAAGTGGGGGAACTGTACTGCACCTAATGTGGGGGGAACTGTACTGCACCTAATGTGGGGGAACTGTACTGCCAACCTAATGTGGGGGAACTGTTCTGCCAACTTAATGTGGGGGAACTGTACTGCCAGCCTAATGTAGGGGAACTGTACTGCCAACCTAATGTGGGTGAACTGTACTGCCAGCCTAATGTGGGGGAACTGTACTGCCAACCTAATGTGGGGGAACTGTACGGCCAACCTAATGTAGGGGAACTGTACTTCCAACCTAATGTGTGGGGAACTGTACTTCCAACCTAATGTGGGGGAACTGTACTGCACCTAATCCTAATGAAGTGCTCCGTCTTCCAGGTAGCCTTAATCTGGCCCTGGTGACAGCTGAAAGAAGGAAACCGCTCTATATAGCTAATGAATGATATTTAAACAATTAAATAGGTTGGTGAGAGGGAATGGATGAGCTATGGGTTTAGTCCCCGGAGTACCCTTTTAAGCTAATTGGCATGAAACACTAGTCTTAGTAAACTCTGCCCTCAGTGGGTATTTGGTAGCTGTTATTCTATATTATTTGTGTGCTGAGATAAAGCTACTCAGTTCTATGTCACAATGAAATATTGTCACAGATACAAAATGGTAATTGTTAGCGTATTTGTTGAACGTTACTTATGATATAAGTCTCAGAGCCACTATCATAGTTTACATAAATCTTTATAACCTCAGTAAGCATAGAAATTAGGAAACTAATATCTTCATGAACAGAATGCCCATTAGAATTGGGCTCAAGAAATTCCAAATGATACCATGGTTATTCTGAAACATCTGCTTAAACCTTTGTTTAGAATGAGGATTGTGTCTTACTATACGTCCTCAATTTACATTACCAGCTGCAAACTGTAATTCTAGTTCTGAGTGGTATATTGTTTCTTTGCAAATATTCTATCTCTCCTAACATAAGATTGGATAAGAATCAAGATATCTTAAAAATGGATGGGTGTGGGGTACCCAGCACATGGAAATTCAAATTATTATGTAGGTTACTAGGTTTTCCTTACAAAACATTGACAAAGTAGCTGCAAATGTTTAAGATTTCAAACAATTTACTTAACTAAAACCAGATGAGAGATAGAGTTGGCTTAAAGTTTATATTACTATTTGTTTCTTACTTAAAAATTCACAGAAAAGGAGGTTAGGGGAAGACCATTGTGTGCCAGTCTTATATCACTGCCACCTACAATACTATATTTAGAATGTGGTGTTTTGTGTCATGTATAGTTGCACGTTTTCCCCATTTGTAGCATTATTATACTGATGATTTGCCCCACATAACTGACAAAAAGCATCTTTAATGATAAAATGATGGAAATATAAGGCAATCATGCAAATGTATACACAGGCACACTCACATACAGTGTAAGGCATACTGTATAGGTACACACACATCTGTGTGTTTGTAGATATACTGTATATACAGCAAACATAGACATACACACATTAAAACATAATCACATGAACACATAGGCAATTCCCTATACAATTGCCAGGAACTGCTACACTGCTCAAAAAAAATAAAGGGAACACTTAAAGGGGTACTCCGGCTCTTAGACATCTTATCCCCTATCCAAAGGTATGCCTGATAAGATGCCTGATCGCGGGGGTCCCACCGCTGGGGACCCCTGTGATCTTGCACGCCGCTCCGGGTCAGCCGTTTTTTGCAATTCTGACCACTGTCACTTTAAACATTAATAACTCTAGAATGCTTTTACTTATCATTTTGATTCCGAGATAGTTTTTTCATGACATATTCTACTTTAACATAGTATTAACATTTTATGGTAACTTGCATCCTTTCTTGGTGAAAAATCCCAAAATTTTCTGAAAAAACATGAAAATTTTGCATTTTTCTAACTTTGAAGCTCTCTGCTTGTAAGGAAAATGGATATTCAAAAAAAAATTTCTACTTTATGTTTGCATCATAAAATTTATGAGTTTTTACTTTTGGAAGACACCAGAGGGCTTCAAAGTTCAGCAGCAATTTTCCAATTTTTCACAAAATTTTCAAACTCGATATTTTTCAGGGACCAGTTGAGTTTTGAAGTGGATTTGAAGGGTATTCATTTTAGAAATACCCCACAAATGACCCCATTATAAAAACTGCACCCTCCAAAGTATTCAAAATGACATTCAGTCAGTGTTCCAACCCTTTAGGTGTTTCACAGGAATAGCAGCAAAGTGAAGAGAAAATTCAAAATCTTCATTTTTTACATCCGCATGTTCTTGTAGACCCAATTTTTTAATTTTTGCAAGTGGTAAAAGGAGAAAATTTTTACCACTTTTACCACATTTGTAGCCCAATTTCTCTCGAGTAAACACATACCTCATGTGTCTATGTAAAGTGTTCGGCAGGCGCAGTAGAGGGCTCAGAAGGGAAGGAGCGACAAGGGGATTTTGGAGAGAACATTTTTCTGAAATGGTTTTTGGGGGGCATGTCAACTTTAGGAAGCCCCTAGGGTGTCAAAACAGCAAAAACAAAACAAAAAAAAACACATGGCATACCATTTTGGAAACTAGACCCCTCGGGGAATGTAACATGGGATAAAGTGAGCCTTAATACCCCACAGGTGTTTCATGACTTTTGCATATGTAAAAAAAAAAAAAAAAATATTTTACCTAAAATGCTTGGTTTCCCAAAAATTTCACATTTTTACAAAGGGTTAAAGCAAAAAATACCCTACAAAATTTGAAGCCCAATTACTCCCGATTCAGAAAAAAACCCATATGGGGGTGAAAAGTGCTCTGCTGGCACACTACAGGTCTCAGAAGGAGTCACATTTGTCTTTTTGGAAGCAAATTTTGCTCTGGGGGCATACCGTATTTAGGAAGCCCTATGGTGCCAGGACAGCAAAAAAAAAAAAAAAAACACATGGCATCCCATTTTGGAAACTAGACCCCTTGGGGAACGTAACAAGGGGTAAAGTGAACCTTAATACCCCACAGGGGTTTCACGACTTTTACATATGTAAAAAAATAATAATAATTGCCTAAAATGATTGGTTTCCCAAAAATGTTACATTTTTAAAAAGAGTTAAAGCAGAAAATACCCCCCAAAATTTGAAGCCCAATTTCTCCCGATTCAGAAAACACCCCATATGGGGGTGAAAAGTGCTCTGCTGGCTTACTACAGGTCTCAGAAGAGAAGGAGTCACATTTGGCTTTTTGGAAGCAAATTTTGCTCTGGGGCATGCCGCATTTAGTAAGCCCCTATGGTGCCAGGACAGCAAAAAAAAAGCAAAAACACATGGCATCCCATTTTGGGGAAACTAGACCCCTTGGGGAACGTAACAAGGGGTAAAGTGAACCTTAATACCCCACAGGGGTTTCACGACTTTTGCATATGTAAAAAAAAATAAAAACTATTTTACCTAAAATGCTTGGTTTCCCAAAAATTTCAAATTTTTTACAAAGGGTTAAAGCAGAAAATACCCCCCAGAATTTGAAGCCCAATTTCTCCCGATTCAGAAAACACCCCATATGGGGGTGAAAAGTGCTCTGCTGGCACACTACAGGTCTCAGAAGAGAAGGAGTCACATTTGGCTTTTTGGAAGCAAATTTTGCTCTGGGGGCATTACATTTTGGAAACTAGACCCCTCAGGGAACGTAACAGTGTTACAGTGAGTACTTACACCTCACAGGTTTTTTGAACAGTGGGCCGTAAAAGTGATACATTTGATTTTTTTTGCACTATATTGATAGTGTTACCCCAAATGTTTCATTTTCACACTGGGTAATAGGGCAAAAGGCCCACAAAATTTGTAGAACAACTTCGTCTGAGAAAAAAAAATACCCCATATGTGGATGTAAATTGCTCTGTGGACGCACTACAATGCTCAGAATAGAAGGAGTGAAATTTTGTTGAAATTGAAGTCGGGGGTAATGTGCATTTATAAAGCCCCCATTGTGCAATAATAGCCAAAAAAAAAACACATGTGACACCATTTTAGAAACTACACCCCTCAATGAACGTAACAAGGTGTACAGTGGGAAATAACACCTCACAGGTTTTTTGAAAAATGGGCCATAAATAGAAAAATTCGATTTTTTAACACTAAAATGCTGGGGTTACCCAATTTTTAACATTTTCACAAGGGGTAATATGAGATATTGGGTTACAAATTTTTGAGGGCTTTTTCCCCTGAGTATAAAAATACATCCACATATGGGGTAACGTGCTGGGCGGGCGCACAACAAGGCTCAGAAGTCATAGAGGTCAGTTTGTATTTGTGGCCTATGGCATATCAGTAGCTGATGGTTACATACATTCCGAGGAAAATACAAAAATGGAACACCCACATGTGACACCATTACAGAAAGTACTCACCCTGAGGAATGGGTATAGGGGTAAAGAGGCCATTTTTAACGCACAGGCGTTTCCTAAATTTATTTTCCAGGAATGGATGAAGGGTAGCTTTTGAAAATTGCAATTTTCAACCTATGCTCTGCTTCATCTTTCTGGGAACAACTAACATGTGACTCCGAATTGTCGCCTGGAAATACGACAGAGCTCAGCGAGAACTCTTCCCATTTGAGGTAGATGTTTGTTACGGACCTAACAGTTGCATACATTCAGAGGAAAATACAAGAAAGGAATACCCACATGTGAACCTATTACAAACAGTACACCCCCTAGGGAAGGTGTATAGGGTGAAGTGGAGATATGGAACAGACGGGTGTTTCCTTCATTTATTTTCCAGGAATGGATGAAGTGTACTATGGAGGGAAGAAAATTGCAATTTTACTGATATGCCAATTATTTTCCCAGAATGATGACCCACAGTACAGCCAAAAGTAAAAATGATGCCCGCCCCAAACCCTATACTCTGAATCATCATTCTGGGAAGAGGATGTGTGGGGCCGTCCCTATTCTGTTACCTCAAATGCGCAACCCACTCAGGTGGGGAGAGCATTGCACATTTGAGGCAACTGCAAACCTCCAGTGCTGTTGACTCTGTGTCCCATGACCCATTTTTTAGGGGGAAGAAAATAAACATATTGGGGGTATTGGGAAAAAGTTTTTTTCCTTTTTTTTTTGGGGGGGGGGGGGGGTAGGGTATTTTGGTATAAAATTTGGAAGTCATTGTACCCTGGACTGGTACATTGGAGCCGAATTCTGGGGAATGAAAATGGAAAATGTAGTACTCCATGGAAGTGTGATACTCCCTGAAGCAGCCTATGCAGAGGCCTGGATTATCTGGGCAAGTGTCACACTGAATGGTGGTGTCCCTCCGTCTCCCCTTCCTGAGACACACTCTGCATTTCTTCTGGGTTCGTTCTGACCTTCTAGTGTTGGGAATCACACCTGGAAAGCGTTGGCCCGGGACGATCCGGGGACCTAAAGTTCTAGAGGTGCCCACTCCTTGGCGGTCACCAAAGATGAGGGCCCTTAGAACTACCTCTTGGAACTGCAGGTATGTCCCTGTGTTGCCAGCGTACTTGTACAGTATAAAAGAGTTGTACATGGCAACCTGTACCATGTAGACCGCAACCTTTTTATACCATACACGTGTTTTCCGCATGGCATTATATGGCTTGAGGACTTGATCAGAAAGATCAACTCCCCCCCTATACCGATTGTAGTCTAGAATACAATCGAGCTTGAGGACCGGTCCCGCGGTACCTCGCACAGGGACAGGGGTGCTGCCGTTCCCATTAATAGTGGTGAGCATAAGGACATCCCTCTTGTCCTTATACCGGACCAACAACAGGTTCTCATGGGAAAAGGCACGGGCCTCACCCCGGGGGATAGGAGCATGTAGGGGATGGGGCGGAAGGCCTCTTTGATTCTTCCGGACTGTCCCACAAGCGACCGTGGATCTGGCGGCGAGGGATGTGAAGAGAGGGATACTAGTATAAAAGTTATCCACGTAAAGGTGGTAACCTTTATCTAGCAATGGGTGCAAAAGGCCCCAAACGATTTTCCCGCTAACACCCAGAGTGGGGGGACATTCAGGGGGTTCAAAATGGGAATCTCGTCCCTCATACACTATAAACTTGCAAGTGTACCCGGAGGTACTCTCCTAAAGTTTATACATCTTCACGCCATACCGCGCTCGCTTGGTAGGGATGTATTGCCGGAAGCTGAGTCTCCCCTTAAAGCTGATGATAGACTCCCCGGGACATAGGCCTCCCAAAATCTGGCCCCGAAGTGATTGATGACCGGCCTGATTTTATACAGGCGGTCATACGCAGGATCAGTTCGGGGGGGGGACATGCCGCATTATCAGCATAATGCAAACATCTCCGAATGGCCTCGAACCGGGGACGTGTCATGGCCATACTGTAGAGGGGTGTCTGGTAAAGGACGTGCCCACTCCAGTATTGCCTGACACTGGGTTTTTTAACTAGACCCATATGCAGCACGAGGCCCCAAAAGGTCCTCATTTCAGCTGCATCGACTGGAGTCCAGCCGCCGGGTCTAGCTAAAAATGAGCCCGGGTTAGCGGCGACGAACTGTTGGGCATACAGATTCGTCTGTGTAACCATCAAATTAACAAAGTCGTCACAGAAAAAATGACCGAAAAACTCCATTTCAGTAAACCCGACAATATTAATTTTGATTGCTGAGTCGCCAACAAACTCAGGAATCACGGGCTCGTGGTCCGCTGGCTGAGTCCGGACAAGTTCGCAGGTACGATGTACCAGTGAACGTGGCTGGGGGGCTTCACTAGTATGAGCGCCAGGGGGACTCATACTAGCATGGGGCACAGGGTCAAGGGAAGAGGAGGTTTACGGCACCGCACGGCGGCGAGTTCGCCACCTTGGTGGCTCAACATCTGAACTAGATGATGAGGAGGACGATGAAATAAGGAAGGTAGGGTCTTCATCGTCCTCTGAGATGCTTTCAGAGTCGGAGACAAGTATGGCTAATGCCTTCTCCGCCGAAAACACTCTGCGGGACATTTCCCTACTCAAATGTGGATACGGGTGTTTGTGTGTGGGGGGGGGGGAACTTTATTTGTGTATGTGCTGTGCTGTATTCGTGTGGTGCGATACTACCACCCTAACCCTCCCTAACCTAACCTAACCTAACCTAACTAAACTAACCCGCCCTAACAGAAAATAAAAAATAAATAAAAGGGGACTTTAAAAAAAAAAAAAAAAAAGGGGACTTCTAGCGCAAAAAAGCCCTGCACCAAAAAAAAGCGTTTATCTAATCAGTGGTGTGCGCACTGATTAGTGCTTATGGCGGCAGGGGGTACAGAAGTCAGTGGGGGGTCCGGCCACTCAGTCCAGAACAGTGGCTGGTGGCTTTTTCACAGACCCCCACACAAAAAACCCGAAAAATAAAATAAAAAAAAACGCTTAACCCCCCAAAAAATGCACCCACCTGAACCCAAAAAAACCCGCTGATCAGTGATAAATCACTGACAGCGGTGGGACAAGCTGCACACACAGGTACACTGACAGCGATGGGACAAGCTGTCCACACAGTACACGCCTGCTACTGGTGGCACGGACCGCCTATGGGTGCAAAAAAAAAAACGCGTTAACCGAAAAAAGTGCCTTTACCACAAAAAAAAAACGCTGATCAGTGATAAATCACTGACAGCGGTGAGGCACGCCGCACACACACAGGTACGGTCCGGCCACACAGTACACGCCTGCTACTGGTGGCACGGACCACCTATGGGTGCAAAAAAGCGCTAGAAAACCTGAAAAAAAGCCCCGGCACCACAAATAAAATATGCTGATCAGTGCTACGGGACTGATCAGCGGCACGTGGGCTTTAACAAACGGTGGCGGACCGCTCTTTTATAACTAAGAGGGTACGCACACATGCTTAGGGGGGGAAAAAAAAGATCTGCGCCAAAAAAAAATACGCTGGCGGCAGACCGCAGCAACCCAGCAGGGCCGGGGTCACGCAGCTAAAGGTGCTAGGGACCCACAGACACCCACTGAGGTACGCTGAAAAAAAAAGGGGCACTTTTTTTTAACTGAGGGGATGGTGGGCAGCACGGGGCTCCGTCCTGCTTGCCAGATGTCTGTGGAATGGCGGGCAGAACGGAGCAACATGCTCCTAGCCCCCACCATCCCCTCCCATTACTATGTGATTGGTGGTGGTCACTTTGGCCACCCAATCACACTGTAGTGGGGGCGGTGGCAACAATGTCAGCCCCCAGTACAGCACTGATGATGATTGGTGGTGTATATTACACCACCATTCATCATCTATATCTGGGTCACTGATGACCCGGAACCGCTGCAGAATGCCGGTAAGTAGCACCCGGCGCCCTGCAGCGATCGCTGGTATAGGAGGTACTCCGGACCTCCTCCGGCACACTGCCGGGATGTCTGCTGAATGAAATCAGCAGACATCCGGCTCCGATCCCCGCCCGGCGAGCGGCAGGGAACGGAATCGCAGCACAACGCTCATCTGAATTGACGAGCGATGCGCTGCGATCTTCTACATGGGGGGTCATCATGATATGCCGCGATGCCTGTTGAATGATTTCAGCAGGCATCGGGCACCGGCTCCCCTCCAGCTAGCGGGGGGGGGGGGGGGGGGGGCGGGATTTTACAGGACGTACTCAAACATCCTGAGTCCTGAGTTTTGAGTGTGACTCCATATCCAGACCTCCAATGGTTGATACATTTGATTTCCATGGATCATTTTTGTGTGATTTTGCTGTCAGCACATTCATCTATGTAAAGACAAAAGTATTTCATACGATTAGTTCATTCATTCAGATCAAGGATGTGTTATCTTAGTGTTCCCTTTATTTTTTGAGCCCTGCGTGTGGACACCACTTAAAGAAGTGCAGAAGAGATCTTCGTCCTTTCATTCTTTGAATGCATGGGAGTCCAAGAGGTTGGATCTGATCATAATGTATCACATATCCTAGAAATTGGTCATGTCATGAAATTGTGGTGACCCACAGGGTATGGCAGGACCACAGGGTGTAGGTGGTGGGGCCAGATGGTATTAACTCCTGGGGCAAAATCTTGTTAACCCCGAGTGTTCGTGACGCCAGAGTGGGTTTTGGGTACTGGAAACACATGAATGGTATCTCCGCTATTCCAATGGCTAGTTAGTGAAAGGAGGTTTGGTTTAACGGAGGATTTACTTAGTTAAGTAATCTTCACAGCTAGGCTAGATTCCCAGAGAGGTGGTCAGGAACCCAGAAAGACATCCCAGCTTGCTGGGACCAATTAGACTTGCAATAGACTTTAGAGATTTGAATTCAGGCTTGACTTTAGACCGGACTTGACTATTTGCAGTGACAGCAGACATAGACTTTTGAATTACTGGAATGACTGTAGCTTTGCGGCCTTCCAGATGCTGGTCACTAGCACTGAGATCTCTGGTGTTTGCAGTGATCAGTAGCAGGTGGTAAAACAGAGAGAATTATAATGGCCACCCCTTTATATAGTGGGGGGCTCAACCCAAAGCCCATTGGTCAAGCTACGGGTCATAGGTTAAGCTGGTGCCCTCTGGGTAACATCATATGACAACATAACATAACATGTGACATTCCATAGATCCTTTAGACATCTCACAGCATCTCACAGGTCCTTTTATACTAATTATACATTATGACACTGACTACAATCCCATTATCATAAATGACATTACAGGAACAGCCCCGAGGTCTCTGAGGTCTCAACCTGACAGGGCCTAAGAGTAGTACAGAACCATGTTCTGTACTGGGACACTACAAACTCCCCTACTTAACACAAATCACCCTCGACGCAGGTTCTGTCAAAGTTGAGGGTCGAGGTGGCCCTGGGGCCGGATGCAGTCCTGAGGCATTTTTGCACACAAATGTCCATTCCAGGCTGGAAAAACTGATAACATAAGAGTCTCTGTAATATATGCCCATATATGTCCTATATATATGTCCATATATGCTCAGACTTTTGGTTACTCAACCGAATACAGGATTAATAATGACTAGGACCAATACACATAACTTTACTTTAAGGACCTTTGACTATGCATTTGATGACTTGACTATGCAAAACAGTGGATTAAACACAACATGATATTTGGACTATGCATGTAACATAATACTCATGACTAAACTTTATACCTTATACTAGACATTTGTGGATTGGGTTGCCTGAGGCTCTCTGCCTAGTGTTGAGCGGCATAGGCCATATTCTAATTCGCGAATATTTGCGAATATATGGACGAATATTCGTTATATTGGCGAATATTCGCATATTCGTAATATTCTCGTTGTATTTTCGCATATGTGAATATTCACGTGTGCGAAAATTTACATATGCGAAAATTAGCATATGCTAATTTTTGCATATGCGAAAATTCGCACACCGGTCTCACACAGTAGTATTAGAGCCTTCTTTACACCACAAGCTGGAAGCAGAGAGGGATGATCACTGTGATGTGTACTGTGAAAAAATAAAAAAATAAAAAAAATAAAAAAAACGAATATTCGTAATTACGAATATATAGCGCTATATTCGCGAATATTCGCGAATTCGCGAATAAAATTCGAATTGCGAATATTCGCGAGCAACACTATCTCTGCCCAATGCCTTGGTGTTACGCCTAGCGCTCCGGGTCCCTGCTCCTCCCCGGAGCGCTCACGGCGTCTTTTTCCCTGCAGCTCCCCGGTCAGTCCCGCTGACCGGGAGCGCTGCTCTGTCACGGCCGTTGGGGATGCGATTCGCACTGCGGGACGCGCCCGCTCGCGAATCGCATCCCAGGTCACTTACCCGTTCCCGTCTCCTGCTGTCATGTGCTGGCGCGCGCGGCTCCGCTCTCTAGGGCGCGCGCGCGCCAGCTCCCTGAGACTTAAAGGGCCAGTGCACCAATGATTGGTGCCTGGCCCAATTAGCTTAATTGGCTCCCACCTGTTCCCTGGCTATATCTGAGCTCCTCCCTTGCACTCCCCTGCCGGATCTTGTTGCCCTTGTGCCTAGTGAAAGCGTTTTGTGTGTTTATAGCCTGTGTACCAGAACTTCTGCTATCTCCCCTGACTACGAACCTTGCCGCCTGCCCCCGACCTTCTGCTACGTCCGACTTTGCTTCTGCCTACTCCCTTGTACCTCGCCTATCTTCAGCAGTCAGAGAGGTGAGCCGTTGCTAGTGGATACGACCTGGTCACTACCGCCGCAGCAAGACCATCCCGCTTTGCGGCGGGCTCTGGTGAAAACCTGTAGTGGCTTAGAACCGGTCCACTAGCGCGGTCCTCCCCATCCCTCTCTGGCACAAAGGATCCACTACCTGCCAGCCGGCATCGTGACAGTAGATCCGGCCATGGATCCCGCTGAGGTCCCTTTGCCTTATATCTCGGATATCACCACGGTGATCGCCCAGCAATCCCGACAGATCGCCCATCTAACCCACCAGCTGTCGGAAATGTCCACCATTGTGCGCCAACTTCAGTCGCAACTTCAGCAGCAATCATCTCCTCCGCCAGCTCCTGCACCCCCTCCGCAGCGAGTGGCCACTCCTAGCCTCCGCCTGTCCTTGCCGGACAAATTTAATGGGGACTCTAAGTTTTGCCGTGGCTTTCTTTCGCAATGTTCCCTGCACATGGAGATGATGTCGGACCAGTTTCCTACTGAAAGGTCTAAGGTGGCTTTCGTAGTCAGCCTTCTGTCTGGAAAAGCCCTGTCATGGGCCACACCGCTCTGGGACCGCAATGACCCCGTCACTGCCTCTGTACACTCCTTCTTCTCGGAAATTCGAAGTGTCTTTGAGGAACCTGCCCGAGCCTCTTCTGCTGAGACTGCCCTGCTGAACCTGGTCCAGGGTAATTCCTCCGTTGGCGAGTACGCCATACAATTCCGTACCCTTGCTTCTGAACTTTCCTGGAATAATGAGGCTCTCTGCGCGACCTTTAAAAAAGGCCTATCCAGCAACATTAAAGATGTTCTGGCCGCACGAGAGACTCCTGCTAACCTGCATGAACTCATTCATCTAGCCACTCGCATTGACATGCGTTTTTCTGAGAGGCATCAAGAGCTCCGCCAGGAAAAAGACTTAGATTTCTGGACACCTCTCCCACAGTCTCCATTGCAATCTGCGCCTAGGCCTCCCGCCGAGGAGGCCATGCAAGTGGATCGGTCTCGTCTGACCCTGGAAGAGAGGAATCGCCGTAAGGAAGAGAATCTTTGTCTGTACTGTGCCAGTACCGAGCATTTCTTGGTGGATTGCCCTATCCGTCCTCCACGCCTGGGAAACGCACGCACGCACCCAGCTCACGTGGGTGTGGCGTCTCTTGGTTCCAAGTCTGCTCCTCCACGTCTCACGGTACCCGTGCGGATTTCTACTTCAGCCAGCTCTTCCCTCTCAGCCGTGGCCTGCCTGGACTCTGGTGCCTCTGGGAATTTTGTTCGGGAGTCCTTAGTGAATAAATTCCGCATTCCGGTGACCCGTCTTGTCAAGCCACTCCACATTTCCGCGGTCAACGGAGCCAGGTTGGATTGCACCGTGCGTTTCCGCACGCAGCCCCTCCTAATGTGCATCGGACCTCATCAGGAGAAAATCGAATTTTTGGTCCTTCCCAATTGCACTTCCGAAATTCTCCTTGGACTACCCTGGCTTCTACACCATTCCCCAACCCTGGACTGGTCCACTGGGGAGATCAAGAGTTGGGGTTCCTCTTGTTCCAAGGACTGCCTTCAACCGGTTCCCAGTAATCCCTGCCGTGACCCTGTGGTTCCTCCTGTATCCGGTCCCCCTAAGGTCATTAAGGACTCTGCCTGCCACAGGAAATGCCTCTCCCCCCCTCCCAGTCCCATCAGGCAAGCCTCTGTGTCCCCTCATGGCTCCCGTCCTTGTGTCTTCCTGCCCCGTGCCAAGCTTCACCCTCTGCCCTCCCTCCCCATTCCTACTCCTGCTGTACTGCCTGCCATTGAGGAAACCATCCATTCCTTCCCGGTGTCCTCATCCCAGGGGAGGCAGCCACCGGACAAAAAAAAGGGGAGACCTAAGGGGGGGGGTACTGTTACGCCTAGCGCTCCGGGTCCCCGCTCCTCCCCGGAGCGCTCACGGCGTCTTTTTCCCTGCAGCTCCCCGGTCAGTCCCGCTGACCGGGAGCGCTGCTCTGTCACGGCCGTTGGGGATGCGATTCGCACTGCTGGACGTGCCCGCTCGCGAATCGCATCCCAGGTCACTTACCCGTTCCCGTCTCCTGCTGTCATGTGCTGGCGCGCGCGGCTCCGCTCTCTAGGGCGCGCGCGCGCCAGCTCCCTGAGACTTAAAGGGCCAGTGCACCAATGATTGGTGCCTGGCCCAATTAGCTTAATTGGCTCCCACCTGTTCCCTGGCTATATCTGAGCTCCTCCCTTGCACTCCCCTGCCGGATCTTGTTGCCCTTGTGCCTAGTGAAAGCGTTTTGTGTGTTTATAGCCTGTGTACCAGAACTTCTGCTATCTCCCCTGACTACGAACCTTGCCGCCTGCCCCCGACCTTCTGCTACGTCCGACTTTGCTTCTGCCTACTCCCTTGTACCTCGCCTATCTTCAGCAGTCAGAGAGGTGAGCCGTTGCTAGTGGATACGACCTGGTCACTACCGCCGCAGCAAGACCATCCCGCTTTGCGGCGGGCTCTGGTGAAAACCTGTAGTGGCTTAGAACCGGTCCACTAGCGCGGTCCTCCCCATCCCTCTCTGGCACAGAGGATCCACTACCTGCCAGCCGGCATCGTGACACTTGGCTACTGGGGTTCCTTGGCATTTAAAACTCTTCTCCCCAGAACACTATATTAAGTTTATTCTAGACACTTTTATGCTAGACAACTGATATAGATAACTTTTTAACATTTCTGTTACCTTATATTGACTACGTGCATTAGTTTAGTATCAGGAGTAGTTTCTGGCCAGGAAAGCATCCTGCGCACGAACATAATAATATATGACATTAGAGACATTTGACATATGATATCAAGTAGACAGTGAAATTTTGAGTGCTACAGTACTACTGTATGTGACTTGTGGTGTACATTACTTATACGTGTACATTGCGTGTACATGACTGTGTACCTTTAGGTGTACATTAGTGTATTACACATACTGTTTATTGTGTATGATGCTGGTGGTGGGGTGACATGTGCTCCTCTCACGTAGATCAGGACAAACCACAGTAAAGATACAACCAGTCATCAGAAAAGATGATAAACGGTGACTTTTGGTGTACAATAACTTATATACACCTTATTGGACCTTGACAAACATATTATAGGACCATGACATTTTAGTGTACCTCCATAACTATATCTTTTTTTTTTTTTTTAGAACAGAATATATTACTTTGGGTATTTACATAACAGTTCATGTACTGCTCAGTAGTCCATGTACATAAGGAGTCTTTGGTTCAGTCAGCTCAGGGTTCCGGTCCCAAGAAGACTGGTATGCAGCTAACATTAAATCGCCTACCCCAAGGCGTCTCTTGGCCAAAGCCGGGCACATGCTTACTAAGCTTGGTTGCAAAAAGAACAAAAACTTTCTTGACAAGTCTGTCAGGCACATTTCTTGAATGTAGCAGGAATAACAAAGAGGTGCTACTGCACAACAGTCAGTCTTGCGACCAAGTTGAGTCAAGGTTATTTTCTGTACACTGAAATCGTTTAGACAGCTTTCTTTCCCCATCTCGCCTACCAGGGGAGGCGCTAGGCTGTGAGATGAACCTAGGGTTGCAAGACTGGGCCCCTTGCATGGGGTCAACATGGCTGTTCCAGGTTACATGGGACAATCGGGAATTGGTGATGATAGAGCTGACTGTATGCCTCTGTTAAGGCCCTGCGTTTACTTCAAAAACGCAGGGACCGCCGGGAGCTAGCGCACGCAGGGACATCACTGACGTCCCATGCGTGCGCCCATGGCAACGGGGCGCGGAGGAGCCAGGAAGAAGTAAGAAGGACGCACGCTGGCAATTATTAAGTGTTTACCAGCGGTGCATCAGCTTCGGTGTTCTGACCACCGATCCTCCGGTCCTGCTATGGCCGGAGTGGTGGTCGAAACACTGAAGTGGGGCAGTACACAGGCATACAGCCTCCAGCCATACTGTATTGCTGGAGGCTGTATGCCTGTGGGAGAACTATACTGCACCTAATGTGGGGGAACATACTGCCAACATAATGTGGGGACTATATTGCACCTAATGTCCCCCACATTAGGTGCAATATAGTCCCCACATTAGGCTGGCACATTAGGCTGACTATACTGACTATACTGCCAGCCTAATGTGGGGACTATACTGCACCTAATGTGGGGGAACATACTGCAAGCCTAATGTGGGGACTATATTGCACCTAATGTGGGGGGAAATACAGCCAGCCTAATGTGGGGACTATATTGCACCTAATGTGGGGGAACATACTGCCAGCCTAATGTGGGGGAACTATACTGCAAACTAAATGTGGGGGGAACTATACTGCCAACCTAATGTGGGGGAACTATACTGCCAACCTAATGTGGGGGAACTACAACCTAATGTGGGGGAACTAAAACCTAATGTGGGAGAATTATACTGCCAACCTAATGTGGGGAAACTATACTGCCAACCTAATGTGGGGGAACTATACTGCTAACCTAATGTGGGGGAACTATACTGCCAAACTAATGTGGGGAAACTATACTGCCAACCTAATGTGGGGGGAACTATACTGCCAACCTAATGTGGGGGAACTAAAATGCCAACCTAATGTGGGGGAACTATACTGCCAACCTAATGTGGGGGGACTTATACTGCCAACCTAATGTGGGGGGGGGGACTTATACTGCCAGCCTAATGTGGGGGAACTATACTACCAGCCTAATGTGGGGGAACTATACTACCAGCCTAATGTGGGGAACTATACTGCCAGCTTAATGTGGGGGAACTATACTGCAAACCCTAATGTGGGGGAACTACAAACTAATGTGGGGGATCTATACTGCCAACCTAATGTGGGGGGAACTATGCTGCCAACCTAATGTGGGGGGAACTGTGCTGCCTACCTAATGTGGGGGGAGCTGTGCTGCTTACTTAAAGGGGTAAACCACTAATAAGATATTTATGTGCATTGGAATTTGTTCATAGTTTTTTTTTAACTATAGTCCGGCCCTCCAACGGTCTGAGGGACCGTGAACTGGCCCCCTGTTTAAAAAGTTTGAGGACCCCTGGTTTAGGGGTATGATGGGGTCAGATGGGTCTGGAGGAGGAGGGGACAGAGGGGTCTGAAGGAGGACACAGTGGTCTCAGGACAGAGGGGTCTGGAGGAGGAGGGGACAGAGGGGTCTGGAGGAGGACACAGTGGTCTCAGGACAGAGGGGTCAGGAGGAGGAGGGGACAGGGATCTGGAGGAGGACACAGTGGTCTCAGGACAGAGGGGTCTGGAGGAGGAGGGGACAGAGGGGTCTGGAGGAGGACACAGTGGTCTCAGGACAGTGGGGTCTGGAGGAGGAGGGGCCAGAGGGGTCTGGAGGAGGACACAGTGGTCTCAGGACAGAGGGGTCTGGAGGAGGACAAAGTAATCTGGGGGAATAAGGAGGTCTGAAGAAGGATTTAGGGGTCTTGGGGAAAAGGGGTCTGGAGGAGGATTTAGGGGTCTGGAGGAGGAGGGGACAGAGGGATCTGGAGGAGGACAGAGGGGTCTGGGAGGAAAAGGGGTCTGGAGGAGGATTTAGGGGTCTGGAGGAGGAGGGGACAGAGGGATCTGGAGGAGGACAGAGGGGTCTGGGAGGAAAAGGGGTCTGGAGGAGGATTTAGGGGTCTGGAGGAGAAGGGGACAGAGGGATCTGGAGGAGGACAGAGGGGTCTGGGAGGAAAAGGGGTCTGAAGGAGGATTTAGGGGTGCAGGGGACAGATGGGTTTGTAAGGGATATATTTAGGGGGCACAGTATCTGGCAGGGTTATAATATTTATTGTCTTCTTATGGAGGATGAGGATCTGCGGTGCCTAACCTATGATCTGCTTGTGTCAGACTCTGCAGAGAAGATGGAGCTGGAAGAAGTCCTGACGTCTGGACCAGATAAAGAAGAAAAGAAAAGACAACAGAGAGGACACAGTGGTCCCCCCTCAGCAACTGGTCACAGCAGGAAAAATTAACATCTTTAAAACAGGATTAGGATTAGAAACAGGAAACAGGAAACAGGATTAGATACATTCCTGGAACAAAATAACATTAATGTTTATGAAGAAATATAAAATCCCATCCCTTCCCCAATATCACGCCACACCCCTACCCTTCAATTCCCTGGTTGAACTTGATGGACATATGTCTTTTTTCGACCGTACTAACTATGTAACTATGTAACTATGTCACTCAGGTCACTGATATCATTGTGTGTTCTGTCTGACTGTCCCATCAGAGCTGTAGTCACTGATATCATTGTATAGTCTGTCTGACTGTCCCATCAGCTGGAGTCTATTGTACGTTCTGCAGGGATGATGGGTGATCATGTACTCCAACCTGTGGCTCTGCAGCTATTACAGAACTACAACTCCCATCATGCCTAGGGCTCTCCAGCATAGTCCAAAATGATGTGAGTTGGGAGGTCAGGCAGCACACTGGGTTGGCACAATCCTTTGTAGTGGACACTATTATGTTTTACGGGTCTCTTGTATGGTACAGCTATTTACTGAGCACACAGCATATGTACTACTATACCATGTCATGGCACACAGTGTGTGGCTCTAGTATACCCTAGCTGCACAGTGTGTGACATTATTATATCCAGGCAGCAAAGTGTGTGACATTATTATATCCCCAATAGATGGAGGTCGGCACTTCCCTAGTTTGGTGGTGCACGTGGATGAATCAGGCCCAGAACATAGTAGAGAAGTTATCCCAGCACTCACCATATGTTCAAGGATATGCAATAAACTACATTGAATGTATGGTAAGTGCTGGAATTACTTCTCTACTATTATTATTATTGGTGGCACAGTGTGCAGCACTGGTATATCTAGGAGGGACAGTGTCCGGCACTGTTAAATCCTGGTGGCATATAGAGTATGTAGAATTTTATAATTGATAGTGATGGGGCTAGCAGGCTTGTACTTCATGATCATCAAGTACACTAACGACCCATTAGTATAATGTATAAGTATTATATTTTGTGTGATGGGGTGAGACATGAGGAGGAATTTAAGTGGAATGGGGGCGTGGCCAGGGCGGAGTCTTGCAGGGGGCCTTTGCTTTATTTGGTTTGGGGGCCCTGAGTGTTGTCAGTCCGCCCCTGTGCTGGGCATTAAAGGGTGTAGACTTGGCCCTTTAAGATGCTTGGCACTATGCTGCAGAGGCAAAGTCTGACTGGCCTGAGATCCATGGGATGGCGCTACCCCACATGAGGACAAGTACCCAGGAATACTGTTGGGCACTAAGGGGTTAATTCGACTCACCACTGGTACTGCGGACTGGCTGGCGAGCGTTGGCATCGGCGGCTGACTTGCGCTCATTGGTGTTTGCAGAGCCTGCGCTGCAGCGGGTGCTTGACTGGGACCTTCAGAGGCAGGAGCAGCCACCGGGATTCATTGTACGGCTGCACCCAGTTTACTTCCTGCTTTAGTCCCCTCGGCAATGGGCTCCAGTTCCATCTTGGGACTCCTCGCACACGTGGATCGCTGGGACTCCGCCATCTTCCTGCTCACTGCCAGCACTTCCTGTAGACTGAAGAGGTCGGGCTCCGCTTTGCCTTTTATATTGGTCTCCAACAAGATGGCCACTGGGCATAAGGATATCATCAGCGAGGCCTGGGAATGGAAACGAGTCAGCGGTTCATCCTCTTCAACCGCCCCCCTGGCAACAAGGGGCGGACCTTTCAAGTTCCATTTTGGGCTGGACACCACAACATTATTTCCACGCTTTCTGACCAGGGTGCCTCCAGCTATTGCAAAAACAGAATGATCTTCCTCCCACCCAGCGGTCGCTTCACCAATTGAAGCAAAGACAGGCTCCCTTTGATCATTTGACTATTAATGTAATTTCTCAGGTGCACTGCAACCTGGGAAAACCTGAGACAACACTCATTTTGTTTGCCGTTAAAAATAAACCTTGGGGCAAAGATAACAGAAGAATTGCGAGACCACCATGACACACAGGTACAGACACTATATTATGAACTACACTATCTTTACAGCCCCTGTAGCATAGTCAAATAAAAAAAAAATCCTGGAATACCCCTTTAAGTGAAGACATTAGGGAAAATTTATCAAAACTTGTCAAGAGGAAAAGTTGCTGAGTTGTCCATAGTAACCAATTAGATTGCTTCTTTCATTTCTTAGAGGCCCTTTTCAAAAATAAAAGCAGCAATCTGATTGGTTGCTATGGGCAACTCAGCAACTTTTCTTCTGGACAGGTTTTGATCAATCTCCCCATTAAGATAACCTGAAGGACACCAGCCAGGACAAAGCTAACAAAATACTGTTAGTCCAATAAAAAAAAGGTATGACAAGATTTTGTAAAAAATTCTATGATTCTGCTGATTAACTCTTCTATACATATAACAAAGCATAGACAGGCACGGTAGGTATGAAAGTAGACTTGCCTCATGGCAACCACCATGGATGTATTGGAGATAGTTCTAATTCTACACAACAATGTACATCATCTACTTTTTTGTATCACATAATATAACTTATTAACCTCTTAAGGACGCAGGGCATACCTGTACGCCCTTCGCCCGGTCCCGGTATTTAAAATGGGGTCACGCCGTGATCCAGCGTCATACCGGGTCAGTCCCGGCGGCTTATGATAGCCAGGACCCTGGGCTAATAGCACACGGCACAGACCGTTGTGCCACGCACTCTTAACACTTCAGACGCAGCGATCAAAGTTGATCGCCGCATCTAAAATGAAAGTAAAAGCTTCCCGGCAGCTCAGTCGGGCTGATCGGGACTATCGCGATAAAATCGCGATGTCCCGATCAGCTAGGACACGAGTGGGGGTCCCCTTACCTTGCTCCGTCACGTCCGATCAGCGTTTGGTTGCTCCAAGCCTGAGCTACAGACTTGAGCAATCAACCCCCTATTACGTTGATTAATGCAGAGCTATGGCTTTGCAGGGATCAGGGTAAGAGATCAGTGTGTGCAGTGTTATAGGTCCCTATGGGAGCTATAACACTGCAAAAAAAAGTGAACAAAAAAAAAAAGTTACATAGTTACATAGTTACATAGTTACATAGTTAGTACGGTCGAAAAAAGACATATGTCCATCAAGTTCAACCAGGGAATTAAGGGGTAGGGGTGTGGCGCGATATTGGGGAAGGGATGAGATTTTATATTTCTTCATAAGCATTAATCTTATTTTGTTCCAGGAATGTATCTAATCCTGTTTTAAAGCTGTTAATTGTTCCTGCTGTGACCAGTTCCTGAGGTAGACCGTTCCATAAATTCACAGTCCTCACGGTAAAGAAGGCGTGTCGCCCCTTGAGACTAAACTTTTTTTTCTCCAGACGGAGGGAGTGCCCCCTCGTCCTTTGGGGGGGTTTAACCTGGAACAGTTTTTCTCCATATTTTTTGTATGGGCCATTAATATACTTATATACGTTTATCATATCCCCCCTTAAACGTCTCTTCTCAAGACTAAACAATTGTAACTCCTTTAATCGCTCCTCATAGCTAAGATGTTCCAAGCCCCATATTAGTTTAGTCGCGCGTCTCTGCACCCTTTCCAACTCCGCAGTGTCCCTTTTATGGACAGGTGACCAAAACTGAACAGCATATTCCAGGTGAGGCCGTACCAATGCTTTATAAAGGGGGAGTATTATGTCCCTGTCCCTTGAGTCCATGCCTCTTTTGATACATGACAATATCCTGCCGGCTTTGGAAGCAGCAGCCTGACATTGCATGCTATTCTGTAGTCTTTGATCTACAAGTACACCCAGATCCTTCTCTACCAGTGACTCTGCCAGTTTAATCCCCCCTAAGACATACGATGCATGCAGGTTATTAGTACCCAGATGCATAACTTTACATTTATCCACATTGAACCTCATTTGCCAAGTGGATGCCCAGACACTTAGTCTATCCAAGTCATCTTGTAACTTATGCACATCCTCTATAGACTGTACCGTGCTACAAAGCTTGGTGTCATCTGCAAAGATAGAAACAGAGCTGTTAATACCATCCTCTATATCATTGATAAATAAATTAAACAACAGCGGTCCCAGTACTGAACCTTGGGGTACACCACTAATAACCGGGGACCAATCAGAGTACGAATCATTGACCACCACTCTCTGGGTACGATCCATGAGCCAGTGTTCAATCCAGTTACAAACTAAAATTTCCAAACCCAAAGACCTTAACTTACCTGTCAGACGTCTATGAGGGACAGTATCAAATGCTTTAGCAAAATCCAGAAACACTATATCCACAGCCATTCCTCTGTCAAGGCTTCTACTTACCTCTTCATAAAAGCAAATTAGATTGGTTTGACAACTTCTATCCTTAGTAAACCCATGCTGGCTATCACTTATAATACAATTATCCCCGATGTATTCCTGTATGTAATCCCTTATAAGTCCTTCAAACAATTTACCCACAATGCACGTTAAACTTACCGGTCTATAGTTTCCTGGGGAAGACCTAGAGCCCTTTTTGAAGATTGGCACCACATTCGCCTTGCGCCAGTCCCTTGGCACAATACCAGACACCAGAGAATCTCTAAATATCATGAACAGGGGTACAGATATTACTGAACTTACCTCTCTAAGAACTCTTGGGTGTAGTCCATCTGGCCCTGGGGATTTGCTTACATTTATATCACTTAACTTACCTTGTACCATCTCTACATTAAGCCAGTTCAGTACATTACATGATGTGTTACCAGCACTGACCTGGCCAATGTCAGCTCCTTCTTCCATAGTGTATACAGAACTAAAGAACCCATTCAGTAGCTCCGCCTTCTCTTGATCGCCTGTGACAACCTCCCCATTATCATTATTAAGGGGTCCTACATGCTCTGTCCTTGGATTTTTTGCATTTATATATCTAAAAAAATATTTAGGATTAGTTTTGCTTTCTTTGGCCACCTGTCTCTCATTTTGAATTTTTGCTGTTTTTATTACATTTTTACAGATTTTATTAAGCTCCTTGTACTGTTTAAATGTTATCGCTGACCCATCAGATTTGTATTTTTTGAAGGCTATTTTTTTGCTGTTTATTGCTCTTTTAACATCATGTGTCAGCCATGTAGGATTTAGTTTCAATCGTTTATATTTGTTCCCCTTTGGTATATATTTAGCTGTATAGTTATTTAGAGTTAATTTAAAGATGTCCCATTTACCTTCTGTATCAGTATTTGAGAACACCTCCCCCCAGTCTATGTCCTGTAGTGCAGCCCTCAGCCCAGGGAAATTTGCCTTTTTAAAGTTATATGTTTTTGCCTTCCCCGTCTGTCTTTGTTTTCTACATTTTAAGTCAAAAGTAACTATATTGTGGTCGCTATTACCAGTTAATAAAGGTTATTTAACCCCTTCCCTAATAAGTTTGAATTACCCCCCTTTTCCCATAAAAAAAAAACTGTGTACATAATAGTAAACATATGTGGAATCGCCGCATGTGGAAATGTCCAAACTATAAAAAAATATTGTTAATTAAACCACACAGTCAATGGCGTACGCACAAAAAAGTTACAAAATGAAATTTTTTCTTCAATTTTGTCGCACAATGAATTTTTTTTTCGTTTCGCCGTGGGTTTTTTGGTAAAATGACTGATGTCATTACAAAGTAGATTTGGTGGCGCAAAAAATAAGCCATCATATGGAATTTTATGTGCAAAATTTAAAGAGTTATCATTTTTAGAAGGTGATGAGGAAAAAATTAAAATGCAAAAATGGAAAAAACGCTGAGTCCTTAAGGGGTTAAAGGCATAAAAAAATCTAAAATGTTTAATATCTTTGTTGCGATAATGAATAATAAGAAATTCCCCTGACAACTGCAGTTACTGGTGAGGGTGGCCGGTCTCCCTGTGGATATATGTGATTAAACATGACACTGGAATTCTAACAATTCTCCGTAATGCTGAGAAAACTGCTCATAAATAAAAACATCCTATCTAAGAATAGATCAAGTGGACTTGGCAGAAACAATCCCATTGATGCTGACAGTGTGTGACAGGAAACAAGGCCATGTGATCTGCATGTTTTGCAGCTCTAGTTCTTGTGTAAGATTACAACAACACATTCTTCCAAAACCGCTCTCAGAGATCCTAACATCCGAACAAAAGGCGGCATTGAAACTGCCAGGGCTGACAATCTTACCACTGTTTCCTCTCTGAATAATTATGCAGAGTAGCTTCATTACGGATGTGCCGTAAATTAGCTTCATTGTCTTTTATGCAAAAATATTTGTTTTGGAAACTAATGGAATGTTCTAGAAATAGATTACAGAATAACTCAATTACTTTTGTTTCATGACATCAAATTTTAATGTCCGCCCCTCTTTCAGTTTGTATTGAATATACATCATTAGTACCAATTTTGGATTCAGATGTTTGTCAGAAGAAAACACCGGAGATTCACGGACTGAGAATTTTCAAATATGACAAAATATTTCAAATATTAGGAGGCTTGTCATAATATTATGGAATTGTACTAAAATGTCTACATTTAAAAGGGGTTTTGTTCCGAACGTTGGGTGCGGGCGTTGTGACGTCACGGCCACGCCCTTTGTAACGCCACACCATGGAGGGCACTTTGGGGCAGTGGCTCCCTCTGTAGCCGTGCATTCCCTCCCCTATTTCATAGGATTGATAGTCGATCCAACATGTCACCCAGAGGCTGTATGCACAGCAGTGGTGAGTTAGTGTTAGGGTCCCATCCAATATGAGGCCAACTCCGTGTCGTTGATGGGGGGACACATTTTGATTAAAAAGTGCACTAAGAGCCTCCATTTTGTTGACCAAGTGTGCTGCTGCTGTTTTCTTTTTTTTACATGTTCACCACGCCACACCGCCTCAATGCAAGTCTATGGGACTTGCATTAAGGGGGCATGTCATATCATCATGAGGGGCGTGGTCGTGACATCACGACCCCCTCAGCCTGCACCAAGCATTCGGAACAAAATGTTCCCTATGCTGGGGCAGTGGAGTGGCCTTTTCAGCAAAAAGATCCTGATTTCAGCAAAAAGAACTTTACTCAATTTCCCAATATCCTTATGCCCCAATTTCAGTCCTGTGTTCATATGACCAGGAAGCCTTTTCAAACTCTGTATTTAAAGGACATCTGCAGCATGATTAACACTTATCCCCTATCCACAGGATAGGGGATAAGTGTTTGATCGCAGGGGGTCCGACCGCTGGGACCCCCTGTGATCTCCTGTACGCGGCCGCGGCTGTCCCATGCAGGGGGCGTGCCAGCCGCAGCATGATGTTGCGGCCGGCACACCTCCTCCATACATCTGTATGGGAGAGGCGGGGAGGCAGCGTTCGTGCCTCCCTGCCTCCCCCAATAGAATTGTATTAGGACGGGGAGGAGATGGGGCATCATCTTCGACCTCTAGGTCGACGCTACGCGCCTTAGCGCCTTAGGGAGATCGCAGGGGGTCCCAGCGGTCGGACCCACCACGGTCAAACACTTATCCCCTATCTTGCAGATAGTATATATTGCGCTGCAGTTGTGCTTTAACAGTAAAAGCTCCAAATGAATGACAGTAAGCAGAGATTTTCAAAACTGTAAGGAATAAATATACAATGTACATTAGCACATTACATTTTTTTTTTTTTTTGCTAAAACTCGCATATTCCTTGTCATTTTGATAATAACACTGTAGAGGATTTCATACTCCTTTATGTTGTATTACAGAAACCATTAGATGTACGGGCCATTCATAGAAGCCTACATTATCTCCATGCCATGTTCACTCTAGAAATCACAATCTTTTTTTGTGTGATAATGTTGTAAATGTGCTCTTTAGTTAACCCTTTTCGTGCCACCATAAGGAACATTCAGGATACATCCCTATATATGAGTGTTGCCTTACCTCATATAACCCAGATATATTTTTTTTAATCTACTTTAGGCTGGTGACTGTGTCTGTAGATCTGACAGCGTTGTGTAGACGCGCTTACAATACCCTCAATGTTCTCATTTAATTTCTGCCCACAGTTAATTTCTCTCTGTTCATGTGAATGTGCAGGATTGTAATGTCGTGTCAGTTTATTTATGTATTTTCTTTTGTTCCGCTTTTTTTTTTTTGGGGGGGTCTGGAAAAAGGGGGCGTCTAGTACAAAATATGTCTTATGCTAAACACATACATTCAGCTGGCTTTATCCTCAGATGACCTTTCATGCTGCTTGTAAGTGTAACCTTTCAGCTCGTGCATTACCAGAATGGAAAATGAGTCTCAGAAATCATTGCTTTTACATTGCATATACTGTACAGAATGTACTGCAATAATATTAAGCATTTAAGGGAATTTAGGAAAAAATTATGCTTCCAGACACAGACAGTCCTTTTTGAATGCATCATGTAAGAACACAAAGCTCAAAGTATACAGTTTGTCCTTGGCAAAATTGGAAAGTATAACAGCTAGATATTAAACCTTCCAGTGAATACTCCACGCTCTTCTCCTTAGGGACTATACAAACTAGTCTGAATTACTTTCTGTTTTAAATACTTTTCTTCTTGACTATAGTCTCTCTTCTCATCTAAACACCCAACTAACTAACAATACATGCATACACATTAGGAAATATAGGCATCATCCCGTTCCCCAGAAACTTTCCCTACTATCATCATTAGATATTTTTTTCAAGCAGACTAATGTCCAAAGGATAGGGGATAAGATGCCTGATCGCGGGGTCCCACCGCTGGGGACCCCCTTGATCATGCACGCAGCACCCCGTTATAATCAGTCCCCGGGCATGTTCGCTCCGGGTCTGAATACTGGCGATCACGGGGGCCAGAGCATTGTTACGTCACAGCCCCACCCCGTGTGACGTCAGCTGTCCCACCCCCTCCCAAAGGCTTGCATTGAGGGGGGCAGAACGTGATGTCACACGGGGGCGGGGCCGTGACGTCACAATGCTCCGGCCCCCGTGATCGCCAGTAATGAGACCCGGAGCGAACATGCTCCGGGGACTGATTATAACGGGGTGCTGCGTGCATAATCACTGGGGTCCCCAGTGGCGGGACCCCCGCGATCAGGCATCTTATCCCCTATACTTTGGATGTCTAGGGGTGGAGTACCCTTTAAGGGATTAAGTCATTGAGATCCTTATGTGCTGGTCAACATCCCTGATAGTGACATGTTAGTGGGACATCTGGCACACGTGACCTATGGTACTTGCTTCTGTATTACACGTAGCATAATAAAGTGCAATGACTCTCAACTCTATTAGATGAAGTGAAACTGAGCTGCTTATAATTAGAAAATTACAGGCATGTTAAATGAATTTGCCCCACTCTCTTCCCTTTCCCCAGGAAACTATAGACCGGTAAGTTTAACGTGCATTGTGGGTAAATTGTTTGAAGGACTTATAAGGGATTACATACAGGAATACATAGGGGATAATTGTATTATAAGTGATAACCAGCATGGGTTTGCTAAGGATAGAAGTTGTCAAACCAATCTAATTTGCTTTTATGAAGAGGTGAGTAGAAGCCTTGACAGAGGAATGGCTGTGGATATAGTGTTTCTGGATTTTGCTAAAGCATTTGATACTGTCCCTCATAGACGTCTGACAGGTAAGTTAAGGTCTTTGGGTTTGGAAATTTTAGTTTGTAACTGGATTGAACACTGGCTCATGGATCGTACCCAGAGAGTGGTGGTCAATGATTCGTACTCTGATTGGTCCCCGGTTATTAGTGGTGTACCCCAAGGTTCAGTACTGGGCCCGCTGTTGCTTAATTTATTTATCAATGATATAGAGGATGGTATTAACAGCTCTGTTTCTATCTTTGCAGATGACACCAAGCTTTGTAGCACGGTACAGTCTATAGAGGATGTGCATAAGTTACAGCATGACTTGGATAGACTAAGTGTCTGGGCATCCACTTGGCAAATGAGGTTCAATGTGGATGAATGTAAAGTTATGCATCTGGGTACTAATAACCTGCATGCGTCGTATGTCTTAGGGGGGATTAAACTGTCAGAGTCACTGGTAGAGAAGGATCTGGGTGTACTTGTAGATCACAGACTACAGAATAGCATGCAATGTCAGGCTGCTGCTTCCAAAGCCGGCAGGATATTGTCATGTATCAAAAGAGGCATGGACTCAAGGGACAGGGACATAATACTCCCCCTTTATAAAGCATTGGTACCGCCTCACCTGGAATATGCTGTTCAGTTTTGGGCACCTGTCCATAAAAGGGACACTCTGGAGCTGGAAAGGGTGCAGAGACGCGCGACTACACTAATATGGGGCATGGAACATCTTAGCTATGAGGAGCGATTAAAGGAGTTACAATTGTTTAGTCTTGAGAAGAGACGTTTAAGGGGGGATATGATAAACGTATATAAGTATATTAATGGCCCATACAAGAAATATGGAGAAAAACTGTTCCAGGTTAAACCCCCCCAAAGGACGAGGGGGCACTCCCTCCGTCTGGAGAAGAAAAAGTTTAGTCTCAAGGGGTGACACGCCTTCTTTACTATGAGAACTGTGAACTTATGGAACAGTCTACCTCAGGAACTGGTCACAGCAGGAAAAATTAACAGCTTTAAAACAGGATTAGATACATTCCTGGAACAAAATAACATTAATGCTTATGAAGAAATATAAAATCCCATCCCTTCCCCAATATCGCGCCACACCCCTACCCTTTAATTCCCTGGTTGAACTTGATGGACATATGTCTTTTTTCGACCGTACTAACTATGTGACTATGTGACTATAATACATAGATTGGGCAGAGTCATCCACCATTCATTGCTCAAAGTGTCATCTCTCATCTCATGTGTAAGCCCTATTATACAGAGGATACAATCAAAAATATCCTGACATGCGAAGCCATGTCTGGCTATGCTCATACTCATCAGTGTCGGTAGCATCAGGCATCTGTGTCTAATGTGCCGGATTTATGTTCTGGTGTCCTGGTTTCTTGGGCAACTGCTACATTCAATTGTATCCACATCCTTAAAGGGGTACTCCGGTGAAAAACTTTATTTTTTATTTTTAAATCAACTGGTGCCAGAAAGTTAAACAGATTTGTAAATTAGGGACAATGTAGAGAAAACCGCACTCACCCGATCAACGTGCACAGATTCTTTATTCCGTTGAACATCAACATAGAACACAGGAGGACTTATGGTCGGCAGGAACGCCAGGGAACAGGAGGTGTTGTTACAGCTGTTTCACGGGAACACAGCCCACTTCGTCAGACTACACCCTCTGATGACGCGTCGCAGGTTAAATACACACCCAGGATTACGTCAGCAGAAGGGTGTTACACACAGGTAAGTGATTTAAAATCTTACAAAAGTAGAAAAATCTTTAAAATCAATACCCTCTACAAAAATTTATGACATATATGGACTTCTGTTTATAAAAATACACTGAAATCTAGCTTATCATTAAGTCCAAGATTACCTTGGGCATCCGTGCGCAGGATGAACTCCGCCTCCGTACGCAGTAGTAGCTTTTTCCTATCAATCCCTTCTTTGGGCATTATTCTCTTTATCCCAAAGAATTTTAATGCGGCTGGGTCATTATTATGAGTGGTTTTAAGATGTTCCAAGACCCGAGGGCACCCTTTTCCTGAACGAACTGAATAAAGGTGTTCTCTAAATCTGATGTTTAGCGATCTTGTGGGGCTACCTATATAGTAGCGGCCACAGTCGCAAAACATACAGTAGATAATATAATTCATTTTACAATTGATAAATTCCCTTACTTTGATTTGTACACCTCCAATGGTGAAAATTTTACCTACTTTGAGTTTAGGGCACCATTTGCAGTTCCCACAGCGGAAATTACCGCATATTGTGGGGCCGCTTAGCCAGCTCGAGTTCTCCTTACTGGAGTATTTGCTACTGGTTAAGATGTCACCTAGATTTGTAACTCTTTTGTAGGAGATGAGGGGTTTATTATCAAATTGTGCAGATAAAATAGGGTCACTCTGGATTAAGTACCAATGCTTGTGAATACTTTGCTTTATCTTCTCAGCCATTGGGCTGTGTGTGAATGTAAAGCAAAATCTTCTATTATTGTTATTCAATTTATGCTGTTTTTTTTTAGAGTTTTTTAAACCACTATTTTGTAGAAGGGAATTTCTGTCTTGTCTATTAGCCCTATTGTAAGCTGTCTGTAGAATTGGAGGTGGATAACCTCTTTCTAGTAGTCGTGCAGTAAGTTCTTTAGCTTGCTTTTCAAAGCTACTCTGGGTATCGTTTATTCTCTGCAAGCGAAGAAATTGCCCATAGGGGATGGCGGTTTTGACGTGACCCGGGTGGTAACTCCTATAGTGTAGGAGAGAATTACCCGCCCTCGGTTTCCGGTAACCCTCTGTGCGCAATTTGTTTTCACTAATTCTTACCAAAACGTCTAAGAACTCTATTTCTTCTTTGCTTGACTTGCTAGTGAAGCTGAGAAACATATTATTATTAGTGTTAAGCCATGTAATAAAATTTGTGAACTCTGTTCCCGTACCTGTCCAGGTTATTAGGACGTCGTCCACAAATCTTACATAACTGGCAATCATCTTTCTGAAAGGATTAATTTCTGAAAAAATCCATCTCTTTTCCAAAAAGGCTACATAGATGTTTGCCAGGGTACATGCCACCGGTGTGCCCATGGCAACACCGCTTTTTTGTGAGTACCATATGTTATTGAATTGAAACACATTATTGGTAAGGATGAGATGTAAGGCTTCACAAATAAATGTGATGTAAGAATCACTTTTATCCGAGGACACCAACAATTCCCTCACACATTGAATTGCTATATTTTGATCGATGTTAGTGTACAAACTTTCGATATCAATGGCTCCCAGCAAATAGTTGGGCTGCCACTGTATATCTTTCAGAGTTTCGAGGAAATGGTTGGTGTCCTTGACCATATGTGGGATTTCTTTCAAGATGGGGTGTAAGATCCAGTCTATGTATTTGGAAAGGGGTTCCATTAGAGACCCCACCCCGGAGACGAGAGGTCTCCCGGGTGGGGTCTCCAATGTTTTGTGTATTTTTGGTAGAAAATACCACCCTGGATATGTTGGTGTAGTGGGGAACAATTTTGTGGCAGTGGAGTTTGAAACCGTCCCCGTCTCTACAGCCCTTCGTAATAAGGACTGCAGGCGTGAGGAGAGCTTAGGTATAGGGTTGGTTTCTAGGACCTCGTCGTTATTTTTATTCGACAATTGACGATTGGCTTCGGATAAATAATAACTTTCTCTCATCAACACAACATTCCCCCCTTTGTCAGATTTTTTGGTAATAATACCTTTTTGTGATTGAATCCACTTTAGTGCTTCTTTTTCTTTTAAAGTAAGATTGGGGCTATCTTGTGGGTACATGAGTGCTTTTATATCCTCCATGACTTTATGTTGGAACATATCTAGGTTATTACCTGGTGCTATGGGGGGATTATAGGTTGATTTTATCCCACCAGAGAAAAAGCCATGTTCCGGCGGATTGCTGGTCATAACTTCGCCTTTGGGGGTTTCTCCTATAATGACATCATTAGCCCCCAACAGTTCAGTCAAAGCTAACAAACATTCATTTTCAGAAGTGCTAGGATTAATAAGAGGGCTAAACCCCAAGGGGCTTATTTGTATCGGAATATCTCCCTCTTTCTTTGAGGTATTATTATCTTTGCTAGCAAACACTCTTTTAAGGTTCAAAATCGGAGGTTGTGCGTTCATTTTTCTTACGATATTTTTTTATTATTATTGTTGCCTTTATTGGTGTAGTTACGTGGTTTTTTTCCTCTCGGGATGTTCCGAACATCCCGAGAGGAAAAAAACCACGTAACTACACCAATAAAGGCAACAATAATAATAAAAAATATCGTAAGAAAAATGAACGCACAACCTCCGATTTCATGACCACAGACTCGGACTCTAGTGATCCAGAAATAGTAACCCCTGGCAACCCATCCAGCACAATTGCAAAGGGGCACCCTTTAGAGTCAAGACAAGAAGAGGAGGAAAAAAGAATAGGAAAAGGGGGAGCAGAAAAAAGAAAAAAAGTAACGTGGAGACAATAAAGGACACTCAAGAGGCCACTACCACCGAACCCTCTGCTTATACGGACATTACCCCCCCTTGAAACCCTCTCCAACCATATCCCCTATAACAGCCATATTACCCCGAATCTTGCTACTATAGTAAACCTCACGGACTTGACTTTGAATGATGATGTTACATCTCTATTACAAAAAGGTCTAAATTATTGCCCAACTAATGATTTTGATTTAGTGTCCTTTGAGGTAGATTTATTCAAAAGCATGCGTAAATTGAACCTTAAAAGAGTGTTTGCTAGCAAAGATAATAATACCTCAAAGAAAGAGGGAGATATTCCGATACAAATAAGCCCCTTGGGGTTTAGCCCTCTTATTAATCCTAGCACTTCTGAAAATGAATGTTTGTTAGCTTTGACTGAACTGTTGGGGGCTAATGATGTCATTATAGGAGAAACCCCCAAAGGCGAAGCTATGACCAGCAATCCGCCGGAACATGGCTTTTTCTCTGGTGGGATAAAATCAACCTATAATCCCCCCATAGCACCAGGTAATAACCTAGATATGTTCCAACATAAAGTCATGGAGGATATAAAAGCACTCATGTACCCACAAGATAGCCCCAATCTTACTTTAAAAGAAAAAGAAGCACTAAAGTGGATTCAATCACAAAAAGGTATTATTATCAAAAAATCTGACAAAGGGGGGAATATTGTGTTGATGAGAGAAAGTTATTATTTATCCGAAGCCAATCGTCAATTGTCGAATAAAAATAACTACGAGGTCCTAGAAACCAACCCTATACCTAAGCTCTCCTCACGCCTGCAGTCCTTCTTACGAAGGGCTGTAGAGACGGGGACGGTTTCAAACTCCACTGCCACAAAATTGTTCCCCACTACACCAACATATCCAGGGTGGTATTTTCTACCAAAAATACACAAAACATTGGAGACCCCACCCGGGAGACCTATCGTCTCCGGGGTGGGGTCTCTAATGGAACCCCTTTCCAAATACATAGACTGGATCTTACACCCTATCTTGAAAGAAATCCCACATATGGTCAAGGACACCAACCATTTCCTCGAAACTCTGAAAGACATACAGTGGCAGCCCAACTATTTGCTGGGAGCCATTGATATCGAAAGTTTGTACACTAACATCGATCAAAATATAGCAATTCAATGTGTGAGGGAATTGTTGGTGTCCTCGGATAAAAGTGATTCTTACATCACATTTATTTGTGAAGCCTTACATCTCATCCTTACCAATAATGTGTTTCAATTCAATAACATATGGTACTCACAAAAAAGCGGTGTTGCCATGGGCACACCGGTGGCATGTACCCTGGCAAACATCTATGTAGCCTTTTTGGAAAAGAGATGGATTTTTTCAGAAATTAATCCTTTCAGAAAGATGATTGCCAGTTATGTAAGATTTGTGGACGACGTCCTAATAACCTGGACAGGTACGGGAACAGAGTTCACAAATTTTATTACATGGCTTAACACTAATAATAATATGTTTCTCAGCTTCACTAGCAAGTCAAGCAAAGAAGAAATAGAGTTCTTAGATGTTTTGGTAAGAATTAGTGAAAACAAATTGCGCACAGAGGGTTACCGGAAACCGACGGCGGGTAATTCTCTCCTACACTATAGGAGTTACCACCCGGGTCACGTCAAAACCGCCATCCCCTATGGGCAATTTCTTCGCTTGCGGAGAATAAACGATACCCAGAGTAGCTTTGAAAAGCAAGCTAAAGAACTTACTGCACGACTACTAGAAAGAGGTTATCCACCTCCAATTCTACAGACAGCTTACAATAGGGCTAATAGACAAGACAGAAATTCCCTTCTACAAAATAGTGGTTTAAAAAACTCTAAAAAAAAACAGCATAAATTGAATAACAATAATAGAAGATTTTGCTTTACATTCACACACAGCCCGATGGCTGAGAAGATAAAGCAAAGTATTCACAAGCATTGATACTTAATCCAGAGTGACCCTATTTTATCTGCACAATTTGATAATAAACCCCTCATCTCCTACAAAAGAGTTACAAATCTAGGTGACATCTTAACCAGTAGCAAATACTCCAGTAAGGAGAACTCGAGCTGGCTAAGCGGCCCCACAATATGCGGTAATTTCCACTGTGGGAACTGCAAATGGTGCCCTAAACTCAAAGTAGGTAAAATTTTCACCATTGGAGGTGTACAAATCAAAGTAAGGGAATTTATCAATTGTAAAATGAATTATATTATCTACTGTATGTTTTGCGACTGTGGCCGCTACTATATAGGTAGCCCCACAAGATCGCTAAACATCAGATTTAGAGAACACCTTTATTCAGTTCGTTCAGGAAAAGGGTGCCCTCGGGTCTTGGAACATCTTAAAACCACTCATAATAATGACCCAGCCGCATTAAAATTATTTGGGATAAAGAGAATAATGCCCAAAGAAGGGATTGATAGGAAAAAGCTACTACTGCGTACGGAGGCGGAGTTCATCCTGCGCACGGATGCCCAAGGTAATCTTGGACTTAATGATAAGCTAGATTTCAGTGTATTTTTATAAACAGAAGTCCATATATGTCATAAATTTTTGTAGAGGGTATTGATTTTAAAGATTTTTCTACTTTTGTAAGATTTTAAATCACTTACCTGTGTGTAACACCCTTCTGCTGACGTAATCCTGGGTGTGTATTTAACCTGCGACGCGTCATCAGAGGGTGTAGTCTGACGAAGCGGGCTGTGTTCCCGTGAAACAGCTGTAACAACACCTCCTGTTCCCTGGCGTTCCTGCCGACCATAAGTCCTCCTGTGTTCTATGTTGATGTTCAACGGAATAAAGAATCTGTGCACGTTGATCGGGTGAGTGCGGTTTTCTCTACATTGTCCCGATTGTGTCAAGCGATATGTGCCTTCTCTAACCAGCACCCCGACATAGCACACACCGTTCAGTCTCTACCCATACCTGAGAAAGCGGATACCTATTATCCAGTAAACTGCCTTCACCTGCATAGCAGTGCCGGACTCATACTCTTTCTACCTGCTCTAGATTTGTAAATTACTTCTATTAAAAAATCTTAATCCTTCCTGTACTTATTAGCTGCTGAATACTACAGTTGAAATTCTTGTTCGTTTGAAACACAGAGCTGTCTGCTGACATCATGAGCACAGTGCTCTCTGCTGACATCTCTGTCCATTTTAGGAACTAATAGACAGGCAGTTTGACCGTAATAGTAGGAGATGTCGTCGCTGGATGAAGGAACCAGGAGGAGTGCAGCATAAAATCAAGCTGGGTTTATTGGATGCGCATACGCAGCTTCATCAGGCATGACAAGGTTGGGTTCACATGGGGTATATGATATGATATGAAAAGCGACATGTATTTAATGTATTGTTCATATTTTAATTATTATATTTTTTGATATATACAATTTTATGTAATATAAAGGGTTAACACATGTAGGTATTCATACCCCTTGTGAACCCAACCTTGTCCTGCCTGATGAAGCTGCGCATGCGCAGCGAAACGCGTTGCATCCAATAAACCCAGCTTGATTTTATGCTGCACTCCTCCTGGTTCCTTCATCCAGCGCTGACATGTCCTACTATTACGATCAAACTGCCTGTCTATTGTCTCCAAGGAGGGCTGCGGATGAGGACACATTCACTTTCAGGCGCTTCCCATTGTTGTGTGTGTGCACACAACCAACTCTGGTAAGCGGCGTGGGATAGATCTACTGCCCTTCCCTATGGGCCTGACCTGCTGATCCCGCAAATGGAGCGCCTTCTGTTTTCCTTTTAGATTACTCATTTTAGGAACTAGGAACTGTCCAGAGTAAAAGGTAATCCCCATAGCAAACATAAGCTGTTCTGGACAGTTCCTAAAATGGACAGAGATGTCAGCAGAGAGCACTGAGCTCGTGATGTCAGCAGACAGCTCTGTGTTTCAAAAAGAAAATAATTTCCGCTGTAGTATTCAGCAGCTAATAAGTACAGGAAGGATTAAGATTTTTTAATAGAAGTAATTTACAAATCTGTTTAACTTTCTGGCACCAGTTGATTTAAAAAAAAAAAGTTTTTCACCGGAGTACCCCTTTAACTGTCTGAGAAAAAAAACTTCCCAATTTACCCATAGCAACCAATCAGAGCTCAGTTTTAATTTTACTAGAGTAAACTGAGAAATGAAAACTGAGCAGTAATTGGTTTCTATAGGCAAATAAGGCAGTTTTCATTTTCATTTTCACCTTAAGGGCCAGAGCGTTTTTTGCAAATATGACCACTGTTACTTTAAGCATTAATAACCCTGGGATGCTTTTACTTTTCATTCTGATTCTGAGATAGTTTTTTCATGACATATTCTACATTATGTCAGTGGTAATTTTTTGTCAATACTTGTATCATTTCTAGGTGAAAAATTCAAAAATAAGATGAAAAATTTGAAAATGTAGCATTTTTTTTAAAGCTCTCTGCTTCTAAGGAAAATAGACAAGCAAATAAATGATATATTGATTAACATGTACAATATGTCTACTTTATATCTGCATCATAAAGTTGACATGTTTTCACTTTTGGACGACATCAGAGGGCTTCAAAGTTCAGCAGAAATTTTCCAATTTTTCAAAAAAAAGTTCAAAATCGGAATTTTTTAGGGACCAGTTCAGTTTTGAAGTGGATTTGAAGGGTCTTTATATTAGAAATACCCCATAAATTACCCCATTATGAAAACTACACCCCTTAAAGTATTCAAAATGACATTCAGAAAGTGTGTAAAACCTTTAGGTGTTTCACAGGAATAGCAGCAATGTGAAAGAGAAAATTCAAAATCTTCATTTTTTACACTCGCATGTTCTTGTAGACCCAGTTTTTGACATTTTACAAGGGGTAAAAGGAGAAAGAGCCCCCAAAAATTTGTAACCCAATTTCTCTCAAGTAAAGAAATACCTCATATGTGTATGTAAAGTGTTCGGCGGGCGCAGTAGAGGGCTCAGAAGGGAAGGAGCAACAATGGGATTTTGGAGAGTGAATTTTGCTGAAATGGTTTTTGGGGGGCATATCACATTTAGGAAGCCCTATGGTGCAAGAACAGCAAAAATAAACAGCCCAATATATTTATGAAACTACACTCCTCAAGGAATGTAACAAGGGGTACAGTGAGCCTTAACACCCCACAGGTGTTTCACGACTTTTTGTTAAAGTCGGATGTGTAAATAATTTCTTTTTTTCACTAAAATGCCAGTTTTCCCCCAAATTTTAAATAGGAGTAATAGGAGAAAATGCCCCTTAAAATGTGTAACCCCATCTCTTCTGAGTATGGGAATACCCCATGTATGGACGTCAAGCGCACTGTGGGCGAACTACAATGCTCAGAAGAGAAGGAGTCACATTTGGCTTTTGGAAAGCAAGTTTTGCTGAAATGGTTTTTGGGGGCATGTCGCATTTAGGAAGCCCCTGTGGTTCCATAACAGCAAAAAAAAACAAAAAAACACATGCCATACTATTTTGGAAACTGCACCCCTCAAGGAACATAACAAGAGTTACAGTGAGCCTTAACCCCTTGGTAACGGAGCCCATTATGACCTTAAGGACCTGGGCATTTTTTGCAAATCTGACCTCTATCACTTTATGCATTAATAACTCTGGGAGGCTTTTACTTATAAATTTGATTCCGAGACAGTTTTTTCGTGACATTTTCTACATATTCGTATTTGAGGCTTAAATTAGGGATTTTCATAGGGGTGTACCCAGATGCAAGCGTTACACTTGCCTCCGATACCAAAAATACTGTACATAAGTTTTCACCAAACAGGCTGCCTCCAGCTGTTGCAAAACTCCAAACATGCCTGGACAGTCAATGGCTGTCCGGCAATACTGGGAGTTGTTATTTTGCAACAGCTGGAGGCTCTGTTTTGGAAAACTGACGTACAAGACGTTTTTAATTTTTATTGGTGCGGGGGGGGGGGGGGGGGCGACAGTATAAGGGCGTAGTGTATATGTAGTGTTTTACTCTTTATTTAGGGTTAGTGTAGTGTAGTGTTTTTAGGGTACATTCACATGGGCGGGGGGTTACAGTGAGTCTCCCGCTGCAGCGGAAAATTTGCTGCATCTCAAACTATAAGCAGGAATCTTGCTGTAAACCACCGCCCGTGTGAATGTACCCTGTACATTTACATGGGGGGGGGGCACAAAACTATAACTCCCAGTATGTACTGACAGACCGTGCATGCTGGGAGTTGCAGTTATGCAACAGCTAGAGGCACACTGGTTGGGAAACACTGTTGGGAAGCACATGTTGGGAGTTGTAGTTATGCAACAACTGGAAGAGAACAGTTTGGAGACCACTGTCGATCGCTGGCATAGGGGGGCCTCAGGACCCCCCCAGGCATTGTCACGGGATGCGTGCTGAATTATTTCAGCAGGCATCCCAGTCCGGTCCCTGCCCAGCACGCGGCAGGCACCAAAATTCCCACAGGATTACAGGTACGTCCTGTGTCCTTAACGGGTTAAGGTAGTGTACATAGGTTGTCTGCTATGATGTCTCCCATACACTACACACAAATGTAGAATGCAAAAAAGAAGGAAAGAAATAACACTTCTAGCGCCGATTATCAAGGGTAAAAAGGGGGAAAGTGCAATATAGTAACGCACCTGCTCACCTTTGTAGGTTGTGTGGTGTCCCGGTACCGCATCTTATTCGGTACCTATGTATGTGTGGGTCCCCATAGCCAGAGTCCCTAGGACGTAGGGATCCCTGTTGTGTAGCCTACCCCTTGTCGCCTCTATTCCAACTAATAGCCTAGTAATTTATGTAAGGGTGATGTAAATATAGTAATATATGTAAATAAATGGTTAATTGCCGGTTCCATAGCATTGCAGGACCTGCGGGTCACGTGACTAGGTAAACTCTATGGTATTCTGCTTAAGGACCTTTGGAGGCCCGTTGACTTATGCAATCCCATTACTCTGAATGACAGATGTTCGGACCAATCGGATTCACCCCGCCCCCTGCCCATATAAGGGAGCGGCGGCCATGTTTTCTCTCTCTTGTTCCTGGGCTGTCAAACGAGAAGGATCTGCGCAGCAACTATCGCAGTGAGTTAGGCCCGAGCCTTGCGGCAACGGCTGAGTAATTCAGAATAGAGAGTGTATCAATCCCCAGACACTCTGCAGCATCACCGCACCTAATATAACCCCTAAATCCGGACGGATCTGAAAATATCTACCCTGAATTCAGAGACTTTTTAAATAACTCAAGGTCCGCAACAACTGTCAGTCACTGAGCGATATAAGGACTGTTTGTATGAGACTGTTACTGTGCCTTGGATGTATCGCAAGCACTTAAGTAAAGTTGTTCAAGTTCGAGTTCAATCTCCTTGTGGACCTTCAGTCATTTCATGCACCTATCGTTACTGGGAAGGGCGGCGATAGGCCGGAGCATTACCTCAGCATACCAGCCCTCAGCCTGGCTTCACGAACTATAGGGTTAACATTAACCCCTTATATACCGATACCATACCACCACTAACATACACCCCCCAAGGGCTACCACAGTTGTGCTAACAGGCACAACACTGGTCAGCATTTTAGCAGGTCTCCAGTCCAGTGTATCAGGAGCAGCCAGCCGTCGATTCCGTCAAAGACGGTGTGGAGTGCAGGAATACAGATGTGGAGAGGTGGAAATCCGAGCAGGGGTTCCATTCCTTCCAAGGAAAATCCGACTTGGGAACATAGCACTTTACTGACATGCTGACAACGTAGTCAGGTGTATGAGTTAGGTTCTTTTATTGTATAAACCATATAATAGTATATTACAGGATAGAAGGTAGAGACAACACGTTTCGGAGGGTCACCCTCCTTCAGGTCCAGGTTACAATTTACAGGTTTGTGCATCATATATATACACAGTACAAATTAAAATTTTGGTGGGACCAGGGGCCGAGTGTGACATCATCTTCCATGGTTTTCTATACAGGTCCTGCTTGTGTAATGATGTGTACAGGCTGGATCTAGAACACAATGAAATTTGGCCCATTGTGTTCTCTGGAGCTCATGATACGGGTGAAAGTCTAAGCTATACAGCAGGGTCTTGGTTGCAATGTGTATGGGAGACACCAACCATGTCCATCTTAATTAAAGTGTAACCACATCATTAAATTGTTATACCGAGGATTTGAGCCCACACCGGTGTCTTCTATACACATTGCAGCCAAGACCCTGCTGTATAGCTTAGACTTTCCCCTATATTATGATCTCCATAGACCACAATGGGCCTTTTGGTTTCAATGGGCCAAATTTCATAGTATTATATATCTGGAGTACACAAGCAGGACCTGTATAGAAGACCATGGAGGCTGATGTCACACTCGGCCCCCATTGACCCCTGGTCCAGCCAAAATTTGAATTTGTACTGTGTATATATATATATGATGGACAAACCTGTAACCGGGACCTGACGAAGGAGGATGACCCTCCAAAATGCATTGTCCCTACCTTCTATCCTGTAATATACTATTATATGGTTTATACAATAGAAGAACCTAACCCATACACCTGACTACCGTGTCATCACTATCTGCCCAAGTCAGATTTTCCTTGGAAGGAAAGGAACCCCTGCTGGGATTACCACCTCTCCACATCTGTATTCATACACTACACACAAAGAAGAGGGGGTTTTGCTCTTTATAGCCCACACTGTGAAGCAGCAGCATGGAGGACATTGTACTGCAGAACTGAGCAGTCTTAGCTGTGTATCTAGCACAGGGATAAGATCTAAGACAGTAAACATCTGTAGTCTATTTACAATCTTTTTTTGCTTTAGGCTGTCCCCAATCACCCCCTTGCATCCCCCTCCCTGCCCCTTCCACTCCATAGATATGTCTGGGTAGCATATGAGTAGATCTTTTTGTAAGCTGTTAGTTTTTGTAAACATAAGAAGGAATTGCTTTTTTGGGTAAAGAGGAGCAAAAAAGTAGCTTGATAAGAGTAGAAGGAAGAATTCAAGGATTTCAGAATGCAGATGATGAGAGGGGTATGTAGGCAGTGAGGTCACTTTATTTGTAGGGTCAGTGACCCCTCTAGTTATAATGTGGCACTGACAGCAACAGATCTTTTATACAGTTTAAAGGTCAGTTTTTAATGATCTGAATTGCATGGTGAAATTCACTATTCCACAGAACTACAAAATTATTCATAATTTATGGCTTGATACAAATACTTAAATACAAATTTAAAATGTGTAATCCTTGTGTTATAAATGTTGGATAACAGATATGCTGTCCATTGGGGAAGGGGGTGGAGTGGATGGAAGTCCAACCGCTATGCCTGTTGGCGGTGGTCTCCCCAAGAAGAATTCCTTGCTCTTACAATTTGCCAAGTATTATGTGGACCCTTTACATAGAAGTACTTTCTAACACATAATTCTGATGCTGAGGTTTTGATGGACCCAACACAGCGATCTCTCCAGCTGTAAGGAAGGAGGATCGAGGTCAAATTTTTCAAACTATTTATATAACATTCCTTCTACATTAATTTGACTGCTAATGTTTTAGTGGAAGTCCTTGGAGCCTTATTGACTATGAATTAATATGACATCACAATTTGAAACTTAAAACTATTCAGTAGAGTCAACTCAAAAGTACTGTATTTATCGTTGTATACCACGCACCGACCTTTAACACCCAAATTACCTTTTTTACCCAAATATCCTTGTTAAAATGAGGGCGCGTGTGTGTTCTGGCCCCACAGAAGCCGCTGCAGGGGGCCCCACTGCAGCTGCCCGATTCCCTCCCCGTCCCTGGTTTTATAGTTATATGTCCTGGGTACCGCGCTCCTTCATACTCCAGCGGCGTCCTGAGCTGCACTGTACGCTGCGCACTGACCAGTGATGTCACGTTGAGGACGTCACTCATTGTTGCACAGCACACAGTGACAATGCAGGACGCCGCCGGAGCCTGCAGGAGTGCAGTCTCCAGGACATGTAACTATAAAACCAGGGACGGGGAGGGAATCGGGCAGCGGCAGCAGGACTCTGGCCCTGCAGAAGCTACTGCAGTTTAATGATTTAAAGCGCCTGCTTTAAATCATTGAACTACAGTGGCTTATGCGCTGCCAGAAACAGTTTATCGGCGAACAACACGCAGATAGACTTTAGGCTAAAAATTTTTGCCTAAAAAATGGGTGTTATATGCTGATAAATGTGGTATACTTAATATGTGTTCACTCACATTCACTATGCTATTTTTTTTACTAAGGCAGTGACTGTGGTTTCTATTGGATACACATTTAGTACGTCTATTTTTAACAAATTTGTCAAATAGCATTGAGCGTTACAGCAGCCAGATTCACACTCCTCTCTATTAAGTTAGAATTTTAGCACAGCTACTCTATAATAAAAAGGCAACAGAATCATGATGTTAGGAATTACCCATGGCTTGGTTTATTTTCAGTGCTTTGTAATTTTGATGCAATGTTTTTGCATGTTTTATTTTATCTGTAATAGGAAAGTTTTACAAGGATACATTTGCAATTTTGTTCCGATGGGGTACAAGTTTAATGGAAGAAATGTGTAAATCAGCCTTTTGCATTTATGATAAGCTTACATTACCTCAACTGACACACTAAAAGAATGTGTTTCTCTTTGCCAAATCACAGGTTATTTAATACAGTATGTCTGGAAAAGGGGCTTTGTTGAAATTGTTTTGGCTCCAAAATCATCCAGATGACTATGCAGTGAAACTATGTATTTAGCTGCAAAAGCTTAATATATAGTTAATTTATGTGATGATATTGGGAAGAATTTAAATACAAATTCAACAATTCTAGCTACTAGGGGTAAGAGAAGGATTTTAAGGATTGCATCAAGAGTTATTTAAGGCCTTTACAGATTGCAGTTATAGATAGAATAGTGATTAGCTATAATAATTTGATGTTTTTCCTTAACTTTATCTATATATCAATCTATCTCTATATCTCTCTATCTATCTTGTCTATCTAATCTATCTACTATTCTGTATCTATGCACTTTAGTGCATACCTTCAATTGTTGTCACTGAAATCTATTTTAGCATGGTGGTCATACACAGCTGAAACCTCTGTGTAAAAATAGACTTAGGGCATCCTTCTGCTAGAATACCTAAAATGTACATCTACTGATATTTAAAACTATTTTTACACAAGATCTATAAAGCAGATGTGATTTTCCTGGATTGCAAAGGATTTGACCTTAGAGGTTCCTAGGTTTTCACTTTTTATCCAACTACTACCTAGTCCATAGCAATATGAATCCATGAAGAGTCCGGAATTGGCAAAACGGAGGTTGAACAAGCCACCACAAATGCTTAAGCATCACAAAATAAAGATGGATTCCAGCAATAGAAAAGGATAAAATCAAACAGTTTGCACATACCATAACTACCATACCTTAACATACCATAACTTAATAATGACCCAAGGAGAGAATCTATTTTCTTTAAGACATACAAATTCAGATAGCAGCTACTGGAAGAGTCAAACGAACGGGATAAGACATCTGCCCAACATTCTTGTCTGGTGGGCGAAAATGAAAGTAGACAGGAAATTAACAAGGACCAGCAAGTCTATAAGGGATTAAACCAATAATCATACAAAGGAAGGATTGTCCGGCACCAGGTATGCTCTAAAAGATTACTTTTTATTCATGCCATAGCAAGGAAACAGACATCACAGGACTGTAGTAATCTGACGCGTTTCGCTCTCTCTTGAGCTTAAACGTAGACTAACAAGCTTAGTCTATGTTTAAGTTCAAGAGAGAGCGAAACGCGTCAGTTTACTACAGTCCTGTGATGTCTGTTTCCTTGCTATGGCATGAATAAAAAGTAATCTTTTAGAGCATACCTGGTGCCGGACAATCCTTCCTTTCCACACGCTGTTGAAGCCGGGGCGGGACCGGCGGTTCCGTGACAGCACAGGTGTGTCGGAGATCTGCCTCCGGAGGTGAGTGGACACCATTGCATTTGGAAATAATCATACAAAGGGGAATAACTAGAAAGTGTTGGGTTCCCTGCCAAACCTTTGAAAAGAACCTGACCACCACCCCCAAGTATTCCCCCCCCCCCCCCCACGGGCAGATCTCTATGTCAGACAGAAGGTCAGACCCCATAACCAGGCCCTGGCAGGCCCTTGGCAAAAATCATCATGCCACTATGTCAACTTCTCCCAGCCTAAATTTCTCTATTCAGAACCTGCAGGTCAAAGATCTAGGACTCTGCATTTTTCCAGTGCTGCCCCACCTCTACACATTCCATGTGTGGTCTGACTAGTGATTTGTACAACGGTAGCATTGTTTCCTTGTCGTGGGCATCTATGCCCCTATTGATGCACCCCATGATTTTATTAGCCTTGGCAGCAGCTGCCCAACACTGGTCACTACAGCTACATTTACTGTTAACTAAGACTCCTAAGTCCTTTTCTATGTCTGTCGTCCCAAGTGTTCTCCCATTTAATACATAATCCCAGCCCGGATTTTTCCTCCCCATGTGCATTACCTTACATTTATCAGTGTTGAACCTCATTTGCCACTTCCCAGCCCAAACCTCTAACCTATCCAGATCCAGTTGTAACAGTGCACTGTCCTCTATTGTGTTTACCCCTTTACAGAGTTTAGTATCATCTGCAAAGATTGTTACTTTACTATTCAACCCCTCTACAAGGTCATTAATAAATATATTAAACAGAACCGGACCCAAGACGGACCCTTGTGGTACCCCACTAGTAACAGTCACCCAATCAAAATAAGTACCATTAAAGGGGTATTCCAGGCCCAAACTTTTTTATATATCAACTGGCTCCGGAAAGTTAAACAGATTTGTAAATTACTTCTATTTAAAAATCTTAATCCTTCCAATAGTTATTAGCTTCTGAAGTTGAGTTGTTGTTTTCTGTCTAACTGCTCTCTGATGACTCACATCCCGGGAGCTGTGCAGTTCCTATGGGGATATTCTCCCATCATGTGCAGCTCCCGGGACGTGACATCATCATTGAGCAGTTAGACAGAAAACTTCAGAAGCTAATAACTATTGGAAGGATTAAGATTTTTTAATAGAAGTAATTTACAAATCTGTTTAACTTTCCGGAACCAGTTGGTATATATAAAAAAAGGTTTTGCCTGGAATACCCCTTTAATAACCACCCTCTGTTTCCTGTCACTGAGCCAGTTACTTACCCACTTACACACATTGTCCCCCAGCCCGATCATACATACTCTACATACAGTAGAGTACAGTACATAATCTACTCCATTATATACCCCTCTCAGTACATGACACCCCATCTAATACCCAGTACATGATACACCAACAAGTACCCCTCCACCTGAGTACATAAAATTCCTTCTAATACCCATTCCAGTACATGATCTTCTCTATATAATATTCCCTCACACTATATTAAACTCCTCTCTAATACCCCTTCCAATACTTGATCATCTCCATCTAACATCGAGAACATGAGCTTGTCTATGAAATGTCCTGTCCCTGCACATGACACCTTTCCATCTAATATCTCCTCCTGGTTTCCTCTCATGTTCAGCCTTGAGTGAAGCCATCACAGAGCCTTTCTTGCTGTTTATAGTCCTTTTGCCAGTGTAGATACTCCTGTTGCATGTGTTTTATTCTCTTAAGGAGAGGCTATACTTGGCTTCTTCAAAAATTGTAGCTGAGCACAGAAAGCAGACAGTTCATTTACTCAAGTCATGGAGTAGGAGGAGTGCTGCAGAACACAGAGGTGGTGCTAACTGTAAGCAAAGTAGTACACAAGGTGCAGGCATTGGACGTTGCATGCTGAGCCCAAAAATGTCCTAGGTGGTTGGGAGGCCTACAAGCACCATGGACTAGGAGGCCTGGTCACAAGGGCAACTGCTTAAAACCCTTTAGTTAGACCATTGAGCAGACAAAGGCAAAGTTGATTTTGTTGTCCGGGTAGATAGTCATAGGATAACAGGCCCTTTCCAGCAAATGTCCACACTTCTACATGGCTAGTCATTTCTGGAAGTTCATAGTCTCCAATACAAAATTCTTCTTAGAAGGTAAAAATATTTGTTACCATTTGAGAGAGAACTTCTATGGCAGACATGTACAGACTCCAGGAAGAAGGCCTTTTAAGAATCGATGGGGAACTGAATTGGCTACTAATCTTTCAAAATAATTGGCATAAACTCATCATTCACTTGACCTCATATCCCGTCCTCATATCCCGACCTCCTATCTTGACCTCCTATCCCGACCTCCTATCCCATCCTCCTATCTCGACCTCATATCCTGTCCTCATATCCCGACCTCATATCCCATCCTCATATCTCGACCTCCAATCCCGACCTCCTATACCGACCTCCTATCTCAACCTCATATCCTGTCCTCATATCCCGACCTCATATCCCGACCTCATATCCTGACCTCATATCACGACCTCATATCCCGTCCTCATACCCCCACCCCAACCCAACAACGCCCATCCCACCCCCCCCACCCCGCCCGCGATAAGACACCTTTCACCTAGTAACAAGTATTGTCATATATATATATATATATATATATATATATATATATATTTATTTATATAGAGGCCAGCATTTATCATTGTGTTTACCCTTCTTTCCCGTCTATATTTGGCACTATTTTGGTGCAAGTGTCCTTTTTTTTGCGCCTTTTTTGTGCCTTTTGGTTTACACATTTCTGCTGATTTCGAGTTGTAATCCATTGATTTTGGCAATAAGCATGATATGGACAGGTTTTATGAAAGGCGCAAAAAAAGGCTCAAAGCCACCAAAAAGTCTCTAAACTACACCAGCCCAGACTTTGCTTAGCTTTTTGGTGTAAGTGAAGAGTGAACTTTCAGAAAATGTTTAACTGCAAAAAAATTATCAAATGCTCTGTGACCATTTAAGAAATGTTGTGCTCCTACACATTACCAGCGCACAAAAAATGATCACTTACACCTACAATGATGAATGCCCCCCAGAGTATACTGTAAGTTCTGTAAATTCTTTTATATAAGAAAAATCATTAGACTTTTCAAGATAAATCATTAGACTTTTTAAGTAACATTTCTGTTCATTGTTTACTGGAAAAGTATGCAAAAGATTTATTTCTCCTCATTATGGAGTTCATAATTCAGACACAAGTATAGACTATGCATAGGGCAACAATAGGATGACTCGGATAGACATAACAAGCGTGCTGCAATATGGAGAGTAATACTCTAGGTCCCATGGGGTTGAATGATTAGAATGAATTTGCTCCATTCCTGGAAACATAAGTAAGCATTAGCCATAAAATGTGTATGCATTCCCTATTAAGTATGGTAACAGTAGGGAGACTGCTACTTAGTAGTTGTATAATGTGTCATATACATATTATTTGTTGCAGGTGTGCATTTTTTTTTATTCACCTGTGTGTCTAGAATAAGGGATAATGACTGTAATGCAATTTTTTGTATGGAGTATGAACTATACATTTACTCTGTTTTCTGTAACTTGATCTTTGATGTGTATTTCTCTTTAAGTATATGAGAATTTGGCAAGGTCATGTGTTCCTCACACCGAGCCTTGACAAAATGTACATTACGTGAAGAGGCCATTGGCCAGCAGGGAACCATGCTATCCTTTGTTTTTTAGCCTGCTTGAGAGTTATGGACTGAAATAAAGAAGGTATTCATCACTGGTGAGTGCCCTGGGAACTTTTTTGTACCTTTTTGGCTTGGTTTTAAAAATCCTTGTTCGTCGACTGCACATCTTCCCACGTAATGAGGGATGTGCAGCCAACTACTACAAAAGCAAACCCAAACAATAGTGAAGTTGTATACTAGGCTCCTGTAACGAGCGTCCATCCATTTGATCGGATTGGGCAGCGGTCTGCCAATGTACTACAGCCCTAAACTATAACCAATTAAGGCAGAGCTACAAAGGTTTTTGCTAGTTTAGGCATACTTTTAAAATGTGTTCTTTATGTTTATAATAACTACATATTTATAGCCCAGGCAGCTGAAAAAAATATCTTTCAAAATAAATCGTGGTTGTGACTCAGGAGTAGGAGTCTTATGGTAGCAGCAATGTACATGAGTCATGTTGTTCATCAGACGCCAGTCATAAGGAGTTATTTGTGGAACAAGTTCCCATATTAATCAAATGCTTTTCATATAACATTAAATTGGACTATTATTTCTGTAGACAAATAGGTTTTTTGATTATATATATATATATATATATATATATATATATATGATGAGTATTTATCTCATGGAGAGATTACCTCCCTGAGATAAATACTCATCCCCTTTAGCTGCTCTCAGGCCTCTTACCCCAGCCAAGCCAGATCACGCTGCTCTGTACTGACAAGTGGCAAAAACCACGAAACAGCTGTCTGCAGATGGGTAGAAACGTTCCTTTTGGGGAGTAGTCTGGCTTGGCATAAATCCCGATTAGCTTTTCATATTCCTTAACAGGAGCTAAGCTGATACTAGGGAACACTACCTGAATAAGGTGGTGTCATGAGCTGCTTTGCATATTCCCCTATATATATATATATATATATATATATATATATATATATATATATAATTCTTAAATTATCATCTCATAAAATGATAGTATATAGATAAAATATGCTAAAGAAAAATCACCAACACAAATACCTAATACACGGGTGCATGCTGCTGTGGCAAATACAGAGTATACAAAAAAATAAGATTGCAGCAGCACACTTGAGATGGCACAAAAAATGGAGATGGCTTTTTTTATACTCTGGATTTGCCACAGCAGCGTGCACCTGTGTATTAGGTTGCTGTGCTGGCTATTTTTCTTTTTGCTTGTTTGTACAACTCAGAGGGAATGGCACCCTCTTTAGCTGTGCACCCCTCCCCCTTTTTCACAGGAGGTGTTTTAAATTGTTAATGGATCCAGCATGTCACCCAGTCAGAGGCTATATGCCCAACAGAGGTGAGTGGTTAAGAGTGTTAGGCTCAGAATTTGTGTTAGGGTCCCATCCTAAATGAGGCCACCTCCGCGTGGTGGAGGGGGGGGACACGTTTTGATCAAAAAGTGCGCTAAGAGCCCAAATTTTTTGACCAAGTGTGCTGCTGCAATCTTCTTCTTTTCTTTCTTCTTTTCTTTTTTTTTTTTTTTTGTCTTGTCCACAGTGCTCTCTGCTGACACCTGATGCCCGTATCAGGAACTGTCCAGAGCAGCATATGTTTGCTATGGGGATTTTCTCCTGCTCTGGACAGTTCCTGATACGGGCATCAGGTGTCAGCAGAGAGCACTGTGGACAAGACAAAAAATAAATTAAAAAAGAAAATAATTTCCTATGTAGCATACAGCTGCTAAAAAAGAACTTGAAGTGCAAAGATTTTGTAATCAAAGTAATTTACTAATCTGTTTAACTTTCTGGCACCAGTTGATTTAAAAAAAAAAATTCCACCGGAGTACCCCTTTAACCCTTTAAGGACCCAGCCAATTTTCACTGTAGGACCCGGCCATTTTTTGAACATCTGACCACTGACAATTTAAACATTAATAACTCTGGAATGCTTTTAGTTATCATTCTGATTCCGAGACTGTTTTTTCGTGACATATTCTACTTTAACATAGTGGTAACATTTTGTGGTAACTTGCATCATTTCTTGGTGAAAAATCCCAAAATTTGATGAAAAATGTGAAAATGTTGCATTTTTCTAACTTTGAAGCTCTCTGCTTGTAATTAAAATGGATATTTCAAACAAAAAATTTTTTTGATTCACATATACAATATGTCTACTTTATGTTTGCATCATAAAATTGACAAGTTTTTACTTTTGGAAGACATCAGAGTAAATTTTCCAATTTTTCACAAAATTTTCAAACTCACAATTTTTCAGGGACCAGTTCAGGTTTGAAGTGGATTTGAAGGGTCTTCAAATTAGAAATACCCCACAAATGACCCCATTATAAAAACTGCACCCCCCAAAGTATTCAAAATGACATTCAGTAAGTGTTTTAACCCTTTAGGTATTTCACAGGAATAGCAGCAAAGTAAAGGAGAAAATTCACAATCTTCATTTTTTACACTCGCATGTTCTTGTAGACCCAATTTTTGAATTTTTACAAGGGGTAAAAGGAGCAAATTTATACTTATGTTTGTAGCCCAATTTCTCTCGAGTAAGCACATACCTCATATGTCTATGTAAATTGCTCAGCGGGTGCAGAAGAGGGCTCAGAAGGGAAGGAGCGACAAGGGGATTTTGTAGAGTACGTTTTTCTGAAATGGTTTTTGGGGGGCATGTTGCCTTTAGGAAGCCCCTATGGTGCCAGAACAGCAAAAAAAAAAACATGCCATACCATTTTGGAAACTAGACCCCTTGAGGAACGTAACAAGGAATAAAGTGAGCCTTAATACCCCACAGGTGTTTAACGACTTTTGCATATGTAAAAAAAATTTTTTTTCACTAAAATGTGTGTTTCCCCCCAAATTTCACATTTTTGCAAGGGTTAATAGCAGGAAAGACCCACCAAAATTTGTAACCCCATCTCTTCTGAGTATGGAGGTACCCCATAAGTTGACCTGAAGTGCACTACGGGTGAACTACAATGCTCAGAAGAGAAGGAGTCATATTTGGCTTTTTGAGAGCAAATTTTGCTTGGGGGGCATGTCGCATTTAGGAAGCCCCTATGGTGCCAGAACAGCAAAAAAAAAAAAACCACATGGCATACCATTTTGGAAACTAGACCCCTTGAGGAATGTAAAAAGGAATAAAGTGAGCCTTAATACCCCACAGGGGTTTCACGACTTTTGCATATGTAAAAAAAAATATTTTTTTTCACTAAAATGTGCGCTTCCCCCCAAATTTCACATTTTTGCAAGGGTTAATAGCAGAAAAGACCCCCCCAAAATTTGTAACCCCATCTATGAAAATACCCCATGTGTGGACGTCAAGTGCTCTGCTGGCGCACTACAATGCTCAGAAGAGAAGGAGTGCCATTGAGCTTTTGGGAAAAAAATTGTTTGGAATGGAAGTCAGGGGCCATGTGCGTTTACAAAGCCCCCCCGTGGTGCCAGAACAGTGGACCCCCCACATGTGACCCTATTTTGGAAACTACACCCCTCACAGAATTTAATAAGGGGTGCAGTGAGTATTTACACCCCACTGGTGTTTGACAGATCTTTGGAACAGTGGGCTGTGCAAATGAAAAATTAAATTTTTCATTTTCACGGACCACTGTTCCAAAAATCTGTCAGACACCTGTGGGGCGTAAATGCTCACTGTACCCATTATTACATTACATGAGGGGTGTAGTTTCCAAAATGGGGTCACATGTGGGTATTTATATTTTTGCTTTTATGTCAGAACCGCTATAAAATCAGCCACCCCTGTGCAAATCACCAATTTAGGCCTCAAATGTACATAGTGCGCTCTCACTCCTGAGCCTTGTTGTGCGCCCACAGAGCATTTTACACCCACATCTGGGGTATTTCTGTACTCAGGAGAAATTGCGTTACAAATTTTGGGGGACTTTTTTTCCTTTTAACGCTTGTGAAAATAAAAAGTATAGGCAAGTATAGGCAACACCAGCATGTTAGTGTAAATTTTTTAAATTTTTTTACACTAACAAGCTGGTGTAGCCCCAACTTTTCCTTTTCATAAGGGGTAAAAGGAGAAAAAGCCCCCAATATTTGTAGTGCAATTTCTCCCGAGTACGGAGATACCCCATATGTGGCCCTAAACTGTTTCCTTGAAATACGACAGGGCTCTGAAGTGATAGAGTGCCATGCGCATTTGAGGACAAAATTAGGGATTGCATAGGGGTGGACATAGGGGTATTCTACGCCAGTGATTCCCAAACAGGGTGCCTCCAGCTGTTGCTAAATTCCCAGCATGCCTGGACAGTCAGTGGCTGTCCGGAAATACTGAGAGTTGTTGTTTTGCAACTGCTGGAGGCACACTGGTTAGAAAATGCTGAGTTAGGTAACAGAACCTAACTGGGGGTTTTCAAACCAGTGTGCCTCCAGCTGTTGCAAAAGTACAAATCCCAGCATGCACGGTCTGTCAGTACATGCTGGGAGTTTTAGTTTTGAAACAGTAGTTATGTAGTGGGAGAAGTAGTTATGCAATAGCTGGAGGTACGCAACTACAACTCCCAGCATGCCGAGACAGCTGATTGCTGTTTGGACATGCTGGGATTTTCAGTTTTGCAACATCTGGAGGGCTACAGTTTTAGAGAACACTGCAAAGTGATCTCCAAACTGTGGTCCTCCAGCTGTTGCAAAACTACAATTCCCAGCATGCCCTTACAGCAAACAGTTGTTTGGGAATGCTAGGATTTGTAGTTTTGCAAGATCTGGAGGACTACAGTTTAGGGACCACTATATAGTGGTCTCAAACTGTAGCCCTCCAGCTGTTGCAAAACTACATATTCCAGCATGCCCAAACAGCTGTCTGGGCATGCTGGGAGTTGTAGTTTTGCAACATCTGGAGAGCTACAGTTAGAGACCACTGTATAATGGTCTCAAACTGTACCCTGCAGATGTTGCTAGGCAACTCACCGGCTTCCGTCGGATCCAGCCGCACGTCATCGCCGCCTGCCGATCTCCGTCGCCCGCAGCCTCCGTCGCCCGCCCGGATCGGTAAGTGGATCTTCGGCGCGGGTCCCCGTCGTTGCCCCGTTCTGGCCCGCCTATTTTGGGAGGGCAGGACGGGGAAAACGAAAGTAACCCCCCCCGCCCCCGATCTGCTATTGGCAGTCACGTCTAGACCACCAATAGCAGGGATAGGAGGGGTAACACCCGTGCCACCTCACTCCTATCACTTCAGGGGGATCCTGGGTGTCTTAGACACCCGCGATCCCCCGTACATTCCGGATCACTATAGACCCGTAATGACCCAGAATCGCGCAAATCGCAAGTGTGAATTCACTTGCGATTTGCCGCGATCGCCGACATGGGGGGGTTTGATGACCCCCCTGGGCATTTGCACGGGATGCCTGCTGAATGATTTCAGCAGGCATCCCGGTCCGATCTCCGCCCGGCGCACGGCGGGGATCTGAACTGCCCATAACGTAACTGTACGTCATGGGTCCTTAAGACCCAGGGTGTCAGGGCGTAACGTTACATCATGGGTCCTGAACGGGTAAATACTATAATGCATCATATAGTGATGGCATCTCCCTGCAATGAGCTGTTCCATTATGAAACAGAAGGATGTTTTAAAAAAACTAAATAATACATAGCCCAGCCATAAAATTAAAGGGGGTAGTCCAGTCAAAGTTTTATTTATACTATATACCCACATTGCTGCCATTAAAGTAATAAACTTTTACTTACCTTCCACCACTCCCCTTCTGCTGCTGATTTCAGTCTCCTGCCCTTCGGCCCCAGTCTTCTTCTTGATTTTAGGCCCAACATGTCACACCGCACTCATCTGATTGCCGGCCGCAGCGATATCCTACTATGCTGGTGATAGGCTGGGCAGCAGTGTCATGTAACGGGCTTAAGCCTGACCTTCTTTCTGATGCCCGGGTCTGAAGCAGCATATCTCTGCGGCTAGCAATTAGCTGAGCCGCAGTGTGATGTGTCGAGCCCCAGAACCAGGAAAAAGACTGGGGCCAGAGGACGGGAGACCAATATGGGCGGCAGCAGAAGAGTGGCAGATTGAAAGTTAAAGTTTATTATTTAAATGGCAGCAATCCAGGCATAAAAGATAAATAAAAAAATTGCCCGTTTGAGCAACCCTTTGCACCCCTTTGCCTTATATTGTGTAAGTCCACCCGATGCCACCAAAACAGCTCACCAGAACAGCTGATCTTTCAAGACATAGACTCCACAGGATCCTTAAAGTATCCTGTGGTACCCAGCATCATAAAGACATAAACAGTAAATTCTTTAAGTCCTGTTAGTTGTTAGGCGGAGTCTCCATGGATTGGATTTATTTTTCCACCACCTGTCACAGAATCATAATTTTAACATTTATTGTTTTAACGTTTAAACCATGTATTATAAATTGCTCTTGCTGTTCATGCTTTTAACCCCTTAAAACACAAGCACAACCCCTTACGCTCACAAATTAAGCACACTTCATACCAAATAAGTATCAGCTGCTATCAGCAGCTTGGACTTACCACTAATGCCAGAAATCTGTGTTATTGCCAATCCCCTGCATTAAAGGGGTACTCCTCTGGAAAAAAAAAATGTCATCAACTGGTGCCAGAAAGTTAAACAGATTTGTAAATTACTTCTATTTAAAAATCTTAATCCTTCCAGTACTTATCAGCTGCTATATTGCTCCACAGGAAGTTCTTTTCTTTTTGAATTTCCTTTATGTCTGACCACAGTGCTCTCTGATGACACATCTGTCCATTTTAAGAACTGTCCGAGCATTTTAGGAACTGTCCGGAAAGGTTTTCTATGGGGATTTTCTCCCACTCTGGACAGTTCCTAAAATGGACAGAGGTATCAGCAGAGAGCACTATGGTAAGACAGAAAGGAAATTCAAAAAGAAAAGAACTTCCTTTGGAAGATACAGCAGCTGATAAGTACTGGAAGGGTTAAGATTGTTAAATATAAGTAATTTACAAATGTTTTCCAGTAGAGTACCCTTTTAACCCTTCAGATGCCACAATTAAAAATTTATCTAAAATGATTTTACAATTTAACCCCCTCCTTTATTGCTCACTTAGTGTGGGCCTCACCAAATAAGTGGACATAGAACCACTGCCCCCTCTGTCCGCCTGTTAGCTATGTCTAAGCTTCTGTCAGAGATATATGTGGGTAGATCCTTCTTACAGGGGTTATCCAAGATTCAAAGTCATCTTCTGTTCACATGATAAAGTATAACTAACTGATGTGGTGTGAATTTGACTGCTAGGCCCCACAAAGAACAGAATTTAATTGTCCCTTGAGTGAATGAAACAAACTGAAGCAAACTGTTTGCAACCTTTCTTGTACTTCATCTTTAGAAGAGGCTTGTTCTGGGACATCAGCCATGCAGACCAGTTTGATGCAGTTATCGGCATATGGTCTGAGAACTGACAGGCTGACCCTACATACTTTCAACCTCAGCAGCAATGTTGGCTGCACTCATATGTCTATTTCCAAAAGACAACCTTTGGATATGACGGTGAGCATGTGCACTTAAATTCTTTGGTCGACCATGGTGAGGCCTGTTCTGAGTGAACCCTGTCCAGTCAAACTGCTGTATGGTCTTGCCCACCATTCTGTAGCTCTGTTACTTATTATATTTACAAAAATATGTTAGGGGTGTACTCACTTATGTGTATTTTATATTCAAGCATATACACTGTTGCTTCATTCACTCAAGAGACAAATACATTCTAAATAAATAAATGAATATAAATATATATATATATATATATATATATATATATATATATTGTGAGAAGGTGAAAAGGGCCATCGTCGATGGTCGGTTTGTGTCATCTGACCTCGGTGGAGTAAGAGCAGGTAATTTTCCAGTGTCTGCGCTGCAGTTTGCAGACTGACACTGCAGTCGTAGTATAGCTGCAAAGCTAACCCAGGATGGCTCTTACTGGGAATGGCCAAGTGTTGGGTGGGGGCCATTCCCTACAATCCAGGTCGCCTTTTGTTTGCCTTAAATGCAGATTGCTCCACCAGCTTGGGGGGATTGCATGTTTGTAGCTTACTCTGTGTAAGCGGTGAGCTGAAGTCCTCCATGCTCTGGCTTTAGTCTGAAAGCTGGTGAGCAACCTGCTTGGAGGCCGCACAGTATGGACTCTGGTGTGAACCAACACCTAAGGAACGCAAATGCACGTTGCTTTCTTTTTCTGCACTAAGACTGTTTTGTTATTGCGAAATGTGAATAAGACACAGAACTTTTATTTGAAAATCCTGATTCCTTGCCTCTATAACTGCAACCGCACCTGTCTACAAGAGAGAGTCATCACATAATATATATATATATATATATAAAAAAAATACATATATATATATATATATATATATATGTGAGTGTGTACACTTACCCTTGGTTACAGCCATCTTAGGAAATCCAATAGGACGGTCAGTTTGACTGCAAATTGCTTGTTACACTTTACGGTGTATGCAAGTAATGGGGATGGTTTGAAAGTGGGTTCTAAGTGTTACAGTCCATAGAGAAAGTGATCAGATCCATGGGAGAGAATCTAAAAAAAAACAGCACATTTGTACTCCTGTATATATACAGTACAGACCAAAAGTTTGGACACACCTTCTCATTCAAAGAGTTTTCTTTATTTTCATGACTATGAAAATTGTAGATTCACACTGAAGGCATCAAAACTATGAATTAACACATGTGATATTATATACATAACAAAAAAAGTGTGAAACTACTGAAAATATGTCATATTCTAGGTTCTTCAAAGTAGCCACCTTTTGCTTTGATTAATGCTTTGCACACTCCTGGCATTCTCTTGATGAGCTTCAAGAGGCAGTCACCTGAAATGGTCTTCCAACAGTCTTGAAGGAGTTCCCAGAGATGCTTAGCACTTGTTGGCACTTTTGCCTTCATTGGGTTCAGGTCAGGTGACTGTGGAGGCCAGGTCAACTGGCGCAGCACCCCATCACTCTCCTTCTTGGTCAAATAGCCCTTACACAGCCTGGAGGTGTGTTTGGGATCATTGTCCTGTTGAAAAACCGGATGGAATAGCATGCCGCTGCAAGATGCTGTGGTAGCCATGCTGGTTCAGTATGCCTTACATTTTGAATAAATTCCCAACAGTGTCACCAGCAAAGCACCTCCACACCATCACACTTCCTACACCATGCTTCACAGTGGGAAGAGTCCATTCGTTCACCTTTTCTGCGTCACACAAAGACATGGTGGTTTGAACCAAAGATCTCAAATTTGGACTCATCAGACCAAAGCACAGATTTCTACTGGTCTAATGTCCATTCCTTGTGTTCTTTAGCCCAAACAAGTCTCTTCTGCTTGTTGCCTGTCCTTAGCAGTGGTTTCCTAGCAGATAGTCTACCATGAAGGCCTGATTCACACAGTCTCTAGTTGTTCTAGAGATGTGTCTGCTGCTAGAACTCTGTGTGGCATTGACCTGGTCTCTAATCTGAGCTGCTGTTAACTTGCGATTTCTGAGGCTGGTGACTCAGATGAAGTTATCCTCCGCAGCAGAGGTGACTCTTGGTCTTCCTTTCCTGGGGCGGTCCCCATGTGAGCCAGTTTCTTTGTAGCTCTTGATGGTTTTTGTGACTGCACTTGGGGACACTTTCCACCTAGAATATGACATATTTTCAGTTCTTTCACACTTTTTTGTTATGTATATAATTCCACATGTGTTAATTCATAGTTTGAATCTACAATTTTCATAGTCATGAAAATAAAGAAAGCTCTTTGAATGAGAAGGTGTGTCCCAACTTTTGGTCTGTACTATATATAAATATATATATATATATATATATATATATATATAAATCCAAAAATAAGCAGCACATCAAGAAAAATGAGGGTCTGTAGGTAGGGTGCACGCATGCTGGAGCCACGGTCCTCTGGTTCCTTGGTAATAGTCGTAGTAATATGCAGCACACCGAAATCTAGTGCAAAGTGCTTTAATCCATGTAGTACAAAAGCGACGTTTCGCCGGCCTCGCGCCAGCATTCTCAAGTGAGAATGAGAATGCTGGCGTGAGGCCGGCGAAACGTCGCTTTTGTACTACATGGAATAAAGCACTTTGCACTAGATTTCGGTGTGCTGCATATTACTACGACTATATATATATATATATATATATATATATATATATATACCGTATATATATATATATATATATATATATATATATGGTGGTGCACACCTAATTATACCAACTTTACTTCATGGGAAACCCTCCTTTAAAGTAACATACTAAAATCTTTTTAGACAACTACATGCTTCCAAGTTTGTTACAACACTTTCAGTAAGATTCTTTCCAGGCCAAAAAATAAACATTAAAAAATGTGGTAAGAAAGTTAGGTATAGAATTTATAACTCCACAAAGGCAACATAATATATTTGATAAAATCTTTAATGAGGACATAATGTTACATAATAAGAAAAATCTATTATGTTTGTATTTTAAAATGATCTAACCACATAAATGGGAAAACATCGATATTACCATATTATGAATGGTTTTCAGAAATAAACAAATCTGGTATCGCAGCTTCCATTTTCATACGTGGGAGGAAGTCAAATGCAGCAAGATGCGCACCATGTGTCATTAGACTAAACAAAAGTTATTCATGTATTAGTGTACACTTCAGAATTTATATTTTTGTTCTTTTTGCAAAGCTTCAATATATTTACATCAATTCTTGATGCCGGCTTGAGCTCCTCACATGCGCTGAGCCTATCACCGGCCGAGGCGGATCATCGATGTGGCCAGCGATACGCTGACCACAGTGTGACGTTCCAAGCCTAAGAAGCAGGGAGCCGAGCAGCGCCGGAAGAACGGCATGCTGATACTGGCGCAACGGGGGAACGTAGGAAGGTTAGTTAAAGTTTGTTTTTTTAGTTTCTGTAGCCCGGGCACAAGTAAAGTTTAAAGTTTAGCACCGCATTTCTCCTTTAATCAGTACTGTGCAAGTAAAACTGAAAGTTCTAAGACTTAGTGAGAAAAGTTAACATATTTATTTATGTACAGTATGTAAGAAAGCAATATAAATAACCATCACAAACTAAGCAGTTAACTTTGATCTGTCTATCTATCTAAGGGTATGTTCACACTGCAGAATTCCCACAGAATTCCGTAAGCAGAATTCCGCACAATGAACATTACCATGAGTGTGAATGGGTCTTCCGCGAGACCCGTTCACACTGAGGAATTTCAGCGGACAATTCTGCCAATTCTGCAGTGCTGCGCAATCCTAGTATTTTCGGTGGTGGCCACAAGACGGAATCCCCACTGGCAGAATTCTGTGAGTGAAGATTCCGCAGTGTGAACTAATCCTAAAGAAAAAATACAGCACACCAGGCAAATCTCATCAAGAGGTGCTGGTTTATTCTGTAGTACAAAGACAATGTTTCAGTAGCCTCACGCTACCTAAAAAAGTAGCGTGAGGCTACTAAAATTTTGTCTTTGCACTAAGAAATAAACCTCCACCTTTCGATGAGATTTGCCTGGTGTGCTGTATTTATCCTTTAAATAGACAGATTCGCCTGCTGCTGATATTTATTTTGGATGTGCTGCTTTTATTGGACTTGGTATCTATCTACCATTCTATATAAGTACAACAATATATAACAAAATATATGCATGCCCAAATATATGCATGCATACAGATAAAAAAAATTTAATAAAAACCTCAAAATAACAATATAATAAAATTAAAGATTAAACTAGTCTCCTAAAATGTATGCTGAACTCCCAGTCTTTATTCTTAGCACACTATAATACTTAACACAGTATTAGTGAATACATATTGTTAACCATTTGGATGGTTTTAGCCAAAACTAGGAGTGGGTGTTAAACACAGAATAGGGTACAAATCTTCCTATTATAGTTTTTCCTCTGTGTTGGCCCCACTCCTGGTTTTGGCTAAAAATACTGATCCAAATACTATGTGTGAACCCAGCCCTAAAGCGTATCTCCGATCACGCTTCGGGGACAAGATATCTGTTTAAATCTCTGACTACAGCTATAGCAATTGGGACTACGGAAGGCCCAATTGCTGACTGCTGCGTGGTTTCTCAATGAAAAGTAGAAGGAATAGACACTGGAGAGGAGGTAAATGGGGCTTTATTTTATTTTTATTTTTTAAACTTTTTTTTTTTTTTTTTACAGAAAAAAGAATAAAACTATTTAACTATTTAAAACCAAGAATAGAAGAAAGGGTTAAAAAAAGGATTAATGGAGTGGGCTCAGATTTGTGTGTGTGTTAAAAAACAAAAAAAGATGAAGAATAAGTAAATGGGGGGGCGGTTGATGCATTTTATTAACAACATATAATAATAATAACAATAATAATAAAAACATAGGGCTCCTCCCTATTTCTCATTACTAGCCAAGTACAAAACCAAACATCAGCCTGGCATTTCCAAAGTGGGAAGAGTCATTTATTTTGGTAATTGCCAGCCTAATAATATCAGCCTCATCTAGGAGCTTGGTTTTTGGTGCTCTGGGCCTGACGATACCCGTTTCCATTGGACTAGGCATGCTTTTAGGTTTATATAGGCTAGTGGGACTATGCATGGCTGTGTTGTTACTAAAAAAAAAAAAAGAACATTCTGGGGAGAATTTATCATTCCCTGCATTGGGGCAGAGTGGCAAAACTGCGCAAGTCTTTTTTTGCCAGCTTCTGCACTGATAAATAAATTCCCCCTCCGAGTTTTTTGTATTGCTTCATAAAAATGATATGTATATGAATTATAAGCATTAGGTTGTTTATTAGGGTATGAAAATCTAGATACATTTGATTAATAACTATGTATGACATTGTATCCTGTATATATGTGTTTTTATGTGATTCCATATCTTCCATTCTGTATTGCATTCTATTTAAAAATTGTTTTTTATTTTATTTTATTGGTGACTATCGGATGTTCATATGGATGGATATCTAAATACATTATTAATTTAAAGCCATCATGAGGGTTTTTGCTCTATTGTGTATATAGGAGTGTGTTCTGGATAAAGCTAACCAATATTATATAACATGGTCACTTTTTGATTGAAGTTCAAGGATGCTGAGTTTAGTTCCATATATATATATATATATATATATATATATATATATATATATATATTACTTGGATGCTTGGATGCTTAGCTACTTGTCTGTTCAATGTGTGTTATTGTAGTAGAACGATCTTTTAGGGCTTTTAGTGTCATACCATAGGATTATATCTTATGTTGAGTCTTTTACCAGCAGAGGTAATGGCATGGAAAATTGACTCACTTACAGGTGTATGAAATGGATTGCACTTCTTTCTGAAAATTTACAGGAATAAAATGGTAGAGTATTAAATGGACAATATGCCATTGATTCAGTGGTAAACTAAATTTGTATAGCTAGATGTGTTTTGAAGCAAAGTATTTCATGGTAGCAAAGCATAGAACACAGCAACAATTTAGCACTATGAAATAAACTCTACTAGGAAGCCAAATATTTTAATATTTGTTGTAAGTGATGTCTCTGCCATCTTCCATACAATGAATAATTCTTAGGAGCAAATGGAGGACCAGCACAAAGATGTAATTCATGTTAAGGTCTTGCAAATGTGCATCAAACAATATACACTGTTGCTTGCAGAATAACTGTGCAAAACAGTACTATGAAATGATTTGCTACATTGGAAAGCACATAATCTTGTTCATTGTTCATTCCGTATCTATACAAATTGTATGCTGACTTTTTATATGATTTTGGCAGCAAACAAATTGTTGAATTAACTTCAATGTAAAAATCATATATAACATCTCCACAGTGATAGGAAATGAAAGATATGGGCAATTGAAAACATTTCAGAGAATTACATAAGGAACCTGAGAATTGAATCTAGCAGCTGCTTTTTCTGAGTATCTGCCATCATTTCCTGGGCTTCATCTGTCATCAGTCTATGAAGTATTTATGAGTGGCAGAAAACAATGTGAATATGTCTGTGGTGATAATCATATTACTTGTAGGACCCATTCTTTCAACAAATGTTTCTGGGTAATGTGCATTTTACCAAAATCAAGAATTAGCTCCTTAAATTGATATCATTTTAAAGACTGGTCGTTTTTGAATCAAGTAGTTATACCATTCATTTGTAGTGTTATTGTAATTGATTGAGTTGGCCCAATGAAAACATTTATCACCTTTCCACAAGAGAGGTGACAAATGTAATTCAGCCTCTGGGCCCCGTGAGATCGTAAGAATGGAGGACTCCAAAAATGCCTTGTGGTAAAAAGCATACCAGCAAATATGCATGTGCATCCACAGTCAGAGTACATGTAAATAATAGGGATGAGCAAATCGAATCTGACGAATCCGAATTCGTTACCAATTTCAGGAAAAATTTGATTCGCAACTAATGCAAATATCAGCGCAATTTGATAGCGCAAGTTGCTTCATTAAACTCCAATTAGTGCGGTCCAGACTCCAAGGAATCTAAAGATGGCAGATCCACATGTGAGGACATGGGGGCAAGGAATCCTGGGACGACGGGAACAAGGGTAGGCGGGATGACCCTGAATCACATGCAGCATGCCGCCTATCACAAGCCAGTCACCCCTGTGATATCACAGCCCTATATAATCGGCAGCCATATTGTGGCCAGTCACTTCAGCCTTTTATTGCAGAGAGATAGATAGGGACATACAGCGCTGTGTGTTGGCCAAAAAAAGCTTTTTTTTCCAGCAGCGATTCACCTCCTAGTCACATCAGCGTTCTGTTGCACAGAGAGACAGAGAGCAGTGTGTTGCACAGAACAGCAGCGATTCAGCTCAAGCACAAATCCTGCCTAGAAGCACTGACAGGGAAGGTAGTGAGATTGAGAGAGAAAGTGCAATTTTGGGTGTAGTACACAGCGACTGTGTGCTGCAGCACTGGTGTGTACTGCTGGTGTTGTACACAAATACTTTTTAAGCGTACCGGAGCGCATTGTCCTCCCCTCATAACTGCATACCACATACGTACATCTAAGTGGTGTACTATTTGGCTCCTGTTAAAGTCTCAAGGGCCTAGATAATGTTAAAGGCCAGGCAAAAGTACACACCGGCTTGTGTTGTACACAAATACTTTTTTAAGCATACTGTAGTGCATTGTCCTCCCCTCATAAGTGCATACCAGATTCATATATCTAAGTGGTGTACTATTTTGTTCCTGTTAAAGTCTCATTGCCTAGATACTGTGAAAGGCCAGGCAACAGTACTCACCAGCTGGTGTTGTACACAAATACTTTTTTATGCGTACTGTAGTGCATTTCTCCTCCCCTCATAAGTGTATACCACATACATACATGTCAGTGGTGTACTATTTTGTTCCTGTTAAAGTATCAAGGGCCTAGATAGTGTGAAAGGCTAGGCAAAATTACACACTGGCTGGTGTTGTACACAAATGCTTTTTTTAAGCGTACTGTAGTGCATTGTTCTCCCCTCATAAGTGCATACCACATACGTACATCTAAGTGGTGTACTATTTTCTTCCTGTTAAAGTCTCATGGGCCTAGACACTGTGAAAGGCCAGGCAAAAGTACTCACCAGCTGGTGTTGTACACAAATGCTTTTTTTAAGCGTACTTTAGTGCATTGTCCTCCCCTCATAAGTGCATACCACATACGTACATGTAAGTGGTGTACTATTTTGTTCCTGTTAAAGTCTCAAGGGCCTAGATAGTGTGAAAGGCCAGGCAAAAGTACACATAGGCTGGTGTTGTACACAAATGCTTTTTTAAGCGTACTGTAGTGCATTGTCCTCCCCTCATAATTGCATACCACATACGTACATCTCAGTGGTGTACTATTTTGTTCCTGTTAAAGTCTTAAGGGCCTAGATTAATGTTTCCCAACCTTTTTCAGCTCGGGCACCCCGCAAAAAAATTGCTGGGCACCCATTCCGAAGTTGATGAGCAAACAAAAAAAGGCCGCAATGCACAATATCTATTTATCAGTGGGTATGTAGTTGCTTTATACAGCAACTCACAAGTGATGTCTTCTCTGATCTGCATCATTCCCTGTTCTTTTCTGTCTGGTTCGGACCGTCCTGACCATTTCTTCTAGCCACAACTTTTCACTGTTAAACCTGCAAAACAAATCTATAAGGCTCCGCACATTACCAGCATTATCCCCCAGATTCTCCTTTTACAAGTGAAGAGGAATATAGGGGCGTATAGGTGTAAAGGGGTTACAGAGGGGTGCAGAAAGGTGTACATGGGAGACAGGTGTGTAGAGGACTGTACATGAATGAGGGGTGTACAAGGGTGACAGAGGGGTGTAGGGGGTGATAGAATGGCGTACAGGGGTGAATGAGGGGTGTAGAGGAGTGTACATGGGTGGCAGCGCATATATGAACATTTTCACGGTTCACACACTGCGGTTTTTAACATGCGGTCTCTATCTGGTTTATCAAAACATATCCATGAAACTCACCAAGGTGATGCGTCCTCCATAGAAATATGTGGCATCGAAAGGGTGCATCCACTGTCCAGAGGAGGGGACTGGTCACGCGTCCTCCTCAAACGAGAAGCCTTTTGGATTCTTATGTTGAATACTAGGTATCCTAAAGGCATGAATTACAAAACTGACTTAGCATACATCTATTAGATTCTTTTCTATGGTTATTCCCAGTTGTTTTAGTTCTATTTGCACTTCTTTGTATATGCCTCACTCCCATTATCGGTGATTATACATCAGCTGTGGCCTAATCTGTGATGTAATTTGTCATGTGACTATGATACTTAGTTCAGTATAAAAGCAGCAGCCGTCCAGATAGGATGTAGCACCATGACTAAGGACCCTTAGCTGGTCCGAAACGCGTCGGTTGACGTGGGTTTTAACTCACTGAGCACTTTTGTCTTTTTCTATGTTTATTTAGACCATGGACATTTTTTAACCATGTATCATTAAAGGTTAAATTTTACTTACCGCCTTGTGGAGCTGGAGCCCCCTTCCCTTCTTCCCTTCATTGGATCAGCTTGCTTCACCGAGGATATGGCTCGGCTTTCCTGCTCTTGTGCTCCCTGCAGATGTATCTCCTTGACCCAATGAATCACGGTGAGCTGGAGTCCTTTTTGTCTTTACTTGTTTTTGCTTTGGAATACCATAATTGACTCACGTGCTTGCCAATACATATATTATATTGTGTCAAATATTTCATCTTGTCAAGGAGCCTTCTTCATTATTGAGAATATTATCAAAAAAGTCTTTTTGCGACTTACCTTATCACTACATTTCTTATCGTTATTATAATCAAACCAAAAGTACTAATATGGAATCTAATCCAGGATCGGCTGTTGCTGATAGCAACCATTTTTCTGAATTAAGCCTTGACAACACAGAACGCTTAAATAAAGTTACAAACCTTTTTTCAAAGGAAAATAATCCCACGTTTCCATTTGACATCCATAAGCTCATGTGGGACCTTGAACACCAAAAAACTCAACAATTGCGATTGTGGTGGGATGCAGCAACTTTAAAACAATATGTTGAAAATCAAATGGTACCCCGGGGTTTGCGAATAAGAAAAAAATCCACCTCAGTTCTGGAGGATGAATATCAGGAACGTTGGAACAATGCACTATCTGAATGCTCTTTTAAGCTCATAAATATACTAATAGAACGGGAACAAAAAAAGTTGAAAGACATTGAAACTAACATAAGTGATCTTACTCAATCATTGGATAAATATAGGACTCATTCAGACATGACAGAATTACAAGCCACTATGAATAAGCACTTACAAGAACTCGAGGAGGCAATAACTAATGTTAAAAAGACTAAATTTAACAGGGATCTCCGCGACTATGCCACTAATTCGGTATACACCTGGCAAAGGCGTTTCCCGAATAAACATCCCCGGTCCATTCTAAAGAGAAACACCAACTATAATGATTCAAAAACACAAAAGAAAAATGTCAACTTCAGTTCGTCAGACATTGACACCACAGATAACTGTACCGATATATCAGAGGAGGAAATGCCACAAACTGCACCAGTGCCCACTAACGTGTCAAAAAACTGGAATGGTCCCACAATAAAACCAGTAAAAAAGAAAAACAAATACAAATCAAACGCAGGGGGCACAGAGCAGGACGAAAACACAGAAAATATAAACACCCGTCGTACCAGACATCAGACCAACAGCCGTTGACTGATTGTGTATCAGAGACTCGACCATTCCTAAAAAATCCACCTTTGAAGGAATGTCATTCACGAAATTCCAACACTATGTTCACGAAATTCCAACACTATTTCATCTTCAGTAATCAATATTTCAGCCAGCATTTTGACCCTTCAACAAATCAGGGCACTTGAAAAGGGTTTAAATTTTGTGCCGAATCAAAACTTTGACTTATATAGGACATTACAAGATGTTAATCGCTTTGCAAGACTCCTTACTGTGAAACGTCACTTTAACTCTGACAATGATCACGTTGCCATGGGAGATGACACACCTCCCATGTGTCTGAATACATTGGTAACTAATCAATTGCCACTTCATCACTCCTTCAAGGATCAATGTGCTATGCTCAACATGGTTGATTTGTCAGCAGAATCTTTTGTGTCTGACATCACCCCAGTCACTAACATTAAAAAAAGCTTTAAAACAGCCAACCCTTATTTTTATCCGGTTAATGCGAGAACTGAATCCATGGACATTTTTCAAGGTCGTGTGGAGAGAGATCTGAAAGATCTTTCTCAAAATAACCACAAAACATCCTGTAATAATTTAACCAATGCAGAAAGAAAAGCTCTCAAACAACTGGAACAGAACCCCAACATTATAGTTAGGGGAGCAGATAAGGGTGGAGCTACGGTCATATTGGATAGATCACTATACCATGACCAAGTGTTAAACATGATCAGTGATGTGGTAACATACCGAAAAATCCCTAGTGATCCTACGGAAATAGTGAAAAAGGAGTTAAAAGCATTAATATCCTATGGTGTATCTCTGAACATTTTCAGTGAGCAACAGGGTGAGTTTCTCTGTCCTGATTGTCCGGTTATGCCAGTCTTTCATGCACTACCCAAGATCCACAAACAGGTATTCCCTCCACCGTTACGTCCCATAGTGGCAGGGATTGGATCAGTGCATGAAAGACTGGCATCGTGGGTGGATTCGTTGTTGCAGCCTTTGGTTGTACGCACTGCAGGCTATGTCCGCGATACTAAAGCCTTATTGTCAGCTATAAAGAAAATTGATTGGCTAGACGGTTATTCGTGGTTATCTTGTAATGTCACTAGCCTCTATTCTTGCATTCCGCACCATATGGCAATAGAGGCTGTTAAATACCATGTTAGAAAGTACAGTAACTATGATGTGACATTATCTAATTTTTTACTGGATGCATTGCTTTTTCTCCTGGAGAATAATTTTTTCCGCTTTGACACTGATCATTACATTCAAATTACAGGATGCCCCATGGGATCAAAATTTTCCCCCAGTTTAGCCAATTTATACATGGCATACTGGGAGGAGGTTCATCTATATTCAGCCGACAACCCTCATGCCTGTGCCGTGCACTGGTACGGCCGATATATAGATGACCTCCTCCTAATATGGTCCCACTCCCGTGACGAAGCCACGTTGTTCCTTAAATACATTAACAACAATAATTTTAATTTAAGGTTCACATTGGAGTGGGGGGGCCCTTCAATAAATTTTTGGGATGTACACCTGACGGGTGACACATCTATCAAATCGGTGCATTCAGAAATGTACAGAAAGCCTACTTCAGGCAACAGTATTCTTTTTGCGACAAGCTGCCATCCCAGTCATGTTACCCGCAATCTACCAGTGGGAGAATACATTAGGGCTAAACGTGCTTCATCCACAGAAACCTCCTTTGAGCATACATGCACCGATATTGATAAGAGATTACTGGCTAGGGGTTACTCTAGAGCCACACTACTCAGAGCAAAAAATATAGCCAAAAATAAGACCCGTGAGGCTCTTGTAGCAGAAACCAGTACCAAAGTTAATCCTGACAGTGTCAAGGCGAGGAACAAAATTACATTCTCAACACAATATAGTACCGATTTTCCAGCGATCAAAAGCATTGTATCCAAACATCTACCGGTTCTATTTGATGATGAAGTTTTGACTTCTATTTTGCATGAAGGGGTCGAGTTTGTGGCCAAAAGAGGCCGTACGCTGGGCAATCAATTATCACCAAGCGACATAGCTAGTAAAGAGCCTTCGAGTACCTGGCTCCATCTTAAGGGTTTCTTTAAGTGTGCCCGAAATAGATGCAATCTTTGCAAATATGCTGCCAGATCGACAGAATTTGTGTCAACTGTAAATGGAAATAAATATCCTATAAAAACGTTTATAAATTGTGACACCACACATGTCGTTTATCTGGCAACATGTAGATTATGCAAATTGCAATATGTAGGTTGCACCACCAGAAAATTGAAGAGACGCATATATGAACATTTTCACGGTTCACACACTGCGTTTTTTAACATGCGGTCTCTATCTGGTTCATCAAAACATATCCATGAAACTCACCAAGGTGATGCGTCCTCCATAGAAATATGTGGCATCGAAAGGGTGCATCCACCGTCCAGAGGAGGGGACTGGTCACGCGTCCTCCTCAAACGAGAAGCCTTTTGGATTCTTATGTTGGATACTAGGTATCCTAAAGGCATAAATTACAAAACTGACTTAGCGTACATCTATTAGCTTCTTTTCTATGGTTATTCCCAGTTGTTTTAGTTCTATTTGCACTTCTTTGTATATGCCTCACTCCCATTATCGGTGATTATACATCAGCTGTGGCCTAATCTGTGATGTAATTTGTCATGTGACTATGATACTTAGTTCAGTATAAAAGCAGCAGCCGTCCAGATAGGATGTAGCACCATGACTAAGGACCCTTAGCTGGTCCGAATCGCGTCGGTTGATGTGGGTTTTAACTCACTGAGCACTTTTGTCTTTTTCTATGTTTATTTAGACCATGGACATTTTTTAACCATGTATCATTAAAGGTTAAATTTTACTTACCGCCTTGTGGAGCTGGAGCCCCCTTCCCTTCTTCCCTTCATTGGATCAGCTTGCTTCACCGAGGATATGGCTCGGCTTTCCTGCTCTCGTGCTCCCTGCAGATGTATCTCCTTGACCCAATGAATCACGGTGAGCTGGAGTCCTTTTTGTCTTTACTTATTTTTACAACTTTTCACTGTTAAACCTGCAAAACAAATCTATAAGGCTCCGCACATTACCAGCATTATCCCCCAGATTCTCCATTTACAAGTGAAGAGGAATATAGGGGCGTATAGGTGTAAAGGGGTTACAGAGGGGTGCAGAAAGGTGTACATGGGAGACAGGTGTGTAGAGGACTGTACATGAATGAGGGGTGTACAAGGGTGACAGAGGGGTGTAGGGGGTGATAGAAGGGCGTACAGGGGTGAATGAGGGGTGTAGAGGAGTGTACATGGGTGGCAGCGGGGTGTAGAGGAGTGTACATGGGTGGCAAATGGGTGTAAAGGAGTGTACATGGGTGGCAGAGGGGTGTAGGAGTGTAGATGGGTGGCAGAGTGGTGTAGAGTAGTGTACATGGGTAACAGAGGGGTGTACATCGGTGACAGAGGGGTGTAGAGGAGTGACAGATGGGTGCAGAAGAGTGTACATGGGTGGCAGATGGGTGTAGAGGAGTGTACATGGGTGGCAGAGGGGTGTAGAGGAGTGTACATGGGTGGCAGAGGGGTGTAGGAGTGTACATGGGTGGCAGAGGGATGAAGAGGAGTGTACATGGGTAACAGAGGGGTGTACATGGGTGGCAGAGGGGTGTAGAGGAGTGTACATGGGCGGCAGAGGGGTGTAAAAGGGTGTACATGGGTGACAGAGGGGTGTACAGGGGTGACAAAGGGACTGAGGGGTAAACATGGGTGACAAGGATGTAGTCAGAGGGGTGGACAATGGGGGGACACGGGGATGGACAGGGATGACAGAGCGAGTTTGCTGCACCCGCGGGGGTGAGAGGGGGGATGGACATGGGTGAGAGGGGGGATGGACATGGGTGAGATGGGGGGATGGACACGGGTGACGGGAAGGGGGGTGTGTGGACATGGTACAGTACCTTAAGCAAGCCATTTTCTTCCCCGTTCTTCCCCTCTCCAGCAGGGGAGGGGACGCTGGGGACGCACACACTGCAAAGTGTACACAGCGCACACAAACTTCCCTCCCCCTACGGCACCAGGGAAGCCCGGGGATGGTAAATAAAAAAAATGTAAAAAAATTGATGGCGAAATCCCGCGGCACCCCGGTTGGGAAGCAATGGCCTAGATACTTTGAAAGGCCAGCCAAAAGTACAGACCTGCTGGTGTTGTAGACAAATACTGTTTTAAGCGTACTGGAGCGCATTGTCCTCAGAGTTCCCCTCATTCAGGTTTATGGAACGGACTGCTGCAGAAATTTCAACAACTTAAACTGCCCCCCTTTTAAATCCACCCTTGATGACCATGTTACATAAAATACTACCTCTTTTTTAATAGCACTTTTATCACATATTTTAGTATTTTTTTAAGTTTGTGTTTTTTGTACTTGTATGTTCTGTAATCAGGGCTGTAGCTCTGATGAAGCGAGTGAGGGGACGCAAGGGGGGTCCAGCACACATTACACTGAGGCATTGATTCCTAACCAGGGTGCCAGGACACTCTGGTGGGAAATATGGCGCTAACATTTTTGGATTTTTCTGCCCAGGCCTGCGCACCTGTGAGTCACAGACGTGCAGGCCAGGCTGGAGGGGAGTCTGTGTGCAGTCCCGGGACGGGTGATGCTGCAGCTCCAGCCCACTAGCTGGTAGCAATATATTGATATATAAAGTGAATTAAGATCACAGTATTGCACCGTAGTAGACAAATGCATAATAAAGAAATTGCATGGCAGTAGTAATAGCTGTTGAGAATTGTAGCCCAATAGCTAGTAGCAGCATATTAGGATATAAAGTGCATCAAGATCACAGTATTGCTCCATAGCGGACAAATGCATAGTGAAAAAAGTGCATGGCAGTAACGGTAATAAGTACAAATACTAACACTCAAAATAGTGAAAAAGTATACTCAGACTATACTGAAATAGTCAACTCATTGTGGCAGATGTAGTACTGAATAGCACCTCACCCTCCAATGCGTTTCTCCTCTGCTTAAACTATTGTGTTTCTGGTCCTGTACAATGAACGGCGTAAACACATAAAAATTCCAAACACCAAAATTGCTGATTTTTTATTACATTACATCCCCCAAAAAATAATAAAAAGTGATCAAAAAGCCAGAACTACATAAATGTGGTATCGTGAAAAATTACCGCTCATGGCACAAAAAACAAACCCTAACACAGCTCCGTAGGTAGAAAAATAAAAAAAAGTTATAGGGGTGAGAACATGGTAATAAACAAAGTTTTTTTTTTCTTTTTCAAGTTTTCAAATGTTTTTAACCATAAAATGAAAAAAAGCCCTAATACAATTTTGTCAGTCGAAAAATAAAAAAAGTTATGGGTCTTAAAAGGTAAGGAGGAAAAAAATGTGAACCAGAAAATACAATTTTCTGGGTCATGAAGGGGTTAAATGAGTGCCTATGATGGAGATCCACACTCATTCATGCAAAAGGACCTTTAGAGGGAGGATTGCCATCAATGTAGCTAAAAGTCATGGGCAGGCCGTGAAGAAAAAAATGGAGGCAAAAGGTTAACTATTATACCAGGGCCCACGAGCCTTTAGCTATGCCCTTGCCTTTAAAGGGGTACTTCGTCCCCAGACATCTTATCCCCTATCCAAAGGATAGGGGATAAGAAGTCAGATCGAGGGTGTCTCGCCACTGGGAACCCCCGGGATCTCGGCTGCAGCACCCCTCTGTCATTACTGCACAGAGCAAACTCGCTCTGTGCATAATGACGGGCAATACAGGGGCCGGAGCATTGTGACATCATGGCTCCGCCCCTTGTGATGTCACGGCCCACCCCCTCAATACAAGTCTATGGGAGGGGGCGTGGCCGCCATCATGCCCCCTCCCATAGACTTGCATTAAGGGGGCAGGCCGTAACGTCACAAGGGGCGGAGCCGTGATGTCACGATGCTCCGGCCCCTGAATCGCCCATCATTATGCACAGAGCGAGTTGGCTGTAGCCGCGGGACCCCCGCGGGGCCCCCGTAGTCTGACATCTTATTAGATCCTTAGGATCCCCTAAGGGTAGGGGATAAGATGTCTAGGGGCGGAGTACCCCTTCAAGCATAGGTGTAAACCATGCTACCAGACACAGTATTAGTGTACGTTTACGATACGAGAAGAGGTAGGAACTTAGTTAAATACAGATTAGCATATTTAATTACTCTTATTTTGAGGCCACCATTAAAGTGGATGTGTGCGTGGCAGGCAACTGCTGTTCATTCCGAAGTACTACTGGCTTGTGAGGACAAATTGACTACATTCAGCTCTGCTACAATTTGAAATCCTAATTGCATTCATAAATTTCAAATATGTCTTAGTTCTACCTAGAACAGCTTTGTTTTTGTTTTGTAATTTGCATTCATAAGATTTTAATTAGCATGAAAGTCTGAAATCTGTTACTCATTATGGCATTACAGTACTCAACTCCAAAAAAACTCCTACGACTTCTTGGAGCTGTGTCTATGTATGAAAAACAAAGTTTTGTATGAAATACCTATTGAAATTGATGCAGAATGGATGAAAATTTTCTAAGAGCATTTAAAGTAAACCTGTCATCATAATAACTGTTCTAGTGTTAGATAAAGATAAAATAATAAACTGTTAGAAAAACGTAGTTCCTTGAATTTATAGTCGCATTATATCTAGGGGTGGTTTGCATCGCAATAACTTGAATTTTTCACAAGCTTGTTTTTTATGTGCTGGCATCGTTAGAATAATGTTTGTCTTTCAGTCAGTTAAAATACATTTTGTTTTGCAGGAGCAGAGGTATTGTATATTATTTTTTAACTGTGGGTCCTGTTGATACAGTCTTAATCCTCTTACACATAGAAAAGACATAACGGAAAGATTTGCACTTGTTCCATATTTTAAACCCACACTTGGTATCAGCTTACAAATTCTGATGCAAATACAAACCAAAATACTTCCATGTTAATATGACCAAAAGGGTGCAAATAGTTTCTGACACTAAATTCCCTGTAGTAGCAAATCGCCGTAGCAAACTTCTCCTGTTCTGGACAGTTCCTAAAATGGACAGAGGTGTCAGCAGAGAGCACTGTGGTCAGACATAAAGTAAATTCAAAAAGAAAAGAACTTCCTCTGGAACAGGCAGAAGCTAAGTACTGGAAGGGTTAAGATTTTTAAATAGAAGTAATTTACAAATCTGTTTAACTTTCTGGTACCTATGATTTATAAAAAAAAATAAAAAAAAAACATTTTCCAGGGGAGTACCCCTTTAACATTAATATAACATTTTCGGATGTGGGACAGATATGCTTATACATTTTGGCCCAGATTTATCAAAATGTGTGAAAGAAAAAATAGAGTGATTTCCACACAGCAGCCAATCACAGTTTAGCTCGTAAGCTGAGCTGTGATTGGTTGCTGTGATAAAATCACAAAAATTTTCTCTCACACAGTTTGATAAATCTGTGCCTTTGTGTTACCCCTCCCTAAAGTTTAGCTCAAGCTCGGGGTGATGGCCATGGCCAATACAGTTTTGTGAAGCAGAGCTCGGCCTAATTATTCCGGCACTGCCACTGTTCTTGTGCGAGCCAGCAGAAGGAGCCAAGCTGTAATACACAGCCAGAACCCTGGTACAACTTCCAGTAATGGAGAGTTCCTTCCCAGCATTTTAATCCCTTACATATAAAAGTTATTAGTAGAGTACCTGGTGTTGCCTGGTCTTCCTACCTGAACCTTGTGGGAGAGGAAAAACAACAATGATGATCTTGTCCTCCTATCTCATCCTCATATCGCGGCCTCATATCCCATCCTTATATCTCAAGCTCATATCCTTTTCTTATAGCTTGTCCTCATACTCTGCCCCATATCCTGTCTCCATATCAGATCCTCCTATCCCATCTTCCTATCCTGATCTCATACACCATCCTCATATTCCGTCCTCAAATGGGCCTGAGCTTTGATGAAAAGATTATAGGCTGAAAATAGAAAGTGGTGTGGTTTTACAAGGTGTGGCTTGTGGGATGGGGCATGGCCGTACTGACACATTCACCTAGAGATGCAGAGCTTGTGGAGTATGGAGGGTGGAGCTGTGATAAAAAGATTGTGGCTGAAGAACCTGTAATGTGGGTGTATTGGACAAAAATAGTACTTTTGGCCTTGAGCTTAAAGGACATCTGCAGCGTTACAAACACTTATCCCCTATCCTCAAGATATATCCTAGGGGGTCCGAACGCTGGGGCCCCCGGCGATCTCCTGTACGGGGCCGCGGCTCTCCCATTCAGGGGGTGTGCCAGCCGCAGCATGATGTTGCGGCCGGCACGCCTCCTCCATACATCTCTATGGGAGAGGTGGGGAGGCAGCATTCATGCCTCCCCGCATCCCCCATAGAACTGTATGGGGACGGGGAGGAGAAGGGGCGTCACCTTCAACCTCTAGGTCGACGCTACGCGCTCACCATTAGCGCTTATGGCGGCGCCCCGTTAGGGAGATCGGGGGGGGAGTCCCTGTGGTCGGACCTGTTAGTTACCTGTGGATAGGGGATAAATGTAATGCCGCTGCAGTTATCCTTTAAACAAAAAATGGTTGAAAATATAAGGGGGACAGCTTTTGGGAATGGGCGTGGCTCGTTGGAGGGGTGGCTTGCAAGCTTGACCGACACATTCACCAGGAGATGCAGAGCTGAGCTTGTGGACTAAGGTATGGGAAGTCCCATAGACTTGCATAGGACTAAGGCTTCTTTAACACTATCGTCATATTCCTGCATTCTGACCCATTATTCAGCAATATTGTCATGAAAAAATGGATGAAATAACTGAACACAACGGATGACTAATATCCGTTATTTTGATGGACATTCTGTCAAAATAACAGACATGTGCCAATCCGTTAACACTTGTTATTTCATTCGTCATGCACTGTTATAGTCCGTTATTTTATTTTATTTCCTTTCTGATGCTGTACTGAGCATGCTCAGTATCAAAAACAGATCATAACGGAATATAAAAATAATGGACAATAATGGATGTCATTTGTGAACATCCGTCACCCATAGACTTCAATGTTAAAATTTTAATGTACGTTATTAAACCATTATTTTTGACGGTACAAAACTTAGTGCATGCAACGTTATTTGTCCAGTCAAAAATAACAGACGTTAGTCAAAACGGGCTATTACTGATGATGAAGGATGGTCATAGAAACCCATTGAAATGAATGGGATTCTTTGACCGCTGTTTTAAGGACTTTGTGACAGAAGATCATGAGATTTTGCAGGAACATGATGTTAGTGTGAATTGGGGCCTTAAACAAAATCCCAGACTCTCGCAAATCTGGGTGGGTTAAAGGGGTATTCCAGGAATTTTTTTTATTTGACTATGCTACAGAGGCTGTAAAGTTAGTGTACAGGGTGGGCCATTTATATGGATACACCTTAATAAAATGGGAATGGCTGGTGATATTAACTTCCTGTTTGTGGCACATTAGTATATGTGAGGGGGGGAAATTTTCAAGATGGGTGGTGACCATGGCGGCCATTTTGAATTCGGCCATTTTGAATCCAACTTTTGTTTTTTCAATAGGAAGAGGGTCATGTGACACATCAAGCTTATTGTGAATTTCACAAGAAAAACAATGATGTGCTTGGTTTTGACGTAACTTTATTCTTTCATGAGCTATTTACAAGTTTCTGACCACCTATAAAATGTGTTCAATGTGCTACCCATTGTGTTGGATTGTCAATGCAACCCTCTTCTCTCACTCTTCACACACGGATAGCAACACCGCAGGAGAAATGCTAGCAAAGGCTTCCAGTATGCGTAGTTTCAGGTGCTGCAGAATGGACAAAACAAAAATTGGAACAGGATCCTCAGTTTATGCAGAAGATTTTGTTCAGTGATGAGGCAAACTTTTTTGTGAATGGTGAAGTTAACAAACAAAGCCACCACTATTGGTCTGACACTAACACACATTGGATAGATCCCTCCAAGACTGTTGGAACACAAATATTGATGGTATGGTGTGGTATATGGGGTACTAAGATAGTGGGGTCATTCTTCATCAATGGAAACCTCAAGGCCACTGGATATGCAAAATTGCTACATGATGATGTGTTTCCCTCTTTATGCACAGAAGCTGGCACGTTACCTGAGTTTTTCCAGCAAGATGGTGCACCACCACATTATGGGTGTCAGGTCCGAGCATTCCTAAATGAACAGTTTCCTGGAAAGTGGATTGGTCATCATGGGCCAGTTGAATGGCCCCCAAGGTCTCCCGATCTGACCCCCTTAGACTTTTATCTTTGAGGTCATCTGAAGGCAATTGTCTATGCTGTGAAGATACGAGATGTGCAGCACCTGAAACTACGGATACTGGAAGCCTGTGCTAGCATTTCTCCTGCGGTGTTGCTATCAGTGTGTGAAGAGTGGGAGAAGAGTTTTGCATTCACAATCCAACATAATGGGCAGCACATTGGGCACATTTTATAAGTGGTCAGAAACTTGTAAATAACTCATGAAAGAATAAAGTGGGAGCCTGTCTGCTTCAATGGGTGGAGCGATCGCTTGGTGGTAGAGAGATCAATCTGTAACTAATGCAACAGCTGTAGGCACCCCGATTGAAAACCACAGGTCTTTTTAATGGATGCAGCTCATTTATGTTTCAATGGGTGGGGTGGCTGATGTGTGGGAGGGAGGACAATGGAATTATGGGATTTGTAGTCAAAAAAAGAAAAACTCAAACAGTAAATACCAGTTCACAAAAAGCTAGCCACAGTATTATGGTAATCTCACAACATAGCCATTTAGCCCCAAGACAAGCGCAGATCCTTCCTAAGCATGTCTTTTACTGTCTGGCAGGTATGTACAAAATCACCTTATGGTGGATAACCCCTTTAAGGTTAACTATGAAGTATTTTTAGTTTACATATAAGTAACAAGTATACTAAATTTACCAAACCAACAACACAAAAATGTAATTTTTTCACAAAATGAATTACTAAAATATATAATTGATAATAACTGAAATATATACATAATTGAAATATATACATAATTGATATTGCTTTATTCATACCGACCTACAGAATAAAGTTTGTTTTACTTATTCTTCTTCACGCATATATAAAAATACATAAAGTTGCCATATAAAATCCCCCCATTTTCCTCTATGAAATAAATATAGAGGAATATACAAATTTTGTATACCAGTGGTTCTTCTCAAACTGTCAGCTCAGATGTCATAGTTACATTTAGGCAGTTTTTTCATGGTGGTATTTTGGTCAGTATTCTGCATCAGTATTTGTAAGCCAAAATTAGAAGTTTTTCCAAAACACAGAAGAGATACAATTCTTTCCGATTTCTAGTTTAGGCTTACAATATTACCATGTAGTCAGTAGGGTTGAGAAAGACACATGTCAATCAAGATCCACCAAGGGATAGGTATGGATTTAGATGAATGGATAGAGTATGGGTAAACTTTAGAACGTAGACATGAGGCAATTAATGAGGAACATTTTCTGTCCTGGTCCCAGGTAGTGATCAGACCAAATCAACATTTAAGTTAGGGTCACACAGAACGGATCTTCAGTGTATTTTACGCCGATGATGGATCGTACAGTGTGCCTCCATGTGTGCTTGCTCATAGCTGCAATCCGCGGCTATGAGCAGACACACAGCAACCTGTGAGTCGCTGCGAGCATACGAAGTGCACTTGCAGACATTGCATCCACTCCCCCTGCTCCCTGAGCTAGTAGACCCAGAGCAGCCACGATGTGTGCAAGTACAGCTGGAGGCACACTGTAGGGTCCGTCATTGGCTTCTGTCAGATCCATCTTCTGTTCTGTGTGATCCTAATCTTAAGGTTGAGTTCACACCATGTAAAATGAAATATAACTGTAAAATAGGTATAAATAGATATAATTTTTATCTAAAAATTTATTCTGTTAAAGTCTATGGAAAATTGTTCGTCAGTGCACACATATGATTTGTAAAGCGGTAATTTAATGTAAATTCACTAAAATTGGCAAAACTCTGATTCTAACTGTAATAGAACTTGTAATAGAACTACTGAATACAACAAAACTTCACAGAAGTTCTACTGGCATAAAGATAACTTTAAATCATCTAAATGTAAAAGACAAAATGTAAGCACAATTTTAAGAAACAAGATATTTTAAAATTAGTGTTTCATTTTTTAATGGATAAACCTCTCAGGAAATCCACGGTGAAAACAATATCATATGAAGATGGTTGACTTGGAGGAGATGTGGGTCTATATATCCACTTCACAATAGTTCAGAGGTTGTAGTGATACAATGGCCCTCATTTACTAACAGCATTCCAACTCTTTTTTTCGGGTTGTGTCCCTAAATTCTGTGTAAACACTGAATGTGGGACAGAAAAAAACCAACAGAATCAGAAACAATCAGAGTGGAGAAAAAAACAAAACTACAAAACGGATGTGGTTTTCGGGAAAAGAGGCGTGTTCCCTACATTTCATACAAAATCACTTGTCTTTTTTGAAAACCACTCTGAAAATCATGTGAATATTCTGGTAAGAAAATCCTACACTTTAAAGCATGTATAAAGTTTCCGAAAGCGGAGTAAATTAGTGTAACGATGCTGGATGTGGATCTACTGACCTGTGTGGCTGATGACACGGGCCATATTGGGGAGCAGAGTCTAAGGTGCTGCTGTCTTCTTCTGGGTCTTGGACCCAGGTCGCTACCCCCGATACGACTCAACCACACTGGTAGCTGGGCAGACGAGGTACAGAAGAATAATGCAAAAGTCATAGTTAGACTTAGCATAAGGTCAAGGCAGGCGGCAAAGGTGCATAGTCAAAATGTAGCGGAAGGGTCTAGAACACGGGCAAGGTAAACAGACAAAATTACGCTTAATCTCAGGCAGTGGGCACTGAAGATCCGGCTTGGAGGAAGGGGCGGAGCTGACTTAAATAACCTGGCAGAAGGACCAGGCACCAATCAATGGTGCACTGGCCCTTTAAATTTCAAGAAGCCAGCACATGCCCTAGGAGGCGGGGGCATGCGTCCCGGGAACGAGAGGACAGAGCAAAGGCAGGTGAGAGTCGGGTCGTGATTCGCATGTGGGCGTGTCCTGCGATGCGAATCGCGGCCCGGACGGGAGAGCGGGGAGGTGAGCGCTCATGGTCGGAGTGCCGGACCGGAGCCTGAATCCTTCCCAATTCACAAGGAAAAAACGTTTTCCTCTGATAAACTTGGAGTCCAAAATTTCTTTAATGACATAAACATCAGAGGTATCTGAGATGGGAGTAGGTGAGATGTCCTTTTTAGAAAAGCAGTTGTGGATGATAGGTTTCAAGAGGGAGACATGGAAGGAATTCGGGATCCGGAGGGAGGATGGCAGATGGAGAGAATAGGCCATGGGGTTTAGACGTTTCTTCATCTTATAAGGACCCAAATAGCGAGGGCCCAGTTTATAACTGGGGACCTTAAAGCGGATATACTTTGATGACAACCAGACTCTGTCACCAGGAGAGAACTCAAGAGGAGGACGCCTTTTCTTGCCTGCTTGAGACTTCATACGAGAAGTGGCATTCTGTGCGGTATAGCACAGTACTGTCCAGATTTTCTCCGTTGACCGAAAGGCTTCAACAGGCGAGACACCGGCAGATGATTCAAGAATGGAAATTATCTGTTTGGAAGGTAGAGAAAGCTGGAACGTCAAATTCAAGCGGGGATAGGAATTATTCACACCTAGGGATGCCTTTCCCACAAACCCTAGGTGCGAGCATTTCCCTGTGACTGTGGACATATAGGACAATCTTTGAGGAAATGATCTGCACTGGCGCATTAGAGAAATAGATTCTCAGCTCGTCAGCAAGTTCTTTCCTGCAGAGTCAGGCGAGACCGATCCACCTGCATAACCTCCACTCAACGTAGAAGGTTGCGGTGGTTGCTGGAAGACTGGTGCCAGGTGAGGAAAGCGCCAAGGTAGCGCAGACTCCCTTTCTTAATGTTGTTCCTCATGTCATTCAGAGAAACAGATATCAATCCAAGAGGCAAGCTGTATGAGATCATTTAAAGTAGATGGAAATTCCAGGGCAGCAAGGACATCCTTAATTTGGCTTAAAAGTCCTCTTTTGAAAGTGGCGCAAAGAGCTTAATTATTCCAGGATAACTCTGAAGCCAGGGAACGGAATAGCATAGCATACTCGCCCACAGAGGAGTTGCTCTGAGAAAGGCTCAGCAAAGCTGTTTCAGCGGAAAAATACTTTCGGATTCCGTCAGGAAAGCCTGAAGACTGGCTGTGAGTGGGTCACTGCGATCCCACAACAGAGTTGTCCAGGCCAGAGCCCTTACAGTTAACAAACTGACGACAAAGGCCACCTTCGCTCCTTCCGTAGGAAACTGTTCCGCCATACGCTCTATGTGCATGGAGCACTGTGTCATAAAATCCACGGCAGGACTTGGGATTCCCTTCATACCTCTCAGGAAGAGATAAACGGAGCTTGGATCCCGTGGTGACAGCTGGAACGGGAGGCATTACTAGAGCAGGAGGAGGCTGTGGCTGCTGAGGTTGTTGCTGGGCAATAAGCAACTGCTGCATCATGGCGGACAACTGGTTTAACTGTTGCGCCTGCTGATCCAACAACTGTGACTGGAGAGCCACTATAGTGGCGAGATTCAGATTCTTGGGAAGAGTTACCCCCGTGGGATCCATGTCTGGATCTTGCTGTAACGATGCTGGATGTAGATCTACTGACCTGTGTGGCTGATGACATGGGCCGTATCGGGGAGCAGAGTCTAAGGTGCCGTTGGTCTTCTTTTGGGTCTTGGACCCAGGTCGCTATCCCCGATAGGACTCGACAACGCTGGTAGCTGGGCAGGTGAGGTACAGAAGGATAAGGCAAAAGGCGTAGTCAGACTAAGCAGAAGGTCAAGGCATGCAGCAAAGGTGCGTAGTCAAAAACGTAGCGGAAGATTCTAGAACACGGGCAAGGAAAACAGACAAAATTGCGCCTAATCTCAGGCAGTGGACACTGAAGATCCGGCAGGGAGGAAGGGGCGGAGCTGACTTAAATAACCTGGCAGAAGGACCAGGCACCAATCAATGGTGCACTGGCCCTTTAAATTTCAAGAAGTTGGCGCGCCCTAGGAGGCGGGGGCGTGCATGCCGGGAACGAGAGGACAGAGCAGAGGCAGGTGAGAGGCGTGTCCTGCGATTCGCATGTGGACACGTCCCGTTATGCGAATCGCTGCCCGGCCAAGAGAGCGGGGAGGTGAGCGCTCAACGGTCGGAGTGCCGGACAGGAGCACTCACCGTGACAATTAGTAAATACCATGGCAAAAAAAGGTTGGATCAGCAAAAAACACAACATAACCTACACTCCACTCCTAATAAATCTGGCATGGAGACTTGTAATGATTTTTTGGACTATCCTAATTTATTTATTCAGACATTTATTCAGACATTAAATTTATCATGGTATGTTCTTTGAAATGCGTACAATTTTTGCATACCTGGGGTATGTAAAAATAGTGGTTGTCTAAAAACCGAACTGTGTATTTAACCTTATGATAGAAACAATCTATTAAGGTTTGAGAATCATCATCCTAAAAGGATTCTGAACTTAGTCTCTTATAGCTAATTGCTGAGAATTATATCAGTTGTTAAAGATGAAGCAATGTTGGCCAACAGACTAAAAGACAGAGGAAAAATGAATATCAATAAGTACCTTAGATACCCAGATGAATAGAGAAAAATTGATTTATGGGGTTTCTTTGCTAACAGGGCCTAAAAAATAAATGGAAAAATAAATTATATATCCCTGTTAATTTTTACACTTACAAAGTGGTAAGTGGTAAGGAATCCTGTGTCATCAATGCTCCAGTCCTGACATGAGCAGTCATGCTGATATGACACGTTTCTGAGTTATGTGTAATTTTTGATCTTTGCTATGAGCAGTTGCTCCAGGAGGATATGCTGCCCTATAATAAAGTTAAGTTAATATTATAAAGTTATATGCTGCCCTATAATAAAGTTAAGTTATAAATATTATGTTGGTGAGTGTTAGCCTTCTGCTTAACATTTGTTTAATGTAGTATTTGACACAGCGTAATGATATTGTGTCACATAATATGATTTTGTGTTGATTTATTGATTGATGACACAACAAATTGATCTTTATTGGAAAGAGTATTTATATATGATCTCATACCCTGTATTCTTTAGCTCCAAAACAATTCCAAGAATGTTTAAGTGTTGCTGTCTTGTCACTTCAATAAGTGAATAAACACACCACTGTTTCCACTTCTGAAGTGCTTTATTTGTTGAAATTGAAAGAATACTGTTCCAATACTGTCAACAAGTCTTACTTCTTCAGATGTTTTCTAGTTCTTTGATGCCAAGTCATGTGATTTCTAAATGAATGGTGCATGGGGCGCTCACCCTTAAAAGAGTGACCCCCACCACTCTTACCCTGAAGTCACCCTAACGTGTGAGTTATGGTGAAGAAGATGAATGGCTTACTCTTAAGAGCTTACTCTAAAATCAACAAGTGACCTTCCTGTACAGGTCCCTTAATGCCTGACTCACATCTCCTGGCCTTCAGATCACTACCACTTCAAGATGGCAGTCATACTAGCTTCCAGTCCATTAACTCTTCCACAGCCATCAACCCCTGCTTTTCTCATACTGCACACTTTCAAGTTTTTATTTCCCTAAAGTTGTGGCACCTTTACAACATGGTGGCGCTGTGTACAAACATTACTATAGTTGTCTTTCATCCAGCACTAGGATTTTCCTGGTATCTGCACCTTCCTCTGCGGCTGACAACCCAGAGGTTCATCGCTCTTTGCCGCAACACTTCTCCTTTGCACACTGGCGTGGAACATTACAATTGAGGATTACAACTATAACTTCCTTTTTGGAGAATCTAAATGTGCTTCTGGATAGTGACACATGAAAGGAAATAATTCATTATTTCTGTTCTAGACAATTTTAGGTCTTTGTGAGGTCAAGGTCAGACAATAAAAATCTGCTGTACAGGGTGGGCCATTTAAATGGATACACCTTAATAAAATGGGAATGGTTGGTGATATTAACTTCCTGTTTATGGCATATTAGTATATGTGAGGGGGGAAACTTTTCAAGATGAGTGGTGACCATGGCGGCCATTTTGAAGTTGGCCATTTTGAAGTTGGCCATTTTGAATCCAACTTTTGTTTTTTCAATAGGAAGAGGGTCATGTGACACATCAAACCTATTGGGAATTTCACAGGAAAAACAATGATGTCCTTGGTTTTAACGTTACTTTATTCTTTCATGAGTTATTTACAAGTTTCTGACCACTTATAAAATGTGTTCAATGTTCTGCCCATTGTGTTGGATTGTCAATGCAACCCTCTTCTCCCACTCTTCACACACTGATAGCAACACCACAGGAGAAATGCTAGCACAGGCTTCCATTATCCGTAGTTTCAGGTGCTGCACATCTCGTATCTTCACAGCATAGACAATTGCCTTCAGATGACCCCAAAGATAAAAGTCTAAGGGGGTCAGATCAGGAGACCTTGGGGGCCATTCAACTGGCCCACGATGACCAATCTACTTTCCAGGAAACTGTTCATTTAGGAATGCTCGGACCTGACACCCATAATGTAGTGGTGCACCATCTTGCTGGAAAAACTCAGGGAACGTTTTTTGTTTTTTGAAACAATTTTTGTTTTGCCCATTCAGCAAATTCAGTGCGCCGATCTGGGTCATCCTCGTTGAGATGATGCAGTAGCTGGAGTTTGTAAGGGTGCCATTTGTGAGTAGCTAAATCCACCAAAGGGATGTTCAACTAATGCCACTCTCCAGTGACATGTGGCGAGTGCTACGCTGTGGGCTCTTGCTGAATGAAGCTAGGACAGCCACTGATGTTTCTTCATTAGTGACAGATTTCATGCAACCACATTTTGGCAAATTCAACACTGAACCAGTTTCACGAAACTTAGCAAGCAGTTTGCTAACTGTAGCATGGGAGATGGGTGGTTTGTAGGGTGTCTTGCATTGAAATCTGCTGCAATGACCCGGTTACTGTGTTCGCCAGACATCAACACAATTTCTATCTGCTCCTCACGTGTTAACCTCGACGACATGTCAATGGCTGTAAACAAAGAGAAACTTGTAAATAACTCATGAAAGAAAAAAGTTACCTTAAAACCAAGCACATCATTGTTTTTCTTGTGAAATTCCCAATAAGTTTGATGTTTCACATGACCCTCTTCCTATTGAAAAAACAAAAGTTGGATTCAAAATGGCTGACTTCAAAATGGCCGCCATAGTCACCACCCATCTTGAAAAGTTTCCCCCCTCACATATACTAATGTGCCACAAACAGGAAGTTAATATCCCCAAACATTCCCATTTTATTAAGGTGTATCCATATAAATGGCCAACCCTGTTGATTATTCCCTGTGTCTCTCTCAGAAGAAAAACTGGAGCATCTAAATGTGACAGAAATGGGAATTAGATTTGTAAACATATCATTAACATTTTGCTTGCTCATCTGATTTTACTATGGGTTTTCCTAATTGACGTTGAAGGGAAAAAAGTACTTAGCTAAAAACCAAAGCATGATCTTGGTTTTCCATGGAGGCTGTCCGGGGTAAATTTCCTAAAACAAAAGAAAATGCAACTCTGTTTTTCCCGCAGATTCTGCTGTGGCTTTCACTCTATATTTCTAATATGGTTTTGTGCTTTACTACAAAACAAATTGCTAATGTGGCTATATTTATTATTACTTAACCCCTTAACGACGCAGGATGTATATTTACGTCCTGCGCCGGCTCCCGCGATATGAAGCGGGATCGCGCCGCGATCCCGCATCATATCGCTTCGTCCCCGGCGCTCATCAACGGCTGGGACCCGCGGCTAATACCACACCTTGCCGATCGCGGCGATGTGCGGTATTAACCCTTTAGAAGCGGCGGTCAAAGCTGACCGCCGCTTCTAAAGTGAAAGTGACCCGGCTGCTCAGTCGGGCTGTTCGGGACCGCCGCGGTGAAATCGCGGCGCCCCGAACAGCTTGCAGGACACCGGGAGGGCCCTTACCTGCCTCCTCGGTGTCCGATCGACGAATGACTGCTCCGTGCCTGAGATTCAGGCAGGAGCAGTCAAGCGCCGATAAAGCTGATCACAGGCGTGTTAATACACGCCAGTGATCAGCATAGGAGATCAGTGTGTGCAGTGTTATAGGTCCCTATGGGACCTATAACACTGCAAAAAAAAAGTAAAAAAAAGTGTTAATAAAGGTCATTTAACCCCTTCCCTAATAAAAGTTTGAATCGCCCCCCTTTTCCCATAAAAAAATAAAACAGTGTAAAAAAAAAAATAAATAAACATATGTGGTATCGCCGCGTGTGTAAATGTCCGAACTATAAAAATATATCCTTAATTAAACCGCACGGTAAATGGCGTACGCGCGAAAAAATTCCAAAGGCAAAAAAAGAGCATTTTTGGTCACTTTTTATACCATTAAAAAATGAATAAAAAGTGATCAAAAAGTCCGATCAAAACAAAAATCATACCGATAAAAACTTCAGATCACGGCGCAAAAAATAAGTCCTCATACCGCCCTGTACATGGAAAAATAAAAAAGTTATAGGGGTCAGAAGATGACATTTTTAAACATATAAATTTTCCTGCATGTAGTTATGATTTTTTCCAGAAGTGCGACAAAATCAAACCTATATAAGTAGGGTATCATTTTTACCGTATGGACCTACAGAATAATGATAAGGTGTAATTTTTACCAAAATATGCACTGCGTAGAAACGGAAGCCCCCAAAAGTTACAAAATGGCGTTTTTTTTCTTCGATTTTGTCGCACAATGATTTTGTTTCCGTTTCGCCGTGCTATTTTGGGTAAAATGACTAATTTCACTGCAAAGTAGAATTGGCGACGCAAAAAATAAGCCATAATTTGGATTTTTAGGTGGAAAATTGAAAGGGTTATGATTTTTAAAAGGTAAGGAGGAAAAAACGAAAGTGCAAAAACTGAAAAACCCTGAGTCCTTAAGGGGTTAAAAAACATCAAATGACAACTGCCATGTAGAGAAACGTAAATCTAGTCTCCTATTACTTTTAGTCTGAGTCCAATGCCATTCTCTATGTATTATGTTTTATACTATGCTGTTTTAAGGCCAAGCTGTTTTACATAATGTGATTCCATTTCTATGCATGAGAAAACTAACACAGGCAGCATTTCGTAGATCACAAAATGTTCTGGGTTAAAATAGTCTATTTCCATAATTATTGAGGAGTAGATTATTTTGAGCAATTAAAGCAGAATAAAAAAAAATTTCATTTATTTTTTTTTTTTTTTGCATAATTCCCAAAGTCACATTTTCAGTAAATGTTGCATGAGCAGTTTGAAAGTATTTTTCTGTACTAGAATATATATTAGGGATTAATCATATTCAGAAAGAGCACATGTGAGCAGTGAACAACATTCTACAAAAGATACAATGCACACTGTATGGAGTGGATAAGGGTGTGGTCCTCTAAAATATGTGGTGTTTGGGGAAATTTCACTGTAAATGTAACCCCTTCATAACCCGGCAAATTCTGATTTCTGGCTTACGTTTTTTTCCCTCCTCACCTTCTAAGAATCATAACTTTTTATTTTTCTACTGACAAAGTTGTATTAGGTCTTACATTTTAGCGGCACAAGTTGAATAAAAGTAAAAAAAAATTGGGGGGGGGAGCTCACAATATGGAAAAAATGAAATGCAAACTTTATTTTATGGGTCAGTAACATCCCAACGATACCAAACTTAGATGTTTTTTGTTTCATCTTATGGTTAAGAAATAAAAATGAAAACTTGAAATAGAAAAAAATCCTCTGTTGATTGCCATGTTTTGACCCCTATAATTCTAATTTTATTTTTACGGAGCCGTGTTTTGGGGTTTATTTCTTGCACCATGAGCTGTAGTTTTCCACGAAGTGCAGTTTTGGCTTTTTGATCACTTTTAACTCCACTTTTAGTTTTGATCAGCAATTTTGGCTTCAGCTGAATTTTTTTGCGTTTTTGTCATTGATGAATCTAATGATTACTTCTTAAAGTTCCCTAAGGAGATTAATATAGTGTAAAAAAAAAATAAAAACCCTGTAATGAAGATTTAACCCACATACATTAACCCCTTCTATAGCAAAAGTTTAAATCGCCTCCCTTTTCCCATTTTCCCCATTAAAAATATGTAAATGTGGTGGCCCAGTATGGGAGTTGTCAGGCAGCCTCCCTTCAGTGTACCCCATGTAGATATGTTTATTATTTACTATACTGTGTAATGTGTGAAGAAAGCGTTGTCACTTTAAGACTGTTTACCATGTGAGTTGTCATTTGATTGTTACCCAGGAGGTATCAGTAACCAGGTGACTTAACCCCTTAAGGACCAGGCCATTTTACACCTTAAGGACCGGAGCGTTTTTTGCAATTCTGACCACTATTGTCACGATTCGGCTGGCAGGTGGTGGATCCTCTGTGCCAGAGAGGGATTGGCGTGGACCGTGCTGGTGGACCGGTTCTAAGTTGCTACTGGTATTCACCAGAGCCCGCCGCAAAGCGGGATGGTCTTGCAGCGGCGGTAGCAACCAGGTCGTATCCACCAGCAACGGCTCAACCTCTCTGACTGCTGAAGATAGGCGCGGTACAAGGGAGTAGACAAGAGCAAGGTCGGACGTAGCAGAAGGTCGGGGCAGGCAGCAAGGATCGTAGTCAGGGGCAACGGCAGGAGGTCTGGAACACAGGCTAGGAACACACAGGGAAATGCTTTCACTGGCACAATGGCAACAAGATCCGGCAAGGAAGGGAAGGGGAAGTGAGGTTATATAGGGAAGTGCACAGGTGAATTCACTAATTAGAACCAGGCGCCAATCAGCGGCACACTGGCCCTTTAAATCGCAGAGACCCAGCGCGCGCGCGCCCTAGGGAGCGGGGCCACGCGCGCCGGGACAAGACCGACGGAGAGCGAGTCAGGTACGGGAGCCGGGATGCGCATCGCGAGCGGGTGCCTGCCGCATCGCGAATCGCATCCCGGCTGGGAGAGGTATCGCAGCGCACCCGGTCAGCAGGTCTGACCGGGGCGCTGCAATTGCGAGGATGTTGCGAGCGCTCCGGGGAGGAGCGGGGACCCGGAGCGCTCGACGTAACAGTACCCCCCCCCTTGGGTCTCCCCCTCCTCTTGGAGCCTGAGAACCTGAGGATAAGACTTTTGTCTAGGATGTTGTCCTCAGGTTCCTAGGATCTCTCTTCAGGACCACAGCCCTCCCAATCCACCAGGAAAATTTTTTTTCCTCTGACCGTCTTGGAGGCCAGAATCTCCTTCACGGAGAAGACGTCAGAAGAGCCGGAAACAGGAGTGGGAGAAACAAATTTGGGAGAGAAGCGATTAATGATGAGTGGTTTAAGGCGAGAGACATGGAAGGCATTGGGAATACGGAGAGAAGGAGGAAGAAGGAGTTTGTAAGAGACAGGATTAATCTGGCACAAGACTTTGAAAGGACCAAGATAGCGTGGTCCCAGTTTGTAACTGGGGACACGAAAGCGGACATATTTAGCGGAGAGCCATACCTTGTCTCCGGGCGCAAAAATGGGGGGAGTTCTTCTTTTCTTATCGGCAAACCTTTTCATGCGGGATGAAGCCTGTAAAAGAGAATTTTGGGTCTCTTTCCATATGGTGGAAAGATCACGAGTCACTTCATCCACAGCGGGCAAACCAGAGGGCAAGGGAGTAGGGAGGGGGGAAGAGGGTGACGGCCGTACACCACGAAAAATGGGGACTTAGCAGAAGATTCTGAGACTCTGAAGTTGTATGAGAATTCGGCCCATGGTAGAAGATCTGCCCAGTCATCCTGGCGGGAGGAGACAAAATGCCGTAAATAGTCACCCAGGACCTGGTTAATTCTTTCTACTTGCCCATTGGATTGGGGATGATAAGAAGAAGAGAAGTTTAATTTAATCTTGAGCTGTTTACAGAGGGCCCTCCAGAATTTAGACACGAATTGGACGCCTCTATCCGAGACGATCTGTGTGGGCAAACCGTGAAGACGAAAAATGTGTACAAAAAATTGTTTTGCCAACTGAGGCGCTGAAGGGAGACCAGGAAGAGGAATAAAATGTGCCATCTTGGAAAATCGATCAACGACCACCCAAATGACGGTGTTGCCACGGGATGGGGGTAAGTCTGTAATAAAGTCCATACCAATCAGTGACCAAGGCTGTTCGGGGACAGGCAGGGGATGAAGGAGACCAGCAGGTTTCTGGCGAGGAGTCTTATCCCGGGCACAGACAGTACAGGCCCGCACAAAATCACCAACATCCGTCTCCAGAGTCGGCCACCAATAGAAACGAGAGATGAGTTGCAAGGATTTTTTGATGCCCGCATGGCCTGCGAGGTGGGAAGAGTGTCCCCATTTGAGAATCCCGAGATGTTGACGTGGAGAAACGAAGGTCTTCCCTGGAGGAGTTTGCCTGATGGAGGCTGGAGAAGTGGAGATCAGACAGTCAGGAGGAATGATGTGTTGCGGAGAGACCTCTACTTCCGAGGCATCCGAGGAACGAGAGAGGGCATCGGCCCTAATGTTCTTGTCGGCAGGACGAAAGTGAATTTCAAAGTTAAAACGGGCAAAGAACAACGACCACCTGGCCTGGCGAGGGTTCAGCCGTTGGGCAGACTGGAGATAGGAGAGATTCTTGTGATCGGTGTATATGATAACAGGAAATTTTGATCCCTCCAGCAGATGCCTCCATTCCTCAAGCGCCAATTTAATGGCCAGTAACTCTCGATCCCCGATGGAGTAGTTCCTCTCCGCCGGAGAGAAGGTCCTGGAAAAAAAACCACAAGTAACAGCATGCCCGGAAGAATTTTTTTGTAGAAGGACAGCTCCAGCTCCCACTGAGGAGGCATCTACCTCCAATAGGAAGGGTTTAGATGGGTCAGGTCTGGAGAGCACGGGAGCAGAAGAAAAGGCAGACTTGAGACGTTTAAATGCGTCTTTCGCTTGGGGAGACCAAGACTTGGGATTGGCATTTTTCTTGGTTAAAGCCACGATAGGAGCCACAATAGTGGAAAAGTGTGGAATAAATTGTCTGTAATAATTGGCGAACCCCAAAAAACGTTGGATAGCACGGAGTCCGGAGGGGCGTGGCCAATCTAAGACGGCAGAGAGTTTGTCTGGGTCCATTTGTAATCCCTGGCCAGAGACCAAGTATCCTAGGAAAGGAAGAGATTGGCATTCAAACAGACATTTCTCCATTTTGGCATAAAGTTGATTGTCTCGAAGTCTCTGAAGAACCATGCGGACATGTTGGCGGTGTTCTTCTAAGTTGGCAGAAAAAATCAGAATATCGTCCAGATAAACCACAACACAGGAATATAAGAGATCACGAAAAATTTCATTAACAAAGTCTTGGAAGACAGCAGGGGCGTTGCACAGGCCAAAGGGCATGACCAGATACTCAAAGTGTCCATCTCTGGTGTTAAATGCAGTCTTCCATTCGTCCCCCTCCCTGATGCGGATGAGATTATAAGCACCTCTTAAGTCCAGTTTGGTAAAGATGTGGGCACCTTGAAGGCGATCAAAGAGTTCTGAGATAAGAGGTAGGGGGTAGCGGTTCTTTACCATGATTTTATTAAGTCCGCGGTAATCAATGCAAGGACGTAGGGAGCCATCTTTTTTGGACACAAAGAAAAATCCAGCTCCGGCAGGAGAGGAGGATTTGCGGATAAATGCCTTTTTTAAATTTTCCTGGATGTATTCAGACATAGCAAGAGTCTCTGGAGCAGACAGAGGATAAATTCTGCCCCGGGGTGGAGTAGTACCCGGGAGGAGGTCAATAGGACAGTCATAAGGCCTGTGAGGAGGTAAAGTCTCAGCTTGCTTTTTGCAAAACACGTCAGCATAGTCCATATAAGCCTTAGGAATAGTGTTGCTCGCGAATATTCGCAATTCGAATATTATTCGCGAATATCGCATATTCGCGAATTCGCGAATTTCGCGAATATAGCGCTATATATTCGTAATTACGAATTTTCATTTTTTTTTTTTTTTTTTCTTCACAGTACACATCACAGTGATCACCCCTCTCTGCTTCCAGCTTGTGTGGTGTAAAGAAGGCTCTAATACTACTGTGTGAGACTGGCGTGCGAAAATTCGCATATGCGAAAATTAGTGTATGCAAATTTTCACGTATGCGAATTTTCGAGTATGCGAATTTCCTATATGCTAATTTTCACATATGATAATTTTCGCATACGCGAAATTTCGCATATGCGAAAATAAAACGAAAATATAACGAATATGCGAATATTCGCGAATATATGACGAATATTCGTCCATATATTCGCGAATATTCGCGAATTCGAATATGGCCTATGCCGCTCAACACTACTTAGGAAGACCGGTTACAGGGGAAACCACAGGGTCACGGCAGGGAGTACAGGGAACCGGTTTAAGACAGTCCTTGAAACAAGAGGTACCCCAGCTCTTGATCTCTCCTGTGGACCAATCAAGGGTTGGGGAATGGCGTTGAAGCCACGGTAATCCAAGAAGAATTTCGGAAGTGCAGTTGGAGAGGACCAAAAACTCAATTTTTTCGTGATGAGGTCCGATGCACATTAGGAGAGGTTCCGTGCGGTAACGCACGGTACAGTCCAATCTTTCATTGTTAATAGAATTGATGTAGAGGGGTCTGGCGAGACTGGTCACTGGGATGTTGAACCTGTTGATGAGAGAGGCCAAAATAAAATTTCCTGCAGATCCGGAATCCAAGAAGGCCATAGCAGAGAAGGAGAAGGTAGAGGAAGATATTCGCACAGGCACAGTAAGGCGTGGAGAAGCAGAGTTGACATCAAGAACTGCCTCAGCTTTGTGCGGAGTCAGCGTACGTCTTTCCAGGCGGGGAGGACGGATAGGACAATCCTTCAAAAAGTGTTCGGTACCGGCACAGTACAGGCACAGATTCTCCATGCGGCGTCGTGTCCTCTCTTGAGGTGTCAAGCGAGACCGGTCAACTTGCATAGCCTTCACGGCGGGAGGCACAGGAACGGATTGCAGAGGACCAGAGGAGAGAGAAGCCGGGGAGAAAAAACGCCTTGAGCGAACAAAGTCCATATCCTGGCGGAGCTCCTGACGCCTTTCGGAAAAACGCATGTCAATGCGGGTGGCCAGATGAATAAGTTCATGCAGGTTAGCAGGAATTTCTCGTGCGGCCAGAACATCTTTAATGTTGCTGGATAGGCCTTTTTTAAAGGTCGCGCAGAGGGCCTCATTATTCCAGGATAATTCGGAGGCAAGAGTACGGAATTGGATGGCGTACTCGCCAACGGAAGAATTACCCTGGACCAGGTTCAGCAGGGCAGTCTCAGCAGAAGAGGCTCGGGCAGGTTCCTCAAAGACACTTCGAATCTCCGTGAAGAAGGAGTGTACAGAGGCAGTGACGGGGTCATTGCGGTCCCAGAGCGGTGTGGCCCATGACAGAGCTTTCCCAGACAGAAGGCTGACTACGAAAGCCACCTTAGACCTTTCAGTAGGAAACTGGTCCGACATCATCTCCAAGTGCAGGGAACATTGTGAAAGAAAGCCACGGCAAAACTTAGAGTCCCCATCAAATTTATCCCCATCAAATTTATCCGGCAAGGATAGTCGTAGGCCGGAAGCGGCCACTCGCTGCGGAGGAGGTGCAGGAGCTGGCGGAGGAGATGATTGCTGAAGCTGTGGTAGTAGCTGCTGTAGCATCACGGTCAGTTGAGACAGCTGGTGGCCTTGTTGCGCTATCTGTTGCGACTGCTGGGCGACCACCGTGGTAAGGTCGGCGACAACTGGCAGTGGAACTTCAGCGGGATCCATGGCCGGATCTACTGTCACGATTCGGCTGGCAGGTGGTGGATCCTCTGTGCCAGAGAGGGATTGGCGTGGACCGTGCTGGTGGACCGGTTCTAAGTTGCTACTGGTATTCACCAGAGCCCGCCGCAAAGCGGGATGGTCTTGCAGCGGCAGTAGCAACCAGGTCGTATCCACCAGCAACGGCTCAACCTCTCTGACTGCTGAAGATAGGCGCGGTACAAGGGAGTAGACAAGAGCAAGGTCGGACGTAGCAGAAGGTCGGGGCAGGCAGCAAGGATCGTAGTCAGGGGCAACGGCAGGAGGTCTGGAACACAGGCTAGGAACACACAGGGAAATGCTTTCACTGGCACAATGGCAACAAGATCCGGCAAGGAAGGGAAGGGGAAGTGAGGTTATATAGGGAAGTGCACAGGTGAATTCACTAATTAGAACCAGGCGCCAATCAGCGGCACACTGGCCCTTTAAATCGCAGAGACCCGACGCGCGCGCGCCCTAGGGAGCGGGGCCGCGCGCGCCGGGACAAGACCGACGGAGAGCGAGTCAGGTACGGGAGCCGGGATGTGCATCGCGAGCGGGTGCCTGCCGCATCGCGAATCGCATCCCGGCTGGGAGAGGTATCGCAGCGCACCCGGTCAGCAGGTCTGACCGGGGCGCTGCAATTGCGAGGATGTTGCGAGCGCTCCGGGGAGGAGCGGGGACCCGGAGCGCTCGACGTAACAACTATCACTTTAAACATTAATAACTCTGGAATGCTTTTAGTTATCATTCTGATTCCGAGATTGTTTTTTCGTGACATATTCTACTTTAACTTAGTGGTAAAATTTTATGGTAACTTGCATCCTTTCTTGGTGAAAAATCCCAAAATTTGATGAAAAAAATGAAAATGTTGCATTTTTCTAACTTTGAAGCTCTCTGCTTGTAAGGAAAATGGATATTCAAAATATATTTTTTTTGGGTTCACATATACAATATGTCTACTTTATGTTTGCATCATAAAATTTATGAGTTTTTACTTTTGAAAGACGCCAGAGGGCTTCAAAGTTCAACAGCAATTTTCCGATTTTTCACAAAATTTTCAAACTCGCTATTTTTCAGGGACCAGTTCAGGTTTGAAGTGGATTTGAAGGGTCTTCATATTAGAAATACCCCATAAAAGACCCCATTATAAAAACTACACCCCCAAAGTATTCAAAATGACATTCAATAAGTGTTTTAACCCTTTAGGTGTTTCACAGGAATAGCAGCAAAGTGAAGGAGAAAATTCTAAATCTTCATTTTTTACACTCGCATGTTCTTGTAGACCCAATTTTTGAATTTTTGCAAGGGGTAAAAAGAGAAAATTTTTACTTGTATTTGAAACCCAATTTCTCTCGAGTAAGGATATACCTCATATGTCTATGTTAATTGTTCGGCGGGCGCAGTAGAGGGCTCAGAAGGGAAGGAGCGACAAATGGTTTTTGGGGGGCATGCCGCATTTAGGAAGCCCCTATGGTGCCAGGACAGCAAAAAAAAACACATGGCATACCATTTTGGAAACTAGACCCCTCAGGTAACGTAACAAGGGGTAAAGTGAACCTTAATACCCTACAGGTGATTCACGACTTTTGCATATGTAAAAAAAATATATATATTTTTTACCTAAAATGCTTGGTTTCCCAAAAACTTTACATTTTTAAAAAGGGTAATAGCAGAAAATACCCCCCAAAATTTGAAGCCCAATTTCTCCCGATACAGAAAACACCTCGCATGGGGGTGAAAAGTGCTCTGCTGGCGCACTACAGGTCTCAGAAGAGAAGGAGTCACATTTGGCTTTTTTGAAGGAAATTTTGCTCTGGGGGCATGCCGCATTTGGGAAGCCCCTATGGTGCCAGGACAGCAAAAAAAAACAAAAACATGACATACCATTTTGGAAACTAGACCCCTCGGGGAACGTAACAAGGGGTAGTCTGAACCTTAATACCCTACAGGTGTTTCACGACTTTTGCATATGTAAAAAAATATATTTTTTTTTTACCTAAAATGCTTGTTTTCCCAAAAATTTTACATTTTTAAAAAGGGTAATAGCAGAAAATACCCCCCAAAATTTGTTAGGCAATTTCTCCCGAGTACGGCGATACCCCATATGTGATCCTAAACTGTTGCCTTGAAATACGACAGGGCTCCAAAGTGAGAGCGCCATGCGCATTTGAGGCCTAAATTAGGGACTTGCATAGGGGTGGACATAGGGGTATTCTACGCCAGTGATTCCCAAACAGGGTGCCTTCAGCTATTGTAAAACTCCCAGCATGCCTAGACAGTCAACGGCTATCAGGCAATACTGGGAGTAGTTGTTTTGCAACAGCTGGAGGCTCCGTTTTGGAAACAGTGGCGTACCAGACGTTTTTCATTTTTATTGGGGAGGGGAGGGGGGCTGTGTAGGGGTATGTGTATATGTAGTGTTTTTTACTTTTTATTTTATTTTGTGTTAGTGTAGTGTAGTGTTTTTAGGGTACAGTCGCACGGGCGGGGGGTTCACAGTAGTTTCTCGCTGGCAGTTTGAGCTGTGGCAGAAATTTTGCCGCACCTCAAACTTGCAGCCCGATACTTACTGTAATTCTCCGCCCATGTGAGTGTACCCTGTACATTCACATTGGGGGGGGGACGGACATCCAGCTGTTGCAAAACTACAACTCCCAGCATGTACGGTCTATCAGTGCATGCTGGGAGTTGTAGTTTTGCAACAGCTGGAGGCACACTGGTTGTGAAACACCGAGTTTGGTAACAAACACAGTGTTTTGCAACCAGTGTGCCTTCAGCTGTTGCAAAAGCTACAACCCCCAGCATGTACGGACAGCGGAAGGGCATGCTGGGTCTTGTAGTTATGCAACAGCTGGAGGCATACTACTTTGGCTGGGGATGCTGGGGATTGTAGTTATGCAACAGCTGGAGACACACTGGTTTGCTACTTAACTCAGTGTGCCTTCAGCTGTTGCAAAACAACAACTCTCAGCAGTCACCGACAGCCAACGAGCATGCTGGGAGTTGTAGTTATGCAACCACCAGATGCACCACTACAACTCCCAGCATGCACTTTAGCTGATTGTGCAAGCTGGGAGTTGTAGTTACACAACAGCTGAAGGTACACTTTTCCATAGAAAGAATGTGCCTCCAGCTGCAAAACTACAACTCTCAGCAGTCACCGACAGCCAACGAGCATACTGGGAGTTGTAGTTATGCAACCACCAGATGCAAAACTACAAGTCCCAGCATGCCCATAAGGGAATGCTGGGAGTTGTGGTGGTCTGCCTCCTGCTGTTGCATAACTACAGCTCCCAGCATGCCCTTTTTGCATGCTGGGAGCTGTTGCTAAGCAACAGCAGGAGGCTGTCACTCACCTCCAACGATCCTCGCCGCACAGGTCAGTCCCTCGTCGTCTCCGCCGCTGCTCCTGGGGCCCCAATCCCAACAGGGGCGCCGGGGATCGGGGTCCCCAGCACCCGGGGTGCACGTCCCGCACCCGCTCACGTCCTCCGGAAGAGGGGCGGAGCGGGTTGCGGGAGTGATACCCGCAGCAGGCGCCCTGATTGGTCGGCCGGTAATCCGGCCGACGAATCAGGGCGATCGTGAGGTGGCACCAGTGCCACCTCACCCCTGATGGCTCTGGCTGTTCAGGGCCGTCTCCGACGGCCCCGATCAGCCAATAATTCCTGGTCACCGGGTCACTGGAGACCCGATTGACCTGGAATCCGCCGCAGATCGCTGGACTGAATTGTCCAGCGATCTGCGGCCATCGCCGACATGGGGGGTCATCATGACCCCCCTGGGCGATATGCCCCGATGCCTGCTGAACGATTTCAGCAGGCATCGGGCAACGGCTCCGCTCCAGATGGTTGCGGGGGGCCGGTAAAACACATAACGTTCTCATACGTCATGTGTCCTTAAGGACTCGGAAATGGAGACGTATGAGAACGTCATGTGTCCTTAAGGGGTTAAGGGTGACTAATGGGACCCTCCAGAGCCTTCCCCATAAAAGCCCTGGGTGGAGCCTTTGCTCTCTCTCTTGCTTCCTGCTGAGGTCCAGTCAAGTCGAGCCTAAGTATCTGTCCGGAGTCATAGGAGGCATCAAGTCCAGTCTTCAGCCACAAGCTGCAGACTGGAGACTGGGCTCACAACATGGCTGGGCTCACAACAGACTGGGCTTACAACATGGCTCAAGAGGGTAAGAGCAACTGTGGGGAAAAAAACCCCCACATTGCATACTATTTTGGAAACTATACCCCTCAAGGAACATAACAAGGGAAATAGTGAGCCTTAACACGTCACAGGTGTTTGACGACTTTGCGTTGAAATTTGATGTAAAAATGGAAAATTAGATTTTTTTAAATAAAATTATGGTGTTACCCCAAATTTTTCTTTTTCAAAAGGGGCAATAGGAGAAAATGGACCCCAAAATGTAACGCCCAATTTTTCCCGATTAAGAAAATGCCCCATATGTGGATCTTAAGTGCTCTGCTGGCACACTACAATGCTCAGAAGACATGGAGTTAAATTTGGCTTTTTGAAAGAGAATTTTGCTGAAATGTTTTTTGGGGGGAAAGTTGCATTTAGCAAGTCCCCAGGGTTCCAGAACAACACATGGCACACTATTTGGGAAACTACGACTTTGGGTTGAAGTTGGACGTGAAAATGAAAAATTGGATTTTTGACACTAAAATGATGGTGTTACCCCAGGGTTACAGTGAGTACTTACACCTCACAGGTGTGTTTCATTTTCATATGGGGTATTAGGGAAAAAGGCCCCCAAAATTTGTAGTGTAATTTTGCCTGAGAAAGAAAATTCCCCATATGTGGATGTAAAGTGCTTTGCGGGCGCACTGCAATGCTCAGAATAGAAGGAGCGCCATTGGGCTTTTGGAGTGAAAAATTTGTTGGAATTGAAGTCAGGGGCCATGTGCATTTACAAAGCACCCATTGTGCAAGAACAGCAGTAACCCCACACATGTGACACTATTTTAGAAACTACACCACTCAAGGAACGTAACAAGGGTTATTGAGAGTACTTACACCACACATGTTTTTTTTTAACAGTGGGCCGTAAAAGTAAAAGAATTGATTTTTAACAGTGATTTGCAGGTATTAACCAAAATTGTTTTAGTTTCACAAGTAGTAAGAGAAGAAAATCTCCACAACATTTGTAGCACAATTTCTTCAGAATAAGGAAATACCACATATAAGGTGGAAAAGCACTATACGGGTGCAAAACAGGGCTTAGGAATGAGACAGCACCGATGAGATTTGAGGTCTAAAGTGGTTACCCAATTTTTTACTTTTTCACAAGGTGTAATTGGGAAAATTGGGTTACAAATTTTGGAGGGTGTTTTTTCTCCTGACTATGGAAACACATCCACATATGGGGTAAAGTGCTGGGCGGGTGCACAACAAGGCTCAGAAGTCATAGAGGTCTGTTTGCATTTGAGGCCTATGGCATATCAGTAGATGACAGTTGCATACATTCAGAGGAAAATACAAAAATGAAACACCCACATGTGACACCATTACAGAAAGTACCCACCCTGAGGATTGGGTATAGAAGTAAAGAGGATATTTTGAACGCACAGGTGTTTCCGAAATTTATTTTCCAGGAATGGATGAAGGGTAGCTTTTGAAAATTGCAATTTGCAACCTGTGCTCTGTTTCATCTGTCTGGGAAAAACTAATATGGGACTCCGAATTGAGAACTCTTCGCATTTGAGGCCGATGTTTCTTACAGACTTAACAGTTACATACATTCAGAGGAAAATACAAGAAAGGAACACCCACATGTGAGCCTATTACAAACAGTACACCCCACAGTTTGGGGAAAATGAAAATTGCTATTTTAGTACTGAAATGCCAATTATATTCCCAGAATGATGATCCAGAGTATAGCCAAAAGTAAAAATGATGCCCACCCCAAACCCTATGCTCTGAATCATCATTCTGGGAATGTATTGTGTGTGACCATCTCTATTCTGTTACCTCCAATGCGCACTCTTCTCAGGTGGGTAGAGGGCTCTGCCCATTTGAGGCAAACCCCCAATGCTGTTTTTTTTTTTTTTTTGGGGGGGGGGGGGGGGGGAGATAATATCAGGGGTATGAGGAAATAGTTTTTTTTTTTGTGGGGGAGGGGGGGTAGGGGTGTTTGATTTTAAAAATTTGGAAGACAATGTACGCTGGACTGTTACATTGGAGTTTAGTTCTGGGGAATTAAAATCAGGGAAAAGGATTAAAATTTAGTGCTCCATGGAAGTGTGATACTCCCTGAAGAAGTAATCCTTAATGCAGAGGCCCGGATTATGAGGGAAAGTGTCGCATTGAGTAGAGGTGTCCTTCCAAATCCCCCTCTTGTGACACACTCTGCATTTGTTCTGTGTTCGTCTCTTCTTTCCAGTGTGGGGGACCTCACCTGGAAAGTGTTGGCTGGGGACGATCAGGAGAACTGAAATTGAAGAGGTGCTCTGACCGGCTCCTTAGTAGTAACCAAAGATGAGGGCCTTTACAACTTCCTCTTGGAACTCGGGGAATGTCTCTGTGTTTCCAGCATGCTGGGACAGTACAAAAGAGTTATACAGGGCAACCTGTATCATGTAGACCGCAACTTTTTTGTACCATGCTTGTGTTTTTCACATGGCATTATATGGCTTGAGGCCTTGATCAGAAAGATCAACTCCCCCATATACCGATTGTAGTCCAGAATACAATCGGGCTTGAGGACCGGTCCCACGGTACCTCGCACAGAGACAGGGGTGCTGCCGTTCCCATGAATTGTGGACAGCATAAGGACATCCCTCTTTTCCTTATACTGGACCAGCAACAGATTTTCATGGGAAAAGGCACAGGACTCACCCTGGGGGATTGGAGTCTGCAGGGATAGGAAGGAAAGCCTCTTTGATTCTTCCAGACTGTCCCACAAGCAAATGTGGATCTGGTGGCGAGGGATGTGAAGAGAGGGATACTAGTGTAAAAGTTATCCACGTAAAGGTGTTAGCCTTTATCTAGCAATGGGTGCAAAAGGCCCCAAACGATTTTCCCGCTAACACACAAAGTTGGGGGACATTCTGGGGGTTCAAAACGGGAATCTCGTCCCTCATACACTATAAACTTGCAAGTGCACCCTGAGGTACTCTCACAAAGTTTATACATTTTCATGCCATACCACGCTCGCTTGGTTGGGATGTATTGCCGGAAGCTGAGTCTCACCTTAAAGCTGATGAGAGACTCATCAATAGTGACCTCCCTTCCAGGGACATAGACTTCCCAAAATTTGGCCCCGAAGTGATTGATGACCGGCCTGATTTTATACAGGCGGTCATATGTGGGATCAGTTTGGGGGGGATATGCAGCATTTTTATCATAATGCAAACATTTCCGAATGGCCATACTGTAGAGCGGGGTCTGATATAGGACGTCCCGACTCAGTACTGCCTGACCTTTGTTTTTATAACTAGGCCCATATGCAGCACTAGGCCCCAAAAGGTCCCCATTTTGGCTGCACTGACTGGGAACCAGCCACCGGGCCTAGCTAAAAATAAGCCCGGGTTAGCAGTGATGAACTGTTGGGCGTAGAGGTTCGTCTGCTCAACCATCAGACTGACAAAGTCATCACTGAAAAAAAACTAAAATAGTCCATTTCAGTGAACCCGACAATGTCAATCTTTATTCCTGAGTCGCCAACAAACTCAGGAATCACAGGCACCAGTAAACTTGGCTGGGGGGCTTGATTAGTATGAGTGCCAGGGGGACTCATACCAGCATGGAGCACAGGGTCAAGAGCAGAGGAGGTTTTCGGCCTTGCATGGTGGCTTCTCCACCACCTTGGTGGCTCATCATCAGAAGATGATGAGGAGGATGCAGAAGAAATAAGGAAGCTGGGGTCTTCTTCGTCCTCTGTGGCGCTTTCAGTGTCGGAGGCAAGTATGACATATGCCTCCTCGGCTGAAAACGCTCTACGGGCCATTTCCCTACGCTAATGGGGATGGGGTATGTGTGTGGGGAAACTTTATTTGTGTATGTGCTGTGTGTGGTGCGAGACTACCTCCCTAACCCGCCCTAACCTAACTAACCCCACCCTAAGAGAAAAAATATAAACCAAAAAGGAAAAAAAAAACTCAAAAAAATATATAAAAAATAGACTTCTAGTTCAAAAAAAGCCCTGCGTCAAAAAGTGTTTACCTAATCAGTGGTGTGCACACTGATTAGTGCTTGGTGGTGGCAGGGAGCGCAGAAGTCAGTGGGGGATCTGGCCACTCACCCAGAACAGTGGCTGGTGGCACGTACAGACCCCCACACAAAATACCCGAAAAATAAAATAAAAAAAAGCTTTACCCCGAAAAGATGCACCCACCTGAACCCAAAAAAAACGCTGATCAGTGATAAATTACTGACAGCGTAGGGGCAGGCCGCACGCACAGGTACGTTCCATCCACACAGGCCTACTGCTGGTGGCACGGACCGCCTAAAGGTGCAAAAAAACTAAAATAATAACAAATGCCGCTATAGCCCAAAAAGGGCCTGCACCATTAAAAAAAAAAAAAAAAAAAAAACGCTGATCAGTACTACGGGACTGATCAGTAGCGGGTCGGCTTTAGCTAATGGTGGTGGACTGCTCTTTTATAGCCAAGAGTGCCTGGCCACACGTTTAGCAAAAGAAAAAAGCCACTGGCGCAGGCCGCAGCGACCCAGTAGGGCACAAGTCATGCAGCAAAAGGTGATGCGGACCCGCAAACACCTACAGTATGGTATGCTTTAAAAAAAAATTATATATTAATCTATTTTTACCACTTAACTCTGTCCCTGACTAATATACAGAAACAGTGCCAAGGGGCACTAAGAACACTCCAAGGGGGGTGATGCAGCACGGGGTTCGTCCTGATCAGCACCAGATATAAAATGGTGCTGATCAGAGTGGAGCAACATGCCCCTGCTTTCCTCGATCCCTCCTCATACACTGATATTGGTGCAGTCACTACGACTGTCCAATCACATCTGTACTGAGGGGGGGGGGGGGGTCTGCCACCTCCCAGTACAGTACGGATGACCCCCATGACCAGGAATCGCCAGTTTGTAATTACTAATCACCGATATGGGGGTCCTCAGGACCTTCCTCGACGATGTGCCGGGATGCCTGCTGAATAATTTTAGCAGGCATCCAGCTCCAATCCCCACCCGGTGAGGGGCGGTGACTGGAAATGCTCAGGGCATACAGGTACGCCCTGAGTCCTTAAAGGGATAATCTGGTGGAAAACCTTGTTTTTTTTTTTTTTAAATCATCTGGTGCCAGAAAGTTAAACAGATTTGTAAATTACTTCTATAAAAAAATCTTAACCCTTCCAGTACTTATTAGCTGTTGAATACTATAGAGGAAATCCTTTTTTTTTTTTTAACACAGAGCTCTATGCTGACATCTCTGTCCATTTTAGGAACTGTCAAGAGCAGCATATGTTTACTATGGGGATTTTCTCATACTCTGGACAGTTTTTAAAATGGACAGAGATGTCAGCAGAGAGCACTGTACTCGTGATGTCAGCAGAGAGCTCTGTGTACTAGAAGGATTAAGATTTTTTAACAGAAGTATTTTACATATCTGTTTAACTTTCTGGCACCAGTTGATTTAAAAAAAAAGTTTTCCACCTGAGTACCTCTTTAAGGATCGGGGATGATGGGCGTATGCATATGCCCTGGGTCCCCAAGAGGTTAAACTCATTTAGTGCAGTCCAGGCCAAGGGATCTAAAATGGCGGCTACACGTGTGAGGATGTGGGGTAAGGAACTCTGGGAATGCGGATAGGTGGGATCCCCCTGAATCACATGTGGCATGCAGCCAGACAGCCCTGTGATGTTACAGCCCTATATACAGGGTGGGCCATTTATATGGATACACCTTAATAAAATGGGAATGGTTAGTGATATTTACTTCCAGGAAACTGTTCATCTAGGAATGCTCAGACCTGACACCCTTAATGTGGTGGTGCACCATCTTGCTATGGGTGTCAGGTCCGAGCATTCCTAGATGAACAGTTTCCTGGAAAGTGGATTGGTCATCGTAGACCAGTTGAATGGCCCCCAAGGTCTCCTAATCTGACCACCTTAGACTTTTATCTTTGGGGTCATCTGAAGGCAATTGTCTATGCTGTGAAGATACGAGATGTGCAGCACCTGAAACTATTGATACTGGAAGCCTGTGCTAGCATTTCTCCGGCGGTGTTGCTATCAGTGTGTGAAGAGTGGGAGAAGAGGGTTGCATTGCCAATCCAACACAATGGGCAGCACATTGAACACATTTTATAAGTGGTCAGAAACTTGTAAATAACTCATGAAAAAATAAAGTTACATTAAAACCAAGCACATCATTGTTTTTCTTGTGAAATTCCTAATAAGTTTGATGTGTCACATGACCCTCTTCCTATTGAAAAAACGAAAAACAAAAAATGGATTCAAAATGGCCGACTTCAAAATGGCCACCATGGTCACCACCCACCATGGTCACCACCTATCTTGAAAAGTTTCCCCCTCACATATACTAATGTGCCACAAACAGGAAGTTAATATCACCAACCATTCCCATTTTATTAAGGTGTATCCATATAAATGGCCCACCCTGTATTTGGCAGCCATTGCTGAATACAGGCATTTCTGGGACTGTTTGTTCAGGGAGCAGACACTGTGTGTTCCAATACAGAACAGATCTTTACAACGAATCCATTCACCTGAAGCCAACATCACTGCAGGAGGGCAGAAAGACAGGGACAGTGAAAGGAGAGAGTACACTTTATGCTGCAACTGTACTGGGGTGTATTACTCTAAAGCTAATAGGGGCCAGTTAATGTGAGCACTAAAAGACCTAGTCACCTGCTTTTAACACCTAATTCAAGTGTAACTGTACTGGGATGTATTTTCCTATCATAAGTGTAATATATACGCACTCAGCACTTTTAAGTTTTTTCCTGTTAAACAAATAGGGGTCAGTTATTGTTAAAGGCCAGAAATACAGACACAACTGCTTTTAATGCCTAATTCAGGTGTAACCGTACTGGGGTGTATTTTCCTATCATAAGTATAATAAATTCGCACTCAGCGCTTTTACGTTTTTTCCTGTTAAACTCATAGGGGCCAGTTTTTGTTAAAAGCCAGAAATACCGTCACACCTGCTTTAACGCCTAATTCAGTTGTAAATGTAATATATACGCCCTCAACTGTTGTACAAGTAAGTCAGGCAGAGAAGTGCCAGGACGTGCACAGAGGAGTGGCAGAGGCCTAAATTTATCAGGCGCAGACAGAGGTCGCAGCAGAGTAAGGGCACGTGGCAGCAGGAATTGCAGTGAGAGGTCTTAGCTTCCGATGTCAGCTAGCGGTCGTGTCTCAACCCAGAAGTCATGATTGATTGGTTCACTTGGTCATCCACTTCATCCCAAGTGACATCCGACATTACCAGTCAACAGTCGGTGGGTTCCTCAGACTCAACCCTCAGTTGGCATGGCCCTCATGCTGCTGCTGCCACCTTCAGGCTCTGTCATTGTGCCGTCACATGGTCTCCTCATGCTGATGCTGCCACCTTCAGGCTCTGTCATTGTGCTGCTCTTCGGCCTTGATTGGCTACTGCCACCTCCAGGCTGTGTCATTGTGCATGTGTCATTTAATCAGTTATGGTATCATTTTATGGTCTCCTATACTGCTGCCACATCCAGACTCCATCATAGTGCCACCCTATGGTCTCGTCATGCTGCTGCCACCTCCAAGCTCTTTCATTTTGCCACCATGTGATCTCCTTGTTACATTTCTTTGGTTGTCATACACTATTTTTTCAAACTAAATGCTTCGAGCACCCTGGACACTCAATCGTAAGCATTGGGGGGAGGGGGTTGCTGAGAGGCAGGGGCTGGAACAGGTGGTAGCTCACCTCGCGGTGGACCGCCAGCTCGATTTTAAGATACAAGTATGAGCTTTTCTATCGTTTACACTGCAGCAATTATACACTATTGGAGCTGGAATTACCACAGCTGCTGGCACCAAAGTTGCCCTCCAATGGGTCCTCAAAAATGGATTTAAAGTTTGCTCATTCCAATTGCCAGGCTCTGTCATTGTGCCGCTATGTGATCTCCTCATGCTGCTGGCTTATTAAACTTGTTATTCTATTCAAAATCTTCAATTTAAATTTAAAAAAATGTCTTTAATCTTTTCAATTGACAGGCCCTATGGTCGTCATCATATATTAGCTCTGGAATTACCACAAGAATCAAAGGAAACAGGTTGGAGCGATAAAAAAAAAAAAAAACATAACTGATTAAATGACACATTCGCAGTTTCATATGCAGTTTCCCTCTACCAGCCGTGTTTCCTTACACCTGCATGGCTTAACAGACTTAATAGACGATGCTCACCAGACTTGCCCTCCAATAAGTCATTAAAAAAGGATTTAAACAAAGGTAAATAAATTTATATAAAATTACAATAAAAAAATCTCTTTAATCTCTTCAATTGTGCAGCCATATGGTCTACCGACCCTGCTGCCACATCCAGACGCTTTGCGGCAGTGATTCTAATAGTGATGCCTGTAATCTGAATTTCTTACTGAATAACAGTAACCCAGCACACTCCCTATGCGTGTTTTGGCGAGACAAAGTGTTCTACACCTGTATTGAGGCTCTTTGTAGCCCAGAAATAGATGTTTTAAATAGAAATTTGCCACAAATAAATTTGGATGGAACCAAATTTTTTAGGAAAATTCTGCATATCGCCCAAATCGAATTTTCAAAAATTTCGCTCATCTCTATACACAGTGCTAAATGAGCTTTAGATATGCAACAGTGAAAAATAAATATAAGAAAATAAATAAACAAATGATCTCCTAAACACATATTATACAGAACTGACCATAATCAAAAGGCCACTCAATTAAAAACATAGGGGGAGGTTTATCATTGCTTTTAGAGCATTTTTTTGTCTATGTTTAGGCGCAGTTCAGGCGCAAGCAGCATATTTTGAGACTTTTATGCGCCTTTTGATATAGACAGTTTTACTCTTTTTGCCTACCCGTAGAACTTTTTCTTTTTGACCATGCAGTGGTCAAGTATTTATCATTTGCAACTTTTGTGGCGCAAAGGTACTTTTTCTTAGGCGCAAAGCTACACCACCTACCAGTAGGCGTGAGGATAATATCTACCTTCCACAATTGAACCTTTAACCTCTTGTGGACAACAGCGTCCCACTCCCCTTCTATGACAAGCGCTCAAGAGCTGAGCGTGGGTCATAGCTGGGTGGTCCTGGCGGCTATCTGCCACCAGGACCCATCTCTAATGCCAGGCATCACCGATCACGGTGATGCCCGGCTTTAACCCCTAGACACTGCAATCAGATTTGATTGTAGCATCTAAAATGCAAGTTAAAATGTCCAGGCAGTTCTGTGAAAGTAGGTAAAAACACCTAACCTGTCAAATTCAGGACCTGGGAAAGTGTCTACTTCCCTCCCTCACAAGTGTCTAGAAAAAGTGTATGTGGTAGAGCTTTTCCCACCATAGCAAAGCTGCGCAAAATTCATCATCCTGCTGCACCTTCTTGATAAATAAGATGCACACTAGTCAAACCCACCACCCAAATAAACGTGGGAAAATAGCTCTACCATCGACATTCTTTGATAAATCTGGGCCATCATTTTTTTTTATTTTAGCCGTTAGCATTATTGTATTATTTCTTTAAGTTACTTTGTGCTGTTAATCTTCATTCAGTTTAACTAGTTGAGCTCAATTATAAGACTATGTTGCCCACATAGTTCAACTGGACAAAGATCAAAGCTAACGGGAGTAAAACACACAGCCACTCTCTTCCCTCAAATATTTGTATGATCAGTGGGGCTACCAGCACTAAGATCCCAACCAATCAAAACCTTTTACATGTTTCTGTGATATGCCAAAAGTATTTTTTTATGACAGGGATAGGTCAGTGGATTCACTTATCTGGTGGGAAACATAACACATGTGAACATGTGAATAGATATTGTTAAAATCTATGCATATACCACAAATGCAATATCTTTCAGATGTATGAAACCAAGGGCATGTGTGGGTGGCTGTTTTTGGCCCTTTGCTATAGAGTTTCAGGAACCTGGGCAGGATCTTCTTCTAAAATGTAAACACATTGATAGCAAACAAAAACATGGGAAATTTATGTCCCAAGGATCATGAAAAGGATGTGGAGAGGGAAAAAATACCAGGCCCTTCTGTTCTTGGAGCCAAATATGGACAGAAAATGAGTGTTGATATTTGCTTTAGTTATCATTGTCCTCTATGTATTCCATTGTTTATAATGGATTTTATTGTATAGAAACCTTCCATATGGATGTAGCAATGAGCACCTTAGTTTGCATTATCTCCAAACGTCAACCATACAAGGGGCCTATAAGGAGTTAAAGGGGTTTTCCACCATAAGGGGATTTTAGAACGTACCTGGCAGACAGTAACGGACATGCTTAGGAAGGATCTGCGCTTGTCTTGGGGCTAAATGGCTACGTTGTGAGATTACCATAATACTGTGGCTAGCTTTTTGTGAACTAGTATTTCCTGTTTGACTTTTCTCTTTTTGACTACAACTCCCACAATTCCATTTTCCTCCCTCCCACACATCAGCCACCCCACCCGTTGAAACATGAATGAGCTGCAGACCTGTGGTTTTCAATCAGGGTGCCTACAGCTGTTGTATTAGTTGCAGATTGATCCCTCCACCCATTGAAGCAGACTGGCTCTCTGTCATCAGCTGACTATTGAGTCAGGTCTCGGCCGCATTGGAAGCTGGGAAAAATCTGAGACAACAGTCCTTTTGTATGCTGTTAAAAATAAATATTGGGGTGAAAATCACAGAAGAATTGTGATAAAACCGTCACACACAGGTACAGACACTATATTATGAACTACACCAACGTTACAGCCCCTGTAGCATAATCAAATAAAAAAAATTCCTGGAATACCTCTTTAAGCACAGCTGAGGACATTGCCTGCACTGGGCTGCATCAAGCAGGAAAAGCAACATGGATGATGGAGAGGTGACTTCAATAATTTTGTTCTTTTGGTGCAAAGGGGGCCACTACTCCAGGTGGTTATCTATTGTTTGGGGGCCCTATAAGGAAGAGCTCTACTGTATTGGGGCAATATTAGGGCGATTAATACTACGAGGGGCACCATTATAGGTACTATCTACTTTATGGGGACATTTTTACTGTCATTATCTACTGTGTGGGGGCAAAATTAAGGGGACTTGCAACAGTGGGGGACACTATTAAGTGGACTTAGTACTGTGTAGAGGCAATATTAAGGGAGTATCTGTTTGAGGAGCACTATTACTGTGTGGCATACTGGGAGTTGTAGTTTTGCACCAGTTGGAGGCACACTGGTTGGGAAACTATGATATAGAGGTAATTACCAGCTGTACACAGGTGCTGCAGACCATACAAGTGTTTACATACAGTCACATCTAGTGACTCACAGGTGACGTCTTCGTCTGATCTGATCGCTGTCGTCCCCTTTCCTTTTCTTCTCCATCAGCTTTAGACCGCCATGATGATTATTTTCCAGCCAAAACTCATCTCTTTAGCATCTGCTGGACAAACATCTTCTGCTCTACACAATTTTCCCATCTATAGGCCCCCAAACTATAATAATACCCCCCCCCTTGGTGTCCCAAACAGTAAAAGTGGGTAGAATAGTGGTTCTACCATAAAGTTGGTATGTCCCATAGGTTTCCTACTTTTGCAGGACTTCTTTTAATTGTATGCAGTTTGCTACAGTATCCATTTATTGTTTTCTAGACAGCTACTTGCTGCTCTCATAATAAACTGACAGTTTAGGAAAATATTTCTCATAGGCTACTTACAGTATAATCCTCTTTTAAATTGTTTTAAAGTGTACCCGTCAGATCCAACAAAAAGATTTTTTTAAATATATCACTCAGTACCTAATCCTGACCATGTACATCTAATTTTTATGTGTCTAGCACCTTTTTTTTTATTACACTTTTAATTTAGCTCACTAGTCTAAATTCCTCTCAAAGGGAGGGGGCGTGGCCTCACTGTGCAGGTCTCTGCCCCCTCCCTCAATATGCTGTCTGCTCACATCTCACCTATCATTAGCAAAACTACAACTCCCAGCTTGTCCTCACTGACAGTAGTGGGACACAAGCTAACAGTGGGAGAATTTTCCCTCCAACTGTGAGCCCTGCACTCACAGCTGTCAATCAAGGAAGTGTGTCCATGACATAGGTGATGATGCATGGACACAGCAGGACTAGTATGTGTCCAAGCAGGCAGGGGGGGGGCAGTTGTTTGACTGGCTTTTTCAGTATGAAAAACCTATTGGTTTTACATGCTTTACAACATATCAAAAGTATTTGTATCTGACAGTGCCCATTTAAACTGTTCCCAACCATACAAATAAAAAGGTTTAGTTTATTTCAACAAGTGGAGGTAAATGTAGGTAGAAACTGTAAAATGTACTTTGTTTTTAAATTAATAGACATTTTGAAATTTTTCTAAAGTCATGCAATAGGTTTACCTTTTAACAAAAGTAAAAATGAATGTCCTGTCTGCTAGATTAATACTTAGCACTAGCAAGATTTGGAATGTTTTGATGTTTCTAAATTTTGGAACTTTTATTTACTGTACTGTACTAAATGTCCCTAAGTAATGTGGGACACTCTGGCAAGCACTTACTTTCTGCCTGGAAATAGTCTCGGTGCTGTGCTTATATTATTTTATTAGCAAGAAGAACCAAAACATTTAATAAGATTTATTTTTCATACACTTGGCTTATAGATATCTTATATTACTGTATACTCATCACATAAAGTGTTTTAAAGCCTACAGTAATCCCACTAATTCTGTTCCCTTTCCTTTATATCTTTATTATATGCTTTCATTTGACCCTTCTTTGTATCATCAGTAAACAGTCATAATATTGTTATTTTCTGTTTAGTATCATGAGTTGTACGCTGTGCTACACATGATACCTAATAGAGACCACAGATATTTTGTCGTAGCAGGTCTGATCACGAGTAATGGATTTGACCTCAGCTATTTTTTTTATTACATGACAGAACGGGAAACCTCAGGATATGCAAAAGAGAGGAAACCACAGAATTTTGTTGTTAGGGTTGTGCAAGTGAAGTTTGGCTTTCATAAACAAATACCAGAGAGTATTCCTCAAAATAATAACAAGTTTGTCTACTAGAAATTAGAATTATTATTACAGATCCATGTAGATTTGTGATGGTAAATTGGATTGGGAATTAGTACAACTTTGCCCATTTAGAATTGACAAAATAAAACATAGGAGAAATGTTTTCTCATATTACAGCTTTGAGTCTATATTGTGTGTTACATTTAGCTTTCCGGCCAGACACGTTGGCCGTGAGCGCTCCCCTTCCCTGTCCTCCTCAGCCGGCGGGGCCGGGATTCGGATCGCGGGACACGCCCGCATGCAAATCCTGGCCCGTCAATCACCTCCCCTCTCTGCTGTTTCTTCTGTTCTCTTGCAGCCCCGGCACGTGCGCCCCCTCCTCCTAGGGCACACGCATGCCGGAGCTCAAAAATTTTAAGCGCCAGTGCGCCCATAATTATTACTTTCACCTGCACTTCCTCCCACTCTCTGCCAGATCTTTGTTGCCTTAGTGCCCTAGAGAAATCGTTGTTATCTTGCCTTGCCGTGTTCCTGACCCCATTGTTCCAAGACCAGACCTTGTTTCTTTGCTGCCAGCCTACTAACCTCCTGCTATGTTCCCGTCTACGCTCTTGTGCCGTCTGCCCTGAAATACTGCTATCCTGACCTCTAGTTGCCATATCCCTCCTGTGCCTCGTATCTCCTCTGCCACCTGTGTGGTCGAGTCGTGCCAGGGGTAGCGACCTGGGTGTGTTCCCCGCATGCAAATCCCTGCCCGTCACTCACCTACGCTCCCTGCTATTTCTTCTGTGCTCTTGCAGCCCCGGCACCTGTGCCCCCGCATCCTATTGTTCGCGCACGCCAGAGCTAAAAAATGTAAAGGGCCAGTGTGCCTGTAGTTATTACTTTCACTGGCACCTTGGTTATAAGTTTCTGCACTTCCTCCCACTCTCTGCAGGATCTTTGTTGCCTTAGTGCCCTAAAGAAAGCATTGTTGTCTTGCCCTGCCATGTTCCATACCCTATCGTTCCGTGACCAGACCTTACTTCTTTGCCGCCAGCCTAATGACCTCCTGCTACGTTCCTGTCTATGCTCCCATCTACGCTCCTGTGCCGCCTGCCCGGACCTACTGCTATCCTGACCACTAGTTGCCATATCCCTCCTCTGCCTTGTATCTCCTCAGCCGCCTGTGTGGTCGAGTCGTGCCAGGGGTAGACACCTTAGACTCCGCTCCCTGGCACGGCACGCGTCATGTACCACACAGGTCCAGCGGATCCACTTCTACCCAGAGTGTTACAGCCTATTGCCGTGAGTCTTACAGTAAGATCCGGCCATGGATCCTGCTGAGGTGCCACTGCCAGAAGTTACGGACCTTTCCTCCGTTGTGGTTCTACAGTCGCAGCAGTTAACCCGTCAGGTGCAACAACAGAGTCAGTTGTCTGCCAAGATGCAACAGCTTCTAGCTGTGCATCAACAACAGCAGCAGCCACAACCTGCTCCTGTCCTGTCTCTCCACCTGTTCCTGCAGCTCCTTACGGATCCAAGTTTCATTTACCCTTAGTATGTAGGATGTGGAGGATGTGTAGGATGTATGAGGATGATCCAAAATTGTGTAGAGGTTTAGTGACACAGTATTCCATGCATCTGGAGCTCATGACGGATCAGTTCCAGACGGAACGAGCTAATGTGGCGTTTGTGGTCAAACGAGACGGCTCTTCTGAACCTCTGCCAAGGGAATTCCTCCGTTGGCAACTATGCGGTTCAATTCCGCACTCTTGCCTCTGAACTGGCTTGGAACGATGAGGCCTACATTTAAAAAAGGACTGTTCAGTAGAATTAAAGGGGTACTCCAGTGAAAAACATTTTTTTCCCCAAATCAACTTGTGGCAGAAAGTTAAACAGATTTATAAATTACTTTGATTAAAAATCTTAATCCTTCCTGTACTAATCAGCTCCTATATACTACAGAGGAAGTTGTGTAGTACTTTTCAGTCTGACCACAGTGCTCTCTGCTGACACCTCTGTCAGGAACTGTCTAGAGCAGGAGAGGTTTGCTATGGGGATTTGCTCCTACTCTGGCAGTTACTGACATGGACAGAGGTTTCAGCAGAGAGCACTGTGGTCAGACAGAAAAGAACAACTCAACTTCCCCTGAAGCTTACAGCAGCTGATAAGTACTGGAAGGATTAAGATTTTTTAATAGATGTAATTTACAAATCTGTTAAATTTTCTGAAGCCAGTTGATTTGAAAAAAGTTGTTTACCACCAGAGTACCCCTTTATGGATGCTCTCGCTGCACGAGATCCTCCTTCTACCCTGTGTGAACTTATCCATTTAGCCACTCGTAGTGATGTGAATTTACCGAGAGGCAGAAAGAACTTCGTATGGAAAGAGAACTTGTCCGAACACAGCGATTCCCTCGCTTGGCACCCGCGTTCCAATGTCCACCCTTACAGTCTTCTTTACCTTCTGCCGAAGAGGCTATGCAAGTGGACCGCTCTTGGCTAACGCAGCAGGAAAGATCCCAACGACGCAATGAGAACTTGTGCCTATATTGTGCGTGTCCGGAGCACCATCTCAAAAACTGTTCTTTTCGTCCACAGCATCCGGGAAACGCTCGCACCTAGGACATGTGGGAGAGGTGTCCCTAGATGTGAATACTACCTCTCCTCTCCTGATCATTCCTGTTCAAGTCTTTTCTCATGCCAAGACTTCTTTCTTCGCTTCTGCATTTTTGGACTCTGGTTCTACTGGCGACTTCATTGATGCCTCCTTTGTCCATTAACATCATCTCCCAGTGTCTTGGCTTGCTAAGCCCTTGTATATTTCCTCTGTAAATGGACAAAATCTGAACTGTAAGGTGCTATTCTGCACAGACCCTCTCGTTATGCAAGTAGGAGTCTTGCATAAGGAAAAACATTGTTTTATGTGCTTCCACATTGTACTTCGGAGCTTCTTCTCAGTCTTCCATGACTTCAATGTCATTCTCCACAACTCCACTGGAAATCTGGTGAAATCACTCGCCGGGGACAGTTTTGCCAAAATCGCTGTCTAATGTTTATCCAGTCTAAAGCTGTCTCTTTTTATGCCTTGTATGCCTCTTTCTTATCAAGACTATTCAGACGTATTCTGCGAAAAGCAGACCTAGACCCTTCCTCCATATCAACTGCCCCATTGACTGCCCTATTGACTTACAACCAGGAAACACGCATACTCGAGGAAGAATCAATCCTTTATCTGTTCCTGAGACACAAGCCATGGCAAAATATATCCAAGAGAATCTCCAAAAGGGATTTATTCGAAAGTCCTCCTCTCCTGCCGGAGCAGCTTTCTTCTTTGTGGGGAAGAAGGATGGTTCACTCCTTCCATGTATTGACTACAGGTGTCTGATCCCCTGATCTCTGAACTTTTTGATCGTCTACGGGGTGTCAAGGTCTTTTCTAAGTTTGATTTGCGGGGAGCATGTAATCTTATTCGTATCTGCGAGGGAGACGAATGGAAGACAGCCTTTAATACCCGAGATGGACATTTTGAGCTTGTGATGCCTTTTGGTCTCTGTAATGCTCCAGCTGTCTTTCGAGAATTTGTCAATGACATCTTCCGAGATCCTCTTTACACCTGTGTTGTCGTATATCTTGATGACATCTTGATCTTCTCACCCAACTTAGAGGAGCATCGCTCTCATGTCTGTCTGGTTCTTCAACGCCTTCGGGAGAAACACATTTACGCCAAACTGAAGAAATGCCTATTTGAGAGATCTTGTCTTCCATTTCTCGGTTACATTGTTTCTCATCAAGGCCTTCAGATGGATCCTGACAAACTGACTGCGGTATTGAATTGGCATTATTCTTTTGGTCTACCGGCAATTCAAGGCTTTCTGGGATTTGCCAATTATTATCGTCAGTTCATCCCACATTTCTCTTCCTTGGTTGCTCCGTTTGTGGCTCTCACTAAGAAGAACTCTAACCCCAAGATTTGGCCTCCTGAGGCCAAAGAGGCCTTCACTCACTTAACCCCTTAAGGACTGAGCCCTTTTTTGCAATTCTGACCACTGTCACTTTATGCATTAATAACTCTGGGATGCTTTTACCGATTATTCTGATTCCAAGAATGTTTTTTCGTGACATACTTTACATTAACATAGTGGTAAATTTTCATTGTTAATTGCATCCTTTCTTGGTGAAAAATCCCCAAATTTCATGAAAATATAGCATTTTTCTAACTCTCTGCTTGTAAGGAAAATGGATAATCCAAATAAATTATATGTTGATTCACATATACAATATGTCTACTTTATGTTGGCATCATAAAATTGACATGCTTTTACTTTTGGAAGACATAAGAAGGCTTCAAAATTCAGCAACAATTTTCCAATTTTTCCCCAAAATTTCAAAATCAGAATTTTTCAGGGACCAGTTCAGTTTTGAAGTCGATTTGAGGGGCTTTCATGTTAGAAATACCCCATAAATTACCCCATTATAAAAACTGCACCCCTCAAAGTATGGCATACTATTTTGGAAACGACACCCCTCAAGGAACGTAACAAGGGGTACAGTGAGCCTTAACACCCCACAGGTGTTTGATGACTTTTCGTTAAAGTCGGATGTGTAAATTAAAATGATTTTTTTTTTCACTAAAATGCAGTTTTTTCCCCAAATTTTACATTTTTACCAGGGGTAATAAGAGAAAATTCCCCCCAAAATTTGTAACCCCATTTCTTCTGAGTATGGATATACCCCATATGTGGACGTCAAGTGCTCTGCTGGTGCACTACAATGCTCAGAAGAGGAGGAGCGCCATTGGGCTTTTGGAGAGAGAATTTGTTTGTAATGGAAGTCGGGGGCCATGAGCATTTACAAAGCCCCCCGTGGTGCCAGAACAGTGGACCTCCCACATGTGACCCCATTTTGGAAACTGCACCCCTCACAGAATTTAATAAGGGATGCAGTGAGCACTTACACCCCACTGGCGTTTGACAGATCTTTGGAACAGTGGGCTGTGCAAATGAAAAATTTTATTTTTCATTTTCACGGACCACTGTTCCAAAAATCACCTGTGCAGTGTTAAGGCTCACTATACCCCTTGCTATGTTCCGTGAGGGGTGTAGGTTCCAAAATGGGGTCACATGTGGGTATTTTCTTTTGAGGTTATGTCAGAACCGCTGTAAAATCAGCCACCCCTGTGCAAATCACCAATTTAGGCCTCAAATGTACATAGTGCGCTCTCATTCCTGAGCCTTGTTATGTGCCCGCAGAGCATTTTACGTCCACATCTGGGGTATTTTCGTACTCAGGAGAAATTGCATTACAAATTTTGGGTGGTCTTTTTTTCCTTTTACCTCTTGTGAAAGTAAAAAGTATGGGGCAACACCAGCATGTTATTGTAAAATGTTTTTTTTTTTACACTAACAGGCTGGTGTAGACCCCAACTTTTCCTTTTCATAAGGGGTAAAAGTAGAAAAAGCCCCCCAAAATTTGTAACGCAATTTCTCTCGAGTACGGGAGTACCCCATATGTGACCCTAAACTGTTTCCTTGAAATACGACAGGGCTCCAAAGTGAGAGAGCGCCATGCACATTTGAGGACTAAATAGGGGGTTACACAGGGGTGGACATGGGGGTATTCTACGCCAGTGATTACCAAACAGGGTGCTGGGAGTTGTTGTTTTGCAACAGTTGGAGGCTCCCTTTTGGAAACACTGCCATACTGTTACGCCGAGCGCTCCGGGTCCCCGCTCCTCCCCGGAGCGCTCGCTACACTTCCCTCACTGCAGCGCCCCGGTCGGTTCCACGGACCCGGGGCGCTGCGTTACTACCTCCGGCCGGGATGCGATTCGCGATGCGGGTAGCGCCCGCTCGCGATGCGCACCCCGGCTCCCGTACCTTACTCGCTCCCCGTCAGTTCTGTCCCGGCGCGCGCGGCCCCGCTCCCTAGGGCGCGCGCGCGCCGGGTCTTTGCGATTTAAAGGGCCACTGCACCGCTGATTGGTGCAGTGGTTCCAATTAGTGTTTACACCTGTGCACTTCCCTATATCACCTCACTTCCCCTTCACTCCCTCGCCGGATCTTGTTGCCCTAGTGCCAGTGAAAGCGTTCCTTGTGTGTTCCTTGCCTGTGATTCCAGACCTTCTGCCGTTGCCCCTGACTACGATCCTTGCTGCCTGCCCCGACCTTCTGCTACGTCCGACCTTGCTTCTGTCTACTCCCTTGTACCGCGCCTATCTTCAGCAGCCAGAGAGGTTGAGCCGTTGCTAGGGGATACGACCTGGTCACTACCGCCGCAGCAAGACCATCCCGCTTTGCGGCGGGCTCTGGTGAAAACCAGTAGTGACTTAGAACCGATCCTCTAGCACGGTCCACGCCAATCCCTCTCTGGCACAGAGGATCCACTACCTGCCAGCCGGCATCGTGACAGTAGATCCGGCCATGGATCCCGCTGAAGTTCCTCTGCCAGTTGTCGCTGACCTCACCACGGTGGTCGCCCAGCAGTCACAACAGATTGCGCAACAAGGCCAACAGCTGTCTCAACTGACTGTTATGCTACAACAGTTACTACCACAGCTCCAGCAATCATCTCCTCCGCCAGCTCCTGTACCTCCTCCGCAGCGAGTGGCCGCTTCTGGAATACGACTATCCTTGCCGGATAAATTTGATGGGGACTCTAAGTTTTGCCGTGGCTTTCTTTCCCAATGTTCATTACACTTGGAGATGATGTCGGACCAGTTCCCCACTGAAAGGTCTAAGGTGGCTTTCGTAGTCAGCCTGCTGTCTGGAAAAGCCCTGGCTTGGGCCACACCGCTCTGGGACCGCAATGACCCCGTCACTGCCTCTGTACACTCCTTCTTCTCGGAAATTCGAAGTGTCTTTGAGGAACCTGCCCGAGCCTCTTCTGCTGAGACTGCCCTGTTGAACCTGGTCCAGGGTAATTCTTCCGTTGGCGAGTATGCCGTACAGTTCCGTACCCTTGCTTCAGAATTATCCTGGAATAATGAGGCACTCTGCGCGACCTTTAAAAAAGGCCTATCCAGCAACATTAAAGATGTTCTGGCCGCACGAGAAATCCCTGCTAACCTACATGAACTCATCCATCTTGCCACTCGCATTGACATGCGTTTTTCCGAACGGCGTCAGGAGCTCCGCCAGGATATGGACTCTGTTCGCACGAGGCGTTTCTTCTCCCCGGCTCCTCTCTCCTCTGGTCCCCTGCAATCTGTTCCTGTGCCTCCCGCCGTGGAGGCTATGCAGGTCGACCGGTCTCGCCTGACACCCCAAGAGAGGACACGACGCCGCATGGAGAATCTCTGCCTGTACTGTGCTAGTACCGAACACTTCCTGAAGGATTGTCCTATCCGTCCTCCCCGCCTGGAAAGACGTCCGCTGACTCCGCACAAAGGTGAGACAGTCCTTGATGTCTACTCTGCTTCTCCACGTCTTACTGTGCCTGTGCGGATGTCTGCCTCTGCCTTCTCCTTCTCTGCTGTGGCCTTCCTGGACTCTGGATCTGCAGGAAATTTCATCTTAGCCTCTCTCGTCAACAGGTTCAACATCCCGGTGACCAGTCTCGCCAGACCCCTCTACATCAATTGTGTAAACAATGAAAGATTGGACTGTACTATACGTTTCCGCACGGAGCCCCTTCTAATGTGCATCGGATCTCATCACGAGAGGATTGAACTGTTGGTCCTCCCCAATTGCACTTCTGAAATCCTTCTTGGACTTCCCTGGCTTCAACTCCATTCCCCAATCCTGGATTGGTCCACTGGGGAGATCAAGAGTTGGGGGCCCTCTTGTTCCAAGGACTGCTTAAAACCGGTTCCCAGTAAACCTTGCCGTGTCCCTGTGCTTCCTCATGTAACCGGTCTCCCTAAGGCCTATATGGACTTTGCGGACGTTTTTTGCAAAAAACAAGCTGAGACTCTACCTCCTCACAGGCCTTATGATTGTCCCATTGACCTCCTCCCGGGCACTACTCCACCCCGGGGCAGAATCTATCCTCTGTCCGTCCCAGAGACTCTTGCCATGTCTGAATACGTCCAAGAAAATTTAAAAAAGGGCTTTATCCGTAAATCCTCCTCTCCTGCCGGAGCCGGATTTTTCTTTGTGTCCAAAAAAGATGGCTCTCTACGTCCTTGCATTGACTACCGCGGTCTTAATAAAATCACGGTTAAGAACCGCTACCCCCTACCCCTCATCTCTGAACTCTTTGATCGTCTCCAAGGTGCCCATATTTTTACCAAACTGGACTTAAGAGGTGCTTATAATCTCATCCGCATCAGAGAGGGGGATGAATGGAAAACGGCATTTAACACCAGAGATGGACACTTTGAGTATCTGGTCATGCCCTTTGGTCTATGCAACGCCCCTGCCGTCTTCCAAGACTTTGTTAATGAAATTTTTCGTGATCTACTATACTCCTGTGTTGTTGTATATCTGGACGATATCCTGATTTTTTCTGCCAATCTTGAAGAACACCGCCAGCATGTCCGTATGGTTCTTCAGAGACTTCGTGATAATCAACTCTATGCCAAAATAGAGAAATGTCTGTTTGAATGCCAATCTCTTCCTTTTCTAGGATACTTGGTCTCTGGCCAGGGACTACAAATGGACCCAGATAAACTCTCTGCCGTCTTAGATTGGCCACGCCCCTCCGGACTCCGTGCCATCCAACGTTTTTTGGGGTTCGCCAATTATTACAGGCAATTTATTCCACATTTTTCTACCATTGTGGCTCCTATTGTGGCTTTAACAAAAAAAAATGCCGATCCCAAGTCTTGGCCTCCTCAAGCGGAAGACGCCTTTAAACGACTCAAGTCTGCCTTTTCTTCGGCTCCCGTGCTCTCCAGACCTGACCCATCTAAACCCTTCCTATTGGAGGTTGATGCCTCCTCAGTGGGAGCTGGAGCTGTCCTTCTACAAAAAAACTCTTCCGGGCATGCTGTTACTTGTGGTTTTTTTTCCAGGACCTTCTCTCCGGCGGAGAGGAACTACTCCATCGGGGATCGAGAGCTTCTAGCCATTAAATTAGCACTTGAGGAATGGAGGCATCTGCTGGAGGGATCAAGATTTCCAGTTATTATTTACACCGATCACAAGAACCTCTCCTACCTCCAGTCTGCCCAACGGCTGAATCCTCGTCAGGCCAGGTGGTCTCTGTTCTTTGCCCGATTTAATTTTGAAATTCACTTTCGGCCTGCTGATAAAAACATTAGGGCCGATGCTCTCTCTCGTTCCTCAGATGCCTCTGAAATTGAACTCTCTCCTCAACACATCATTCCTCCTGACTGCCTGATTTCCACTTCTCCAGCCTCCATCAGGCAAACTCCTCCAGGAAAGACCTTTGTTTCTCCACGCCAACGCCTTGGGATCCTCAAATGGGGTCACTCCTCCCATCTCGCAGGTCATGCGGGCATCAAGAAATCTGTGCAACTCATCTCTCGCTTCTATTGGTGGCCGACTCTAGAGACTGATGTGGTGGACTTTGTGCGAGCCTGCACTATCTGTGCCCGGGATAAGACTCCTCGCCAGAAGCCCGCTGGTTTTCTTCATCCTCTACCTGTCCCCGAACAACCTTGGTCTCTGATTGGTATGGATTTTATTACTGACTTACCCCCATCCCATGGCAACACTGTTATTTGGGTGGTCGTTGATCGATTCTCCAAAATGGCACATTTCATCCCTCTTCCTGGTCTTCCTTCAGCGCCTCAGTTGGCTAAACAATTTTTTGTACACATTTTTCGTCTTCACGGGTTGCCTACACAGATCGTCTCGGATAGAGGCGTCCAATTTGTGTCTAAATTCTGGAGGGCTCTCTGTAAACAACTCAAGATTAAATTAAATTTTTCTTCTGCATACCATCCTCAATCCAATGGACAAGTAGAGAGAATTAACCAGATCTTGGGTGACTATTTACGACATTTTGTTTCCTCCCGCCAGGATGACTGGGCAGATCTTCTACCTTGGGCCGAATTCTCGTATAATTTCAGAATCTCTGAATCTTCCTCCAAATCTCCGTTTTTCGTGGTGTACGGCCGTCACCCTCTTCCCCCCCTCCCTACCCCCTTGCCCTCTGGTCTGCCCGCTGTGGATGAAATTTCTCGTGATCTTTCCACCATATGGAAAGAGACCCAAAATTCTCTCTTACAGGCTTCTTCTCGCATGAAGAGATTCGCAGATAAGAAAAGAAGAGCTCCTCCCATTTTTTCCCCTGGAGACAAGGTATGGCTCTCCGCTAAATATGTCCGTTTCCGTGTCCCGAGCTATAAGTTGGGACCACGCTATCTTGGTCCTTTTAAAGTTTTGTGTCAAATTAATCCTGTCTCTTACAAACTTCTTCTTCCTCCTTCTCTTCGTATCCCTAATGCCTTTCACGTCTCTCTTCTTAAACCTCTCATCCTCAACCGTTTTTCTCCTAAATCTGTTCCTCCCACTCCTGTTTCCGGCTCCTCGGACATCTTCTCTGTCAAAGAGATTTTGGCCTCTAAAAAGGTCAGGGGAAGAACTTTTTTTTTAGTGGATTGGGAGGGTTGTGGTCCAGAAGAGAGGTCCTGGGAACCTGAGGACAATATCCTGGACAAAAGTCTGATCCTCAGGTTCTCAGGGGGAGACCCAAGGGGGGGGGTACTGTTACGCCGAGCGCTCCGGGTCCCCGCTCCTCCCCGGAGCGCTCGCTACACTTCCCTCACTGCAGCGCCCCGGTCGGTTCCACGGACCCGGGGCGCTGCGTTACTACCTCCGGCCGGGATGCGATTCGCGATGCGGGTAGCGCCCGCTCGCGATGCGCACCCCGGCTCCCGTACCTTACTCGCTCCCCGTCAGTTCTGTCCCGGCGCGCGCGGCCCCGCTCCCTAGGGCGCGCGCGCGCCGGGTCTTTGCGATTTAAAGGGCCACTGCACCGCTGATTGGTGCAGTGGTTCCAATTAGTGTTTACACCTGTGCACTTCCCTATATCACCTCACTTCCCCTTCACTCCCTCGCCGGATCTTGTTGCCCTAGTGCCAGTGAAAGCGTTCCTTGTGTGTTCCTTGCCTGTGATTCCAGACCTTCTGCCGTTGCCCCTGACTACGATCCTTGCTGCCTGCCCCGACCTTCTGCTACGTCCGACCTTGCTTCTGTCTACTCCCTTGTACCGCGCCTATCTTCAGCAGCCAGAGAGGTTGAGCCGTTGCTAGGGGATACGACCTGGTCACTACCGCCGCAGCAAGACCATCCCGCTTTGCGGCGGGCTCTGGTGAAAACCAGTAGTGACTTAGAACCGATCCTCTAGCACGGTCCACGCCAATCCCTCTCTGGCACAGAGGATCCACTACCTGCCAGCCGGCATCGTGACACATACAATAAGTTTTTCATTTTTATTGGGGGGGGGGACAGTGTAAGGGGGTGTTATATGTAGTGTTTTACCCTTTATTTTGAGTTAGTGTAGTGCAGTGTAGTGTTTTTAGGGTACATTCGCACGGGTGGGGGATTACGGTGAGTTTCCTGCTAGGAGTTTGAGCTGCGGCGGAAAATTTTCCGCAGCTCAAACTTTAAGCAGGCAACTCACTGTAAACCCGCCCGTGTGAATGTACCCTGTACACTCACATGGGGGGGGGGGGGGGGCAAACCTCAAACTGTTGCAAAACTACAAATCCCAGCATGCACTGACAGACCGTGCATGATGGGAGTTGTAGTTTTGCAACAGCTGGAGGCACACTGGTTGAAAAGCCTTCAGTTAGGTTCTGTTACCTAACTCATTTTCCAACCAGGGTGCCTCCAGCTGCTGTAAAACTACAACTCCCAGCATGTACTGATCGCCAAATGGCATGCTGGGAGATGTAGTTATACAACAGCTGGAGGTACGCAACTACTACTCCAAGCATGGCGAGACAGCAGTTTGCTGTTTGGGCATGCTGGGAGTTGTAGTTTTGCAAGATCTGAAGGGCCACAGTTTAGAGACCACCGCACAGTGATCTCCAAACTGTGGCCCTCCAGATGTTGCAAAACTACAAATCCCAGCATGCCCAGACAGCAAACTGCTGTGTGGGCATGCTGGGAGTTGTAGTTTTGCAAGATCTAGAGGGCCACAGTTTAGAAACCACTGCACAGTTATCTCCAAACTGTAGCCTTCCAGCTGTTGCAAAACTACAAATCCCAGCATGCCCAAACAGCAAACAGCTTGAGGGCTACATCTGGAGGGCTACAGTTTAGAGACAACTGTATAGTGGTCTCCAAACTGTAGCCCTCCAGATGTTGCTAGGCAACTCACCGGCTTCCGTAGTCTGCAGCATGCCGCACGAGGGTGCCAGCCGCACGTCATCACCGCCCACCGATCACCGCTGCCAATCATCACATCCGCCGCCGCTGATGGTAAGTGGACCTCCGGCACCAGTCACCATCGGTTCCCCCGTTCTGCCTGGACTACTGTGGGTGGGCAGAATGGGGGAACCGAACTTTCACCCCCCGCCCCGATCTGCTATTGGTCGATCGCTTCTGAACGACCAATAGCAAGGATAGGAGGGGTGGCACCCCTGCCACCTAACTCCTATCCCTTCAGGGGGACCGGGGGTGTCTTGGACATCCCCGATCCCCCTTATTTTCTGGGTTACTGGGCCACCGGAGACCCATATGACCCGGAATCACCACAGATCACCGGTCTGAATTGACCGGCAATTTGTGGCGATCGCCGACATTGGGGGGTCTCGGGACCCCCTGGGTGATGTGCCAGGATGCCTGCTGAATGATTTGAGCGGCGGGGACCAAAATTTTCACGGGCGTACCCATACACCCTGAGTCCTTAACCCCTTCAGGACGGAGCCCATTTTGGCCTTAAGGACCGGAGCGTTTTTTGCACATCTGACCACTGTCACTTTAAACATTAGTAACTCTGGAATGCTTTTACTTATCATTCTGATTCCGAGATTGTTTTTTCGTGACATGTTCTACTCAAAAATAGTGGTAAATTTTTGTCGATACTTGCATCCTTTCTTGGTGAAAAATCCGTAAATTTGATGAAAAATTAGAAAATTTAGCATTTTTCTAACTTTGAAGCTTTCTGCTTGTAAGGAAAATGGATATTACGAATACATTTTTTTGGGTTCACATATACAATATGTCTACTTTATGTTTGCATCATAACATTGATGAATTTTTACTTTTGGAAGACACCAGAGGGCTTCAAAGTTCAGCAGCAATTTTCCGATTTTTCTCAAAATTTTCAAACTCAGTATTTTTCAGGGACCAGTTCAGGTTTGAAGTGGATTTGAAGGCTCTTAATATTAGAAATACCCCATAAAAGACCCCATCATAAAAACTACACCCCCCAAAGTATTCAAAATGACATTCAGTCAGTGTTTTAACCCTTTAGGTGTTTCACACGAATAGCAGCAAAGTGAAGGAGAAAATTCACAATCTTCATTTTTTGCACTCACATGTTCTTGTAGACCCAATTTTTGAATTTTTACATGGGGTAAAAGGACAAAATTTTTACTTGTGTTTGTAGCCCAATTTCTCTCGAGTAAGGACATACCTCATATGTCTATGTAAAGTGTTCGGGAGGCGCAGTAGAGGGCTCAGAAAGGAAGGAGCGACAAGGGGATTTTGGAGAGTACGTTTTTCTGAAATGGTTTTTGGGGGGCATGTTGCATTTAGGAAGCCCTTATGGTGCCAGAACAGCAAAAAAAAAACACATGGCATACCATTTTGGAAACTAGACCCCTCGGGGAATGTAACATGGGATAAAGTGAACCTTAATACCCCACAGGTGTTTCACGACTTTTGCAAATGTAAAAAAAAAATTTTAAATTTTACCTAAAATGCTTGTTTTCCCAAAAAAATTTAATTTTTAAAAAGGGTAATAGCAGAAAATACCCCTAAAAATTTGAAGCCCAATTTCTCCCGATTCAGAAAACCCCCCCATATGGGGGTGAAAAGTACTCTGCTGGCGCACTACAGGTCTCGGAAGAGAAGGAGTCACATTTGGCTTTTTGAAAGCAAATTTTGCTCTGGGGGCATGCCGCATTTAGGAAGCCCCTATGGTGCAAGGACAGCAAAAAAAAAAACCACATGGCATACCATTTTGGAAATTAGACCCCTCGGGGAACGAAACAAGGGGTTAAGTGAACCTTTATACCGCACAGGTGTTTCACGACTTTTGCATATGTAAAAAAAAAAAAAAATTTTTTACCTAAAATGCATGTTTTCCCAAAAATTTTTCATTTTTAAAAAGGGTAAAAGCAGAAAATACCCCCCAAAATTTGTAACACAATTTCTCCCGAGTACGGCGATACCCCATATCTGACCCTAAACTGTTGCCTTAAAATACGACAGGGCTCCAAAGTGAGAGCGCCATGCGCATTTGAGGCCTAAATTAGGGACTTGCATAGGGGTGGACATAGGGGAATTCTACGCCAGTGATTCCCAAACAGGGTGCCTCCAGCTGTTGCAAAACTCCCAGCATGCCTGGACAGTCAACGGCTGTCCGACAATACTGGGAGTTGTTGTTTTGCAACAGCTGGAGGCTCCGTTCTGGAAACAGTGGCGTACCAGACGCTTTCATTTTTATTGGGGAGTGGAGGGGGGCTGTGTAGGGGTATGTGTATATGTAGTGTTTTTTACTTTTTATTTTATTTTTTGATAGTGTAGTGTAGTGTTTTTAGGATACAGTCGCCTGGGCGGGGGGGTTCACAGTAGTTTCTCGCTGGCAGTTTGAGCTGCAGCAGAAAATTTGCGGCAGCTCAAACTTGCAGCCAGATACTTACTGTAATCCTCCGCCCATGTGAGTGTACCCTGTACGTTCACATTGGGTGGGGGGGACATCCAGCTGTTGCATAACTACAACTCCCAGCATGCCTGTTGGCTGTCGGTGACTGCTGAGAGTTGTAGTTTTGCAACAACTGTAGGCACACTGGTTATGTATCACTGAGTTTGTGACCTAACTCAGTGTTTCACAACCAGTGTGCCTCCAGCTGTTGCAAAACTACAACTCCCAGCATGTACGGTGCATGGTGTACATTGACTGCTGAGAGTTGGAGTTTGCAACAGCTGGAGGCACACCGGTCGTGAAACACTGAGTTAGGTCAAAAAAAAAAACTCTAAGTTTCACAACCAGTGTGCCTTCAGCTGTTGCAAAACTACAACTCTCAGCAGTCACCGACAGCCAACGGGCATGCTGGGAGTTGTAGTTATGCAACCAGCAGATGCACCACTACAACTCCCAGCATGCACTTTAGCTGTTTGTGCAAGCTGGGAGTTGTAGTTATACAACTGCTGAAGGTACACTTTTCCATAGAAAAAATGTGCCTCCAGCTGTTGCAAAACCATAAGTCCCAGCATGCCCATAAGGGAATGCTGGGAGGTGTGGTGGTCTGCCTCCTGCTGTTGCATAACTACAGCTCCCAGCATGCCCTTTTTGCATGCTGGGAGCTGTTGCTAAGCAACAGCAGGAGGCTGTCACTCACCTCCAACGATCCAGCCGCATGAGGTCAGTCCCTCGTCGTCGCCGCCGCCGCTGCTCCTGGGGCCCCGATCCCAACATTAACGCCGGGGATCGGGGTCCCCAGCACCCGGGGTGCACGTTCCACACCCGCTCACGTCCTCCGGAAGAGGGGCGGAGCGGGTGCGGGAGTGACACCCGCAGCAGGCGCCCTGATTGTTCGGCCGGTAATCCGGCCGATGAATCAGGGCGATCGTGAGGTGGCACCAGTGCTACCTCACCCCTGCAGGCTCTGGCTGTTCGGGGCCGTCAGAGACGGCCCCGAACAGCCAGTAATTCCGGGTCACCGGGTCACTGGAGACCCGATTGACCCGGAATCGCCGCAGATCGCTGGACTGAATTGTCCAGCGATCTGGGGCGATCGCCGACATGGGGGGGCATAATGACCCCCCTGGGCGATATGCCGGGATGCCTGCTGAACGATTTCAGCAGGCATCCGGCTCCGGTCCCCAACCGGCTAGCGGTGGGGACCGGAATTCCCACGGGCGTATGGATACGCCCTCGGTTCTTAAGGACTCGGAATGCAGGGCGTATCCATACGCCCTATGTCCTGAAGAGGTTAAGGACTCAAAAACGGGGGCATATGGATATGCCCTGCATCATTAAGGGGTTAAAGACAGCATTTACTTCTGCTCCCGTGCTTTCTAGACCTGATCCAGAGAAACCCTTTGCTTTGGAGGTAGATGCTTCATTCGTAGGAGCCAGTTCTTACCCAGAAAAACTCCAAGGCCAAGATTGTAACCTGTGGTTTCTTTTCTAAGACTTTTTCGCCTGCAGAGAGGAATTACTCCATTGAAGATCGGGAACTCCTTGCTAATAAGGTAGCATTGGAAGAGTGGCGACATTTATTAGAAGGTTCTTCCCATCCGGTCAGCATATATTCAGATCATAAGAATCTCCTAAATCTCCAGTCTGCTAAGCGATTGAACCCACGCCAGGATAGATGGTCTCTCTTCTTTTCCAGATTTAATTTCTTCATTCATTTCTGCCCTGTTAACAAGAACATCAGAGCAGATGCCCTTTCCAGGTCCTCCCATGTCGTGGCATCGGACTCCACACCTAGGCATATTATTCCTCCAGAGCGATTGATCTCTGCAGCTCCTGCCGATCTTCAGCAAGTTCCCCCTGGGAAATGCTTTGTGCCTGTTAAACTAAGACGTAAAGTCCTGAATTGGGGACATTCTCCTTTGCTGGCTGGTCACCCTGGAATACGAAAGACCATTCTACTAATTTCCCGGCATTACTGGTGGCCGCACCTTGAACGTGATGTCACCGATTTTGTCCGTTCCTGTGTTACCTGTGCCCATGACAAAACTCCTCGGCAGTAACCTGCGGGACTCTTACAGCCTTTGCCCATTCTGGAAACTCCCTGGTCTCACATAGCTATTTACTTTATTACCGATCTGCCACCTTCCTGTAACAACACGGTCATCTAGGTGGTGGTTGATCGATTTTCCAAGATGGCTCATTTCATTCCGCTACCAGGTCTTCCATCTGCTCCACAGCTGGCAAAACACTTTCTTCAGCATGTTTTTCGTCTTCATGGCCTTCCGAATCATATCGTCTCGGATCGTGGATTGCAGTTTGTTTCCAAGTTCTAGCGTGCTCTCTGTTCCAGACTTGATGTCAATCTGGACTTCTCCTTTGCCTACCACCCTCAGTCCAACGGTCAGGTGGAGAGGGTAAATCAAATCCTGGAGACTTATCTCCGTTATTTTGTTTCTGCTCGTCAGGATGATTGGGTCGACCTTCTACCTTGGGCAGAATTTTCCTACAATCATATGGATTCTGAGTCTACGAGGACTTCTCCATTTTTTTATGTCTTTGGTCATCATCTTCGTTCTCCTCTTCCTATTCCAGTCTCCTTTGGTGGGCCAGCTGTTGATGAACTTGTCCGAGACTTCCCCTTTCTTTTGGCAACAAACTTAGCATTCTTTGTCTAAAGCCTCCTCATGTATGAAAGCCCAGGCTGATAAGCAAAGAAGACCTCCTCCGTCCTTCTCTCCCGTTGACAAGGTTTGGCTTTCCTCCAGATACATCCGTTTCAAGATTCCCAGCTACAAGTTAGGTCCTCGCTACCTGGGTCCGTTTGAGGTGTTGCAAAAAATCAATCCAGTCTCCTATAAACTAGGTCTACCTTCTTCTTTACTTATCCCAAATTCGTTCCATGTGTCTCTCCTCAGACTCTGGTGATCAACCGCTACTCTCAAAAGAATTCTGTTCCCACGCCTGTCTCTGGCTCTTCCAATGTCTACAAAGTCAAGGAAATTTTAGCCACTAAAACCGTGAGGGGGAGGCGACTCTTTTTGGTCGACTTGAAGGGATTTGGTCCTGTGGAAAGATCTTGGGAGCCGGAGGAGTATATCTTGGACCGTGTTTTACTCCAGAACTTTTTGAACCCCAAAAAGAGAGTGAGACCAAAGGGGGGGGGGGTACTGTTACATCTAGCTCTCCGGCCAGACATATTGGCTGTGGGCGCTCCCCTTCCCTGTCCTCCTCAGCCGCAGGGCTAGGATTCACATCGCGGGACGCGCCCGCATGCGAATCCCGGCCCTTCACTCACCTATGCTCCCTGCTGTTTCTTCTGTGCTCTTGCAGCCCTGGCGTGCGTTTCATGTGTGGCTTTTTAACTCACTGCATCAAATTTACAAAAAGGTGCAAGTCGGGCTATAAATTTGGTGCAATTTCAGAAATGTGTGAATTTACCCACCTTTCAGGTGATAGTTCCAGGAAGCTCTTTAAGAGGTGATTCTGTGTTACTTCAGGGCAGCTTAGTAGCTTTATTGTGAATGTCCTTTATTCAAATATTTACATTACAAATATCCAGAATTTTAAACATGTTCATCCTAACCATATTGACTTTTTTTTTCAAATAATAATATGAAAAAAAGTAAACAAAGTTTAATTTTTTTATATATATATTTTTGATGAAAAAATTAATAAATATATATATATATATATATATATATATATCAAATAACAAGGTGATCTGCTTATATTAATGAGTAATTTCAACTACTTTTTGTAATCTGTGTTTTCTATGCCACTTTTTTTTATGGAGGTGATTTGCACCTTTAAAAGGCTTCATAAATGCCCCCCATTGTCTTTAGCTGTAAGGTCACATCCAGATGTGGTTGTTCCTTTCTGCTCACTTATGAGTCTCTGTTCTTGCTATTCTGCTCTCTACCACAATCTGATGCACTGGCTTATTCCTGACTGGCATCCTGTCTCCCTTGGCCATTCTCTTGTTTGGGGCCTCTGGTCCTAGCATCCTGCTCCAGTTGCAGTGCATCTTAGTTCATACCCTTTTTATCTAAGCATTGGCGTTTTTTCTATCACAGTGGAAAGTATCTAATAAGTGTCTAAAATTCATAATAAATGTTGCGCAAATCATGAACATTGTATGTTGCAAGTTACATCAGAACTCTAATGTACATTGCTATACTACTGGTATAGCAAAGATGGAGCAGAACAAGGTATGCCTAGATTGCAATTCAGTTTCTGGAAAGGCATATCTCGCATAGTACAATGCCACGGTGTACTTTTATCAATGTGATGCCACAGCTCTGTAAAGGCTGATATGCTGCTGGCCAAACTGTTGAGCTGCCGTGGCAGGCCATGTTGGCCCAAAGCTGACACCATACACAAGATTCACTGGAGATCTATCTGTCGCACATATTGAAGAATGCCAATGTGGTGTTACACAGAGGAACGGATGTCCTGCAGGGAAAGATGTGCAGGAAAAAAAGAAAATGCACTCTAAGGCTAAGATTCCACTTAGTTTTTTCCTGGCAGTTTTTGGAAAACTGCCACTGCAGTTTTTGAGCCAAAGTCAGAAGTGGATCCAACAAGGAGGAGAAGTATAAGTCCTTCCTTTATATGTCCTATTCTTTTTGAATACACTTATGGCTTTGGCTCAAAAACTGCAGTGGCAGTTTTTCAAAAACTGCAGGAAAAAAAAACAAGTGGAAACTTAGCCTAAGGGTACGTTCACACGGGCGGATTTATTTGCGGGTTCAACGCTGCGTATTTGAAAGGAGGCGGGCTCTTCTTGGCTGTCTGCAGCAGATTTACCGCAGCGGAATTTCTGCTGCGAAAAATCTGCCGCAGACCCTACTGACTTCAATGGGGCTTGCGGCGGATTTTCCTCAGCGTAAATTCTGCCGCAGAAAATCTGCTGCAGACAGACAAGAAGAGCCCGCCCCCGTTCAAATAGGCAGCGGGAAATAAATCGGCCCGTGTGAACGTACCCTAAAATAGGAAGACATTTAGACAATCAGTGAAATAAGCAACCAAGCATGCAGATGTTCTACATAGGATGTCCCCATTCAGGTCCATATTCATGTGAAAGTAATATTCTCTTAGATGTGGACAGAGAAAAGTCCAAAAACAAAACATAATAATAATAATCATAATAATAAAAATAATTATGAAATATACACATATACTTCAGGAAGAGTCAGTGGCACTCCAATAAGTGATAAAAAGTGGTCTTTATTTAGTGCCAAGTGAAGCTTTCGGCAACCTCACGCTGCCATTGTCACACTTCACAATGGAAGCGTGAGGTTGCCGAAACGTAGCTTCACTTTGGAGTGAATAAAGACCACCTATTGGAGTGCCACTAATGCTTTCTCAAGTATATTCCTTGCATCCCTGACCTGGATCAACAGAAGGGGGCACCCACTCATGTATTTTTGGAGTGCTGCTATCTTTTTTACTAAAAATATATAGTGCAAAACTTAAAGGAAAAACTGGTAGTGAGGGTGACACTGAAAAAAATGATGCCTTCCTTGATTGGATCCATTGCCAAGTTTTTTCCCGATTTTACTAACTGCCAGAAAAAAAAAAAACAAGTGGAAACTTATCCTTAGCATTGTTTTAGCATGCAATAGATTCAGCAACAGGGTGCGTCCATGCTTCATAGGGGAGAAATAGTGGTGCCCTGCTATCATTACATAGTAAGATAAACAATAAACTATACTGCATATGAAATTATACCATATATATGTGTGTGTGTGTGTATGTGTGTATATAAAACTGTTACATAAGACAGATAAACCTTTTATTGAGCATTTATGAGGAATTTAGCAGTAGTATATGAGCATTGCCTTGGGAATGGTGTTAAGTGATCTGTTCTACAAGATCAAAGTTCTTTCCTGCTGACTATGATGAGCTGTTAGCAGAAAGCAATTAACAGCTGCACTCCACATGACTGCAGTACAGGACGGCACTTATACATTGGGCTAAAGCATGTTTGACATAAATCTATAGACTTTGATGCGTCACACACATCATTATTTGAACATATAATAATAAAATATACACTTTTTAACACTTTCCAACTAGAGTTAATTTTTTTATCTAAACTGTTGTACTAGACCAGTTGACTTGATAATTTATTTAAGTTTTATGTGTTTACAATAGGTTGTTTTATCCTGGGACTCATCCCTTACTCCATTACTATAGTACTCCAGAAACAGTAGTGAAGATTTACTGTTCATTAATATTAAACATTTTAGGCATACATCCTGATGAATATATTCTGCCTGAATGGAACAATAATTATTTATTAATGTCTACAAATGCAAATTATTAGAACGGTTCCATACCTTATGGAACATTGTTATTCTATGGACATTGTAAAAAAAAAAAAAAAGGCACCGGAAATGAAAGTCTCAATACCACTTAGTAAACATGAAATAGTAAGAAGCAATAATTATGCTATACGATAAACATCATGATTATTTTTATTATTCTTAGTGATTAATCTGTAGTGTACTTACAATAATCCGCAGCAGAAAATCTGTGGCAAAATCATGTGCATTTCATGCTGCTGATATAATTGTGGATATGTTAATTTTGAAAGGAAAAAAAAATAATGTATTTGACCCATAGATGACACAGGGCATACCTGTACACCCTTGCTGTCTGGAACCTAACCCAACAGGCTGTACCATTGACACGTTTGGGAGATCTGGACTGTCTGTAATATTGTATGTTGAGTCTGGTTTCAAGTTACCATGGTCCAGAAAAGACCATTGTATGTTAAAAATATTGTAACCTGAGGACATTGTAAGTCGAGGGACAACTGTATAAAAAGCCAGGAAAATATCGCAGTGGCTCACTCTCCCACTAAGGCTGAGTGTGCACGCCAAGTATCACCTAAAATACTTTAGTAAAATTCCAAAAAAAAAAAAAGGTTGACAACTGAAGGCAGTACAACATAAGTGTCATGATATGCCATTACAACTGTACTCGAACAGAATTCTTACTTTGTGTGTCCTTCTTCCCTCAGTACACATCACCATAAATACAGCATTCACAGTCTTACACAGAAGCAGTGGACCAGACAAGGGAGACAGCACTTTAGCTTTGGTATACAAAATGACTGTTGTCTCAGATTTTTCCCATCTTGCAATGCGGCCGAGACCTGACTCGCTAGTCAGCTGATGACAGGGAGCCTATCTGCTTCAATGGGTGGAGCGATTGCTTGGTGGGAGAGAGATCAATCTGCAACATCTGTAGGCACCCTGATTGAAAACCAGACTGATTTGAATGGATGCAGCTCATTTATGTTTCAATGGTTGTCGTGGCTGATGTGTGGGAGGGAGGAAGATGGAATTGTGGGATTTGTAGTCAGAAAAAGAAAAGTCAAACAGGAAATACCAGTTCACAAACAGCTAGCCACAGTGTTATGGTAATCTCACAGCATGGCCATTTTGCCCCAAGACAAGCGCAGACCCTTCCTAAGCATGTCCATTACTGTCTGCCAGGTACGTACTAAAATCACCTCATGGTGGAGAACCCCTTTAACGTTAGGTTATGTTCATACCTAATTCTGGGCCTTTTCGTAGATGCCGTTTTATGTCTCCAATGTTTCCTAAAAAAGGCCTTTTCTCCATTCAATTCTATTGAATTCAATGTGAAAAGACCCCTTAGTCCTCACTCACATTAATTTAAAGTCTGTAATTATGGATATAAAATTAACTGCTATGAATGACTTCTTAGTCAATTACAAGCTACAATATTGATGCATTTTTGTTCCAACAATGTCCCATTTACAGCCAGTTGTATTTTGGGCTATAGCTTTTGATGTAGCCCAATAAATTGCTAAAGAATTAAACAGAAAATGTAAAAAGAAAATTAAAAAGGGCAAAAACCAGCTCTTCCCCCAGATTTTTGGGAGGTGATTATTGGCTGAATAAGCCAATGCTGCCCTGTTTAATAGGCCCGGCCTGCACAACTGCTTGTTGTGTACAGGCTCATTAAAACACTCGTGGCATTCAAGACATAAAATGGTATACAAATACAGTGCTAGTACAAGGAACAGTGTCAGCTATCTAAAATGGCCCTAGGTGCAATTGTGGTGTCCATGGGGTGTTAGTAAGAATACCTGATCACTACAAGATGCCAGGGCACCATTATTCTATACACGGTCAGAGATTGGGGACAGCTTCTCCTGGCCCAGACACAGGGAGTAAATAAACACACCGACATCAGGTTACAGATAACTGTCTTTACTGAGCTGGTGCACATGGTAGTACACAAACAGCGGGCTTTTTGTGAGAGTGTGTAGCGTAACACCTTGGGAGTCCTGTTGCCTTGCTGAGACTTGTGGTGCTTACACCAAATAGATTTATACTGACTTGTGAGACGGAAGATTGAATCCTGGTTGCTAGGGTCCTGTCAAGGTACTGAAGACTGTTCTGCAGAGGCATGAATTTCCTCCTTGCAAATAATCCTTGCAGGGTGACCAGTTGAGAGATTTGTTTTGAAGCAGGCCTCTCCTTAGAGCACACAACACTCAGCACAGCTGAGCTAGCTTTTGCTCAAGAGCCACTAGACTGAACAATGTAATTGTCTATCACTGAACTGTCTAACTCCTCCCCTGCACTACACTATATAGGGGAGACTTTTGGGGTTCTCATTGCCAGGCAGGGTCACATTGGGTTCACTGCTCTCAATTAAAGGTACAATAACATGGAAAAACATATATACATATAATAATACCATAGTTAATTCAGAAAAATATATTACTCTGTAATAGAATTAATATAGCTGTGAGTACGTGAGTGAGTCTAACACCTTATCCTGCCAAGCTGCACGAGACAGCCCAAAGCCACAGGACAGCCACTGGTGCTGGGACATCACACAATAACTGTTCAAATTCCCTCAAAAAGCCACACAATTTGGTGTGGATCTGCAGCTGGAGATTTACCTAAAGAAATACTGCAGAATTAACTTGTGTCTGTCTTTTCAATTATTAATTTTTTTGTGAGGTATGTACGGGAAATAAAAAGCAGGTTAGGGGATCAACTAGACATTTATGCAGCTCTCTATACATTTTGCTTCAAGCTGACTAAACATTTTTGAAATGTCACCACATTCTCTTTTGTTTTGCCACGATGAGTCACCTGTTAGTGCACAAAGTTATATTGGCTTGCCTGAGGCTATTCACCAATAAGTTTAGCTACTAGGGTCTATCGGCTACACGCTAATTACCCCTAGAACACAACAGAATAGCCTTACCCAGGCTACCTTTAGAAATACGTGTTTAATTTTAGCTCGCAAGAGCACCTACTGGCCAGGTAGAGCATCTCACACACACATAATAAAGAGAAGAAAGATTAGAGTACCTAACAGTGACAGGAATTGAATATTGATAGGCTACAATTCCTAAAGTGTTTCTTGAGTGTGAGACATATTTTTATTTTACTTTGTGTATTGAAGAAGACTGAGATAAGTACATTTAAGTGAGCTATTTGAGGTACTATGTGTGCAAGTACTGCTTAGTAGTCAGTCTTTATACCTTAAGGGTAGTTTACCCTGAGTAGTCCTTTGAGACCGTCGCAACACCACCTCCGAGCATTCAGGAGTCTCTTCACATAGCGATTCTGCAGAAACTTCAGTCCCCGAGGGACCAGCTTGAAGGCTGGACACAGGAGCAACATCTTCGGTTGGACTGGGAGATTCTCTGAAGTCAGGTAGAGAAGGTGTAGCAGTACTTGGAGTAGCCACAGGAGCAGGACTGGTGCTGGGTGTAGCAACCAATGGCTGGATGGAGCAGCTATTGGTAGCTGGCTGGGCGGAGCAACCAGTGGAGGCTGGCTGGGTGGAGCTGGGCATGGTATACCCCAATACATGGCAGGCTGATAAGGGGAGAACAAAGGAATGTCCATGGTAGGATGAATCGCTTCTCCAGGTACATATTCTCTCACTGGCCTTGCTGGAGGAGGAGTAGGAGGAGGTGGTCCAGTCAAACCTTCTTTGAGGCACGCTTTTATTCTTTTTCTGTGGACCACTTGTGGCTCAAACTCTTCCTTTTGTACCTCATACACATCCGTTTCAGAATAGGGTATTGCAGTTATAGTACAAGGTTCTGTTTCCCACAGAGAGTCCAATTTATGGGTCCTAGGGAATTTCCTGAGCCACACTTTATCTCCAAGTTGTAGGGCCTGAGCTGAAGCATGCCGATTATAATCTTTCTACTGGTGGTCGTGGACTTCACCCATTTTCTTCTCAACAATGTCTTTGGCCTCTTCTATTCGCCTTTGATGCTCCGAGACCCAACCTTGAGAGACTTGAGGGGAATTGTTGAAAGGGGCTTGCAGCCCAAAGACCCGATCCTTCGGCAATTGGCCATGTCGGCCCATCATCAGGAAAAAGGGCGTATACCCTGTAGAACAATGAATGGTGTTGTTGTAAATTTCCAGGAGCTCAGGTAGTAATCGAGTCCACTCTTCATGCTTTGAGACAGAGGCGGCTCTGAGCATATGGATGAAAACTTGATTGATCCTCTCACAGAGCCCGTTCCCCTGGGGATGGTAGGCTGTCCGAAGCTTCTTGCAGTCGTGCAACTGGCAAAGTTCCTGGAACAACTGAGCTTCAAAGGCTGTTCCCCGATCCGTGAGGACCGATTCGGGACACCCGAGAGGTTGGATCCAGTGACTGTAGAAGAGTTGGGCAGCTGTCTTGGCAGTAAGGTCCTTGACGGGTCAAGGCGTAGCAATAGCCAGACCGAGTGGGGGTCAGTTTCACATGATCCAGGGCAACAATCTGGTTAGGCCTCTCTGTGCGGATGGGATGTAAAGGGGCCCTGGCATCCCTCTGGGGATTCTTGATGACGTTACACACGGAGCATTCAGCGCACCACTTCTCAATGTCTCCCCGCATCAGATGACACTTGGAGGGTTTAACCTTGAGTCCATGTTGAATAAGGACTTGGAAGACTTCTTTCAAGTGGTCCAGATGTTCCTGACAGGGCCGGACTGGGTGTGAAAACCAGCCCTGGAAAAAATTACCAGCCCCATAGTGTTGCGTCATTATACCAGCACGTCGTCATTTTCTTGTTCATAAAAGGTAAAATCATGCATTTTAAAGCATATTAGTTCCCCCCACATTAGGTGCAGTATAGTTCCCCCACATTAGGTGCAATATAGTTCTCCTACATTAGGTGCAGTATAGTTCACCCCACATTAGGTGCAGTATAGTTCCCCCACATTAGGTGCAGTATAGTTCCCCCACATTAGGTGTAGTATAGCTCCCCACATTAGGTGCAGTATAGTTCCCCCACATTAGGTGCAGTACAGTTCCCCCCACATTAGGTGCAGTACAGTTCCCCCCACATTAGGTGCAGTACAGTTCCCCACATTAGGTTCAGTACAGTCCCCATATTAGGTGCAGTATAGTTCCCCACATTAGGTGAAGTCACTGAGGACAAGCACTGTTCTGTACACTGAGGACAAGCAGGGCTCTGTACACTGATGACAAGCAGGGCTTTGTACCTGAGGACAAGCACTGTTCTGTACACTGAGGACAAGCGGGGCTCTGTACACTGAGGAAAAGCAGGGCTCTGTACACTGAGGACAAGCAGGGCTCTGTACACTGAGGACAAGCAGGGCTCTGTACACTGAGGACAAGCAGGGCTCTGTACACTGAGGACAAGCAGGGCTCTGTACACTGAGGACAAGCAGGGCTCTGTACACTGAGGACAAGCAGGGCTCTGTACACTGAGGACAAGCAGGGCCCTGTACACTGAGGACAAGCAGGGCTCTGTACACTGAGGACAACCCCCCCCCCCCCAATCCTCAAGTAGAAAAACACCCCCACCTGCCAGCTAGCTGTTGGAAGACTAAACTCCCAGCATGCTCTTACAGTGAGGACATGCATAAAAAGTTGTGCAAAAAGTAGCAGTTTGCGTCTTTTTGTGCACCTTTTTTAAAAATGTTACAACACATCTTGTAAGCCAGGTCTGTCCTGGCTTAAATTTGCGACTTTTTTTTAAGGGGGTTTGGACTGGGACCAAAAATACACTCTGACATTTAAGAATGCTGGGACCTCCACCAATTACCTCGCTTGAAGTTGCTCTCCAGCTGTTGCAAAGGTACAACTCCCATCATGTCTGGAGCCTCAGGCATTATGGTATGAAGGCCACAGATTGGAGTACAGTGTCCCCATCATCACTGCACAACTTACAAATTAAAGCAGTGATGGGACAGTCAGGAGAATACACAATGATATCACTGACCTGAGTGATGTCTTCTCTGTTGTCGTTCCTTTTCCTCTGGTCCAGACGCCAGGTCTTCTTCCAGCTCCATCTTCTCTGCAGAGTCTGAGGCCCAAGCTTCATTGCCTCCTCATTATGTCAGCAGATCCTCATCCTCTGTATGACGACAACAATAATCATTATAATACTGCCAGATACTGTGCCCTAAATAAAATACTGCCATACACTGAGCCCTGAATATAATACTGCCATACACTGCGCCCTGAATATAATACTGCCATACACTGCACCCTGAATATAATACTGCCATACACTGTGCCCTGAATATAATAATGCCATACACTGCGCCCTGAATATAATACTGCCATACACTACGCCCTGAATATAATACTGCCATACACTGCGCCCTGAATATAATACTGCCATACACTGCGCCCTGAATATAATACTGCCATACACTGTGCCCTGAATATAATAATGCCATACACGGCGCCCTGAATATAATACTGCCATACACTACGCCCTGAATATAATACTGCCATACACTGCGCCCTGAATATAATACTGCCATACACTGCGCCCTGAATATAATACTGCCATACACTGTGCCCTGAATATAATAATGCCATACACTGCGCCCTGAATATAATACTGCCATACACTACGCCCTGAATATAATACTGCCATACACTGCGCCCTGAATATAATATTGCCATACACTGCGCCCTGAATATAATACTGCCATACACTGCGCCCTGAATATAATACTACCATGCACTGCGCCCTAAACATAATACTGCTATTAGTGTTTGGATTAGCCTTTGGATAGGGGATAAGTTATAGATTGCGGGGGGTCCAAGCATTGAGACCCCCCACGATCTCCTGCACGGGGGCCCAGTCAGTAGGCCTGAAGCCGACGTCTGACCCCACAGGAAGCCGTGGTCGGCACGCTCCCTCTTTGGAGTATACGGAGTGGTGTGTCGGCCGGCACTTCGTGCAGGGTTGGCATACCTCTTTTCCAGCTGACTGCCAAGGCCCGTACTGGAGATCGCGGGGGTCCCAGCGCTTGGACCTCCCCACAATCTATAACTTATCCCATATTCTTTGGACCCCGCATCTATCAATCATGCATATACACCTCCCCCTTATCCTTGGTTTCCTCAGCCTCACACCTCCCCAAACCCCCCAGCCTCCCCCCCATCAATCATAAATATACACCCCCCCTCATCCTTGGTCCTAACCCCCCAGCCTCCCCCCCATCAATCATAAATATACATCCCCCCCTCATCCTTGGTCCTAACCCCTCAGCCTCCCCCCCATCAATCATAAATATACACCCTCCCTCCTCATCCTTGGTCCTAACCCCCCAGCTTCCCCCCTTCAATCATAAATATACACCACCCCTCCTCATCCTTGGTCCTAACTCCCCAGCCTCCCCCATCAATCATAATTATACACCCCCCCTCCTCATCCTTGGTCCTAACCCCCCAACCCCCCTCCATCAATCATAAATATTCACCCCCCCTCCTCACCCTTGGTCCTAACCCCCCAGCCTCCCCCCATCAATCATAATTATACACCCCCCCTCCTCATCCTTGGTCCTAACCCCCCAGCCTCCCCCCATCAATCATAATTATACACCCCTTCCTCCTTGTTCGTCACCCCCAGCCTCCCCTCCATCAGTAATACATATACAACACCCACCTCTCCTCAGTCTTACCTTAATCACACGCAGATCCGTCCCGCGCTCGGCAGCAGTTCTGGGCTCCCAGCTTTACGGCGTGAAGACGCAGGGGGGAATGACGCTGCACGTGACGTCGCACGTGACTCCCCTGCGCTCCCAGGGCTGGACAGGGTGGCAGACAGAGCGGGCGGACACAGACCGGAGCAGGCAGCAAATTTTCAGCCCCCCCCGGACTGCGGACCTGGCCGCTCCTAAGCGGGCGCTTGGTCCGCCTAGTTATAGAGCCGGGCCTGCAGGTGGCCTATGCGGCCGCCTGAGCAGCCCGCTGGTCCTATTTTCATGTAGGGGCCTGGAGCCCCTACATTAATCTGGCCCCAAGGCGGCCCCAGGCCCAGCGGCCCAGCGGGATAGATCCCGGTATCCCGATAGGCCAGTTCGGGGCTGGTTCCTGATACGTCTGGGAATAGACAATGACGTCATCTAAATACAAGAGAACACTCTGGAAGTTGAGATGCCCTAAACATAGATCCATTAAGCGTTGGAAAGTAGCAGGTGCGTTGCACAGTCCAAAGGGCATACTCTTGAACTCAAAGAGTCCCATGGGGGTCATAAATGCTGTCTTCTCTCTGTCTTCCTCTGCCATCGGTACTTGCCAGCATCCACTTGTCAAGTCCAGCGTAGAGAAGTAGGCGGACCCCAAAGCAGTCAAAGATTCCTCAATACGGGGGAGAGGGTAGGCGTCCTTGTGGGTTACTCCATTCAGTTTTCTGTAGTCCACGCAAAAACGGATAGTCCCGTCCTTCTTCTACACAAGGACCAAAGGTGCCGCCCAAGGGATTTGGCTCTCCTGGATAATGTCAGCTTCCTTCATTTCCACAAGCATTTTCTAGGGTCTGGTACATCCCTGGAGCCACTGGGCAATGCCTCTCTCTCTAATGGGGGGACTGTCTCCGGTGAGGATCCGGTGTTGGATCATCTTGGTCCTACCAAAGTCGGTGGGGAACCTGCTGAAAGCTTCCTGGTATTGCTTAGCTACCTGGATGACTCCGCCCACCTGTTCCTTGGGGGTGTTTTCATCCCCTATTTGTAGTTGGGTCCACCAGGGTTCTGCAGGGTCCTGATCAGTCCCGCATTGGACAACTTGTGACTTCGAGACCACATCTCTTGCGTCCAGACGGTGCAGCGTAGCCACCGGGGTATACTTAGATAGCCTTGCGGCCACTTCAGAGAGGTTAATAAGTCTCACCGGAACTTTCCCGTTTCGGACTGTCACCAGACTTCTAGCTGCTCGCACCAAGGGGTAGTCCTCCAGTATGATGGGCTCTAAGAGGGCTTGGTAATCCCGATTCTTTACCCCAGGATGGGCACGACACCAAACAACTGTCTCTGCCTGGGGCTGTAGGGTAACAGCACGTATGTCTTGGATCCTGACTCGACAGATTTCTCCCTGATGATTCAAAAACTTCTGTTCTTCTTGGAGTATCTTAAGGTGGTGTTGCGCGGCTCGCCGGCCTGGAGGTGACATGTGAGGGAGAGATGCCAGCAGTGAATTAACAATGTCATCAAAACAGTGCCTCATGATGTTCAACCCTAAAATGAAGTCAGCTGCCCCTTCATCTCTAACACTGGTGACAATTACACCCTGCCCTTCTAGAACATGCTCTCCCACCTGCACCGTGGGCTCCCAGTAGCCATGCCTGGGTACTGGTTTCCTGTTCCCTGCAATCACTCTAAACTCCGCCTCCTTAGGCTCACACAACCTTTCTGGACCCCAATACTTATAGAAGACTCCCTGAGGAATAGTGGACACCTGGGACCCAGTATCTATTAGAGCTTGCAACCGGATCCCCTCAACTATCACCTGTACATAAGGACAAGGAGCAACATACATGGACAGTCCTTTCTTGGTGCCGGTTGGCTCTGGACCTTCAGCAACTACTCCTGGGGTGTGGTCCTCGACCCCAGGGGATGCCCGATTAAAGCCCAGCATTGGCTCTTCCAGTGTCCATTCTTGTTGAAATGGCTACAGAAAGGTCTCTGACTCCCAGGCGGCCTCACAGGCGGGGTATCAGGTGGATTGGCAGGGTGGGGGTCAGGTTTCTTAGGTGGGAGTGTTGCAGGCCTAGGGGAATTAGGCCGGACAGCCATTTCTTTGAAAGTCTTGGCTAACTGTTCAATGTCCTGCTTAATGTCTTGTAAATCAGCTGTCCAAGGGCTAGGGGGAGGTGTTGCAAGGACAGTCTGAGAAGGAACAGGTGACTGGGGCGGGGTCCCCGGGGATTCTGCGGCAGGGACACTAGCTTTCTCTGTCGGGGCCCCTAATTCAATCACTTTAACCACTAGTCTCTTGAAAGCTGGGAAGGCCATGTCAGGATTTTGCACGGCCAGCATCCTAAGTTGGGCCTTGTCCCATTTATTCTGTGCCCCCTCTATGAATCGGTCCATCAGCACTCGATTACCCTGATCGGGCATGATGCCATCCAGCTTCTGCACCGCCTCTAATGCATTCTGCAAAGCTACCGCATAGGAGAGTCTCACCTGGTTTCTGATGTCGCTCATATAGTTTGAGGCGTACCTCAGAGGGGGAATGGGATTCAAACACTTGAGAGTGTCCCTCGAAGATCTGTCCCACTGTGGCTTTGTCAGTCGCTGGTCAGGTGCGGAGCTCCTCTAAGGCAGGTCCCTGGAGCTGTCCCAGGAGCAACTGTACCTGCTGATGAGGAGGACGGGCATATAACCCGAAGAGGCTGTAGATCTTTTCTTTAAATTCTCTTAATGTGAAAGGGTCACCGTTGTAGGTGGGAAGCACAGGATTCCCAAAGAAGACAGGTGCAGCAACAGGGGCTCCCAGCATGTAGGGAGAAGCTGGAGGTGGACTAGATGGATCCTGTTCTGCCCGTGACGAAGGCCTTGCTGGAGTCACGGGAAGACCCCATCTTTGTAGGGTAGGCAGCGTTGGTGAGGGCGGCAGCACCCTTCTGACTCGTGGTGGAGACATCACCCTCCTGTTGCTCAGGTGGTGACAATGGTGCTGCAGGCTCTGACATCTTGGTATTAGGTGTGCTGGCCCTTTAAATAAATCTTGGATTCCTAGGTCCCAAGGTGATACACAGTTGTTCTCTAATCTGGAACTTGAGTGCGTGGATTTCAAACTTGAGAGCTGTGACTTGAAACCTGAGCGCGTTGAGCTGAAATTTGAGTGCGTTGATCGGCAGCTGAAGTAAATCTGTACAGGACCTCAATTTGGCAATCTGGCGTCTTAGAGTCCAGTATTGCTCCGGCTCATTACAACTTTCAACCCGCTGTCGCACTCTGCGCTTTTCCGTGCGCTGAACTATATCCTTTTTTTGGTCTCCGGCTCTAGACTTCGACAAAATGGCCGCCGCAGCACCGAGGGCTTTGGTGGGCGGGGTTTCTGGATCACGCGCTTGTGAAGGCCCTGCGCTAGCTTTAACTCTTTCCACTGCAACTTGTAACTCCTCTGTACTCTTCGCGTCCCCCCTTACTTTTCGCGTGGCCCCCTTGTATTGCGCACCACGCTCTTGTACACAATAATGCGGTTTACATCACATGAATAAAGTCCGTTATATTGGGGGGAGTACAATTTCACTTGGTGGCAACAGCAGCAGGCACACACCCAAATCCTGTTCGTCAGACACCAAAAAGGCTTTGTGGTATGCCTCGGGGGGTGTAGGGTAGTTGGGGTGTTGCTGTAGTATATGAGGGGTTAATTTAACCCTTGTCACTCGTGACGCCAGGGTGAGGGTTAAAACTCTGAGGTAATGTTGGGCCTATCACTACCCTTCCCAAGAGCTATAGGTGAGTGTAGAATAACGGATTGTCCACAACCGGTGCTGAACTGGAAAACTTGTAGAAACTTTACTGAAAAGTTTCTATACATGTAGTAATGGTAATAGTCAAGATAACAGAATCTATATACAGCACGGCAATGACTGACAGTCGGTTGGGACCGGTAAGTTCTCTTTGGAGTAGGAGAATTGGATTGCATAGATCCGCTGGATTTAGGGGTTGGTTTAGGTCCAGTGATCTTGAGAAGATTTCGGGGAGTTGTAATTACTCACAATTTGGATTATGACAGAGGCCGCAAGGCTTTGGCCTAGTGGTTGCCGATGACAGCTGCGCAGATCCTACCTCATCAGCAGTCCACGAGGAAAGAGAGAGATTAATGGCCGCAGCTCCCTTATATGGGAGGGGCTGAACCGTTTTAGATTGGTCCATGTCAGCTGTCATTCACCGTGACATAGGATTGTGGGTGATCACCTGACTAGAACCCCCAAAGGTCCTTTAGCAAACCATAGAGTTCTGTGAACCAAGTCACATGACCCGCAGGTCCCGGGACACTAACAAGGTAGGCATCTAAAATATACATATTTACACTTTTATTTACACAAATTTTAGCTAACTGAGGGGTGACGAGGGGTTAACTAAAGAAGAGGACCCCCACTGTTCCTAGGGACTCTGACTTTGGGGACCCCACCACAAGGTATGGTATGAAATACGGTACAGGGACACCACAATGGCGATTGATGCGGGTCCCAGCAGTCCAATCATAAGAACAAATTGTACCCTGAAGGAATGAAGCCCAATTAATCCTCTTTGTCTAAACATTTCTAAGCTTAGCATGTTATCCCCTGTCCTGTGGATAAGGGGTAATTACTGGAGATGAAGAATGTGTGACCAGAAAATGACCTATTTTTTATATCAATGTTTAACATATTTTTAAATGTTTTAAATTCAAATTTTCCATTTTGCTATCTATATTTTATAAAAATCCTAAAAAAAATTCTGGTCTTCCATTGTCCTGCTACAGCCTCAGCCAAGCACAGAGCTGAGCAGGGGATCGGGACGTCATTGAATGCTGGCAGAACAGGAGTGCAGCCAGGAATGGAGGATGTGACAGCAGGAGCAGTGGGGAAGTGGGGGAGGTAAGTATGCACCCTTTTTGTTTTAATGCTTGGGAAGACAGTACGAAAAGTTATAAATTTGCCATAAAAAATTTTTTAATAAAAAAAATATATCAATCATATGGTCTTTCCACCAAGACAACACAATAAATCAAAACGGAGAGAGCATACCTTGTTATAGATTATGTTTAGAGATGAGCGAACTTACAGTGATTACACCTTTTCCAGCCCCCCCGAGCACCTGAAAGCTGAACTAATTTATGCAGGCTAAAGTCAGCAACTCCCGAGCCGAGAAGTTCGTGACAAATCGATTCACTGTAACTTCGCTCATCTCTAATTATGTTCTTTGATGCAGCTTATGTTTAATTTTTAGATTTGTTGTGGGTACAGTATATTTGGTGAAGTTTATGTAGGAGGTTAAAATGCATAAATAGCTTGCAAAAATATTCAGAGTGACGTCTCACGTATACATCTGACAAATCAGCTCATGAATATAGAACCATTACTAAGCAGTCTGAAAACAACTATTTTTAAAGTGTACTTGTTAAGGAAGGCTGCCCTACCTTACAGCAACATAATTTAGAGATATAGAAGCAGAGCTGTGTATAGTCACAATCCTAAAAATTGAAATCACAACACGAGAAAGGACATGCTGTAAGGTTATACAAATTGAGAAAATAGAAGATGTTGCAAAGATCTGCAAATTATCAAATTTCCAACCACCTAGCTCCAATCTGTGGCATGTGAAATGAGCTTTAATAGTACAAAAACTAGATCAAGTTTATGAACTGAGAGATCGCTATGCAGGTAGGCCAAGATGTTAGCACTGTTCAATACTATTTGTCCCAGTGGTTGGGAAACCAAAAACAAGCTGGAATGACAAAAATTGTGCACAGAGATGAACCTCTGCATAATTTAATCCCTTAGCTGGACCCCTATAGCCTTCATTCCAGGTTCACTAACAGCTCATCCTTGCATTAATTTGGATGTGGAACCAGGGTATGGCCATTCCTCCTAGGAGCCTTTTTTCAACACAGCAATGCAAGGACGCATATTACTTATTATACTGTGAGCAGCCTGCATGGCCTAAATGTGATACTATGGCCTCTGGATTTGTATGCCATTGAGCACATCTGGAGCGTCATTGGTCAACAGTTGCAAAGGAAGCTGGCAACAGTGAAGCTTTATAATTTGCATGGCCAAGTGCACTTGGTGTGGTATAACATTCTTCAGTAATTTCTGCTTTAAGTGTTGAATAAAGCTTTATTTTTATTACAATTTTTTTTTTTTTGCATTTCATATCATTAACATGTCTATTGATCCTGTGATTTCCATAATTTCCCAATTATAACTTTTTAGTGTTGCAATTTTAATGGTGAGGAGTTTATTTAACCACTTAAGGACCCAGGGAGTACCTGTATGCCCTGAGTCTGCTCCCTTTCTATAACGCGGGGCCACGGCGTGGCCCCTTATCATAGTGGGTCGGGCCCGGCCGACAAGCTCTATTAACCCTTTAGATGCGGCATTCAAAGTTGATCGCCCCAGCTAAAGTGAAAGTAAACTACTTCCGGCTAGCTCAGTGGGCTGTTCGAGACCGCCGCAGCTTTCCGAACAGCTGGAGGACACAAGGAGTGTAACCCCGCATCATATCACGGCGGGCCCGGCGTCATAGTGAAGCCGGGACCCGCCGCTAATAGCTCAGAGCTGAGCCGCGCGGCTAAAAGCGAAAGTGAGACCATGTTAACTCAGTGGGTTGTTCAGGATAGCCGCGGCGAAATACTGGCATTCCGAACAGCTTACAGGACAGCGGGAGGGCCCCTACCTGCCTCCTCGCTGTCCGATCGCCGAATGACTGCTCAGTGCCTGAGATCCAGGCATGAGCTGTCATGCGGCAGAATCATTGATCACTGGTTTCCTATGAGAAACCAGTGATCAATGATAAAGATCAGTGTGTGCAGTGTTATAGGTCCCTATGGGAGCTATAACACTGCAAAAAAAAGTGAAAAAAAAGTGAATGAATATCATTTAACCCCTCCCCTATTAAAAGTTTGAATCACCCCCCTTTTCCCATACAAAAAAACCACAGTGTAAATAAAAATAAACATATATGGTATCACTGCGTGCGGAAATGTCCGAATTATAAAAATATATCATTAATTAAACCTCTCGGTCAATGGCGTGCGCGCATAAAAATTCAAAAGTCAAAAATAAAAGATCAGTGTGTGCAGTGTTATAGCCCCCTATGGGGGCTATAACATTGCAAAAAGAAAAGTAAAAAAAAAATGTTAATAAAGATCATTTAACCCCTTCCCTAATAAAAGTTTAAATCACCCCCCTTTTCCCGTTTAAAAAAAAAAAAAAAACTGTGCAAATAAATATAAACATCTGTGGTATCACCGCATGCAGAAATGTCCAAATTATTAAAATATATAATTAATTAAACCACATGGTAAATGACGTACGTGCAAAAAATTCCAAAGTCCAAAATAGTGCATTTTGGACACTTTTTATATCATGAAAAAATTAATAAAAAGCGATTTAAAGGTCCAATCAATACAAAAATATTGATAAACTATAATATTGATATACTGCTAAAAACTTCAGATCACGGCACAAAAAATTAGCCCTCATACCGCCCCGTATGAGGAAAAATAAAAAATCTATAGAGGTCAGAAGATGGCAATTTTAAACGTATTAATTTTCATGTATGTAGTTATTTATTTTTTTTTTTACAGAATTAAACCTATATAAGTAGGGTATCATTTTAATCGTATGGACCTACAGAATAAAGATAAAGTGTAATTTTTACCGAAAAATGTACTGCGTAGAAACAGAAGCCCCCAAAAGTTACAAAATGACGTTTTTTCTTCAGTTTTGTTGCACAATGATTTATTTCCAGTGTCATTACAAAGTAGAATTTATGGCGCAAAAAATAAGCCATCATATGGATTTTTTGGTGCAAAATTGAAAGAATTATGATTTTTTAAATGTAAAGAGGAAAAATGAAAGTGCAAAAATAGAAACCCCTGGTCCTTAACCCCTACCCTCTTTGGCAATTTTATTTTTTTTCGCACTTTTGTTTTTTCCTCCTTACCTTTTAAAAATCATAACCCTTTAAATTTTGTACCTAAAAATCCATATGATGGCTTATTTTTTGCACCACTAATTCTGCTTTGTAATGACATCAGTCATTTTACCCAAAAATCTACGTTGAAATTGAAAAAAAAAAATCATTGTGCGACAAAATGGAAGAAAAAATGCCATTTTGTAAATTTTGGGAGCTTCCGTTTCTACGCAGTAAATTTTTCGGTAAAAATGACACCTTATCTTTATTCTGTAGGTCCATACAGTTAAAATGATATCCTACTTATGTAGGTTTGATTTTGTCGTACTTCTGAAAAAAATCATAACTACATGCAGGAAAATGTATACGTTTAAAATTGTCCTCTCCTGACCCCTAAAACTATTTTATTTTTCCGTGTATGGGGCGGTATGAGGGATAATTTTTTGCGCCGTGATCTGAAGTTTTTATTGGTACCATTTTTGTTTAGATCAGACATTTTGATCGCTTTTTATTAATTTTTGATGGTATAAAATGTGACCAAAAATACGCTATTTTGGACTTCGGCATTTTTTTGAGCATACGCCATTGACTATGCGGTTTAATTAACCCCTTAAGGACGCAGGACATAAATGTACGTCCTGGTGCGGTGGTACTTAACGCACCAGGACATTTACGTCCTGTGCATAACCGCGGGCATCGGAGCGATGCCCGTGTCATGCGCGGCTGATCCCGGCTGATGATCGCAGCCAAGGACCCACCGGAAATGGCCGACGCCCGCGATCTCACGGGCGTCCGCCATTAACACCTCAGGTGCCGGGATCAATACAGATCCCGGCATCTGCGGCAGTGCGCGATTTAAATGAACGATCGGATCGCCCGCAGCGCTGCTGCGGGGATCCGATCATTCAGCACGCCACACGGAGGTCCCCTCACCTTCCTGCTTCCGGCTCCCGGCGTCTTCTGCTCTGGTCTGAGATCGAGCAGACCAGAACAGAAGATAGCCGATAACACTGATCTGTTCTATGTCCTATACATAGAACAGATCAGTATTAGCAATCATGGTATTGCTATGAATAGTCCCCTATGGGAACTATTCAAGTGTAAAAAAAAATTTAAAAGTTTAAGTTAAAAAAAAGGGAAAAATCCCCTCCCCCAATAAAAAAGTAAAACGTCCTTTTTTTCCTATTTTACCCCCAAAAAGCGTAAAAAATTAATTTTATAGACATATTTGGTATTGCCGCGTGCGTAAATGTCCGAACTATTAAAATAAAATGTTAATGATCCCATATGGTGAACGGCGTGAACGTAAAAAAAAAAAAGTCCAAAATTGCTACTTTTTTAATACATTTTATTTAAAAAAAATTATAAAAAATGTATTAAAAGTTTTTTATATGCACATGTGGTATAAAAAAAGTACAGATCATGGTGCAAAAAATGAGCCCCCATACCGCCGCTTATACGCAAAAATAAAAAAGTTAGAGGTCATCAAAATAAAGGGATTATAAACGTACTAATTTGGTTAAAAAGTTTGTGATTTTTTTTTAAGCACAACAATAATATAAAAGTATGTAATAATGGGTATCATTTTAATCGTATTGACCCTCAGAATAAAGAACACACATCATTTTTACCGTAAATTGTACGGTGTGAAAACGAAACCTTCCAAAATTAGCAAAATTGCGCTTTTCTTTTTAATTTCCCCACAAAAATAGTGTTTTTTGGTTGCACCATACATTTTATGATATAATGAGTTATGTCATTACTAAGGACAACTGGTCGCGCAAAAAACAAGCCCTCATACTAGTCTGTGGATGAAAATATAAAGAGTTATGATTTTAAGAAGGCGAGGAGGAAAAAAATAAAAACGTAAAAATTTAATTGTCTGAGTCCTTAAGGCCAAAATGGGCTGAGTCCTTAAGGGGTTAACAACATATTTTTATAGTTTGGACATTAACGCACGTGGCAATACCACATATGTTTATATTTATTTTTATTTACTCAGTTTTTTTTTTAATGAGAAAAGAGGGGTGATTCAAACTTTTATTAGGGATGGGGTTAAATCATCTTTATTGACTTTTTTTTTCACTTACTTTTGCAATGTTATACCCCCCATAGGGGACTATAACATTCAGTACATTGATTCATTACACTGATCACTGCCATTGCAATGCAATGGCAGGGATCAGTGTTATCGGCGGTTGACTCCACCTTCACAGCTTTCTCTGTATAATTGTTTTTATAGAGTATATCAATGAGCCTGTGTGTGTGTGTATATACAGTCATGGCCGTAAATGTTGGCACCCCTGAAATTTTTCAAGAAAATTAAGTATTTCTCACAGGAAAGGATTGCAGTAACACATGCTTTGCTATACACATGTTTATTCCCTTTGTGTGTATTGGAACTAAACCAAAAAAGGGAGATAAAAAAGCAAATTGGACACAATGTCACACCAAACTCCAAAGATGGGCTGGACAATATTTTTGGCACTCTTAACTATTTGGTTGTACACCCTTTGGAAAAGATAACTGAAATCAGTGGCTTCCTATAACCATCAATAGCTTCTTACACCTCTCAGCCGGAATGTTGGACCACTTTTCCTTTGCAAATTGCTTCAGGTCTCTCTTATTGGAAGGACGCCTTTTCCCAACAGCAATTTTAAGATCTCTTCACAGGTGTTCAATTAGATTTGGACTCATTGCTGGCCTCTTCAGAACTCCAGCGCTTTGTTGCCATCCATTTCTGGGTGCTTTTTGACGTATGTTTAGGGTCATTGTCCAGCTGGAAGACCCAAGATCTTGGACGCAAGCCCAGCTTTCTGACACTGGGCTTTACATTTCGACCCAAAATCCATTGGTAATGCTCAGATTTCCTGATGCCTTTCACACATTCAAGGCACCCAGTGCCAGAGGCAGCAAAACAGCCCCAAAGCATAATTGAACCTCCACCATATTTCACTGTAGGTACTGTGTTATTTTCTTTGTAGGCCTCATTCCATTTTCGGTAAACAGTAGAATGATGTGTTTGTTTTACCAAAAAGCTATGTCTTGGTCTCATCTGTCCACACAATGTTTTCCTAGAAGGATTTTGGCTTACTCAAGTTAATTTTGGCAAAATGTAGTCTTGCTTTTTTATGTCTCTGTTTCAGCAGTGGGGTCCTCCTGGGTCTCCTACCATAGTGTTTCATTTCATCTAAATGTCGACGGATAGTTTGTGCTGACATTGATGCTCCCTGAGCCTGCAGGACAGCTTGAATATCTTTGGAACTTGTTTAGGGCTGCTTATCCACCATCCGGATTATCCTGCGTTGACACCATTCATCAATTTTTCTCTTCCGTCTACACCCAGGGAGATTAGCTTCAGTGCCATGGGTTGCAAACTTCTTGATAATGTTGCGCACTGTGGAAAAAGGCAAATCTAGATCTCTGGAGCTGGACTTGTGACCTTGAGATTGTTGATATTTTTCCACAATTTTGATTTTTAAGTCTTCAGACAGTTCTCTTCTCCTCTTTCTGTTGTCCATGCTTAGTGTGGCACACACACAATGCAACGACTAAGCGAACTTCTTTCCTTTTTATCTGCTTTTAGGTGTGATTTTTATATTGCCCACACCTGTTACTTGCCTATAATTTTGTCGAGACCATTTTTGGAGTTTGGTGTGACATTATGTCCAATTTGCTTTTTTTCCTCCCATTTTTGGTTTAGTTCCAACACACACAAAGGGAATAAACATGTGTATAGCAAAACATGTGTTACTGCAATCCTTTTCTGTGAGAAAGACTTCATTTTGTTGAAAAATTCCAGGAGTGCCAACATTTACGTCCATGACTGTGTATATATATATATATATATATATATATATATATATATAATAGCTCCTCCAACGATACTAAAAAGAATGGGGGCAAGCAAAAATAGGGGTAAGATCCACAAACAGCCTCCGTAGGATACAAAAACTCCATCATAATGTTAACAGCGACATTTCAACTCTGGAGAGAGTCGAAATGTCCCTGTTCACATTATGATGGAATAAAACCTTTTTCACAGTTTTTTTTCACCAATATTGGAGTGCTACATTCAACTTGATTTTATAAATATATATGTATTTTTTTTTTACCATTATTTTATTAGAAAAATTCAAAAAGGGGGTGATTTCAACTTTTATTAGTGGAGGGGCTTATTCACATTTATTAACACTTTTTTATTATCTTAGTCCCTACCAACTATTACATGTAATATTTTGATAGTAAATATTGTTCAATGCTATGCCATAGTATAGCACTGATCATTGTTATTGGCACTCTTCTTGTCCAGCCTGCAGAGGAAGACTGGATAGCCAGATCGTCAATCAGATGGCATGGAGAAAGATGAGGGCCATAAGGCCTTCATCTCATCTGATTAGGACCCCGTGATCACCCCCGCTGAGGTCTGTATCAGCCCCCCAGATCCCACCACAAATGTTTTTCAGCACCTTTAGATCGACTTTGAAAGTGGCATCTAGTGTTAATGCTAGACATCACTTGGATCTCTAAGGCTAAGTTTCCACTTGCTTTTTTTCTGGCAGTTTTTTTTATATCTGCCACTGCAGTTTTTGAGCCAAAGTCAGAAGTGGATCCATAAGGGAGGAGAAGCGCAAGTCCTTCCTTTATATGTCCTATTCCTTTTGAATCCACTTTTGGCTTTGGCTCAAAAACTGCAGTGGCAGCATTCCAAAAATTGCCAGAGAAAAAACCAAGTGGAAACTTAGTCTTATTCCTGGAATTAGCTGTAAATCTAGTAGTGTGCACATGGTGTTCATATATGTCATGAGTTTCCTTAACCCCTTAACGACGCAGGACGTATATTTACGTCCTGCGCCGGCTCCCGCCATATGAAGCGGGATCGCGGCGCGATCCCGCATCATATCGTGTCGGTCCCGGCGCTCATCAACGGCCGGGACCCGCGGCTAATACCACACATCTCCGATCGCATTGATGTGCGGTATTAACCCTTTAGAAGCGGTGGTCAAAGCTGACCGCCGCTTCTGAAGCGAAAGTGACCAGGCTGCTCAGTCGGCCTGTTCGGGACCGCTGCGGTGAAATCGCAGCGTCCCGAACAGCTGACCGGACACCGGGAGGGCCCTTACCTGCCTCCTCGGTGTCCGATCGGCGAATGACTGCTCCGTGCCTGAGATCCAGGCAGGAGCAGTCTGGCGTCGATAACACTGATCACAGGCGTGTTAATACACGCCTGTAATCAGATGAAAGATCAGTGTGTGCAGTGTTATAGGTCCCTATGGGACCTATAACACTGCAAAAAAAATGTAAAAAAAAAGTGCTAATAAAGGTCATTTAACCCCTTCCCTAATAAAAGTTTGAATCACCCCCCTTTTCCCAGAAAAAAAATAAAACAGTGTAAAAAAAATAAATAAATAAACATATGTGGTATCGCCGCGTGCGTAAACTATAAAAATATATCATTAATTAAACCGCATGGTCAATGGCGTACGCGCAAAAAAATTCCAAAGTCCAAAAAAAACGTATTTTGCTCACTTTTTATACAATTAAAAAATTAATAAAAAGTGATCAAAAAGTCCGATCAAAACAAACATCATACCGATAAAAACTTCAGATCACGGCGCAAAAAATGAGTCCTCATATCGCCCTGTACGTGGAAAAATAAAAAAGTTATAGGGGTCAGAAAATGACATTTTTAAACGTATAAATTTTCCTGCATGTAGTTATGATTTTTTCCAGAAGTGCGACAAAATCAAACCTATATAAGTAGGGTATCATTTTAACCGTATGGACCTACAGAATAATGATAAGGTGTAATTTTTACCGAAATATGCACTGCGTAGAAACGGAAGCCCCCAAAAGTTACAAAATGGCGTTTTTTCTTCGATTTTGTCGCACAATGATTTTTTTTCCATTTCGCCGTGCATTTTTGGGTAAAATGACTAATGTCACTGCAAAGTAGAATTGGCGACGCAAAAAATAAGCCATAATATGGATTTTTTGGTGGAAAATTGAAAGGGTTATGATTTTTAAAAGGTAAGGAGGAAAAAACGAAAGTGCAAAAACGGAAAAATCCTGAGTCCTTAAGGGGTTAAGGTATTAAGAAAACCTATGTGTACCCTACAAATATGTGATTCAATCTCTTAAATGCTGTGGTTGCTATTAATTGCAGCACTTAAGAGGTTAAATCACCAACATCAGCATGATTACTGATGGCAGCAGACATCACTCTACGTATATGAAGTTTACTCAGCTCATAAACTTGTTTCATAGAATTCCTGCACTAAAAGGACGTACAGCAGCTGAGCTAAGGGACAGTAGGCTACTCCATACATTTATGTCAAATGTCGTCCAGGGGTCAGCCCCTCTCCATCCTTCAAAATATTGAAAACATATGTAATATATTTAATGCCAAAACTAATCTCCAGTCTTGTGTGTTCCAGGTCTCACAGTTGTTTTTTTTCTAAAGTTTTGTGTGAGTTCTTCTGCCGTTTTTGCATTTGCGTTTGAGTGGAAATTGCATTTTTTGCCCCTTGGGCATTTTTTACAACATTTGTTGGGTATGTAAAAAAAAAAAAAAATAATGAAAAAATGGATGCAGTAGTGATAGAAAAAAATGACAATTTAACAATTTATGTGTGTGGGCAGGGCACTAAAAATGTAGCCGACAATAATAAAAATGTAGTGTGTGTGTGTGTGTGTTTTTCACTTTTTTTTTACTTAAATATTTTTTAGGTAGTACTACTACTCCCAGAATAGAACAAACTGTTCCATGATGGGAGTAGTAGTTCCTGAACTAATAGACAAATTGCCTCGGTGTCACTCCTGACACCCGATGCGATCATCCATATTATTGCAGAGATGCAGAGCGGCTCCATACAGCGCTCGCATCTCTGCACTATATTCCAGGCCGGCCAGTGATGTGAATAGAAATTCACATCACTCATTCATATTTTCCGCCCAGAGTGGGGATTGGCCGGATGGTGGCAGCCAATCCCCACTCTCAGCAGGAAAAATGAATCGTGAGTGGCCGGCCAGAGTACAGAGCTGAGATGCGAGCACAGGAGAAAGCTGCTCCGCATCTCAGGAATGAAGGATGATCGCAGCGGGTGTCAGGAGTGACACAGGCTGTGATCTGTCCTTAACTGCAGGTACTACTGCTCCCAGGCACACTCTGCTCCATGCTGGGAGCTGTAGTACCTGCATTAATAGACAGATCGCAGCAAGTGTCACTTCTGACACCCGCTGTGATCCTCCTGTATATTGTATAGATGCAGCCAGCTGGCCGTTCTTCTATGGTCCCCTGCACTGATGTATATATACACCTATTCATATTTCCCACAGAGAGTTGTGATTGGCTGGAACCAATCTGGCCAATCACAGCTCTCTGTGGGAAATATGAATAGGTGTACCATAGAGGAGCGGCCGGCCGCATCTATACATTATAGAGGATCGCAATGGGAGTCAGAAGTGATGCGGGTGATCTGTCAATTAGTACAGGTGCTACTACTGCCATCATGGAAGTGTGTTCCATGCTGGGAGTAGTAGTACTATGTAAAAAAAATTAAATAAAAATAAAAAAGTGAAAAAACACACGTTTTTATTATTGTCGGCTACATTTTTAGTGCCCTGCCTGCCCACATAAATTGATCCCTGTTTAAAAATTAATTAAAATTTTGTTATAATAAAGAAAAAATTTGTTAAATACATTTTTTCCATCACAATTGTATTTTTTTCCTTACATTTAAAAAATCATAGCTCTTTCAATTTTGCACCTAAAAATCCATATGATGTTTTGTTTTTTTTGCATCACCAATTCTACTTTGTAATGACATCAGTAATTTTACCCAAAAATCTATGGAGAAACAGACAAAAAATTATTGTGCAACAATATTGAAGAAAAAAAGCCTTTTTGTAACTTTTTCGGGCTTCCGTTTCTACACAGTACATTTTTTTGTAAAAGAAAACCTTATCTTAAAATGATATCCTAGAAGGACACCTAGGAAATATTGATCGTAATATAATACATTATAGCTTGTTCTTCAATAAGGGAATCTCTTGAGGGGCCACATAAACATTGATCTTAGGAAGGCAAAGTTTGATCAACTCAGAGAAGCCCTTAACAATATAAAATAGGATAATGTCCTCAAAAACAAGAATACTGACACTAAATAGGAGACAAACGGGGTAAAGTCTGTAATAGTCTCATTCAAGTCAGTCAAGTATTCTGTATCAAGTCAGTGTGGTCCTGCATCAAATTATCCAAGTCCACTATAGCAAGCCCTGTGGTCTCTGAAGTCACTGGTCACCTCCTTGGGCCTAACCAAGCTGTATAGACTGTTACATCTGTCTGACTCAGTAAAGCTATCGTTGTTCCGTAACTTGGCATAGGAGTCATTATTTGCCCCATGCCTAGCACGGGATCCAGCACTATACCTTCGGGTGGTGTGGAGGATCAACCACGCCCTAGTGTCACGAACACAAGGGGTTAATGCCATCTGCCCCTAGGATAATTCCATCTGCCCACAGGATACAGGTGTGCGCCTTATTTCTAAAGTACCCCCCAGTCTGAACTGCGCAACAAAAATTGCACCAGAAAGTGTACGGGACTTTATCAGTAAAAAGTGTTTAATCTGAGGCACTTGTGAAGAAAATACTATTATCTGCCATTGTGAACTATCCTAGAACTGTGCCGACCATGTGTAAAATCAGGTCCAGAGTTATGCTGCGTAAAAAACCATTACCTGTACCGGAAAGGGTTAAAGATGTGCCAGAGAAGCGTGCAAAAATGTCCTGTGCTTGTCAACGTCCTGCCCCTGGGCAGGAAACCATGTTGCTGTATCGAAGCCGAAGTGGAACTGTAAAGATCTGCCCCTTGTTGCCGGGGGAGATGGAAGTCTGTGGAGTGGAGCAACATGGCGGAACAGGCAAGCACAAGGTCGGAGAGTCCCAAGATAGCGCTGGAGGCCCAGAAAGCTGCCGCGGCACAAATGCTTCAGGAGCTGGCACATCGTCTACAACAAATCTCCATCAGGGCAGAAGAGACCTGCTACCAAGTCCTGCTGCCCAAAGATGATGGAGACTGGCCAGCAACCCTGGCAGAGGGAACGCTGGCATCTTCCCGAGGAGAATCACCGGTGAGGCTGTCCCCTCACCACCGGACCTTAGGATCCTGGGCTGAGAGTCAGAAGTGAGTACCCCGGCCACTTTCTACACTCCTCCTTCTACCCCTCGCCCAGAGCAAACCCCCCAGGTCCAGAAGTCTGCAGTATGCCCCCGATCCCCACCGTTGCCCCGGTGGTTATTTGGCGATGAGCCTGGACTGATCCACTATATGCAAGAGCACCTTCTTCTCCTGCCAGGGAAGCCCCGTCCCCCAGTTCCAATGGCCCAGTCCGAAAGGGCTAAGAGGGAAGCCGAGGTGGCCGACATAGTGGAAGAGATGAGGGCACAAAGGAGGAGAGAGTACGGGCCGAAGCTGCTACCTTATGCGGTGCGCTAGACGAAGCAGCAAGACACCAAGACAATGGAGGCCCTATATAACAGAATACTGGATCATCCGCAAGAGGGAGAGCCACCCCTGGATAGGCACAGAACTACAGTTGTGAAAATCGACAAAGTGCGGGTTTGGCACTCTCATGGACTGTCGCCACGGTGGAACCATTCTTGTGAATAGATGTGCTGTTAAAAAGGACTAACTCCCCACACCATTGCATTCTCTTCAGAGCGGGGAGAACGTGTAATACACTCCTGTTCAAAGCGTGAGAGGAGAGTGGGCGGCAGTGGTGACCCGTCCGAAGAACCCCACGCAGATCCCCTTTGCATATTTTCCTTCAGACGACTGGGACACAGATCCCTTTCTTAAGAGTCTTGTACAGAGGAAGAAGTCTACTTGCCCGAGGCGCCTGTCATGGCACCAAAGTATATACCCAAGTTGTCTGTGGATGTGCCCAGGCCTACTCGTGTTGTCAAGGAGGTTTGGCTGGCCCAACAGGCACCGACGTCTTTCAGTGGTGCAAGCCACTTGTTACGCCGAGCGCTCCGGGTCCCCGCTCCTCCCCGGAGCGCTCGCAACATCCTCTCTACGGCAGGGCCCCGGTCAGATCCACTGACCGGGTGCGCTGCTATACCGCCTCCAGCCGGGATGCGATTCGCGATGCGGGTGGCGCCCGCTCGCGATGCGCACCCCGGCTCCCGTACCTGACTCGCTCTCCGTCGGTCCTGTCCCGGCGCGCGCGGCCCCGCTCCCTAGGGCGCGTGCGCGCCGGGTCTTTGCGATTTAAAGGGCCACTGCGCCACTGATTGGCGCAGTGGTTCTAATTAGTGTGTTCACCTGTGCACTCCCTATGTATACCTCACTTCCCCTGCACTCCCTCGCCGGATCTTGTTGCCATCGTGCCAGTGAAAGCGTTTCCTTGTGTGTTCCTAGCCTGTGTTCCAGACCTCCTGCCGTTGCCCCTGACTACGATCCTTGCTGCCTGCCCCGACCTTCTGCTACGTCCGACCTTGCTTTTGTCTACTCCCTTGTACCGCACCTATCTTCAGCAGTCAGAGAGGTTGAGCCGTTGCTAGTGGATACGACCTGGTTACTATCGCCGCAGCAAGACCATCCCGCTTTGCGGCGGGCTCTGGTGAACACCAGTAGTAACTTAGAACCGGTCCACTAGCACGGTCCACGCCAATCCCTCTCTGGCACAGAGGATCCACCTCCTGCCAGCCGGCATCGTGACAGTACATCCGGCCATGGATCCCGCTGAAGTTCCTCTGCCAGTTGTCGCCGACCTCAACACGGTGGTCGCCCAGCAGTCGCAACAGATAGCGCAACAAGGCCACCAGCTGTCTCAACTGACCGTGATGCTACAGCAGCTACTACCACAGCTTCAGCAATCATCTCTTCCGCCAGCTCCTGCACCTCCTCCGCAGCGAGTGGCCGCTTCCAGCCTACAATTATCCTTGCCGGATAAATTTGATGGGGACTCTAAGTTTTGCCGTGGCTTTCTTTCACAATGTTCCCTGCACTTGGAGATGATGTCGGACCAGTTTCCTACTGAAAGGTCTAAGGTGGCTTTCGTAGTCAGCCTTCTGTCTGGGAAAGCTCTGTCATGGGCCACACCGCTCTGGGACCGCAATGACCCCGTCTTTGAGGAACCTGCCCGAGCCTCTTCTGCTGAGACTGCCCTGCTGAACCTGGTCCAGGGTAATTCTTCCGTTGGCGAGTACGCCATACAATTCCGTACTCTTGCTTCCGAACTATCCTGGAATAATGAGGCCCTCTGCGCGACCTTTAAAAAAGGCCTATCCAGCAACATTAAAGATGTTCTGGCCGCACGAGAAATTCCTGCTAACCTGCATGATCTCATTCATCTAGCCACTCGCATTGACATGTGTTTTTCCGAAAGACGTCAGGAGCTCCGCCAGGATATGGACTTTGTTCGCACCAGGCGTTTTTTCTCCCCGGCTCCTCTCTCCTCTGGTCCTCTGCAATCCGTTCCTGTGCCTCCCGCCGTGGAGGCTATGCAAGTTGACCGGTCTCGCTTGACACCTCAAGAGAGGACACGACGCCGCATGGAGAATCTTTGCCTGTACTGTGCCGGTACCGAACACTTCCTGAAGGATTGTCCTATCCGTCCTCCCCGCCTGGAAAGACGTACGCAGACTCCGCACAAAGGTGAGACAGTCCTTGATGTCAACTCTGCTTCTCCACGTCTTACTGTACCTGTGCGGATATCTGCCTCTACCTTCTCCTTCTCTACTATGGCCTTCTTGGATTCCGGATCTGCAGGAAATTTTATTTTGGCCTCTCTCATCAACAGGTTCAACATCCCGGTGACTAGTCTCGCCAGACCCCTCTACATCAATTGTGTTAACAATGAAAGATTGGACTGTACCATACGTTACCGCACGGAGCCCCTCCTAATGTGCATCGGACCTCATCACGAAAGAATTGAGTTTTTGGTCCTCCCCAATTGCACTTCCGAAATTCTCCTTGGACTACCATGGCTTCAACACCATTCCCCAACCCTTGATTGGTCCACAGGGGAGATCAAGAGCTGGGGTACCTCTTGTTTCAAGGACTGCCTTAAACCGGTTCCCAGTACTCCCTGCCGTGACCCTGTGGTTCCCCCTGTAACCGGTCTCCCTAAGGTCTATATGGACTATGCTGACGTATTTTGCAAAAAATAAGCTGAGACTTTACCTCCTCACAGGCCTTATGACTGTCCTATTGACCTCCTCCCGGGCACTACTCCACCCCGGGGCAGAATTTATCCTCTGTCCGCCCCAGAGACTCTTGCTATGTCCGAATACATCCAGGAAAATTTAAAGAAGGGGTTTATCCGCAAATCCTCCTCTCCTGCCGGAGCTGGATTTTTCTTTGTGTCCAAAAAAGATGGCTCCCTACGTCCTTGCATTGACTACCGCGGACTTAATAAAATCACGGTAAAGAACCGCTACCCCCTACCTCTTATCTCTGAACTCTTTGATCGCCTTCAAGGTGCCCACATCTTTACCAAACTGGACCTAAGAGGTGCTTATAATCTCATCCGCATCAGGGAGGGGGACGAATGGAAAACGGCATTTAACACTAGAGATGGACACTTTGAGTATCTGGTCATGCCCTTTGGCCTGTGCAACGCCCCTGCCGTCTTCCAAGACTTTGTTAATGACATTTTTCGTGATCTCTTATATTCCTGTGTTGTTGTGTATCTGGACGATATTCTGATTTTTTCTGCCAACCTTGAAGAACACCGCCAGCATGTCCGCATGGTTCTTCAGAGACTTCGAGACAATCAACTTTATGACAAAATTGAGAAATGTCTGTTTGAATGTCAATCTCTTCCTTTCCTAGGATACTTGGTCTCTGGCCAGGGACTACAAATGGACCCAGACAAACTCTCTGCCGTCTTAGATTGGCCACGCCCCTCCGGACTCCGTGCTATCCAACGTTTTTTGGGGTTCGCCAATTATTACAGACAATTTATTCCACATTTTTCCACCATTGTGGCTCCTATCGTGGCTTTAACCAAGAAGAATGCCAATCCTAAGTCATGGCCCCCTCAAGCGGAAGACGCTTTTAAACGGCTCAAGTCTGCCTTTTCTTCTGGTCCCGTGCTCTCCAGACCTGACCCATCTAAACCCTTCCTATTGGAGGTTGATGCCTCCTCAGTGGGAGCTGGAGCGGTCCTTCTACAAAAAAATTCTTCCGGGCATGCTGTTACTTGTGGGTTTTTTTCTAGGACCTTCTCTCCGGCGGAGAGGAACTACTCCATCGGGGATCGAGAGCTACTGGCCATTAAATTAGCACTTGAGGAATGGAGGCATCTGCTGGAGGGATCAAAATTTCCAGTTATTATCTACACCGATCACAAGAATCTCTCCTATCTCCAGTCTGCCCAACGGCTGAATCCTCGCCAGGCCAGGTGGTCTCTGTTTTTTGCCCGGTTTAATTTTGAAATTCACTTTCGCCCTGCCGACAAGAACATTAGGGCCGATGCTCTCTCTCGTTCCTCGGATGCCTCGGAAGTAGAGCTCTCTCCGCAACACATCATTCCTCCTGACTGCCTGATCTCCACTTCTCCAGCCTCCATCAGGCAAACTCCTCCAGGGAAGACCTTCGTCTCTCCACGCCAACGCCTCGGAATCCTCAAATGGGGTCACTCCTCCCATCTCGCAGGCCATGCGGGCATCAAAAAATCCTTGCAACTCATCTCTCGTTTCTATTGGTGGCCGACTCTGGAGACGGATGTTGTTGATTTTGTACGGGCCTGCACTGTCTGTGCCCGAGATAAGACTCCTCGCCAGAAGCCTGCTGGTCTCCTTCATCCTCTGCCTGTCCCCGAACAGCCTTGGTCTCTGATTGGTATGGACTTTATTACAGACTTACCCCCATCCCGTGGCAACACTGTTGTTTGGATGGTCGTTGATCGATTTTCCAAGATGGCACATTTTATTCCTCTTCCTGGTCTTCCTTCAGCGCCTCAGTTGGCAAAACAATTTTTTGTACACATTTTTCGTCTTCACGGTTTGCCCACGCAGATCGTCTCGGATAGAGGCGTCCAATTCGTGTCTAAATTCTGGAGGGCTCTCTGTAAACAACTCAAGATTAAATTAAACTTTTCTTCTGCTTATCATCCTCAATCCAATGGGCAAGTAGAAAGAATTAACCAGGTCCTGGGTGACTATTTACGGCATTTTGTTTCCTCCCGCCAGGATGACTGGGCAGATCTTCTACCATGGGCCGAATTCTCGTACAACTTCAGAGTCTCTGAATCTTCTTCCAAATCCCCATTTTTCGTGGTGTACGGCCGTCACCCTCTTCCCCCCCTCCCTTCTCCCTTGCCCTCTGGTTTGCCCGCTGTGGATGAAATAACTCGTGATCTTTCCACCATATGGAAAGAGACCCAAAATTCTCTCTTACAGGCTTCATCGTGCATGAAAAAGTTTGCCGATAAGAAAAGAAGAGCTCCCCCCATTTTTTCTCCCGGAGACAAGGTATGGCTCTCCGCTAAATATGTCCGCTTCCGTGTTCCCAGCTACAAATTGGGACCACGCTATCTTGGTCCTTTCAAAATCTTGTGCCAAATTAATCCTGTCTCTTACAAACTTCTTCTTCCTCCTTCTCTTCGTATTCCTAATGCCTTTCATGTCTCTCTTCTTAAACCACTCATCATCAACCGTTTCTCTCCCAAACTTATTTCTCCCACTCCTGTTTCCGGTTCTTCAGACATCTTTTCCGTAAAGGAGATACTGGCCTCCAAAAAGGTCAGAGGAAAAACTTTTTTCTTGGTTGACTGGGAGGGCTGTGGTCCTGAAGAGAGATCCTGGGAGCCTGAGGACAATATCCTAGATAAAAGTCTGGTCCTCAGGTTCTCAGGCTCCAAGAAGAGGGGGAGACCCAAGGGGGGGGGTACTGTTACGCCGAGCGCTCCGGGTCCCCGCTCCTCCCCGGAGCGCTCGCAACATCCTCGCTACGGCAGCGCCCCGGTCAGATCCACTGACCGGGTGCGCTGCGATACCGCCTCCAGCCGGGATGCGATTCGCGATGCGGGTGGCGCCCGCTCGCGATGTGCACCCCGGCTCCCGTACCTGACTCGCTCTCCGTCGGTCCTGTCCCGGCACGCGCGGCCCCGCTCCCTAGGGCGCGCGCGCGCCGGGTCTCTGCGATTTAAAGGGCCACTGCGCCACTGATTGGCGCAGTGGTTCTAATTAGTGTGTTCACCTGTGCACTCCCTATGTATACCTCACTTCCCCTGCACTCCCTCGCCGGATCTTGTTGCCATCGTGCCAGTGAAAGCGTTTCCTTGTGTGTTCCTAGCCTGTGTTCCAGACCTCCTGCCGTTGCCCCTGACTACGATCCTTGCTGCCTGCCCCGACCTTCTGCTACGTCCGACCTTGCTTTTGTCTACTCCCTTGTACCGCGCCTATCTTCAGCAGTCAGAGAGGTTGAGCCGTTGCTAGTGGATACGACCTGGTTACTACCGCCGCAGCAAGACCATCCCGCTTTGCGGCGGGCTCTGGTGAACACCAGTAGTAACTTAGAACCGGTCCACTAGCACGGTCCATGCCAATCCCTTTTTGGCACAGAGGATCCACCTCCTGCCAGCCGGCATCGTGACACCACTGCTGTACAAGTGGTGGTTACCATCAGCCCCACCATTACCGAGTCTACCCTGTCTTGGGTAAATTGGAATGCCCGAGTGAGTCCATTGGAGGGGCCACAGTCCTGTGGCCCACGTTATATGTCCCAGCCTCGGAAGCAGTCCGACGAGGCTGGGATGGCAAATACCCAGGCTGAAGAGTCTATATGTGATAACTTTGCTAAGTCGTGAGACTAACTTTGTTTTGTGAAGCATTATTGTTGTTATCAGGTTCCTGTAAAGTTCAAGAAAAGCGCTTGGTGGACTCACGAAGAACTCATGTAATAATTTGCGTAAGTGTACGTGCCGTGATCCTTTACTGAGAACACTAAATATACCAGAACTGTGGAGCAATACTCCAAAGGAAGAAAAAAAAATGTGCCATAACCCACTAACTTGCGTTATACATGTGTGGGTCTGGTCTAGTCATATAATATTTTACCCCATTTTCCATATATCCGTTTATTTTATTTCTACCTCTTTTATTCCTCTTATCATTGCTTCTCTTATATTTTCATTCATACCTTTTGGTTTTGCTTTTTTACTTTCTTTTTCTATTTTTCCATTATCTTTTCTTATTTTACACTCTCATTCATTTATTCTCACTTCCACACTTCTCATCACACGCTCTATTGTTCATGTCCACTCCTTATCCTTCACTTACATTTATTCTCCAATTATCCCCATCCACTCAACACATAGTTCACACACTGAACTACACCTTGTCCATCACCATAATGGCCCTGGACTCCTCCCGGCCTCTCTGCGCATGATCGCATCACTTACGGCTGAGCTTCCAAACTTCCAGTTTCTCCGTGCGTTCCGTGTGTGTGTCCGTCACAGTGTGATGATGCCGCCGGCGCCATATTACAGCATCACGCAGGTCCCGCCCAGAGCTCCCGTCACTGTGAGTGTATTTTATGTTTATTTTCTGTATATCACATTGCACTAGCACGTTTTTGTACACTGCACATACCATATATGATTGTCTATGACACTGTATCATTGTATTATACTGTGATTATGTTGATCGTGTGATTTTGCCTCTGTTATTGTAATTATGCTAATTTCACTATGTCACTGTGATGTCACAAGGTTCACCATATTTATACCACCCCAATCACATTGTGTAACTGCTTGATAAAGGCTGCATGTGCGCAGCTGAAGCGTTGCCCTTTTTGAACTAGATGGCATAAACAGTTCTTCATGTTTTTTCACCATTACTTGGAGTGCTGCGGTCTTCTTGAATATCTACTTAACTTATATCCCGTGACCGGGGATTTGCACCTATAGCACCCACATCTAGAGGTGTGCTGCTCCTGTCTGCAATCTTATATATATATATATATATATATATATATATATAGCAAAGAAAAAATTGCAGCACTCCAGATTCCAATGCAAAAGGTGTAGGATTTATTAGCCTGGCGGCATAGCAACGTTTCGACTGCCCACTTGCAAGCTTGAGAAAGGCTGCAATTGGGCAGCCGAAATGTCGCTATGCCGCCAGGCTAATAAATCCTACACCTTTTGCATTGGAATCTGGAGTGCTGCAATTTTTTCTTTGCTGTGTATCCTTTGACCCGTTACCTGGGACAACGAATTGCTGGCACCCACCATCATTTTTCCTTTTTTTGGGTTGTGCTGCTCCACATCTACTTTTTATATATATATATATATATATATATATATACTAGCGGAGTACCCGGCGTTGCCCGGTTTTTCCTTCCTAATCCTTGTTGGGGAGGAAAATAAACAAAGGAGGAAGCTGTTGACTTCATAGCCGGTCCTCATATATTGTTATCATATCCCGACCTCCTATCCCGTCCTCCTATCCTGTCCTCCTATCCCGTCCTCCTATCACGTCCTCCTATCCCGTCCTCCTTTCCCGTCCTCATATCTCGACCTCCTTTCACGTCCTCCTTTCCCGTCCTCCTATCTCGACCTCCTTCCCCGTCCTCCTTTCCCATCCTCCTATCCCGTCCTCCTATCCCATCCTCCTATCCGGTCCTCCTATCCGGTCCTGCTTTCCCGTCCTCCTATCCCGACCTCCTATCTCGAACTCCTATCCCGTCCTTCTATCCCGTCCTCCTATCCCGACCTCCTATCCCGTCCTCATATCTCGACATCCTATCTTGACCTCCTATCCCGACCTCCTATCCCGACCTCCTATCCCGTCCTCCTATCCCGACCTCCTATCCCGTCCTCCTATCCCGTCCTCCTATCTTGACCTCCTATCCCGACCTCCTATCCTGACCTCCTATCCCGACCTCCTATCTCGACCTCCTATCCCAACCTCCTATCCCGACCTCCTATCTCGACCTCCTATCCCGACCTCCTATCCAGTCCTCCTATCCCGTCCTCCTATCTCGACCTCCTATCCCGACCTCTTATTCCGGTCCTCCTATCCCGGTCCTCCTATCCCGTCCTCCTATCCCGACCTCCTATCCCGACCTCCTATGTCGACCTCCTATCCCGACCCGTAATATGTGTACCAGTTATTGAAATATCTCCAGCTATACGGAAGTTATGTGGGAACATACATTTCCCATTGATTTGCATGGGACTTTAAACAAAAAACCCGACCCTCACAAATGGGGGTAGTTAAGGGTTAAATAAACTATCCTATATTTTAAGTGGATATATAAGTAACATGTGGCCAAGTATTATCGAAATATCTCCAGCCGTTTGGAAGTTATGCAGTAACATATATTTCCCATTGACTTGTATGGGACTTTAAACATAAACCCCGCCCCTGCCAAAGGGGGGTGAGTAAGGGTTAAATCACCTATCCTATGTTTGTTGTTGACATATAAGTAACATGTGTGCCAAGTTTCATGTTAATATCTTTAGCCGTTTGGACGTGATGCTGGAACATACACACATACATACACACATACACACACACGTTGAGTTTTATATATATAGATATATATTTCAGAGTAATATATACTGTTCATTTCTTTTTTGCACAAGTAATGCAAATATTGTCATTGTTTCATTGTTTAAGGCACATTGTAATAAAGTGTATATAACGTGCTTATACCAAAAATGTCTGAGATTTTTCATATCTTTTGTCCATGGCAATTTATATAGGAGGTATCCTGACTAGGTTAGGAGAAGCGTACTTACTATCTCATTGCCATGACAGTTACCAGCCAGGTACAGAGAGTGATAGTACCTTTGTATAATAGTCAGTATAGCCTAAATAATGATAATGTCAGTTTGTGTACAGATAAGTCAATAGTGTACTAGTGTACATAGCATTATATGTATATAACTAGTCAAATATCATGTCTAGTTGGGACTGTCGCTAACCAATGTATATTATCCAGTCTATAAATAGTCATTAATGTCAAATGTCTAACCATTTTCCTGTCCATCATGTCCTGTACATGATGGACTACTGGCCAGAGAGTTCTCCTGGAAGCATAGGTAAAACACGTAGAGTGACAGAACTACCACATATGTAGGTAATATTGTTATATTGTCTAAAAGTGTGTATCTAAATGTATAATGTTCTGGGGAAAATTAGCTATAGCCAAAGGGCCCCAGCAGCTAAGGCATTCGGGTAGAAAGCCTCCGGCAGCCCGATCCGTACCAAATGTGAGTTCAAGTATTGCAAGACTAAAAGATCCCACATGATTAATTGTCCCAGTTATTCATGCCCTTATCAAAAATGGAGCATGTAAGGACATTACCAACAATGCCACATGGACTCTTCCCCAGTTATTTGTGTATCATCCCTGAGAAGAACATTCGCAAATGCCCCAGGAACTGCTTATGTTTTCACCAGGCCCCAGTGGCCACCTTCTGTCCTCCGCTCTCCAGGACTGGGCGCCAAGGACGGCTGCTGTTAAGAGGGAGAGTTTTTGGTAGCCCAGTATAGGAGTTGCACCCCTATACCCTAGCTGCCCTGTCCGGCAGACTCCATCCTGTGACCCCTGGGCCCCCCTTCACTTATGTCATGTATATATCACCTCCAGTGTCTATGTTATATAATGTATTGTACATATAATGTGTTATGCCTTTAAGTAATGTGTCATGTGATTGTAACCAGTGACCATGTGACATAAAGGGTGACCTATGGGACCCCTCCTAGTCTCCCCCATATAAGTCTGGAGAGAGTGTCTAGTGTCCTAAAGAGGCCTAAAGTCTACCACACAGCCACGGATCCACAAGTCCACTACCCCCAAGGTCCAAGTCAAAACCTGGTAAGCTACAAACGGGGTAAAGTCTGTCATAGTCAGTCTCAGTCAAGTCAGTCAAGTATTCTATATCAAGTCAACGTGGTCCTGCATCAAATTGTCCAAGTCCACTATAAGTCCCAGCAATCCCTGTGGTCTCTGAAGTCACTGGCCACCTCCTTGGGCCTAGCCAAGCTGTACAGACTGTTACATCTGTCTGACTCAGTAAAGCTACTGTTGTTCCGTAACTTGGCATCAGAGTCATTATTTTCCCTGTGACTAGCCCAAGATCCAGTGAACCATGCCCTGGCATCACAAACACAAGGGGTTAACGCCATCTGCCCCTAGGGTAATTCCATCTGCCCTCATCACACCCTCACCCCAAAACATTTTAGAAAATATATTATGTACCAAGTAATTATTACTTTGTTTAACACTTGCCCTCAACTTTGCTGTATAAATAGACTTACAATGAGTAGGCAGAATAAGAATATCTCTGATTTTAGTTGTGTTCATCAAATGACTCATCACTTTTTACTGACAATGCTTATTGAAGCGGTAAAGTACATAAAATATGACTAATTAGAAGAGTAATAGCTGTGTGAGTGTTCTGAGACACTTCAGATTCCTGATGTATGCCATTTGTCATCAGTAATGCAAAAATAGGTTCTTACTTATGCAAAGGTTACTGCAGATCAGAAAAAAAGAAAAGCGTTACTAATAAACAACATACTTTAATAATGAATCCTTTTGTTTTGTGTGAGTAGAAATTGAAATACATCTACAAGTTTACTTGATGTTAATGTAATACATTATTGTATGGCACTACACAACTCATTATAGGATGTGACCAAACAAGATTGTTATTAAATTTAAACTCAGATAGAATAAAAATGTGTCATTGTGATAATGACTCATATAGTGAGTGAAGTAAAATGCCCTTTAATATTATAATACAAATGATTGTCTGTAAAAGTGATAGATAATACAGGGCAAGTTTAATGAAGACAAGATTCACATATGAGCATGAAATAAAGTTAAGAAACTGCTGGCAATATTAAAGGGATACTCCGCTACTAGACATCGTATTCCCTATTCTAAAAAAACGCTTGGTTCCTGCAGCAGTGGTTGTGACGTCATGGCCACACCCCCTTTATTCATGTCCATGGGAGGGGGGGGGGTGTCAGCCGACACGTCCCCTTGCATAGACATGAATGGAGGGACAAGGTGTGAAGTCACGAGGGGGCATAGCCATGACTTCACAATCACGCCTTCCGACTTTAAGCGTTCCGAACAAAATGTTCAGAATGCTGTAGCACCCCTTTAAGGATGCATGTTTTGTAGTGGTAGACTTTGTGGTTAAAATAGAGACCATTGAAAACCATCTTAGGCTATACCCTTCCCCTCTTCCACATGGTAGCTTGATGTTCTCCCCTGTATAATTACAAAGATAAAATTTACTCCCAGAATAAAATGTCCCAATGGTGACTTTAGTCTCTGCTTCTAGGGATAGGATGGTAAACAAGCCCTGGGCCCTTTTGTCATATACTGATTGTTTGTGGTAGAATTAAACAGATTTGTAAATGACTTCTATTAAAAAATCTTAATCCTTCCAGTACTTATTAGTGGCTGTATACTACAAAGGAAACTATTTTCTTTTTGAATTTCTTTTCTGTCATGAACACAGTGCTCTCTGCTGACACCTCTGTCCATTTTAGGAACCATCCAGAGCAGCACATGTTTGCTATGGTGATTTTTTTCCTGCTCTTGACAGTTCCTGATATGGACAGAGGTGTCAGCAGAGAGCACTGTGGTCGTGACGGAAAAGAAATCTAAAAAGAAAATAATTTCCTTTGTAGTATACAGCATCTGATAAGTACTGGAGGGATTAAGTTTTTTTAATAGAAGTAATTTACAAATCTGTTTAATCTTTTGGCATCAGTTGATTTTTAAAAAAAAGTTTTCCTCAGGAGTACCCCTTTAAACAGAAACTCTCAGTGATATGCAGTGGATTAAATCCTGAAATGCTAGTGGTATGTTATAAATATATACACCAGATCATAAGGATAGCAGATGGTGCTAGCCACATGCTAAGCATGTAGTGTTTATTCAGATCTTGTTGCTCTTGTGCTGGTTTCTCTTAATAAGAAGACCAGTGCAATGTAAGTGAAATGTAATTCAAACAACCAAGTTTATTGACATTTTACACTAACAGTGATATAACAATCTTGATTGTTATTCTGTAAAGATACACGGAAATGTAATGGTTATTTTCACATTAGGGGGCACAGATTCCTAAATGTTAGATAATGTAACACTTCCCACCTAATTGCTAGTGACTTCCCAAAACAGAAGCTGATCTCAAGAATGTTGACCTAGACATAGTGTTCCACCACTCCTCCATTTTTCTCCATAACAGCTACAGAATAGATGGGCATATCTGGACCCCACTCACAAGGACCCAACTTTACCCTTTCTTTCACCATTTACCAGGCTCAGCCCACTTATTACAGGGCTGTCTTAATCTTGCCTACTTTTCAGACCCCAAAAACTAGGCTAAAACTAATTCACAGTCATAACTTCCACGCCATCTCATAAGCCTGCAAAACAGCCAATTCCCACTGTAGCTATTCACCAGTCAAAGTAACTTCTCAAAGTTCTCTAACCAGAACTAAATACAATCCATTGTTCCTGTGCACATGCCCAGGCCTAGTATTGTGGAAGGTAGAAATTATTTTCACGTCTACTGGTAGGTGGCCGACATGACAACTGCAGAATATAAAAAAATGTAATTTTCCATAACAGTATGGCACAATGAACTTGAAGAGTGATAGAGTTAAGCCATTAGGGAAAACGTTTTATCAGAATGGAATGCAAAAATAAAACAGCTCTGCAATTTGAGAATACACCTAAGCTTCCTAGACACTTGTGTGAATATATAAGAAGGGAGATAAAACTTATTCGGCACTAGGGTAGAGTGTGGATTAATGCAGGCTCTAATCCATATTCACAAGGAACCGTAGTAATAAATACTCACACTTCACCACTTCTAGGTTTTCTTATGCATTCTTTAGTAATTCATTTCTCCTTGTACAAAACTGATCAAATGATCTTCAGTATCAAATGTATGAAAGAATACAAAAACTGATATCACCCATAGTGCACACTAGAAGTGCTCGACAATCCTCAGCATGCAGATTAGCTTCACCCTTCCAAGGGCATCCTGCGGCTGAAGATCCTTCCTCTCACTAAGAGGTAGACAGCTTTGCAACCGCAGGACACTTCTGAAGTTTCAGAGGACACGCCCCCTTTCCCCCTGAGCAATTGCTCCGCTGTCTACCCCTTCGTCAGAGGAAGGATCTTCAGCCACAGGATGCCCGCCGTGGTAGAGTGAAGCTAATCTGCATGCTGAGGACTGTCGAGCGCGTCTAGTGTAAACTATGGGTGATATCAGTTTTTGTATTCTTTTATACGTTTGATACTGAAGATCATTTAATCAGTTTTGTACAAGGAGAAATTAATTACTAAAGAATGCAGAAGAAAACCTAGAAGTGGTGAAGTGTGATTATTAATTACTACGGTTACCTGTGTGAATATGACTTGGGTGGGGGCCAAGGGGGTAGCTAGAAACTGCAGGGCCCCAGTGCGAAGAATTGCCCTGGGCCCCTCAACCCCCTACGAACCGCTTCCCCAATCCCGGACGATCCCCTTACCAGGCCTTGGCAAAGATATCAGTGACTACAGCACTGATGGAACACAGTCAAGAGAATACACAATGATATAAGTGACTAACAGGCAGGGCTGGACTGGTATCAAAAATACGCCCGAGCATTTTAAAATAAGCAGCCCATTTTTTTCGAATGCTGGGACCCCCACCAATTACCTTGGTTCAAGTGGCTCTCTAGCTGTTGTAAAGCTATAACTCCCATCATGCCTGTAGAGCCTCAGGCATTATGGGAGTTGTACTTTTGCAACAGCTGGAGAGCCAAGCATGGGTACAGCCATCATCACTGCAGACCTTACAAGTGAGTCCAGCTGATGAGACAGTCAGAAGAATATACAAAGTGACCTGAGTGATGTCTTCTCTGCTGTCTTTGCTTTTCTTCTTCAATTGGTCAGGACGTCTTCCAGCTACATCTTCTTGGCAGAGTCTGATGCCCGGACAACATTAACTCCTCACTTTGTCAGTAGATCCTCATCCACTGTATAAAAGACAAAATCATTATAATCCTGCCAAATACTTTACCCCCTGCATATAATACTGCCACACACTATACCCCGTGAAAATAATACTGCCACACACTATGCCCCCGAAATATAACCCTGCCATACACTCTATCCCTGAATATAATACTGCCACACACTGTACTCTCTGAATATAATAATACCACATACTGTGCACTCTGAATATAATGCTACCACACTAGTGTTGAGCGGCATAGGCCATATTCGAATTCGCGAATATTCGCGAATATATGGACGAATATTCGTCATATATTCGCGAATATTCGCATATTCGTTATATCCGCGTTTTATTTTCGCATATGCGAAAATTCGCGTATGCGAAAATTTACAGGTGTTAAAATTAGCATATACAAAATTAGCATAAGGTAAAATTCGCATATATGAAAATTCGCATATGCTAATTTTCGCATAAGCGAATTTTCGCATATGCGCATTTTCGCACGCCAGTCTCACACAGTAGTATTAGAGCCTTCTTTACACCACACAAGCTGGAAGCAGAGAGGGGTGATCACTGTGATGTGTACTGTGAAGAAAAAAAAAAAAAAAAAAAAAAAACGAATATTCGTAATTACGAATATATAGCGCTATATTCGCGAAATTCGCGAATTTCGCGAATATGCGATATTTGCGAATAATATTCGAATTGTTAATATTCGCGAGCAACACTATACCACACACTGTACCCACTGTATATATTCCTGCTACACACTGTACCCTATGAATATAATACTGCCCCACACTGTACCCTCTGATTATAATACTGCCAAACTGTGCCCATGAATATAATACTACCACCCACTGTAGCCCCTGAATATAATACTGCCACACACTGTGCCCCTCAATAAAAACCCACAAAATATAACCCTGCTATACACTGTACACTCTGAATATAAACTTGCCACACACTGTAACCTCTAAATATAACACTGCCACACACTGTACCCATAATAATAATAATAATACTGTCACACAGTTTCTTCTCAGTTTCGCTGAATCCAACCTGTCCTCCTCCAGACCAGTCTGTCCTCCTCCCAGCTCCTTTGTTCCACACCCCCTCTAATACTTCTAAGTCCTCTCCAGGCTCCTTTGACCCCCCCCCCCCTCAGACCCCAATGTCCTTCTACATGCTCCTCTTCCCCTCTCCCTAGACCCCCAGATTCCGCTCCAGGCTCCTCTGCCCCACTCCCCAGAGCCCAATATCCGACCTGTACCCAATCACCCCCTGGCCCCTCACCCCTCCGCACTGATGTACTGTATATGTATTTATGTATAATAGATGTATATGTGACTTGTATATGTATGGTAGATGTGTATATGTATTATGATAGATGTATGATAGATCTACACATCATACAACCATCTATCGTACACATACAAATCTATCATACATACACACATCTATCACACATACACACATTTATCATTCATACATACATCTATCATACACACATCCATCATACATACATTTATCATACATACACACATGTCACACATACATACATCATACATACACACTTACATCATACATACATCTATCGTACATACACACATCCGTCATACATACATACATCATACATGCACACATTCTATCACACATACACACATCCCCAACCTCTCACCCTCCTGGAGATCAGCACCATGGCCTGCCACTCACCAGGTGCCGGGGATGCAGCGAGGCAGAGGATATTATATGGCTGGTGACTGTAGGGGATGGAGTAGAGCAGAGGCTGCTGCTTTTTCTGCAGGTGCTGTGGATGTAGCGGCGGTCGCAGGCAGGGTATTGGAGCAGATGCGCTTACCTGCATGGGGCATGTCTGCTCCCAGCAGCCCTCTGCTCTTAAGGGGGCAGTGTCCCTGCCCAACCCTACTGCGCTAACTGCCAGCCCAGAGTGAGGCTCCTGCAGGGGGAAAAGCTACCAGAGCTTGCCCTTAGCTTTTTTTATTATTATTATTTATTTATTTTTAAGGTCCCAGCATTAAATTAAATAAAAGTGTGCTAACAGCAACAGGCCTCCCCTTCAGACCTGCAGCTGTAGTATTACACAAATCTATCAAGCATACATACAGACACATCAATCATACACGCATACATACAGACACATCAATCATACACACATACATACAGACACATCAATCATACAAGCATACATACAGACACATCAATCATACATGCATACAAACAGACACATCAATCATACATGCGTACATACAGACACATCAATCATAAAAGCATACATACAGACACATCAATCATACATGCATGCATACAGGCACATCAATCATACAAGCATACATACAGACACAGCAATCATACATGCATACATACAGACACATCAATCATACATGCATACATACAGACACATCAATCATACAAGCATACATACAGACACATCAATCATACATACATACATACAGACACATCAATCATACATGCATATATACAGACACATCAATCATACATGCATACATACAGACACATCAATCATACATGAATACATACAGACACATCAATCATACTGGCATACATACAGACACATCTATCATATACACATACACACCCATCCTCGGTATCTTCACCCCACAGTTCACTCACCCAGCTCCTGGGAATCACTGCCACGACTGCCACGGCGGGGTTGGCACCATAGGAGATCGCGGTGCACGTAACCGCAGAGGATGTGTGAGGAGGCAGGATGCTGCTTCTGTTTACAGTGTGGCAGGGTTGAGCGCAGGGACTGTAAGGTGGCAGGGTTGAGCAAAGGGACTGTAATGTGGCAGGGTTGAGCGCAGGGATGTGCTTGGAGACGATGTGCATATGTAATCTTCCAGCAGTCCCTGCAACTATCTATGGGGCATCACAGAGGCAGGGCGGCCGCAGCCGCACACTTTACAAAAAAATGCTTTAAAACAGGCAGATGACGCGATGGTCAGTCCTGCCCTGCTGCGCTCATTTTGTAAAGGACACGGTCCGGAATGAAGAAACTTGCTAGCAGCTACGCTCCCTTCCACCCCAGGCCCAGGCCCGCGCAGTGCCGACCTGTCAGCATTTAGTTTAGTGGCAAGGGGGGCCCCCGGGCCCCCCTGGCTGTCGGGCCCGGTCGCCATGGCGACCTTTGCGACCTGTATAGCTACGCCACTGGTGGGGGCTGTGGTTGTAGGGGGTCAACTGCAATCATGCCTGATTTAATGGGTGTATCTGTTTCTGACAGAGGAGATTATTGCTGTATCAATCATTGCTGTGAAAGCGCCAGTGCCAATCAGAGGACATGGACCATGAGCCAATTACCTCCTGGCCACTGCATCCACAACCTCTTTAGGTGGACTATATATTCCACAGTCAGTCTGTTACACCTTTGTGTTTGTGGTCATTTCCAAGAACTAGCATTTATATCTGTATCTTCTGCTGACCTGATCTAATGTGTCTGACCTTTGCCTTACGTTCTGTACCTTTGCTTCCCTATAGTTTTCAAAATCTTGCCTTGTTCCTGGAAAACCCTTTGTTTGCTCTATTGGTACATTTTTGCCCAACTGCTACTGACTTGGACTGTTTGAGTATCCCTGAAGACCCTGCACTTTGTTTAGCGTAGGGACCGTCACCCAGTTGGGGCTGCCATTCTGGGTGGATTATCCAAGTAGGTAGGGACAGTGGTTTGGGGTTAGCATCAGGGCTGCACTGCTCGGTACCTTGACACCTGAATACTGGATCGGTTTTCAGTAGATTTATGCATTCAATGATTTGGTGGTTTTACCCACAGTCTTTAGGTACAGTAGCTAAGGGATATGACAGTAATAATTTTTATATTCATGATTGCATTTATGCATACAGAGGCATAGTCTGGACAAAATAAACATTGTGCTCTAGTGACATAAACACTGCAAGTTCTAAATTGTGTAGTATTCTATTCTTTGTTTTGGATGCAGTAATTGTAAACATGTTGTATTTGTAATGGTCATGTGTTAGTCACATACTTATTCCTCTAGTCACTATAAATAGAAGAATCAGATGTCTTACGGCCAGAGTGGCTATAGCTGTTTAAATATTTGATGACGACTCCAAGAGATCAGCTGCCAGTAAATGTGTCAGTCGCTGAGTATGTTTGGTAGATGTGCTAAATTCAGCTGAATGACTCCTAATTTTGCCAGAACATTGAGTAGGTTTTTGGCTTACTGTTCAGGCTGACTGTACTTGAATAATTTTACTGAACAGTTTATAAGAAACACTGGTAGTTTTATGTTGTTAAGGCTTAATTATATGGCCACCAACTATATATCCATACATTTACATGTGGATCATACGTTTTGTACAAATGCTTAAAGCAAATAAGGCAAAAGCACTGTCATTTTTTCAGCTCACAATAAGCTATGACAAACTACAACATAAAATGATAACATTAATAGAGAATTTACAACAAATAAAACATACAGTAAAGTAGATGTAACAGTAGGAAGTATAATGTGTTAATAAGTTCTTCATGTATTTTAAAGAACCTCACAGGTTCAAGATTCTGGTTTTCTGTACAATTTCTGTATCACTGGAAGAATTATTAATAATGTACAGTGTGGGCATTGGCCTGCACATAATTGAGACTTAAGACCTTTTTTTTTTTTTTTTTTAACATCTATAGCTTGATATGTGCATAGAAATTACCTGAAACAACCAAATAAATCTGATGAACTTGAATGTTAAAAGTTATCCATGTGAATGATATCTGCACTTAATTTACATTATTGAAATATGTCTAAAAGCAAATATATCCATAGTACATAATGCTGTCACAAGGTGCCTAAACAAGTCTAATCCACTTTTTCTATTTTTATTTAACTTTATATTAGTAGCAAATCATTGCATACAATTTAACCATGTGAATTACAGAAAGACTAATTCACAAACATTTCAGTTCAGCTTTAGGCTGGAACTCCACTGAGGTTTTTCTTGCAAAAACGCCATTAAAAACGCCAATTTTCCCGCACAGCGTTTTTTCAGTGAAAAAACGCAGCGGCCAGATGTTAGCTGCAAGTCAATAGTGAACTGCAAAATGCCAGATTCACTTGCCGTTTTTCAGTTTGGCGTTTTTTTAAATCCTTTTGGCGTTCTTCAGCAATTTCGGGCTCAGAGGCTGGATTTGCAAATCGCACGACAAAACCTAGTTTGGCGTTTTTTGCCCTGAAATCGTGGCGTTTTCCTCTGATAGAAGTCTATGGGAGAGCAAAAATGCCAAGAAAAATGCCATGTTGGTTTTAAATTTTGCGTTTTTGCAGGCGGTTTTTATTCTTTTTTGGACTTTAGCGATCCCAAAAAACTTATGGAGACACCTTTTTTATTAAAATTTCGTAGGGTACCATAAAAAAAATTATAAAAAAGATACAGTAGTGATGGAAAAAATTGTATCTAAGAAATGTATCTTTTTTATTACAAAATGTTTATTAATTTTTAAACAGGGATCAATTTATGTGAGCGGGTAAAGCAATAAAAATGTAGCCAACAATAATAAAAATGTAGTGTGTGTGTTTTTCACTTTTTTTTTTTTTTTTACATTTTTTAGGTAGTACTACTAGTCCCAGCATGGAACACACTGTTTCATGATGGGAGTAGTAGTTACCTGCACTTATTGACAGATCGCCAGGGTTCGTTTCGATCCTCCTGTATAATGTATAGATGCGGCGGCCGGTCTTCTCTGGTCCCCTGCACTGACGAATATATACACATATTCATATTTCCTGCAGAACTGTGATTGGCCAGATGGTTCCAGCCAATCACAGCTCTCTGTGGGAAATAGGAACATGTGTATATATACGGCTGTGCAGGGGACCATAGGAGGGAGGCCGCATCCATACATTATACCAAAGGATCGCAGTGGGTGTCAGGAGTTATACCCGCAGTGATCTTTCCTCAACTACAAGTACTACTACTCCCAACATGGAGTACACTCTGCTCCATGCTGGGAGCTGTAGTACCTGCATTAATAGACAGATTGCAGTAGGTTTCAGAAGTTATACTCACTGCAATCTATCTATTAATGCAGGTACTACAGCTCCCAGCATGGAGCAGAGTGTACTCCATGTTGGGAGTAGTAGTGACTGTTTAAGGACACATCACAGCGGATGTCACTACTGAAACCCGCTGTGACCGTCCTGTCTATAGCAGAGAGGCTGTATACATCGCTCGCATCCCTGCTCTGCTCTGTACTCCGGGCTGGCCACTCACTCATTCACCTTTTCCTCAGAGCTGTGATTGGCTGAAACGATCCGGCCAATCACAGCTCTGGGCAGAAAATATGAATGGCCAGTGATGTGAATAGAACAGAGATGTGAGCGCTGTATAGAGCCACATCTCTGCTATATTATGGACAATCGCATCGGGTGTCAGACTGACACCCGAGGCGATATGTCTATAGTACAGGTACTACTACTCCCAGCATGGAACATTGTGTTCCATGCTGGGAGTAGTAGTACTACATAAAAAATGTGGGGGGGGAAAAGAGAAAAAAAGTTAAACACACACACTTTACAAAAAAATTTATGAAAATTTTGTTATAAAAAATAAACATTTAGTTAAATACATTTTATATCCCTACTGCATCCTTATTTTTATTTTTTTGGTACCCAACTATCTTGTTAAAAAAAGGGGCCAAAAAATGGCAAATTCCACACAAAGGTAAAAACGCCAGAAAAAACGCCAGAAAAAATGCAGGGGAAAACTGTGGCAGTTTTTCTGGCATTTTTAGGCCACAAAAATCGCGGGGCAAAAATCTCAGTGGAGTCCTGGCCTTAGGGAGGGAAATCTGCCTAAGGGATCATTCATAATAATAACATTTTATTATGTAGGTTAGACATTTTTAACACAAACCTTGACCCCGAGTGTTAAAAAGTGCCTTGACAGAGATGATGAGAAGTAGTAAAATGCTCCCCATTTATTAATAATGTCTTTCAATTTAGTTTTTGCATAATTTATTCGAAAAGTCATGTAGTAGTGTTAAGTATAAAGTCAAAAAGTACAAAAAGTGTGTTTAAAAACAGATCACTCTTTTGAGTCTTGCAAACTAAAAAGGGAATTTATCATTGTATTTAGAGCTTTTTTGTATATATTTTAACGCAAAAAGTTCGCACAAGAGTTTTTTTGCGGGTTTTTTTTTGCGCAAAATCTCATAGAATTCTTCATAGCCATGTCTATGGTTAAGTTTACTATAGAGCACTTTCTACTGTAGAATCAAATTTATTAACTGCATTTTTTTTAAATGCAAAAAAATTTGCAAAAGCACTTTTCTTGCGCAAATATACACCACCTCAGAGGACACGTACCAAAGTGTCAGAAAGCATCTGAGAATGTGAAACTTGTGTTCCCCTTTGCATTTCGGAAACATAATATATTAGCTATTTTGGGACAGTTAGGAATACTACTCCCATCATGGACAGACTCTGTCCATGATGGGAGTTATAGTCCAGGGGCTGAGGGGCAGATAGCACCAGGTCATTCTCCAGGGACCGCTGCGATCCGCATTTATTAACTGTAAAAGCCAGCGGCACATGCAGCTACACTGCGCTCCCGGCAGGGAATACTGTATACGCTGTCTTCATTCCTAATTAGTGTATTAGTGAATTATGACAGTGTATACAGGAGCAGGCTGGGAGCGCACATCGCCCGGCTGCGGGACTTTTAGGACAACTACTCCTATCATGGACAGACTCCATCTATTATGGGAGTTATAGCCCATGGGCTGAGTTGCAGATCGCAGCAGGTCATGCTCCAGAAACCCACTGCAATCCATATTTATTAACTGTACAAGCCAGCAGAACGTGCGGCTACACTGCGCTCCCGGCAGGGAATACTGTATATGCTGTCATCATTCATAATCCCCGCCGCCGGGAGACGGGAGCTCTGATTGGTGAAAAGTTATTCACCAATCAGAGCTTCGGTCTCCCGGCGGCGGGGATTATGAATTATGACAGTGTATACAGTATTCCCCATCTGGAGCCGGTGGGGAGTGTAATGGAGCCGCACATGCCGCCGGCTTATTAACCTAATAAATGCGGATTGTAGTGGGTCTCTGGAGAATGACCTGCTGCGATCTGCACTTCAGCCCCTGGACTATAACTCCCATCATGGATCGAGTCTGTGCATGATGGGAGTAGTAGTCCTAAAAGTCCCGCAGCCCGGGATGTGCAAGTGCCATCCCTCAGCGCTGCGATATTACAATGACTCTGTCCCATGATGGGAGTAGTAGTCCAAGGGCAGAGGGACAGATCGAAAGGAGGTCTCACTCCTGAGACCCCCTGCAACCTTTACTGCTCCGCCCCAAGTGATGACGTCATTAGGGGGCGGAGCTACACTGTCCAGTCCTGACTCAGTTCTCATTATGGGTTTTGCATAATGGAAACAGAGCATTTCTGGCAGTGTGTTCCCAAACAGGGAGACTCCAGCTGTTGCTTAACTACAGGCCCCATGATGGGAGTTCTAGTTTAGCAACAATTGGATGCTCCCTGTTTAGGAACACGCTGCATTATGTGCGCTCTCCGCAGGGGGAGCACAAAAATGTACTAACCCATATTTCTTGTTTATCTTATCTTCTCCTTTCAGGTACGTGAATGTGGAGGACTACGTCAGATTCGGTGGACTGCGACGATGACCAGCATTTTTTTTTATTTCAATAAAGTGGTAAACAAGGGCTGTGGGGGAGTGTTTTTTTTAAATAAAAATCTTTTTTCAATGTGTCGTGTTTTTTATAATTGAATTTTCAAGCTTGGTAGTGGAAGCTATCTTATAGACGGAATCCATTACTAAGCTGGGGCTTAGCGCCACTGCACAGACAAGTCTCAGTGCCCATCCAGCATACCATGCGTGCAGGACACGGCGTTGTGATGCTGTTCTTCACATGGTTTGCCTTGGCGAAAAGAGTCACACAGGGGAGGAACTGCTAAAAGTAATTCATAAAGAAATTGGAGCATGGCTTATTTAACGAAAACTGGAAGTGGGAACCATGGTGACTGACAATGGGAAGAACATCTTGTCTGTGCTGCCACAAGGAAGGCTGAGCCATGCGCCCTGTATGGCACACGTGTTCAATCTGGTTGTTAAGTGGTTCCTGAAGTGTTCCCCCATTTGCAAGACATCCTAATAATGGGAAGAAAACTTTGCATGCACTTCAGCCACTCATACACAGCAAAGAACACCCTGCTTGAGCTACAGCTTCAGAACAGTATCCCGCAACATAGCCTTATTTGAGACGTTACCACACGTTGGAATTCTACCCTCCATATGTTGGACCGACTATACGAACAGAGACAATCCATCACCAATTTCTTGATGATCCAAGTGGAAAGGGGGACTCCTCTGTGTAACTTCAATGTCAGCCAGCTGCAGCTCATGCGTGACACCTGCTGTTTGCTCAGGCCCTTTGAGGAAGCTACATTATGAATTACATAATTCCACTGCTTCATTTGCTACAACACGTGTTGGAAACAATGGCTGGTCAAGGCAATGGAGATGTGGCACCTACATCTCATGGCCACATGAGCCCTGTGGGGGCTGAACCGGAGGAGGAGGGGGTAGGGCACAGTGGAGCTCAGTTTAGGTTTTGCGAAATGGGCAGTTTCTCTAGTCATCTGACAGGAGAGGAGGAGCAGGAGGAGCCAGAGGAGCTAGAGGGTTATGAGGAAGGATGCAGCGGATGCAGCGGAGGATGCAGACACACCATGGCAGTATGCAGTGGAGATAATGGCAGGGAGTCCCTCCGAGTCACCAGCACAAATGGCACGATGCATGCTCACTTGCTTGCGTAGTGTCCACCGAATTGTCACCATTTGGCAGCAGGATGACTACTGGCTCTCCACCTTATTGGACCCTTACTACCACCACAAAATGGGGGGCCTTTTTTACACCCACTGAGAGGGAGAACAAACTGACCTACTACAGAGACATCCTACCTAGTCAGTTGGCAGATGCCTATCTGCGCCATCGTCCATCCTCTAAGGTCTGACTCGGGAGGCCTTCTGCACTCACCTTCCACTGCCATGGCTGCTGGGGAGGGGTGAGGTGGCAGGAGCAGCCTAAGTCTACTGTCGCTGATGAGTAGCTTTCTTCACCCGCATAGTGAAGCAACTCATCAGTAGCAGGTAGACCTGGAGCAGGACCTGAACCAGCAGGTGGTGGCATACCTTGACATGACCATGCCAACAACTTGAAGATCCGCTGGAATTCTGGGCAGCAAAACTTGATTTGTGGCCGCAACTATCAGCCTTTGCCCTGGAAAAGCTGTCTTGCCTGGCCAGTAGTGTGCCATCAGAGCGGGTGTTTAGTGCTGCGGAGGCCATAGTCACCCCAAGGAGAACTAGTCTGTCCACAAAAAATGTGGAGAGACTGACCTTTGTGAAGATGAATCAAGCATGGTGTGTGGTGAAGAGGTATAGCGTCTGGCACCACCGATAATATGAAGGTACTGTGTGAATGGACGCGAAAACTGCTCAGGATCCGTGCATGCAGATAGGTGGTGCTACGAGTATGACAAATCCAGGTCAGCAATGTATATGAGAGAAAAAGACTCGGCAACTCACCAATACTGCAAAATAAGGCTTCTCTTTATTCCAAGGAATGCGAAGTACACATCAGGGCAAGGGAGGGCTGGACAGGAGGCAGGGGGTGCGGGTAGGACTGCACAATTTCGTGCCGATCTGGCACTTCTTCTGGCTACTTGCACACTGACTCCACCTGAGCTAGCTGCTAATAAGGCAGGTGAGGCAAAGGGGAGGGACAGGTAAAGGATACATGGGGGGAGGTACAACATATCCATATGAGGCATACAAAGCACGTCTTAAGATAAAGAGTTCCTATAAAAACACACTCAAGTCATTCCTCTCATTGAGGCCAGCCGGCCCCAAGGCACCTAACTTAAGAATCCATTGGGATTCTTTTTGCAATAGCGTCCAATGTCTATCCCCGCCTTGTCTCAATACATTAACTGTTTCTAGTCCGGCAAATTTTATGCACCTACCATTGCCCCCGTGGACTTCACGTAAATGGCTGATAAAACGAGGAGCTCCACGGCCTGTAACTAGGGAGCGTAGATGCTCTCAAACTCTAATGAAAAGGCATCTCTTAGTTTTGCCTATGTAGTAAAGTCCACAGGGGCAGATAAGTGCATAGACTACAAAGCTGGTCCGGCAGGTTATAAGGCAGGGAATCACATGTTCTACACCTCCTATGAATACCACTCTGCTGTCCACATTCAAAGAACAAAAGGAACAATTGCCGCAAGGTTTGTTCCCCTACGGGGTTGCTAGGGACAACCAGGTATTTTGTTTACGTTCTGACGTTTGTTGTCTCATGTTAATTCTTTCACCTACTGTCACGTTCTTCCTATACGCAATTAGGGGTTTCTGGGTGGCAATTTCTTTTAAATCCGGATCAGATTCTAATATGTACCAATGTTTCAGCAAGGCCTTGCGTACAACATTATTCATATTAGTATTGGAAAAGAAAATGTAGGTCGTGGTATAATTGGACTGGAGTTTTTTCTTTTAGGAAAAAGAAGTTGGTTTCTAGGGACAACGGCTGCTCTCTCATAGGCAGTCTCTACGACCTTACTAGGATAAGCTCTCTGTAATAGCTTTTTCAGGTCTTCAGCTTGGCGAATATAGTTCACCTCATTGGAATTATTACGTTTTAGGCGCAGAAACTGTGAATAAATGATGCCGTTCTTACAGTGGTTGGGGTGAGAACTTGTATAGTGGAGGAGGGCATTTTTAGAAGTGGATTTACGAAAATTTGAGGTGAACAAAGTGTTATTCATAACCTCGATGGTGACATCTAAAAACTCAATAGAATGTCCACCAAAAGAGTATGTGAATAACATATTCTCTTTATTCTGCTCATTGAGGTACTTAACGAATTGCTGGAATATCTGTTCAGTACCGTCACAAATCACTAATATGTCGTCTACATAAAGAAGAAAACATTTAATGTATTTTACAAAGGGATTCCGATCCGAAAAAATCCATCTCCTTTCGAAGATTGTCAGAAACAGGTTGGCAGATGTGCAGGAGACCGGCTTGCCCATCGCAGTGCCGTTCTCCTGCCAATACCCTCTGTTCTCAAACCTAAAGATATTATGTCTCAAAATGAACCTTAAAGCATCTGAAATAAAGGCTGAGAAGAGCAGAGATTTATCGGTGTTCCCGAGGACGTCGTTGACAGCCTGCACACCCGCATCGTGGGGGATTCGGGTGTACAGGCTCTCAACGTCCAAGGAAGCTAACCGAAAACTGTCCTGCCACATAATCCCATCGAGGTGCCGAAGTAAGTCCCCTGTGTCTTTAACATACGTGGGAGTATGTGGCAAGATGGGGTGTAACAGCCATTCCACGTATTTGGACAGAGATTTCGTCGCAGAGCCGATCCCCGCGACAATAGGTCTGCCCGGGGGTCAGCTCTGCGACTTGTGAATCTTAGGGAGACAGTACCATGAGGGAAACCTGGGGAATTCAGGGATCAATTTTTCTGCAGTTTTGCGGGAAAGAAAACCCTTTTCTACATACACACGTAGAAGCGATCTAAGTAGTTTTATAGTGTCCCATGTAGGGTTCCTAGCAAGGGGGGAATAGACTGTTTTATTGTTCAGCTGTCTCAAAGCTTCTTCACGGTAGTGTTGTTGAGACATCACCACTGTGGCACCTCCCTTGTCTGCTTTACAAATCTTAAGATTGCTTCTACTTTCGAGCCATGTCAAGCCTTCTAACTCCCCTTTGGGCAGATTATCCACTTTTCTAGGGTAAATCAAGGACTTAACGTCCTGCAACACTGCTCTCTCGAAGACATCCAAAGGACTCCCTGGGAGAGCAGGAGGAACGAACCTTGAAGAATTACCTCCTCTGAAAGTGGAGTTCTGCGCATCGGGGTAAGTGTTGGGATTGGCTCCCGTCTCCAATAATTCACATAGATCCGACAAAACCTGTCTATCCTGATCATTAAGATTCTCTACAGGGCTAAACCCCAATGGACCAATTGCAGCTGGGCTCTCTCCCTCTAACACATCGGTCCCCTCTGTTGATTTGTGACTTCTGAAAAATGTATAAAGGCTCAATTTTCTCATTCCTTTAAAAAGGTCAACATGAAACTGTACAGGGTAAAATGACTCCGAGAGACCCAAGTTTAGACCCTTAGAAAGGAGAGAGACAACATTGGGTGGAAAAGTGACTTGCGAGATGTTAATCACATTAGTCTGCTACTGGTCTCTCCAGGTCACAGTCTTTCTATTTCTGTAGGGTCCTCTCCGTGGCTCTCGCCCTCTTGCCCGAGTTTGCCCTGTGATGAACGATCGCTTATATACATACATATATACATTTGGATTTGTCATAGTCGTAGCACCCCCTATCTGCACGCACGGATCCTGAGCAGTTTTCGCGTCCATTCACACAGTACCTTCATATTATCGGTGGTGCCAGACGTTATACCTCTTCACCACACATCATAGATATTGTTGTTTCTACGCCTAGAGCACACTAGATAGAAGCCTGTGACGTCCTACATGGATGATGAGACGCAAACTAATATGCCGGATACCAATACATATATCCTAGCAGGGAGGGCAGAGGCAGGAAAGTTTTTTACATCGGTCAACCGCAAAGATGAACTTTCGGTCTGCAGCACAAGAGCATTAGAACAAAAGATCCTGTCTTATGCAGACCAAGAGATACGTCATTTTTGGACTGTTAACTCACTCCAATCCTATGTTGACAGCGATAGAATCCCTCGGGGGTTAAGAGTCTATAAAAGCTCGTCCCAGTTCCGGGAAGACCCAGAGTTTATGGCTGAATGGGATCATGCACACATGGAACACGCCAAGAAATTACTGCAAATCGTTCTCGAGAGAAACAAAAGGGAATATGAAACCGCAATTGAGGAACTTTGTAAAGTGAAGAATGTGTTTAAGACCCGAGTGTCCCAACAATATTCTGACTCTTTCAATGCCAAACTAGAAAAGAGAATGCAAGTCACGCAAGCTGAGGTTAAAGAGACCAAGGGAGACAAATTTGTCTGAGACAAATTAGATTTCGACCACGGCAATATCTTTACATGGAACCAGAAGAAATCATACAGAGCTAATAGAAGATATTCTCGTCCACGCCGGAGACCTGTTTCAGATTTCTGGACCACGGACTCAGAGTCCAGCCACTCGGATGATACGGGACCCAAAAGAGATCATTCATCACAGGGCGAACTCTCTATCCCTTTATAAAAAGGACTAGGAGAGGTGGCCGCAAGAGGGCGAGAGCCACGGTGAGGACCCTGCAGAAAGACTGTGACCTGGAGAGACCAGTAGCAGACTAATGTGATTAACATCTCGCAAGTCCCTTTACCACCCAATGTTGTCTCTCTCTTTTCAAAGGGTCTAAACTTAGGTCTCTCTGAGTCATTTGACCCTGTACAGTTTCATGTTGGCCTTTTTAAAGGAATGAGAAAATTTTTCAGAAGTCACAAATCCACAGAGGGGACCGATGTGTTAGAGGGAGAGAGCCCAGCCGCAATTGGTCCATTGGGGTTTAGCGCTGTAGAGAATTTTAATGATCAGGATAGAAAGGTTTTGTCGGATCTATGTGAATTACTGGAGACGGGAGCCAATCCCAACACTTCCCCCGATGCGCAGAACTCCAGAGGAGGTAGTTCTTCAAGGTTCGTTCCTCCTGCTCTCCCGGGGAGTCCTTTGGATGTCTTCGAGAGAGCAGTGTTGCAGGACGTTAAGTCCTTGATTTACCCTAGAAAAGTGGATAATCTGCCCAAAGGGGAGTTAGAAGCCTTGACATGGCTCGAAAGTAGAAGCAATCTTAAGATTTGAAAAGCAGACAAGGGAGGTGCCACAGTGGTGATGTCTCAACAACACTACCGTGAAGAAGCTTTGAGACAGCTGAACGATAAAACAGTCTATTCCCCCCTTGCTAGGAACCCTACATGGGACACTATAAAACTACTTAGATCGCTTCTACGTGTGTATGTAGAAAAGGGTTTTCTTTCCCGCAAAACTGCAGATAAATTGATCCCTGAATTCCCCAGGTTTCCCTCATGGTACTGTCTCCCTAAGATTCACAAGTCGCAGAGCTGACCCCCGGGCAGACCTATTGTCGCGGGGATCGGCTCTGCGACGAAATCTCTGTCCAAATATGTGGAATGGCTGTTACACCCCATCTTGCCACATACTCCCACGTATGTTAAAGACACAGGGGACCTACTTTGGCACCTCGATGGGATTATGTGGCAGGACAGTTTTCGGTTAGCTTCCTTGGACGTTGAGAGCCTGTACACCCGAATCCCCCATGATGCGGGTGTGCAGGCTGTCGAAGACGTCCTCGGGAGCACCAATAAATCTCCGCTCTTCTCAGCCTTTATTTCAGATGCTTTAAGGTTCATTTTGAGACATAATACCTTTAGGTTTGAGAACAAAGGGTATCGGCAGGAGACCGGCACTGCGATGGGCAAGCCGGTCTCCTGCACATCTGCCAACCTGTTTCTGACAATCTTGGAAAGGAGATCGGAATCCCTTTGTAAAATACAGTAAATGTTTTCTTTGTTTTGTAGACATATTAGTGATATGGGACGGTACTGAACAGATATACCAACCAGCAATTTGTTAAGTACCTCAATGAGCAGAATAAAGAGAATATGTTATTCACATACTCTTTTGGTGGACATTCTATTGAGTTTTTAGATGTCACCATCGAGGTTATGAATAACACTTTGGTCACCTCAAATTTTCGTAAATCCACTTCTAAAAATGCCCTCCTCCACTATACAAGTTCTCACCCCAACCACTGTAAGAACGGCATCCCTTATTCGCAGTTTCTGCGCCTAAAACCTAATAATTCCGATGAGGAGAGCTATATTTGCCAAGCTGAAGTTCTGAAAAAGAGGCTATTACAGAGAGCTTATCCTAGTAAGGTCGTAGAGACTGCCTATGAGAGAGCAGCCGTTGTCCCTAGAAACCAACTTCTTTTTCCTAAAAGAAAAAACTCCAGTCCAATTATACCACACCCTACATTTTCTTTTACCAATATTAATATGAATAATGTTGTACGCAAGGCCTTGCTGAAACATTGGTACATATTAGAATCCGATCCGGATTTAAAAGAAATTGCCACCCAGAAACCCCTAATTGTGTATAGGAAGAACGTGACAGTAGGTGAAAGAATTAACATGAGACAACAATCGTCAGAACGTAAACAAAATACCTGGTTGTCCCTAGCATCCCCGTAGGGGAACAAACCTTGCGGCAATTGTTCCTTTTGTTCTTTGAATGTGGACAGCAGAGTGGTATTCATAGGAGGTGTAGAACATGTGATTCCCTGCCTTATAACCTGCCGGACCAGCTTTGTAGTCTATGCACTTATCTGCCCCTGTGGACTTTACTACATAGGCAAAACTAAGAGATGCCTTTTCATTAGAGTTTGAGAGCATCTACGCTCCCTAGTTACAGGCCGTGGAGCTCCTCGTTTTATCAGCCATTTACGTGAAGTCCACGGGGGCAATGGTAGGTGCATAAAATTCGCCGGACTAGAAACAGTCAATGTATTGAGACAAGGCGGGGATAGACATCGGACGCTATTGCAAAAAGAATCCCGATCCATTCTTAAGTTAGGTGCCTTGGGGCCGGCTGACCTCAATGATAGAAATGACTTGAGTGTGTTTTTATAGGAACTCTTTATCTTAAGACATGTTTTGTATGCCTCATGTGGATATGTTGTACCTCCCCCCCCCATGTATCCTTTACCTGTCCCTCCCCTTTGCCTCACCTGCCTTATTAGCAGCTAGCTCAGGTGGAGTCAGTGTGCAAGTAGCCAGAAGAAGTGCCAGATCGGCACAAAACTGTGCAGTCCTACCCGCACCCCCTGCCTCCTGTCCAGCCCTCCCTTGCCCTCAGCCCTCAGACCCGCTGACCGGGAGCGCTGCACTGACACTGCCGGCGGGGATGCGATCCGCATAGCGGGACGCGCCCGCTCACGGATCGTATCCCAATCTACTTACCTGTCCCGGTCCCCGGCTGTCACGTCCTGGCGCGCGTGGCTCCGCTCACTAGGGAGCGCCAGCGCTCTAAGATTTAAAGGGCCAGTGCACCGCTAATTGGTGCCTGGCCCAATCAGTGTATTAGCTCACCTGCTCCAGGCCTATATTACCTCACTTCCCCTTCCCTGCATTGCCGGATCTTGTTGCCTTGTGCCTAGTGAAAGTGTTTCTGTGATTGCCTTACCAGTGTTACCAGACCTTCTGCCGTTACCCTTGACTACGAACCTTGCCGCCTGCCTTGACCTTCTGCTACGTTTGACCTCGCCTCTGTCTAGTCCTCCTGTCCCACGCCACTCTCAGCAGTCAGCGAGGTTGAGCCATTACCGGTGGATACGACCTGGTTGCTACCGCCACAGCAAGACCATCCCGCTTTGCGGCGGGCTCTGGTGAATACCAGTAGCAACTTAGAACTGGTCCACCGGTATGGTCCACGCCAATCCCTCGCTGACACAGAGGATCCACCTCCAGCCTGCCGAATCCTAACACTCCTTGTTAGTTTGGGTTTTGTGGTCATACAGTATTAGTTCAAAGTAAACACTGGGACATTAAACTTGGGCATCTAATATAAATTTTAAATTTAAATGAAAAAAAAATAGATGAAATCTTTCCATGACTGAGGCCCTATGGTCGTCGCCATCATATTACCTGTGGAATTATCACAAGAATCCAATGAAACAACTTGGAGCGTTAACAATGAACCATAACTGATTAAATGAAAAATGTGCACTTTCACAGTCAGGGGGGCGCTGAGAGGCAGGGGCTGGAACAGGTGGTATCTCGCCTGGCGGCGCACCGCCAGCTTGATGCTCACCAGATTGGGTAATCAAACATTTTTAATAAATTCAAATTAAATTAAATAAAAATTACATAAAAAATCTGCCACATCCAGACGCTCTGCGGCAGTGATTCTAATAGTGATGCCTGTAATCTGTATGTCATACTGAATAACAGTATTATTTCACTAACACAGCACACTCCCTATGCATGTTAGGACAAAGTGTTCTACACCCCTATTGAGCCTCTCTTTTCAAAAATTCACTCATCTCTAATATCTTTATATAGTCACAGATTTTTGTCTGTGAGAAGAGTATATATCTGATCTCTGCACTTTTTTCTGACTGCTGCTGATCTTTTTAAATTATGTTTTATACAAATATGTGCTAAATAAAAATGTTCTCTTTTCAATATTTCAAATTTGGTGTTTTTGTGATAGGTTATTATTATTTATGTGTTATGCACTGAACACCCATTGCTCTTTTGCGACTATATTGGCCCTACTATTGGTTTATATTAATATAATTGGCCAATTTTGCCTTCTGTGAAAAGTATGCATTTTTCTGTTGACATGATTTTATTAAATGTCCTTTTACTTCATAGGATGCATCAGGGGTTAGAAGTTTGGCAGCAATTTTCAAAATGTTTGAGAAAACTTCAAAATCTGCAATTTTTCTAGCAGATATGCCATTTTGCTCCATTTTTCTGTAACACAGCAGATGCTGACAGAGAAATGCAACTCAATATTTATTTTCATATTTAGAAATATCCCATATGTGGCCCTTAAGCGCTATATGACTGAGTGTATTTTGGGTCTTCCTTTTAGTTAGGATATTTTGAAGGCATCATATCAAGAAAAAGATGCCTCTGGAGACAAATTGATGTTTCCCATATAGAACAGAAACAGTCGGCAACTCACCGTAAGATCTTCATATTTCTTCTTTATTCAATATACTCACACATACACATAATGGAGAGGGACTAGTGCGGGGGGTGCAGCAAGGCGACAGCAGCCGTTTCGCACTCGTCGGTGCTGCATATGACCTAACCAGTGCGAAACGGCTGCTGGCACCTTGCTGTACCCCCCACACTTGTCCATTATATAGCAGTGCCGAACACGAACTCCAGTACCTTTTTGTATTATAAAAATTGATGTTTTCATTGGTACCATTTTTAGGTACATGTAACACTCGGAATGCTTTTTATAAAGTGATACAAATAAAAAAAACTCTGAATACTTATGTTCATGCAAAAAAATTTATTTTATTTTTAAGAAATTAGCAAAAATTTCTAAAATAATGTTTTCACTTTGTCTTTATAGGTTACTAGCTGAGTACCCGGCATTACCCGGTTTTTCCTTCCTAATCCTTGTTGGGGAGGAAAATCAAAAAAGCTTTCGACTTCATATCCCATCCCCATATATTGTTGTCAAATCCCAACCTCATATCCCGTCCTCATACCACGACCTCCTATCCCAATCTCCTATCCAGTCCTCCTATCCCGACCTCCTATCCCGTCCTCCTATCTCGATCTGCTATCCCGACCTCCTATCCCGACTTCCCATCCCGTCCTCCTATCTCCACCTCCTATCTCCACCTCCTATCCCGTCCTCCTATCCCGGCCTCCTAACTCGACCTCCTATCTCGACCTCCTATCCCGACCATCCCGTCCTCCTATCTCAACCTCCTATCTTGACCTCCTATCCCGACCTCCTATCCCGTCCTCATATCCCAAACTGTAAGATGTGTACCAGGTATTGAAATATCTCCAGCCGTACGGAAGTTATGTGGGAAGATACATTTCCCATTGATTTGCATGGGACTTTAAACAAAAACCCTGACCCTCACAAATGGGGGTAGTTAAGGGTGAAATTAACTATCCTATATTTTAAGTTGACATATAAGTAACATGTGTCCAAGTATTATCGAAATATTTCCAGCCATTTGGACTTGTATGGGCCTTTAAATAAAAACCCGGCCCCTGGCAAACAGGGGTGAGTAAGGGTTAAATTACCTGTCCAATGTTTGTTGTTGACATATAAGTAACATGTGTGCCAAGTTTCATGTTAATATACTTAGCCGTTTGGAAGTGATGCTGGAACATACACACACACACGTTGAGTTTTATATATATATAGATTGTGCAAAATGATGCCTATTTTAGCAACAGGCCTCAATATAACAAAATGTGAAAAATTTTAAGGGGTCTTAAAACTTTGTGAATGCATTTCTGTTATTAAATAAAGGAAAAAAATATCATGTTCATGTCATTCGATATATCAAGCTTTACTGCTAACTAAAGTTAGTTAGTTCATGAACCTGTGTCAATGCAATTAGAATTTGTCAAGTTATTCTTGCCCATAAGGGGTTTTCCAAGCTCAGATCACATTCCTGATACAAGTGCTTTAAAATTAATATTTTAACTATCATGTGAAATAACCATTTATATGTATATATATATATATATATATATATATATATATATATATATATATATATATATATTAAACACATGTACCTCTAAATAAATCATATAGTTACCAAATAACACAGATATACAAGGAGGAATATTATCACCATGCATATTACCATCATGCTGTTATTGACTAAATCCTGTATACTAATACCAATAATATCAATAATACCAGCTTTGGCCTCGTTTACATTGTCGCTGGACTCCGCTATTCGGAGTTCCATCGGCAATCCGTCGAGAAGCTCTATTTTTCCCCCCGCTAAAATCCTGTAAAATTACAGGGTCACCGACAGACCCAATGTAAGTGAATGGGGGCCATTGGGACCTGGCAGTAGCCATTTGCATCTGATCGGCTCAAAAAAAAAAAAAAAAAAAGAGCCGATAGGACCCTTAATGGGTCAGATGTAAACGGTCATGTGAACCTAGCCTTACAAGGAGGAATATTATCACTGTGCATAAATCCAATCATCATACTGTTACTGACCAAATCCTGTATACTGATACCAATAATATTAATAATATGAGTCACCATATAGTGGAAAATATTAGCTTTACACAGGCTCTGCAGACAATATAAGTGATTACATACAGTTTCATCAGGTGACGTCTTCTCTAATTGGAGCAGTTCTCTCAGTTTGTTTGGTCTCCTCGCGGCCTGGCAGGAGACCAAACTCAGGAAGTGTGTATGGGGCATGATGAGGCACTGCTCTCGCAGGCTTCAGTGATATTGCACCTGCTGGGAAACACTCACTTTCTCCTGCCAGGAGCTCGCACAATGTGAGTAAGAGGAAAGGTATGATACAGAGCTTTTAGAAACTCGGAAAAAATGTTTAATTGCAGGAAGGGTGTTAGGAGTATTTAGGGAATATAATCTGAGTTAGTTTAGAAAATATGGTTTGATGACAGGTACTCTTTTACTTTTCAAGAAACACGACTGTGCTGCCTATGTGTTGATGAGTACAATTTTTTTCATCCTTGGTACTATTGTGGGGCAATATAATTATTGCAATACAAAATTTATGTTTTTTTTTCTGTTTAACTTCTTTTGCTTAATAAAAACTTTTTTTATATGTTAAATCATGTTTTTGTTACCAAATTCTGAGAGCCACAACATGTTTTAGTTTTTTTTTTTTTACATTTTTATTATTTAGGCCTAGCTGTGGTTTTGCATGTGCTAACCCATTTTTCAGAGGGAGAAGCTGTAGTTTCCTCTGGTACCAACTAGAGGTACATATAATATTTAATCAATATTTATTACATTTTTGGGGGGAGGCGAGATAACATAGAAAAAAGGCAAGTCTGTTTTGTTTTTCAATTTTTGTTGCTATGCAGGAAAAGCAACTTTATTCTGTGGGTCAGTATTTAGATGCCAAATGTATGTAGCTTTTTTCTTACTACCTGCATTATTTAAAGATTTAAAAAGACTCATACAATGTTTTGTTTTATAAATCGAGCTATGCAGGTCTTTACAGGACAAGTTTTTGTTAGTACCATTTAGGGTGGTGTACAGATTTCGAATCACTTTTTAAATTCTAATTTTATGAAGAAAGATACATGAAAACAGCAATCATATTTTTTTATGGTATTTATCATAAGAGTTTAATTCCTTCAGGACACTGGGCATAAATGTACGCCCCAGTCCTGCTCTCGTTGTATGAAGCATGCTTAGGAGAAGACTTCATACCCGGTTGCTATCCCGGTTGCTATCAGCAGCCATAACCCATGGCTAATGCCAGAAATCGCTGATCAAAATGTGGCGATCAAAGTTTATAGTGGCATCTAAAACTTAAATATAACATTGCCATTAAGCTCAAGGAGCTGATCAGAACCACCGCAGAGGGGTAAGAATCAGCTGAGAGGACAGATGGAGGGTCCCTACCTGCCTCCGGCTTGTCCATTTCCCAACAGAAATGGAATGCTGATAACACTGATTAATGTTCAGTGTTTGCAATCGTAAGATTGCATTTATGAGTCCCCTATGGGAACTAAAATAAATAGTGAATAAAATGTAAAAAAAAGAAATGTTAATAAATGTGGAGAAGCCCTGTGCTGTCAATGGCATAATTATAAAAAAAATATAAAGTCCAGAATTGCAGATTTTTGGTCACATCATTGTGATCGGTGATGTCCGGCATTAGCCAAAGGTCCTGGTGGCTGTTAGATTTGTAAAGGCTTTCTCTTATCAGTAGTTCCCGTACATTGTTCTTTCTCTCTCTCTTTCTCAGCTTTCTCTCTAAGGGTTTTTTTCAGCCTCTTAAATCCAACACTATGCTGTCTCCTGATTGGCCTGGAAGCTGCATGTCACATGCAAGCAATAATTCATAACCTGAGGTCATGTGATATTGCTGCTAGCTGCAAGGTATGCTGGGCTACCCTGACATCTATTTTCTTCATTCATTTGCCAAAATGCCATGTTTTCTTTATCTCTTCTGCTAATAATAGCACCAATGCCAGTCTCCCAAAAACTGAGCCTGGCAATATTTAATAGTTCTATAAGACAATTTTAAATTCTAAGGGAGATCAGAGTTTAGCTGGCTCATCTCTACAAACCACACAGCATTACAGGGTACCAAATGTTTGTTCGTCACAGGAGAAACTTTAATTTATACTAAATATTTATGCCAACACAGTGATACATAGTACCAAAAAGCTCCACAGGAACGAACTATTAATATTTGATACACATTATTTTTATTACCAGTAAAGGATATACAGAGTGATTTACTGCACATTATGTTACAGGACTCCCAAAACTTTGATCGATAACATTAACTTCCATTCCTTTGAACTTTTGCAGTTGGGTACATTCATGTGTTTCTATGTGTAATATATGACATTTATCAAAAAGCCGGGATTATAGACCTATGTTTTATTAATATTGATTTAAGCAGTAGTGCATAAGGGGTTCTGTTATTGGTCCTAATTATTGCTATTATTTTTTACAGCTATCTGTAATTTTGGTTGGTTTTCACCTACAAGGACCATGTGGAGTGCTCAATTGACATTTTAGTGCTGAATCATTTATTTATTTCATGGATTGAAATACAGCATTTTTATTATAACCTACTAGCATATGTTTTTTTTTATATTTTCTTTTAGTCTTTGAGCACCTTTTAATTAAATTGAAAATTTTTTTTTTTGCAATCAATCAATCTATACTATTCATCATACTACTTGCCACACTAACACTCCTGCATACATTTTAAAAACATTTTCAAAGACAACAGTAAAACATTAAACAACAAAGCATAAGGCACTGTTATAAGGGAAGGGGTTTGGAAAACAGGGGATAGGACGATCACAAGCTCGAAGCTTTATTGAAAGATAAAGACACACAAAGGGGGGAACAAGGAAGGAGAGGGGTTTTTAATCTTCTTCATCGACATCCGGACCATACATGGAATAGTTTTGATGGAATAGAGTCGGCTGTGGACCAGCCTGTGGCAGTCCTGGATAGACATCCTTCCCAAGTTCATAATAAGGCAAACCACACTGCATCCTTATGAGAGTTCAAAGGCGAGAGGCCTCCTTGATAGCTCCAACAGTGTAGTCTCCAGGAAATAGTCTGCCATTCAATAAGCAGTGCGTTAGGCTACTCTTGGGAACAGAGTCTTTGAGTTCATATTCCATAGTCTTTAACAGGTCCCAGGCAAACAGGCACTGCCAAAAGAGGTGCAAAGTTGTTTCCTCAGCAAATGGGCACCTCGGGCACGCATGAAAGTTCTCAGGAGCAGGGACTCCTGAATGGCCATCCATGCCAGGTCCCTGTGCCAGTTGGCAAGTCCGCTATAAGCTACAGATTTCCAAACTGTCTTAGCTGTGGCTTGGAATCAAATATTAAATTTTTAATATATCCATTTAGTCCTTGAACACAGGTTTTGTATTACCTATAGCTATTCCCCCACTTTTCACCATGGGTATAGGTGTTTTACTGGCTGTCTCAGTCTGCTTAGTAATTTTGCTTGGAGTGAGCCTTCCCTATACTCATCTTTATTAATGAAAAGTTCTTCACTGGACAAAATGTCTAGTCTCTAAATCTATTGTACAAACAGAAACACACAAATAATTACACACAAACATAATTACATAAAGCACAACATAAATTTTGATATACAATACATATGCAGATACACCAATAGAGGGCAATAGATCACCATACAATATTCATTTACATAACAGGTAGTGACTAAGTATTAACCTGGTAAAATGAATGATTGAGAAGCTATGGTTGTAGTAACTGTTATTTTAATGTGTCACGAATGATTTCTTCTCAAATGAATTTAAAAAATAAATCATATTTGAATTTTCTTTTTAATATGTGCATATAGTACAGGAAATAAATATGTGATTAACTTAATTTAGCTGGTTTATAGTATAAGGCATCTGTGGTAACAGTACACAGCAGATATAAAAAATCTTGCATTTAAGACCTATCAAACTATGCTGCCCTGTTTCTGGGTACGTTCACATGTACATAATCCGCATAGAAATTTTGTTGCTACCCTTTGACTTCAATCGGATTATGTATGTTTGTATGAAGTACCAAAAAGGCATGGAGTTATCGACCTGAGCACAATTAACCCCTTGGTGACACATGATGGCTCCTGACTTGAGCACACTCCACACCCAGTGACCCCCAGGTGATTTCAATAGCTGGGGTGGGCGCTAATAGCTGGCATGCTGCTATCGCCATAAGAGGCTATTAACAGTCTAGATAGCCACTGTCAAAGCTGACAGCGTGGTCTAAAGGAACCTTTCAATGCCCCTGGTGGTCTAGTGGGGTGGATCGTCCCCACAGTGCGATCGTGTGTGTGTGGGTGGGTCGTAGCCTGAGGGCTTACCTCTCCACCTGTGCTGGCAGCGGCTCTGTAATTGATAGAGCCTGTCTGCAACAGGCTCTACCAATGGTGCGCATATTACACAGTTCAATGTAGTTTAATAGAACTGCATTGATCTGTATGAGAAATCTAATGATTCCTCTTAAGGGTTCCCAAAGAGGACAAATAAAATGTAAAAATAAAAAAGTTTAATAAGCATTAAACATTTCCAAATTTAATGTTTGAATCACCCCCCTTTTCCCATTTTCCATATAAAAACATGTAAATATAAACATAAAAAAATGACAAAACTATACAAATTTGATATAATTGTAATCACGCTGGCCTAAAAATATCAAGTGTAAAATAGAACCCAGCCACGCAAAAAAAATTATTGCTTTTTTACAAAGTACAAATAATCCCACGAAAAAAAGAAGCCCTCATATGGGTGTGTAGAGGAGAACAGTTTTAAGAGTTATGGCTATTAAAGCCTGAGGCGTAAAAGAGGAAAAAACTCAAGTGCCAAAATTAAAATTGTCCCTGTCCTTAAAGGGGTACTTCGGCCCTAGACATCTTATTCCCTATCCAAAGGATAGGGGATAAGATGTCTGATCACAGGGGGCCTGCTGCTGGGACCCCCGCAATCTCCCTGCAGCACCCGGCGTTTGTTTAGAATTCTGGCTGTTGCATCGGAGGCTCGTGACGTCACATCCACGCCCACCTTGTAACATCACGGCCACACCCCCTCAATGCAAGTCTATAAGAGGGGGCGAGGTCATGACATCGCACATGAGGGTGTGTGGGCGTGATGTCATGAGGGGCGTGGTCGTGACATCAGCGCCGCATTGCTAGTCATCAGGCATGGAGTGACATTCGCTCCGTGCACCGGATGACTGTGGTGCCGCAGCAGAGATCTCAGGGGGGGGGGGGGGTCAAAGCAGCGGGACCCCTGGGATAAGATTTCTAGGGGCAGAGTACCCCTTTAAGGGGGTTAAATAGACTTTTTTTTCCAGAGATACTCCTTTAAAATTGATGGGCTATGCTTAATATGGGTCATCTATATAAGATCGGTACTGAAGAGACCACAGTGCTCTGGTAAGGGTAGCAGCCTATTCATTGTTTATCAAACACAACTCCAGTGCTAAGGACATCCACTACAAAATGTACAGCTTGGTAAACAATGAACAGGATGGGGATACCAGGAGTTGGACAAGAACCTGATATTGGATTGATTAGGCCTAAGAGTAGGCCACCAGTTTTAGGATGAGTTCACACACAGCATTTTAGTCCATATTTGGCCTTTATTTTAGTCAGTATTTTGGTTAGAATCCATACCAATACCAGGAGTGGTTGTAAAACACAAAAAAAAGATGCAAATCTTTCAATTATAGTTTTTTGCTGGTTCAAAATATTGACCAAATTGAGAACCAAAATAAATTTCTCATACTGATCAAACTACTATGTGTGAACCAAGCCTTAAAGTCATGGAAAACCTATTTTAGGGCAGGATAGTATGACAACATGTATGCAATTATATTAGACAAAATGGCAGGACAAAAATAATTTTTCTGAACACTGTCCATTTTTTAAAGGTTTTCTTTTTCAGTTTTCTCAATAATACATTTAAACAACATAGACAGGTGCTATAGACACAAGACAACTGCTGAATAAGAATAGAAGCCCTGAATGTGCTTTAAATAAGATATATACTCAACATATTAGAGCAGGTATATAAAGGAATTGTAAACATATTACTCAGTGCTAAGAAGTCACAGCCTAACAAGATGATGACAATGGTATAAACATTTACAAGCAAATGAGTGCACATTTACATATACACACAATCATACCTATCTGTTTTTCATGACCCCCTGATACACCCAAGGAAAGGAAGGATATTCTAAGTCTCAGCAATGAGCTTGGTAGCTGGGTTTTCAATTCAAGGGGACCATATTTTATTAAATTTGTATGGACATTTACAACTAATAAACATATCTTATAGAATAGGATATATGTATTAGCCAAATTAGTCCACTGTGCCTAGGGACATTCTAACCACTTTCTGTACCAAAACAGCAGTATGCGAAAGAGATGCTTATAATTGTCAAATACTATGGTGTCTTGTACATCTAGCAAGCAAACCTTGGGGAGAAAGAACGCTTCAAACTGTTGATTTAGAAATAACAACACAGAAGTCCAAGACAGGCATACTTTGTTACAAGATCAGTGAAGGAACGAGCCTTGTTGTTTTTAACATTGGAAGAATATTTTATTTGAGGTGATACCTTGGCATCTGCTGGAATGCATGACAGTGGTATTGTGGGCCTTAATGATGTCATGCTAATTATACCCCCAAAATGAATCATTATGTTTAATATGTTTCATAGTGTAATAGCATCATGTCAGCCATTTTGTGTATAATCTTAGTAGGCCACAATTCAGAAGTTTCATCTCTACAAAAAGTGCCAGTCTGGGAGTAGAATACTTCTAATCTCTTTAGATATGTATGGCTGTTTGGATAAAACAAGATAAGGGGGACCAGTTACATTCTCTAGACATTCACACATCAGTGTTAAAGAATGATCCATTGTATTATTATCTTTCCCATAAATTTGGATGTCTAGTTGGTGACTCTATGCCTATGAGAATCCAAGTTTTAATTACTTGTCACACCTATTAAATTATGGCTCCATTCATCAAGTGTGGAATGTGGGGTTGAGACCAGTTATTGACAGTTAACCCTTAATGGTAATGATGCTAATTGCTTAGGCAATAGCACCCCCTAGCGTATGAGTAGTTGACATTACACCGAGAGGAAAGGCATTATGGGTCATATGCTCAATGCATTCTGGGTATTATAGTGATGTCATAGTCATTACCATATGTACACGCCCAACCTACATTCATTGGGGAATTCCAATTTAGGAGGGTGTGTCTAACTAATTAAAAAGTCTAGTAAACCAGATGTTATGGACGGTAGACTGTAGGCTGAAAAGAACACACAAAGACACAGGAAAGAGGACCACAAAATGGAAGCCATGAAAGCCATGTGAGATCCCAGCAAGGCGGATTGATCACACGGTACCGACCCAATGGCTATCCATGACGATGAGATGGACTGTTCAGTGTTCCTAAGAGCAGAAGCAAGGTTCTTACATAGACTTGGTAAGAGATACAAAAATGGTATTCCATTTAATTAAGACCAATTTGGATAATGTGGATGGAATTATACCATTTAGATTGGCGAATAAACTAATTAAATAATATAATTAATTATCTCCATATTGAGATTATAGTTTACCTGCCGAAGAATCAGGACTCATAATCTATGAAAGTATTAAATAATTGATAGAGCTCCTACTCGCCAAACTAAGTGTTATAAGTATAGTTCCCACACAGGAAACTTGTTTCAAGTTCTTCCTCCTAAAATATAGTATAGCGAGATCATAAAACTCTGCTATTTGTCTTAATAGTCTTACCAAGGTCATGTATAGAAAATAGTCCAGAATGGGGTGGAAGTTCTTCCATGTTTCTATTCTTAGATGGATTTCCCTATTCATGGAGTCATGTGATTTGTAGTTGGTTAGAAGGGGACAGGGAGTGTATTTAGCATTCCATATTGATATGTCTATAATTAGATATTGCCCATCTTGATATCATAAGGTTTCCTCTGAACACAGGGATATGTAACCTTTTTCTTTTATGATATTCCTAACCTAGAAGCTTTTGTTTTATTTTAAATTACTTACTACTCACATGTATTGTTCTACTATATGTAGCTAATTAACAAGCTTGTAATGTTTACTAATATATCTAATTGATATTCATTTGCATATATTGTGTTTGTTACTCATTTATGTTTATAACCTTATAACCAATAAATCTGCACACTTTTATAATACCTGTGTATTATTGTACAGGGTGGGCCATTTATATGGATACACCTTAATAAAATGGGAATGGTTGGTGATATTAACTTCCTGTTTGTGGCACATTAGTATATGTGAGAGGGGAAACTTTTCAAGATGGGTGGTGACCATGGTGGCCATTTTGAAGTAAGCCATTTTGAATCCAATTTTTGTTTTTGTCAATAGGAAGAGGGTCATGTGACAAATCAAACTTATTGGGAATTTCCCAAGAAAAACAATGATGTGCTTGGTTTTAACGTAACTTTATTCTTTCATGAGTTATTTACAAGTTTCTGACCACTTATAGAATGTCTTCAATGTGCTGCCCATTGTGTTGGATTGTCAATGCGACCCTCTTCTCCCACTCTTCACACACTGATAGCAACACCGCAGGAGAAATGCTAGCACAGGCTTCCAGTATCCATATACACTGCTATATACTACTATATACACCGCAGGAGAAATGCTAGCACAGGCTTCCAGTATCCGTAGTTTCAGGTGCTGCACATCTCGTATCTTCACATCATAGACAATTGCCTTCAGATGACCCCAAAGATAAAAGTCTAAGGGGGTCAGATCGGGAGACCTTGGGGGCCATTCAACTGGGCCACGACAACCAATCCCCTTTCCAGGAAACTGTTCATCTAGGAATGCTCGGACCTGCCACGTTCCCTGAGTTTTTCCAGCAAGATGGTGCACCACCACATTCTGGGTGTCAGGTCTGAGCATTCCTAGATGAACAGTTTCCTGGAAAGTGGATTGGTCGTCGTCGTGTCACATGACCCTCCTCCTATTGAAAAAACAAAAGTTGGATTCAAAATGTCCGACTTCAAAATGACCGCCATGGTCACCACCCATCTTGAAAAGTTTCCCCCCTCACATATACTAATGTGCCACAAACATGAAGTTGATATCACCAACCATTCCCATTTTATTAAGGTGCATCCATATAAATGGCCCACCCTGTATATTGCAAAACTAAATCCTTAAGCGTTATTGTCATCCCGTCATAAAAAGAGCTTGTTGATATCTGAGTTGATATCGGACTCAGATATGAATTGTATTGATTGGCTTTGTCTACAATTCACTAGGTCATAATTTAGATATTTTTAATAATATTAAATTTTTTCATAATAATTTTTATGACCATAATTCATATTTGAGTTATTACAGCACGACAATGATAGCCCCCCACTTCTAGTTAAAACAGTCAGAAATAACATAGTTTATGTGGTGACTCATGGCAAGAAGGAATGAGGGAAACCTTAAAGGGGTACACCGATAGAAAACTTTTTTTTAAATCAACTGGTGCCAGAAAGTTAAACAGATTTGTAAATTACTTCTATAAAAAAATCTTAATCCTTCCAATACTTATTAGCTGCTGAATACTACAGAGGAAATTATTTTCTTTTTGGAACACAGTGCTCTCTGCTGACATCACGAGCACAGTGCTCTCTACTGGCAGCAGATGATAAAGCCATGTTACGTGCTGACAACTTCACCTGTTGACAGTTGGCATCATACAGGCATTCCATTCCCAAATTGATGTACTTGAAAGACCTAAGTATGTCTTCTCTACTGACTCCAGAATCTATGTCATCCTGGACCTTGGAAAGCCAATACTTCATGGCCCTAAGTACCTCGAAGGAGGCACTACCAACAGCACACTGACTGGAGGATGCAGTGTTGGACCGTCTGAGGGTTACCTCCATGCGTCGGTCCATAGGGTCCTTTAAACTTGATCCGTTGACTGACTGGATGATAGTTCTCTTTGAAAGCTTTGCGATAGCATAATCAACCTTCGGAGGATTAATCCATTCCTTGGATTTGGACTGGTCCAATGGATAGAGGGTCTTGAAATGCCTATTGAGAACTGGCGCCTTCTCTGGATTAACCCTTTCAGACTTCTTGAGCTCCGAGATTGTGTTGTCCACTGAAAAGACCCTGGGTCCCTTAGAAGTAGAAGGAACACACAGCCCTGATGAACCTAGGAAACTCCTCAGCAGGGAAATAAGTCTTTCCTTGCACCTCCTAATCTTCTGAGCTGGATGATTTAGTCTCATTCACAATTCTGAATTCCTCATCAGAATGCAAAATGATGGGAGAATCACCTCTTCTAGGCTTCTTGCTTGGAGGAGGGGCCACCGCTAAGGAGTCTTTTAGCTCCTTGATGGAGCCAATTACAAATTCTTTGACCTAGACAAACATGTCCTGTATGGATGGTTACTGGTTTGGTGGTAGCCTGGGACCACAGGAAGCACAGCTGGGATAATCATATCCATCAGGAAGAGGAACTTTACAGGAACTGCATTCCAGATGTCTGCGTTTATGGGAAGACTTCCCATGAGGCTCTCTACGGCCTCCAGATCCTCCAGATTCCATAGAGGACATCTAAGAAGAATAAATATATATATAAAGAAAAAAAATCAAGCATAAAAAAACTGAGTAAAACTCCTTGGAAAAAAACCTACAATTATAGAGAATAATAAGCTCCTAGGCAAAATAGCAGTATACTGAGAAAACAAAGAATACCAAGCAGTATGGCTCCAAGAGGCTGAACTTACCACAGGAGGGGTTTAAATAGGCGCCGATTCGTGCCAGAAATAGGCCCCACCCACTTCCGGGTCACAGACCTAAACACACCTTCTATGTAGAATATATATATATATATATATATATATATATATATATATATAAAAAAAATCCAGGTTAAAATAAATAATGTTATTTAAACTCCTGAATGCATGATCTATTAGGCAATCTGCAGAATCCCCTGCAATTTTCACCACCACAGCCGCAAGAACAAGAACTTCCGGTATCGCCGAAAGTGATGTGGCCGCAGCTATTCAGGCCTTTGGACTCTGGCAAGATGGCGCCCTGCCAGAAGTGAGCGCAGGCCCCAGAGCCCACGGCCCGCGGCTTCCAGACTACAGCAAAATGGCGGCTCGCACAGGAATCCAGAGAAAGAACCCTGAAAAGAAGAAGAAAAGATAATTAAGGTTAGCAGGGGAGCTCAGGATCGTCCATGAACACATAAGGACAGAAAAAAATACTCACTGTCCTGGTGTGAGCAGGGCGTTTTATAGTCATTGTAGGGGAGGTAGCTATGTTTTTTTTTTTTTTTTATTTCATAAAAAAAATCCCCGATCCACATTAGCTCACAGGGGCGGAGACACCCCACAATGTGCTGCAGAGGGACGATAGCGAAGTAAGCAATTTGCTGAGCTGCCCTGTGGCATGTCGGTCTCCATAACGATGTAAGTGATACCAAAGGCATTGGGGTAGTATGGGCAGTAAGTTTTTTTTTCATGTATTCAGTATGGACATATTGTTAAAAAATAACACTTTTGTCAACAAGCATTTATTAACTTGCCAATTGGTGCTTGGCATATGTCTACCAATCTAAGTTATGGATGAGTTGAATTGCCAAGCACTTTCAAAGGTGACAACACATTTCAGAAGGGTTTCTTACACTGTATGGATTAACCCCTTAAAGACCGGGGGTTTTTCCGTTTTTGCATTATCGTTTTTTGCTCCTTGCCTTTAAAAAATCATAACTCTTTCAATTTTGCACCTAAAAATCCATACTATTGCTTATTTTTTGCGCCACCAATTCTACTTTGTAATGACGTCAGTCATTTTGCCCAAAAATCTACGGTGAAACGAAAAAAAAAATCATTGTGCGACAAAATTGAAAAAAAAAAAACACCTTTTGTAAATTTTGGGGGCTTCCGCTTCTACATAGTACATTTTTCGGTAAAAATGACACCTTATCTTTATTCTGTAGGTTCATACGATTAAAATGATACCCTACTTATATAGGTTTGATTTTGTCGTACTTATGGAAAAAATCATAACTACATTCAGGAAAATTAATCCGTTTAAAATTGTCATCTTCTGACCCCTATAACTTTTTTATTTTTCCGCGTATGGGGCGGTATGAGGGCAAATTTTTTGCGACGTGATCTGAAGTTTTTAACGGTACCATTTTTGCATTGATAGGACTTATTGATCGCTTTTTATTCATTTTTAAATTATATAAAAAGTGTCCAAAAATGCACTATTTTGGACTTTGGAATTTTTTTGCGCGTACGCCATTGAGCGAGCGGTTTAATTAACAATATATTTTTATAAATCAGACATTTCCGCACGCGGTGATACCATATATGTTTATTTTTATTTAAACAGTTTTTTTTATGGGAAAAGGGGGGTGATTCAAACTTTTAATAGGGGAGGGGTGAAATGATCTTTATTCACTTTTTTCTTGCAGTGTTATAGCTCCCATAGGGACCTATAACACTGTACACACTGATCTTTTACATTGATCACTGGTTTCTCATAGGAAACCAGTGATCGATGATTCTGCCGCTTGACTGCTCATGCCTGGATCTCAGGCACTGAGCAGACATTCGGCGATCGGACAGCGAGGAGGCAGGTAGGGACCCTCCGGCTGTCCTGCAAGCTATTCGGGATGCCGCGGGTATCCCGAACAGCCCACTGAGCTAACCGGCAGTTTTTACTTTCACTTTTAGCCGCGTGGCTCAGCTCTGAGCGCGCAACTAAAGGGTTAATAGCGCGCGACACCGCGATCGGCGCAGCGCGCTATTAGCGGCGGGTCCCGGCTTCACTATGACGCCGGGCCCGCCGTGATATGATGCGGGGTTACCGTGTAACCCCGCGTTATATCACAGGAGCAGGACCAAGGACGTACCGGTACATCCTTGGTCCTTAAGAGGTTAAAATGTTTCTGAACGCTACTAATCTGCAATAGCAAAAGAAAAATTAACACAAGACAATATAGCTTTGCAATGTTGCTTACCACACAAGTGAGTCATGTTGGTTGCTCAGATCAATAATACATATTTGCAAAGGGCAGTACACCCCTAGCAACTAAAATTATGGGAGCTTGGAGCTGAATTGCCACTAAGAAACTATGATCACTGCAAGTAAACATTTAACCCGTTAACAACCATGGACGTCTATGCTCATCCATGTGCCGTTAACAGGGTATGACGTGGGCTCCTGACTTGAGCCCGCGTCATACTGGCTGGCCCCCAGCTGATTCCCGTAGCTGGGGGGCGGTGTTAATAGCCGACATGCGGCATTTGCCACGGGCGGCTATTAACCCTTTAGATCGCCGCTGTCAAAACAGCGGCGTCTAAAAGTGCCTTTATCCTGTCCCTGGTGGTCCAGTGGGGTGGATCGCCCCCCATCCTGCA